>NC_064616.1:883431518-884056518 GCF_023898315.1 Schistocerca nitens | reverse complement strand
TCCCACCACGGATCCGGATAATAGCATTCAGCCCGTAAGGTCACATGACAAAAAATTAGTCATCCCTAGAAGAATCATTACAAGCATCATTTAGTACCGTGTAATTCCGCCCCTGTACTTGATAATCTCCTGGATTCGGTTAGGAAGTGAGTCCACAAGGTGATGCAGGTCTATAATGGAGGCGTCCGGAATTTCAAATCGTAATATAGATACATTTTCACCTAAGTACAGAGCGTCAACGTAGAATATATTTCCTTGACCTCATTACATATTAAAGGGTTAACTGATACTTTGTATAACTGGGCAGATAACGAATGTTTTATGTTTGCAGCCAATTGCTACTTTTTAAATTGTTCCATCAACTACATATGATGACTGATATATGGATGCTGAATACAGAAACGCGTGAAGAAAGATAGCAGAAGTCCGACAAATTTTGCAGCAGCAACTGGATTAATTAAATTGTCTGACTATCCCAAATGAGCCATGGAAAGATGCTTGATTTAAGCAATGGGTTTACTGTCGCCGATTTCGGTATCTTATTTTTAGTATCTAAACAACGGAGTTTCTCAAATAGTCATCTGTGCATTAGAGAAGTCCTCATGAAAAAAGTGTGCTCTGAGTATTCCCCAGGATTCAGTCCATAGACTGGTGCTTTTCTTGATGTATATAAATATTTTGTATGTTTAATTATTGTAAGTATAACTTACATGTTGTCGTCACTCAGCTACTTCCAAGCTACTGTTATATCAGGTATGAATGATGTGGTATGAACAGTATAGAGATAATCACAACTCGTGGTTTTCAAACTGGCCCTTAAGAAGTTACAAGAACGCAACCAGTTGATCAGAAAAGCCAAAAGCTTTCTTGCTCCTTCAGAGTACCACATTTTCCTACCAAAAAGTATTAACCAATCTCTACATAATCCTGAATTAACCTCCAAATTGAGAACAGGCTCTCACAATATGCAGGAAATCTCTTTCTAAGTGCAATCCAAAAAATTAAAGAAAATTTTCACTTAAAGTGAAACAAAAATTGTCCAGTCAGTACTTCTCCTGAATCGCTTCTGCTGCAATGTAGTTCTCGCAGTACAAACAGTGACAACTACAGACTTTTAGAGCTAACCATGAATAATAACCTGACTTGAAAAAAAGCGTAACTGGTGCATGAAATGAGTTTTTGCTTCATAGAGATTAGCGGCTATTATTATTAGTGTTATTATTATTAATCACCATTTAGGCCCTATCGGGACACGCGATGTATAACAAATGACGTTTTAGAGCTTAGTATCGGTTTTTATTTGTGACCATATTACTGTCATTCTTTTCCAGTAGATAGACCAAGTTGTTTCAGCTTTCTTAGGTTTTCCTGTCAGGCCAAGTGTCCGATCATGAGTTTGATGCCTTAAAATTGTTGTCTGTTGTATCAAGTTGTGTGATATCTACTTCCTTTAGGTTTTCTTCTATTGCAACGATTCATTGTATTGTTTCAGTTTTGGCTTTACTGCAACTTTCGTAGTATTCCACAGCCTGCCTATATAACCCATCTGGTTTCATTCTTTTAATATGCAAATAGATTTAACCCTACGTTTTTATAACTAAATACATATTGCTGTACTTTTCAGTTTCGTAATTTGCTCTTAATCTGTATGTTCGGTCCTCAGTATAATTTGGACCTAAAATGTTCATTATGTTAATGCTTGTGATGAAAATTCTAAGAATCAAAGAAGTACGTGCTTTGGTGTTTTCTTAAATGCAACAAAGTTTTGAATTTTGCGCAGAGTGCAGGGCGTCTTCTTCCAGAGGAACAGCAGCTACCGAGTCAGAGACTGAATTTTGATTTTACAGGCGGATAAAGTCAGGTTAGTAGTTATGTGAGAGATTGTATTGTGATTATACTGAGAGGATATCAGTTTTGTGTGTGATGCGAGATATTGAGGGATGTGCACATTGAGCGACCGATGAAGTGGACGTAGCATGTGGTAATCACGTACCGTGTCTGGTAGCAACCATCCAAAGTAGATGTATGGGGCACTGATATAGTCAAGTGGGTGAATTTTGCATACGTAATGCACGCAAGAATTTGTGGTTAGTCCAAAAAGTGTAGAGTTTCTATACTGTTGCAGTGACTGATTACGTTCAATATTGGAGATTCTGGAGAAAGCGTTACTTACATTCTGTGGAAATATGTATCGTGATCTTTGAATAAAGACGAAAGTGGTGGTCTTCCTTCACGCGATGACAACGTTTATCCCCAGTTGAGATTCTCATCCATAATAGGTCGTCATGTACGCCAGTTTGTTAGCACCTTGTTAATAGACTACTTGAAGTATGAAGCGAGAACAAGTAAGAGGATAATTTATTTAAAAGCTTGAAGATCTTGGTCGGACGGTAGCGGTAATGTCATTAATTTCGTTCGGAGCGTGGCTACATTATCACCTCCGGAAAAATCGCATCCCACGCTCCGATGTACACAGTACCAGCGTGGTGGAATAAATACTGCAAAGCGGGGTTGAAGAGTAAGGCAGACTCTAAAAACATAACCAGTTAAGGAGAACTCAGACACTCACTTTAATACGGGTAATGGTTAGGCGACTCTTCAACAAAAAAATTGGGAAGACAGGGAGTATTTCTGTGGCCGCTTTAACAGATATATCTCTACGATCCATGAGTGGTAAAGAGTAGCTCTACATGACGACATGATACCGTTGTTGCTATTCCGACAGCGCTACTGAAAGTCTCAACGATTATCATCTCACGGCTCAGCGGAGTAACTGAAAAAAGATTTCCCAATTGCGTAAATTGAGAACTAAGTACACAGTGGTGCTTTTCTGTTTGTAGAACTTACAAGGGAACTTCCCCATCGCACCCCCCTCAGATTTAGTTATAAATTGACACCGTGGATAGGCCTTGAAAGACTGAACACAGATCAATCGAGAAAACAGGAAGAAGTTGTGTGGAACTATGAAAAAATAAGCAAAATATACAAACTGAGTAGTCCATGTGCAAGATAGGCAATATCAAGGACAATGTTAGCTGATGAGCGCCGTGGTCTCGTGGTTAGAGTGAGCAACTCCTGAATCCTCCCTCGAGTGAAAATTTTACTTTCTTTATTTTCGCAAAGTTACGATCTGTCCGTTCATTCATTGACGTCTCTGTTCACTGTAATAAGTTTAGTGTCTGTGTTTTGCGACCGCGCCGCAAAACCGTGCGATTAGTAGACGAAAGGACGTGCCTCTCCAATAGGAACCGAAAACATTTGATCGCAAGGTCATAGGTCAGCCGATTCCTCCACAGGAAAACACGTCTGATATATTCTTTACGACACTGATGACGGCATGTGCGTCACATGACAGGAATATGTTGTCGACCCACCTAACTTGCACACTTGGCGAATGGGTAAAAAGATTATTCTACCTTGCCCGATTTAGGTTTTCTTGTGGATGTGATAATCACTCCAAAAAAGTGATGATAAGTGAGTCAATTTACGGAAATCCCTGACATCTGGCAGCGCTTTTGACAGCTTTCAACTGCGTAGCGCAAACGTCTGTAGGCGAAAACGACAGCCATCTATAGAGCTATAAAGAGGCGTTGCCATAGACACATTTACAAAACCGCGTTGTAGACACGCGAAGCTGCGCCCAGCGTACAGACACTGGGCGGGATCATGGTATTTGGATTTTATACTCATACATTATACGTATTTGCTTCTACGACTGTTTTATAGCCACAAAGGTGTTTTCATGAAAATGAAATTTTTTCGATACTTCATTACAAACAGTTTAATTTTTTTGTTTCTGATAGAAAATTGGCAAAAAGGATACCCGGGCAATACTGCGTTTGCCAGCTAGTATTACTCTGAAGTGTATGAAAAGTATTACAGATTGCTACACTGTGTGTTTCTTAGTTGCATCAAACATCCATGAAGGCGGGCGCACGTGTGCGCCCACGCGCCCGCCCACACACAGACAATCTCTCTTTCTCTCTCTCTCTCTCTCTCTCTCTCTCTCTGTCTGTCTCTCTTTCTCTCTCCCAACTAAAATAGTATGACATTCACTTCCATTAAACTGATTAATCCTCCCTTTCAACTCATTTGTGCCTCGGGTTAAATATTGCGAGGAAAAATTCATAGCTGTTTATTATCCTAATGAAAATTGCTTTTAAAATAATTAGACTTCCTTGCAGTTTATCTAGCATTCTGCTGTGCAGCTACGTTATCTAGCTATGAGGCGACCATCTTTACGGCATCAAACGCCATCTGTCGCACCTTAAGCCCCTTCTTATTTTGCCATCGCTTCTCCTGTAAGCTGCCTCTTGCCGAGCAGCTGTTATTCCCTCCGTCCATCTTTTCCTAGGTTTACCTTGTTTTTCTCTTCTCAGGGATCCATTTCCAGGTTAAGCCTTCCCTCCAGTAATGCGTCACTTGAGCATTCCGTGATAATTGCGTCTCCCTTTATTTTTCAATTCCCACACTCCATAAATATTATCTAAGTTGCTTCTTCTTGAATTCAGTTTTTTCTTTTTCGTAAACCCATACTGAAAAAACTCTGTGAACGACTAACATAAGGAATCTCGTCTTTCCCCTGATGATAGTAGGTCTAATGCTCAAATTACAGTTCAACTGTTTGCACATGGCCTTTCCCAGTCGCACATTATGGAATACATCTTTTCATCTGCTCCTTCTGAAGTTAGTGTAACCCTACGCATATGAAGGTTTGGGAGTTTTATTTTGCTTTGTATTTGTCCAGTGGCTTTTCCAAGGTCTGCAACTCTCAAATACGCAGGCCAGATCAAAAAGTCCCCCCAGGGGACACGAGGACCAAATGGTTCAAATGGCTCTGAGCACTATGGGACTTAACATCTGTGGTCATCAGTCCCCTAGAATTTAGAACTACTTAAACCTAACTAACCTAAGGACATCACACACATCCATGCCCGAGGCAGGATTCGAACCTGCGACCGTAGCAGTCCCGCGGTCCCGGACTGCAGCGCCTAGAACCGCACGGCCACAGCGGCCGGCCTCCACCTTCAATTTACACTGGTGAGCCGACACATTATGACCACCTGCTTAATAGCTTGTTTGTCTGTGTTTGCAACGAAATACATCACTGATTCTGCGTATCATGAATCCGACAGTTTGTTGGTAGCTTAGTGAAGGTATGTATCATTACATGTCTACTCACAGGTCATGTAATTTCCGTAAATAACGGGCAGCTGAATAGCGTACACGGTGATGGCGCCCGGCAGCGGCCGCAGGTGGGTTCCATAGGATTTACGAATTTACATCACGAGAATTTGGTCGGCGAAATATTAACGTGAGATCACTATAATGGTCCTCAAACCACTTTAGCACGATTCTGACTCCGAGACACGGACAATTATACTGCTGAAAGATGACATCGCCGTCAGGGATGCAGGTGGTTCGCAGCTGTCAGTGTGTCTTCGATTACGGCCACAGATCCATGCAAGAGTAGAAGAACGTCTCCCATAGCATAACAGTGTTCCCACCAGTCTGCGTCCGTGGAAGGCTGCACGTTTCGAGCCAACGTTCACCTCGATGCCTCGATGACGGCGTTTCTGGAATCGACCATCGATCAATTTTAGCAGCCGAAGAGCCGACACGTTTCCATTCACCGACGACCGAATCCCGATGGTCCCGTGCCCACTGCAATCTTTATTGATGGTGTCGTTGGGTCAGCATGTGAGCACGTAATGGTGATCTGCTGCGGAGGTCCAACGTCAACATGTATGCTCCGAAGCACTTGCACGTGCATCAGCATTGTGCTCTTTCAGCAGAGATGCCACAGATCACCATCTCTCCTACTTTACAGAAAGACAAGCCTCCGAAACCCACGTTCTGTGAAGAGTTGTGGATGTCCAACCATTTAGCGTATAGTGGAAGTTTCACTGTCTAGTTCCCGGGTTCGATTCCCGGCGGGGTCAGGGATTTTCTCTGCCTCGTGATGACTGGGTGTTGTGTGATGGCCTTAGGTTTAAGTAGTTCTAAGTTTTAGGGGACTGATGACCAAAGATGTTGAGTCCCATAGTGCTCAGAGCCATTTCACTGTCTAGATGCTCATGACAGTAGCACGTCAACATTTGACGCTTCGCCGTTTTCGAGATACTCGTTCACACGCTGTGCATAATAATAATCTGCCATTTGACGAAGTCGCTTATCTCAGTGGATTTCACCATTTCCAGCCAAAATCTTCGGTAGGGCGATGACTCGTCCGTGTCTGCTCCGCTTACATACACTACTCGCCATTAAAATTGCTACACTACGAAGATGACGTGCTACAGACGCGAAATTTAACCGACAGGAAGAAGATGCTGTGATACGCAAATGGATTAGCTTTTCAGAGCATTCGCACAAGGTTGGCGCCGGTGGAGACACCTACAACGTGCTGACATGAGGAAAGTTTCCAACCGATTTCTCATACACAAACAGCAGTTGACCGGCGTTGCCTGGTGAAACGTTGTTGTGATGCCTCGTGTAAGGAGGAGATATGCGTACCATCACGTTTCCGACTTTGATAAAGGTCGGATTGTAGCCTATCGCGATTGCCGTTTATCGTATCGCGACATTGCCGCTCGCGTTGGTCGAGATCCAATGACTGATCCAATATGGAATCGGTGGGTACAGGAGGGTAATACGGAACACCGTGCTGGATCCCAACGGCCTCGTATCACTAGCAGTCGAGATGACAGGCATCTTATCCGCATGGCTGTAACGGATCGTGCAGCCACGTCTCGATCCCTGAGTCAACAGATGAGGACGTTTGCAAGACAACAACCATCTGCACGAACAGTTCGACGACGTTTGCAGCAGCATGGACTCTCATCTCGGAGACCACGGCTGCGGTTACCCTTGATGCTGCATCACAACAGGAGCGCCTGCGATGGTATGGGGTTCCATTGGTTACACGTCTCGGTCACCTCTTATTCGCACTGACGACACTTTGAACAGTGGGCGTTACATTTCAGATGTGTTACGACCTGCGGCTCTACCCTTCATTCGATCCCTGCGAAACCCTACATTTCAGCAGGATAATGCACAACCGCATGTTGCAGGTCCCGTACGGGCCTTTCTGGAGACAGAAAATGTTCGACTGCTGCCCTGGCCAGCAAATTCTCCAGATTTCTCACCAATTGAAAACGTCTGGTCAATGGTGGACGAGCAACTGGCTAGTCACAATACGCCAGTCACTACTCTTGATGAACTGTGGTATCGTGTTGAAGCTGCATTGGCAGCTGTACCTGTACACGCCATCCAAGCTCTGTTTGACTCAATGCCCAGGCGTATCAAGGCCGTTATTACGGCCAGAGGTGGTTGTTCTGGGTACTGATTTCTCAGGATCTATGCACCCAAATTGCGTGAAAATGTAATCACATGTCAGTTGTAGTATAATATATTTGTCCAATTAATACCCGTTTATCATCTGCATTTCTTCTTGGTGTAGTAATTTTAATGTCCAGTAGTGTAATTTTGTTACTGTGCCGCGTGCCCGCAACGGCAGCAGTCGTCATCCAACGTCGCGGTGGGCAGTGGTCGTAATGTTCTGGCTCGTCAGTGTACATAAGGACTCAAATGCTGTTAAGGCGAATGAGAGAGAAGCAGACGCACCGTATGAGGAAGACAGAGAGGAAGAGGCTGGAAGCGACGAGCGCGGCGTACTGCGCGGCAAGCGCGGCCGTGCCCACGCCGCCCGCCTTGTTGATCGAACTCTGCAGGTGCGTCGCGCCCAGCACCGCCGTGAAGTGCACCATGAACGACACGCCCAGCATCACCATGTTCTTCAGCATCCGCGCTGAGTCGCTCAGCTTCAGCCGCAACATTTTCGCCGTCTCTCACTGTCGCTTCTGCAACGCCAAGAAACGTAATTGCCAAATGATACAGTATGAACTACATTTGTTTTCTTACGGCAATTCACGTCCGTCTACAAACAAGCAACTATACTTTTTAATGCTCAAACATGTTTCGTCACATTTGTAGCGTCATTAACTGTTATATTCATGAAGGTTGTGAGGCATCAGGAGAAATACTATATTTCAATTACGAAGTGTTCCATACTGGGTTTCGTGCGTATCTTTAGGTACACGTTGATAGTAGAATTACGTGATACATTTGGACAGATATACCGAGTGGTTGTAATTAAAGTTCAGCTACTCACGGAGGTCCAGTGTGAGCTTTAATTATCGTCTGGTAGTGGAACTTGGTATATCTTTTAATGCGTTAATAAGGAAATGATTTGCGCTGGAAAAAAGATAGTTCCTATTTTGGCCACCAGGTGCCAATCTTGCTCTGTACAGTATCTCCTCGACGTCCCTGGTCTTCTTACTGAACAAATTGTGTTAGCGGATATTAATAATAGGAATGAACATTATGACTTTCTCACTTGTTTGACCTTTTCTGCCCACATCCCGTTCCTAATCCATTACATATGGGAACATTTCTGTACGTCCTTCTTGCAACTACAGCGCCAGTTTTGCACCTGGTGACCGAAATTGGAACTAACTGTTTTGCAACTTAATTTGTTTCCACAATAACGCATTAGAATATCTACGAAGTTCCACTGCTATACGATAATTACGGCCCACATTGGACTTCTGTGAATAACTGCACTTTAATTATAACCACCCGACAGTAAAAACTATATCTAAAGATGTCAGCAATTAATGTGAGCATTCCTTTCAGTCATTAATACGCATACACAGTATTTATTTTTTGAGCAAAGTTCGTCATCCTATTATTAATTATGAAATAAACAAACACACTAAAAGGGAACAATAGTAAATGTCTCTGAAGTTAGTAATGGGTTTCTTTTTTCGGACATTCTGTTAAATATATCATTAGGCACTTGGTGTTTAACGATTTTGTGGAAAATCTTAATTTAAACAGTATTAAGTAGAAATTTATTATTCGACAGTTTTTTCAACTTCCCGATTGGCATTACATAAACAGCTTTATTAAAAACAATTTAATGGAACAAATATAATCTAAAATTACAAGATTAGCTGATCGTATTACGTAACATTTACAAAGTAAAATGTTATCTGAAGTAGTCCTATTATACTCGCATCTCATTTTTCAGTTCCAGTTGCACATTTTTTAAATGTATGACTAGTTTCGATCTTCCTGGGTCATCTTCAAATGTATGTAGTTGCGTCAGCAAGCAGTCGTGTGTCACAACTACGCATCAGGATAAAATCTTTGGACATTGTCACACACCAAATTTGAAAATTCTTATCTGCTTGCAAGCAAAAATTTTGTTCTGTCAAAAAAACTCGTACGTTCGGAAGTATGTGGCTTTTAATCCAGATTTTCTAATCAAAAATTGCAATTAATTTGAAAACTTAAGTTTTCTTCCCAAGAAAATATGTACTTTTATTTAAATACACTATGAAACTATTGTAATTAAGAGACTGCAATCTTCGAGAGGCTTCTGGCGCAAACAGAGAAATTATAAATACGCGAAAAGCGAGCCAACTGGTTCTCAGATGTTATTGTGATTACTCTGCAGTCAGTTCCCTTAAGTCCAGCGGCATTTTCAGTAAATTCTGGTTAGCACATGTAAAGATTATATTTTGTCATGCTCAGAAGTCAGCAATGTAACTGATATTAGTTTGTAAGGCTTTGTGAGGATACTATACAAAAAACTTGAAGAATAAATATCGAGAAATAAACAGCTATTTGTTTCATTCAAATGGAGCATAGTTCATGGGACGTACTAGACGATGACGTCATAGTCTTCTATTCTTACCCCCAAGAAAGGATGAGCATAAAATATTTACTCTTTGTAAACTTACCTTACCTGCTAAGATCATTACGTGCTGTAATAGTTTTGAACTTGCTCCTCGAAGGCCACTTTCACAAACTGAAATTTACGCAACTTGTGAAAATTACTGTGAAGTTTTGTAACATGTTTAAAATGTTTCGAAAGTATTGCTAGGGGAAGAGAGTTTACCAGGAATTACTATCTAGTGTTTCCTGAAAGTATTTGTCTGGGGTGTAGCCTGATACGGAACTGAAACGTGAACGATGAACAGTGCAAACAGAAAGAGAACAGAATGTTTTGAAATGCGGTACTACAGAAGAATGCCGAAGATTGGACAACCACATCCAGTAACATATGAGAGGTACTGAATCGCACTGAGCAAAAACGAAATTCATGGCAATAAAAGAAGAGATCAGATGATGGAGCACATACTGAGACTTGAACGAGTCGGCGGTTTGGTAATAAAGGAAAAGGTGGGATGGAGGAGGGGGGACTTGCAGTGGTGAAGAAAACACTGTCACAAATTGTTCGGTGTGGGCTCTGAAGGACAATGAAGCTAACTATGCAGAAATATCAGATGGTACGTAGGGAATAATCATCTCCATCATCCGTAACTGAGTCGTCAGAAGAAAATTTCACTGTCACAGATCACATTGTCACATTGTTACAGTGGCCATTAATTCGGATCGGGGTAATAACTTAAGCCTTCTGTTATGCTCTTGAGGAAAACTGGCACTCAGTTCATCCGATAGCCTGTGCCAGCGCTCCACTTTTGACAACATCGCATTGTACCTAGTTTGTCGTCTACTTGTTAGATATAAACACGGATTTACTGCCACACTTACCGGACCCACAGCAACCCGTGTCGGTTAATAGGTAATTCTCGTGTGTCTTAACAATATTACACTTTTATTGTCAGTGCTATAACCGAATTGCTATCCCTCGCGGTATTGAGGTATGTGTGAAATAAACAGCGTTCGTGGATAGGAAACATATACCCAGCAGTAACGAAAAATATCCACCTTCCACTAAAAATATAGGACAAGATATTTCAAACTATGTCAAAACACAAAAAATTAAAATCCTTGATGGTATTTTTGTTCTGTCGTTGCAACTACAAAAATTTTTAAGTCTTTTCACCAGACGCGTTTCGCTTTATTGAGGTAAAGGATCATGAGTGGTGGTGATTTTCAAAAATGGTTCAAATGGCTCTGAGCACTATGGGACTCAACTGCTGTGGTCATCAGTCCCCTAGAACTGAGAACTACTTAAACCTAACTAACCTAAGGACATCACACACATCCATGCCCGAGGCAGGATTCGAACCTGCGACCGTAGCAGTCGCACGGTTCCTGACTGAGCGCCTAGAACCGCGAGACCACCGCGGCCGGCGGTGGTGATTTTCGATTGATTTCTCGCTTACATCGGAAAATGCCGTCTGCTAGCACATCGTTGTTTTTCTGCGTTAGCCACTGATAATTTTGGTCTAATTTTTATTTGTTCTGTAGCACTATGCATTTCTTATGTTTTTCACAACACACTTTGATGCACACCACTGTATTCTGTTTGTTTTTGTACACAGAATACAGTGGTGTGCATAAAAGTGGGTTGCGAAAAACACAAGAAGTGCATAGCGCTGCAGAACTTCAGTGCATTTCTGCTGAAGTTAGAGATGGGTCTTGATTCACTTGTAGGGCATTCTGTTAGTAAAATTCGCTAAATTCAACTGCCCCTGCACAGCTTTCAAATATCTGTTCAGCACAGCGCCAAGATACGTCTATGCACTCAAATAGAATACTGTCTTTTATGTACATAGCCACTCCCCCACCACGCAAGGAACTCCTTGAAAAACAGCCAGCTAATCTGTATCCTGGTAAAGGAAGCCTCTGAATTGTCAAATTATTTAAGTGGTGCTCCGACATATCTATAATTTCAGAGTCAATATCTGTAAGCAGTTCACTAACTTTAATATCTCTTATATTTTGATGAAATGTGCTAATTCCTTCTCTACTTGGAAACATGACATCCTCTGAAGGTGAGTCCTTAGTTAGAGAGACTTCCTTTAAGCAGGTATACCTATCAGCTGACTTCAATCTAAAATAGGTGCAACTCTAACACCAACTACTACAGGAATTTTTCCATGAGTGATCCCACCACCACCGACTAACTGCCACCTACAAGCTTTGCCATCCTCCCCTTCCCATTCCTATTCCTATTCCTATTGAGCTGCAGGCCATGCCTAGTGAAAGAAGTAATTACATGTTAGGACACAAAACCGAAGTGAGAGTTTTAACAACTCTGTATTGGAATGTACACTAAAAATTGCTCTGGTAGGACTTCATACTTTGAAAACAGGTATGCTGGATACTCTGCAATGTTTCAGTGATGAAGCGTCAAGGTTAAGGTTATGGAACTGATGGGACTGCCTAGTGCACTAAATATGCAAAGAATTTTAATCGTCATATGCGGCAGGAGACTCTTCCAAGCAGAGAAATCACTGTTGGAAGCCACCAGAAAGCAAGAATAAGAACTCTGCAAAATAAAGGCGAGGGGACAACACCAGAAACTAGAGGACTATGGACGTGGGACGCAAGTGTTACGCAGAGCAGGTAGAGAGAAAAGCTTTAAATTTTAACTTTAATTTCCCAGAAGTTCATTTTTTGATGTTTTGGTACACGCTGGTTAAAAACTACTAGGGACAGAGGACTGAAATTTTGTATACTGTCGTAAAACGTACTTAAGGGGGGACTTACGAAGAAAGCTACAAAAATTGTGAAAACCTTTATTGGATCTTCATTTACTACATGGTATTGAAATTTCACATTCCAATTCCACTTCTAAGAGTGACAAAAATATTAACTAACAAAAGCTTGCACGAGACCACGTCCTTTGTTGTTCTGTATTTCCTCATATTTATTCCTGCGGTGTTTTCTTCTAATTTTATGCAATGTGGTGAATATTTCAGTGTTTATCTGATCCAGAACTTATACAAAAGTGTGTGAATGCAAAAATTCAAAATCATAATGAAAATTAAAACCCTCTGATAGGAAAACCATTCCTCCAGGATAGCATTTGTTTCCGAAACTGTCGATGAAGTTGCAGCGTATGATTCTTGATTAGTTTTTATCTGTGCTAATATTGGCAGACTATGGACTCCACAGAGACTAGTACTTGAACTAGAAGCTTTCACACTGTCGATATTGAAGGAAATCGATAACAGGAGATTTGATGCAGTTTAGCATTATTATTATTATTGAAAATCAGGTTAACCTATGCGGGCATGCAAAGAAAAGACTGCTTGAGGAGGAAGAGGACAATGCATATGGTTTGCATTAGTTCACACAGATAAGATGAGGCCTAAAAGAAACACTGTCAAATCTTTGTTTCAGGTTTCTCATAACTTACATTTTGGCAACTCTGTGTACCGTTTCCACACAAATCACTGACATTATAGTACTTAAATTTAGCAGGCAATTAGCTACTACTGTAGTGAAACATTCTGTGGAAGGAAGTTTCATTTACTGCAATAGTGAGACATTTCTGTAAGAGAATGGCCCTAAGACTGGGTATATTTTTTTTTCAAAGAAATTAGGAGAGCTGTAAAAATCTAGGGAAAGAAGATATAAATATTCTGTTCCACAGATATTTGTAAAAACGGTATATCTAACTTTGCACAAAAATCATGAATTTCGTTCTGACAGATTTTTAAAAAGACGAATATTTGTACTCACTCTCTTGAAAAATGATAATTGTTTATAAATAAAATCACATAACATCAATAAGCATGAAAACTTATGTATGTATCCATATAACATTCCTCAACAACTGTGCCAAATTTAGTCACATTGCCTTGAAAACTTAAGGTGTTCTAGGTTATCTTCCAAGTATTGCAGCTTCGCATACGTCCCCCCTCAAATAAAAAGCAGACGATTTTTATGACTTAAGTTTGAAAATTAAAGACCTTTTTAAGAAAATACAGAGTTAATTACTAAAATTATCGACGCTCATTATTAAAAAAATTTTGAACCCTTATTTATGACAGCAACATCATTTTTAAAACTCTACTTTAAGCTTAATAGTGAAAGGAATTTCCAGAAAAAAAATATGAAGCTTCTACTTTGATTTTATTACGAGATATGTGCATATATGCTGTACATAAATAATTAACACGATTTATTTCACTTGCTACACAAAATACAATTCAGCTAAAAAGTGTTCGACCAAAAACTATGATTCATATAACAAATAGCTCCCAAAATATCTCATCAAAGGTGTTGAGCATTACGTGGGCTTACAACTCTTATTCTTTGACTTACACTGTTGAGCTAACTGACCAATTTTTCAAGATTTCTCCTTGTGTTAACGAACCAGTCCCCTTCATCTAAATTCTACATGATTAGTCTGCAATTCACAACAAAGTACCTTGAGGAGGCATCATTGAACCACCTTCAAGCTATTTCTCTACCGTTCCCTCTCAAACGGCGCGCGGGAAAAACGAGCACTTAAACGTTTCTGTGCGAACTCTCATTTGTCTTATTTTTATCGTGATAATCATTTCTCCTTATGTAGATGGGCGCCAACTGAATATTTTCACAATCTGAGAAGAAGTTGGTGATTGGTATTTCACGGGGAGATCCTGCCGCACGCAAAAACGCCTTTGTTTTAAGGATTGCCATCCCAATTCACGTGTCATGTCCGTAGCACTCTGTCCTCTATTTCAAATAATACAAAACGAGCTGCCCTTCTTTGAACTTTTTTGATGTCCTCCGTCACTCCCAAGATAGCGAACAAGAGTGGTGTAGCTCTCTTTAGTAGACCTTTTGCATTTTCTCAGCATTCTGCCAATAAATCGTAGTCTTTGGTTTGCTTTCTCCACAACATTATCTGTGTGACCTTTGCAATGTAAGTTACTCGTAATTCGTAGAGAATAAGATTGTCACAAGCAGTTAGAAACATAAAATTCGCTGTGCAGTCAGCGTACGCGCGCACGAAACACACACACACACACACACACACACACACACACACAGAGAGAGAGTGGGAGAGCATTTGTTTAGTATAAAGGAGAATGTCAGATACTGTATCACGCAGTAATTTACATCAGTTCGACACAGGCACGCCTTTCCTATTGCGTAGTGTTACAAGAACAAGGTTACCAAGCTGACGCCTGTTAATTTGCGTTACCAAAGAAAATGTCAAGGTCAAGCTGCGGTATCTATTAGAAAGTAAGGGGAAAACGGTCTCGCATGTATACAGAGGACGTATCAAAACATAGAAGCTGCGCAAATAATGACGTCACTTAATCAATGAGAAACAAAATCAAAACACGATTTCAGAAGATCCAGTGCGGTTGCAAAGAAACGTGAAGATCATTCTAATCGATTTAATGAGTCGACGCTTAGAGATCGTACAACCGAATATTTTCAACAAGCAATTGGACATTCGTTTTTTTTTTTCGTTCAGTTGTTTTTTTTTTTTTTCAGTTTAATGACAACCGAATAAAATTAGTCTACGGCCTCGTCCCTCTCCAGGTTTGAGTGGTTTAACTTAATTTGGAGCAACCAATTGTCACAATTTTCTGTCGGCTACGTCAAAGAGTTTAATATCTGTGGAATGAGCATTTGGCTGCGCAGAACGAGAACACTCTCCGTAACATCTCCTGCAGCTCAAGTGCCGTGATTCTGCAACGGTGCGTTTTAACCGGTTTAGCGCTTAGTGCATGTTAATTGTTATTACTTCGCTGCTACAGATAGCTCACATTCAGCAGTACCGTGAAACTTTGTATTCGCATTTTACAGAGATCTTAACAATTTCACACCAGGAATTGATGAAGTTGGCTTAAAGATGTGAAGAGCAGCGGTATTGTGCTTTTTGCCACAGTATCATAGCTCCGATTTCATTTTATTTACGTTTTTTCGGTAACGGGATAAGAAGTGACAGCCAACAATAATTTTTTTACGTTTTCTATTGCACTTATTCACATTATAGAATCTCTGTTCTAATTAATTACGTTACAATCACACTGTAAACGATGTCGAAGTGTCATGAAAGAACAACGCATTTGGAACCATGAAACTGTTACAGAAAATATTGAAAGCAATTTCACCATCTGCTTGTCCATTATTATTTCAATTTTTCTTTACTTACATTCTGCTTCATAGACAAGTAAAATATCTATTACATTTTTCATCTCATTGGAAAAGTAGAACCATACGCTACACACAAAAAGGAAAATAAATAAAATAAAAAAGTAAAGAATAAAGAGATCAATGGACAAATTTTGGAGTATTAAAAGAAATGACAGACAACAATATATATAGTGTTTGCTCTTGCTCTGATTAATATTTTCGAATATGTTGGTTTAATCATGTTAAAATGACACTGTATGGGAAACTGTCTGATGCAGAAATACGTATTTTAAGATGCACACAAGAGTTTGAGAACCCCTGCATAAATTGAAGGAAATTAATCAGACTGTCATGTACATATGTCATCTGCGTATAAACATAGCATCAATATGTATAGCTGTCTTTAACTTTACTTAAACACACTTGCAAATTTATTTAGCACTTCAGAATGAGATTTTCACTCTGCAGCGGAGTGTGCGCTGATATGAAACTTCCTGGCAGATTAAAACTGTGTGCCCGACCGAGACTCGAACTCGGGACCTTTGCCTTTCGCGGGCAAGTGCTCTACCAACTGAGCTACCGAAGCACGACTCACGCCCGGTACTCACAACTTTATTTAGCACTTGTCTCACAAACATATGACCATAAAATCACAGCAGTTATCTCTGCAATACAAGACTTTATACATCCGTATCCAGATATTTTTCGACATACAAAGTTCCTCATATCAATATGACATTAGTTGTACTATGAAAAGTAACTAACTGGTCCTCCTTTGACATACTTCTCTTTACATCCGTAGCAACGCCAGTATTTCACCACAGCTGTTACTATAACGAGTAGAAAAGTGAAAAAAAACGATATATAAAACGAATAAGTCTAATATTGAAGTTTCGCTGTTATCACAAAATGTAGACAAGCAGCGTCGTCCCAACATCACGTGACTAGTCTGGTTCGATGTTGAGAACACGTGCAGCAGACATAGCTCACTCCATAGATATACATACTCTATGGGCTACGTCCGTTATATGAATGTTTTCCAACCTCTTCGCGTGGGGAGCGGCGAGTCGGTGCGCGCCCCCTGCTGGGGCCAAGCACAGGAAAACAGCCGGTGCGAGGTGGTGGCGCGGTTGCCGGGGCGAGTGGAGTATGCAGGGACGTACTATCTCCTCCCACTGTCTGCCACCCCGGCCCTGCAGGACGCCGAAATGGAGCGTGTGCGACGCAGGCGTCAGGCACTTTTTAATTTTTATTTATAATTAATTAAGGGACGTCACTCACACCCTGTCAGTAAAACGGAATGCAAACAGTCGCAAAATTTAGCAATATTCCTTTCTTCTTCATTTACCCCTAAGATCACTTAGGCTTGCGCAACTTTGTGCTCCCAGTGAGCTGGATGGAGCTCTTTCTTTTATTAGTTATGTATATGGTAACTGCACCTGGAACAATTTAATACACAGAAATGTATTTATCAGTTTTAATTGGTGAAAAGAATGATAAATATGTGTATTGCTTATTCTAACTTTGGCGTACCCATGTCATTCATTGTCTTCGGTTATAGCTGCGGTGCGGGTTGGGGGGGAGGGGAGGGGGCGAGGGGGACCCCTCTAGGGTATATGTACCCGGTTTGTATTGTATTGTATACCACTTCTTTACTTCATCTAATGAAATTACTACACAGACTGGTTCCACTCAGAAGAATAACTGAGTACCCCAGTCAACTAAACCACTCAAGAATGGTTTCAGTGGAATGAACGAGTGAATACATGAGTCAACCGACAGAAAAACTGAAGACTGGTTTTCACTTGAAAGGCTGAATAACTCAGTCAGTACGCAATATGCACCCACCTTCTCATCACAGTCAAATTGAGAAACACTCAGCGCACGTAAGTTTGCTTATGTAAGTTGCCAGATCATCTGTCCTTAATTAATATTGTTAATTGAATTAGCACAACTTTTAATAATTTTGATGCGCTTATGTATGTATCCATGGATTTTAATATGCGCGAGTGTCTGGCACATACCACAAGTGCCCTCTCTCGGCGAAACCATCGGCCCTAGTGCTTTCACACTCTCGTCTCGATAGTTCATAGGCGAAGTACTGGTGCTAAACTGTTCGCATTGACCCTGTACAAATGGAGAAGATGTCTTAATTATTGACGACGCCTTTGGCACAATTGTTTTATTAATCTCCATTGTATGATGTAATTTTATTAAGTAACTAAAAGATTTTGTGCCTGTATTGCTCAGTTAATTTCACTGTTACTTAAGCTTTAGTGTTTCTCATTTCCGATGTTGAGGTTTTGCTAATAAAAGTGTCTTCCTGTTCAGGATTTTTTTTTGTTTACTTCTGATGAAGGTATATTTATATATACCGAAACCTTGGTCCAGAAGTTTAATAAATCTTTATCCTGCAACTGATTTGGCTGTCATCCTTTATCGTGAAGAATTTCAACAGTTGCTGTTTCAGCCATGTTTAAAATCTTGGAATATTGTTAACCACATGTAAGACGCCGCTGACGTACATGCGGGTACATCAGACCCAGCTCCATCAATCACAGTGAATTTGAAGAGCTGAATGGCTCCCCGGACCCCATGGATTCTCGAGGAGTCCATTTAATTATCTTACTACAATGGAATAATGTTTTCAGCTATATGTCTCACCTCGCTAAGCTGGAAGGAAGTTCCTCTACCTACAGTGAGAAGAGAGTGCATCGCTCAGTATCATATACAACGCATTGGTCACATCTGCTTAATTATAGTCCTCACTCACATCTAACCAGACTTTTGCTATCTCAGAGACCGTTGACGCTGTCAGATCGAAGCCTTATTAAATGATCTTAATACAAAAAGAACCGCAACAACTGTTCAATGATCCTCTATTGAAACGACCAGTTTCGCAGCTTAGAGCTGCTTTCTCACGTATACGTGTGAGTAGAAAAATGGGGGCAAAAATAAAAATAAATACTGTTTACAGTCAAAGTAAGAAAAAAAAAGGACGTAGTAAATAACGGACAAGAGTGTTCACGATCAATTGATGTAAAATCCAGACCAGGGTTAAATGGACGACGCAGTATTGTAAGGCCGGCCGCTGTGACCAAGCGGTTCTAGGCGCTTCAGTCCGGAACCGCGCTGCTGCTACGATCGCAGGTTCGAATCATGCCTCGGGCATGAATGTGTGTGATGTCCTTAGGTTGGTTAGGTTTCAGTAGTTCTAAGTTCTAGGGGACTGATGACATCAGCTCTTAAGTCCCATAGTGCTCAGGGCCATTTGAATATTTTCAGTAAAATTAAAATGAAGTGTCCTTCGAAGCAGTCAGGAAATAAAATCGGTAGAACGATGGAGTCGACCACTCCAGGTCCTATAATTAATATATTATGGAACGTTCTTCATCACGACCAAATGCAAGCGTTTCCTGTTACTAAAGAGCGAAAGTTAGTCATAAGAAAAACAGAATCATTGTACAAGCTCGGCGAAGTATTGCGGCGATGTTTTCTAGGCTTTTGTTCTGTGTTTTTTTTTTTAATTTTACCTTCTTTTTGAGGAAATAATCTTTTCTAGCGTTACATGAGAAATCTGTATTGCTTTCTATATTTTTGCTGCAACAACCCTCTGTTCCACATTGAAAATCAATTTTCTAATAAAACCTGAATTAATGTTATAAATACTGTTTATTTATAAATAACAGACAAGAGGATAACTATGTAGAATACAAATGATCCGTACGTTTGGCGGCCCTTTATATATATTCTCACTCAGTTTCTAGACGGTTCACCGCTTCCGGTCTCTACGGGAATCTGCTAAGACGCAAACAAAGTGATCGAAATCGTGTAACGCCGGATACGCAAGGAACACAGCTAACGTACAAGTAACGGGGCTATGATCTTAACAGACCAAGGCTGCTAGGAAATTTAACTTAGTCTACGCTCGTTTCTGGTAGCTTCCGGTAGTTTTGCAACTCTACAGGTAATACAGAGGCTTACCGACAGTCACTCCTCCAACGTACCATTTGCGAGAGAAACGGGGTAGGGGCGTCAGTTATTGGTAGCAGAAATACCCTCCGCCACACATCAAGCGATTTGCGTAATATTGACGTAGATGTAGAAGGCACATGCATACAGTGCTACTGCAGTGACATCTAGCGCAAAACGTCGACAGCTCCCTTAACAAAAGAGGCAATCGAAATCAACGCTGCTGACGGGCTTCTGAACGTTCAGTTGGGCCGCATGTGACATGTTTGAAGTTTCATTTGCTGCTCTACAATGTCATCCACTACCTCTGCAATAATAGCAGATTGTAGCAAATGCACAGTTACGTGATTTTTCAAGCGTATGACAAAAGACACCGTTATGGGTTTAACTTTGCAGAATATTTTGTCATCTGGCCTAGGTGTTTTCGTCAGATAATGCGATCGGAATTGTCAGGCGTGCTCGTTGTCTGGATTTCGACAAGTATAAAGCAAAAACAAGGAGATTAATGTCTGACGTCTCGTCGACGACGATATCATTAGAGACAGGTTGTGATGCAGAACAACTTATATACTCGTCGTCAACAGCAACGCCACAGAGTTCGACAACTTGGCTTCCGGCTAATTCTTAAGGAACTGTGAGTCGAATCCCACTCATATGTTTATTCAAAGCCCCATTACAATTCCAACAGCAAAATGCATAAATGCTTTGCGAAATGACGCGGCCATTTTTAATGGACTCAAAAACTGGTTTAGTCCTGGCCACTATACTATTGATTTTGTACTGCTTAACGCGTTTCAGTGTTACGCCATTCTCTGAGGCTCTACAATAGAAATACATGAAAGGGCGTCAGTGAAGAAAAGCATTTGTACAATTACATAAAACTTACTTCGTAAAAACAGAAGAAGCAAGAATTCAGTGAAAAAAAACATTAATAAAATACATGAAATGCATATCGTAAAAAAAAAGAAGAGAGAACTAACGAAAATATAAGTATAAATTCTTAGGTAAAAGGAAACTGAATTTGCGAAACATGGATACAAACTATCTGGTCTACATTACATGAGGACGTTTCAATGCGAACTGACTCGCTATACGCCGGTCATTGTGGCCGAGCGGTCCTAGGCGCTTCGATCTGGAACCGCGCGACTGCTACTGTCGCAGGTTCGAATCCTGCCTGGGGCATGGATGTGTGTGATGTCCTTAGGTTAGTTAGGTTTAAGTAGTTCTAAGTCTAGGCGACTGATGACCACCGATGTAAAGTCCCATAGTGCTTGGAGCCATTTGAACCACGTACTTAAAAGCGTGTTGGTCCACTTTCGGAACGCAGTTCAGCAGTGATTCTACGCGCCATGGATTCAGCAAGTATTTAATCGGTTTCCAGAGGTTTGTGGCACCAGATGCCTACGCACACGTCACACACATCCCGTAATTTATGAGCGGTTGGTTTGTGGGCGCTGAGCTGGCGACCGAAAAAGTCCTAGTTGGGTTTCTTCGGATTCAGGTAAGCCGACTTTAATGGCGGAGATATCAACATGAGATTACTATCATGCTCCTCAAATCACTGCAGCACGATTGTGGCCTTGTCACGCGGACAGTTATCCTGCTGGAAGATGCCATCGATGTTGAAGAAGATATCAAGCATTTGGCGTTACTGGTGGTCCGTAATAATGTTCACGTAGTCCACAGCTGTCATGGTGCCTTCGATTACAACCGAAAGTCATAATGGAAGCTCAGGTGAATGTCCCCCATAACGTGATCCTGTTCCCACCGGCCTGCGTCCGTGGCGCGCTGCATGTACCGAGCAGCCGTTCGCCTAGATGACGGCGTATCTGAACACAACCATCGACCTGGTTTAACTATAAACGGGATTCATCCGACTATACGACACGATTCCATTGATCCGCCGTCCCATCTCGATGATCTTGTCCCCTGTGTTATCATAATTGGCGATGTTGTTGTGTCAACACGGGAACACATAGGAGTCCTCTGCTGCGGAGCACCATGTTCAACACTGTGCGCTGAACGGTGTGCTCCAAAACACTTGTGTCTGTGCCAGCACTACACTTTCTCGTCATATCTGCCACAAATCGCCGCCTATCCTGCTTTAGAGAGCGGGCAAGCCTCCGGTCCCTATGTTCTGTGATGAGATACGGACATCCAATTTCTTGTCGCCTGCTCGAGGTTTCAGCATTCTTCAACCACTTTCCACAGATGCTCATGACAGTAGCAAGCGAACAGCCGACCAGCTTCCGAGACGCTCGCTCTGAGGCAAAGTCGGATTTCCGCATTTGCGCCTCTCATCATCGCTAGAATGATTCTCCATTTGCCTCTCTGCTCCGCTCATATACCGGGTGATCAGAAAGTCAGTATAAATTTGAAAACTGAATAAATCACGGAATAACGTAGATAGAGGGGTACAAATTGACACCCATGTTTGGAATGACATGGGGTTTTATTAGAACCAAAAAAATACAAAATTTCAAAAAATATCCGACATATGGCGCTTCATCTGCTCAGAATAGCAATAATTAGCATAACAAAGTAAGACAAAGCTAGACAAAGCAAAGATGATGTTCTTTACAGGAAATGCTCAATACGTCCACCATCATTCCTCAACAATAGGTGTAGTCGAGGAATAATGTTGTGAACAGCACTGTAAAGCATGTCCGGAGTTACGGTGAGGCATTGGCGTCGGATGTTGTCTTTCACCATCCCCAGAGATGTCGATCGATCACGATACACTTGCGACTTCAGGTAACCCCAAAGCCAATAATCGCACGGACTGAGGTCTGGGTATCTGGGAGGCCAAGCATGACGAAAGTGGCAGCTGAGCATACGATCATCACCAAACGACGCGCGCAAGAGATCTTTCACGCGTCTAGCAATATGGGGTGGAGCGCCATCCGGCATAAACATCGTACGTTCCAGCAGGTGTTTATCAGCCAGGCTGGGGATGATGCGATTCTGTAACATATCGGCGTACTTCTCACCCGTCACGGTAGCAGTTTTGCTGTCCAGCGCCATCCGTCGGACATTTTGTGAACTTTGCTTTTTTTTTGTTCTAATGAAACCCCATGTCATTCCAAGCATGTGTGTCAGTTTTTACCTTTCTATCTACACTATTCCGTGGTTTATTAAGTTTTCAAATTTATACTGACTTTTTGATCATCGGGTACTTCTCTTACCGCTTCACGTGATCTCATCTCAAAAAATAGTTCACATGGCTCTGAGCGCTATGGGACTTAACATCTGAGGTCATCAGTTCGGTAGAACGTAGAACTACTTAAACCTAACTAACCTACGGACATCACACACATCCATGCCCGAGGCAGGATTCGAACCTGCGACCGTAGCGGTCGCGCGGTTCCAGACTGTAGCGCCTAGAACCGCTCGGCTACTTCGGCCGGCCCAGATGCATTGTCGAGTCTAAAAAAGCACTCCGTCGTCAGGCTCAAAAGGCTCTGAGCACTATGCGACTTAACTGCGGAGGTCATCAGTCGCCTAGAACTTAGAACTAATTAAACCTAACTAACCTAAGGACATCACACACATCCATGCCCGAGGCAGGATTCGAACCTGCGACCGTAGCGGTCACGCGGTTCCAAACTGAAGCGCTAGAACCGCAAGGCCACACCGGCCGGCGTCGTCAGGCCACGAGTGGCCTATCGGGACAATCCGACCGCCGTGTCATCCTCAGTGGAGGATGCGGATAGGAGGGGCGTGGTGTCAGCACACTGCTCTTCCGGTCGTTACGATGGTATTCTTGACCGAAGCCGCTACTATTCGGTCGAGTAGCTCCTCAATTGGCATCACGAGGCTGAGCGCATCTCGAAAAAATGGCAACAGCGCATGGCGGCCTGGATGGTCACCCATCCAAGTGTCGACCACCCCGACAGCGCTTAACTTCGGTGATCTCACGGGAACCGGTGTATCCACTGCGGTAAGGCCGTTGCCTATTGTCGAGTCTAGCCGTATGAAATTGTGCTAACGATTTGACCACGGCCGCTGATCGGCTGATCGAGAAGGAAGGCTACCGATATCGACCTCAGACGACAATGTCTAGATAATTTTTTCAGCCAACTGAAGGAAAATCTGGGCGGAACGAGATTTTCTAACTATGAAGACGTTCACACAGCGGTTCTCGATTGGCTCCGTGACCAAGATGCGGACTTCTACCTTCGAGGAATTCAACGACTGGTTGCGAATTATCATCTTACTGAGTGACTGGAGCATTGAAATGCACTACTTGCCACGCGGGATTAGCCGAGTGGTCTTCGGCGCTGCAGTCATGGACTGTGCGGCTGGTCCCGGCGGAGGTTCGAGTCCTCCCTCGGGCATGGCTGTGTGTGTTTGTCCTTAGGATAATTTAGGTTACGTAGTGTGTAAGCTTAGGGACTGATGACCCTAGCAGTTAAGTCCCCATAAGATTTCACACACTTTTTCTTTGCGCTACTTGAAATAACAACTGTTTATGGCAAGAGCCAGACTAAATACAACTTCTGACAATAAAGGGTTCACAACTTGAGAACAGCATTGCCTCGAAAAGCAAGTAAGACTAACTACGACACAGTCCTAGGAGGCGCTGAGCTCGTTGGCAAATCCTGCGATGCGGGGCCCTCGGAGCGGCTGCTAAAGTGCAGCGGCGGACGTGGCTCACGGCGAGTCCGAGGCGACACCTCGGCGGGCAGTGGCAGGCAGGGATCCGCATCGGGGATTCGTAGGGAGACTTAGGGCGCCTGTTGGTTGCTCGGAGCCCGGTTCGTAACTGGCTTTCGAAGCGTGGAGCGCCGACCTAACGAGGAGAACACGGCGCGTGCAACAATCCGATTTCCCAGAAACTTCGCTCGGTGGAAGGGGGGTGAAAAAAGCTAACACGTGTCCCGGCTTAACCGTAGATACTCGACCGTTTCAGGTAAAGCGACGGTCAAAGTTTTCAAAGTACTTTATGTGCCTTTTAGCGCGCAATTATCTCAGCCGAAATGGTGGCACAGTGACTAGCGTCGTGGCTTCTCACTTCCGTGTACAGTGTTTGAAAAATGGTAATTGTTTTTACTTCATTTTATTTTATTTTCATTTGTTTCATTTATCTATCCAAGTCCGTAGAAGGTTACTACATCAGTGTTTCCTATCAGATTAGCGGATGCAAGGCCTTATACTAAGTGTAAAACTACATCTGGATTTCAGAATAAGAAGCATACATTTATTATGATATGCAGGGTGAAGAAAAATTCGCGTAGTCTGACTTCGCAACGCGATTCCTCACATACTACCAATACAAAAATCTCTCACAAAATTTAATCCTGAGCATATTTCTGGTAGTAAACAGACGTCAAAGATTGGCAATCTGGCAACACTGTAATCACACATACCGTAACTACCTCTGTCAGCATATGCGAGTAGTACTGTACAGTTGGTGCAGTGGACAGCGTTTTAGGTTAGCATACAGTGTTGCCAGGTTGCCAGTCTTTAACGTCCAATTACTGCCAGAAAGCCGGCCGTGGTGGCAGAGCGGTTCTAGGCGCTTCAGTCTGGAACCGCGCGACCGCTACGGTCGCAGGTTCGAATCCTGCCTCGGGCATGGATGTGTGTGATGTCCTTAGGTTAGTTAGGTTTAAATAGCTCTTCGTTCTAGGGGACTGATGACCTCAGATGTTAAGTCCCATTGTGCTCAGAGCCACTTGAAGCCATTTGAACTGCCGGAAAAATGCGCAGGACTTATTTTGAGACACACATTTTTGTATTGCTAGTATGTGAGGAGTCGCGCTACAAACTCTGAGTGCGCGAATTTTTCTTCACCCTATATATGCGTATGTACGGAAGTTTTCAGGGGCTACAATCATTTTAAATTTGCGTATTCTCATATTACATTCCTACATCAATTCTCTCATTTTATTTTTACGTGTATTCTTCAGGAATATTTGCTGAGTTCCCTTGCATGACACCGATCGTAGACACATTCGAAACACAGAAATTCCGAACACCACGAGCATTGCGCGAAGGCAGGTTTCCAACTGTGATGTTTCTTCTTAACAATCTCCAAAAATGGCTCTGAGCACTATGGGACTCAACTGCTGACGTCATCAGTCCCCTAGAACTTAGAACTACTTAAACCTAAAACCTAAGGTCATCACACACATCCATGCCCGAGGCAGCATTCGAACCTGCGAACGTAGCGGTCGCGCGGTTCCAGACTGTAGCGCCTAGAACAGCTCGGCCACTCTGGCCGGCTGAGAATCTCCATCAGGAAAGAAATATCGTTAAAATTGCTGATGAGTTCACGCGTTGGCAGTAATTTCGCGATAAACCACTGTAACGGATCACTTTTTCGAAAACTGGGGCTTGAAACTGAATATTAATCAAGACACGCTACAGAAATTTGGCCTAAAACAATTTCATATAATTTCGTCATTCATTTACTGTTTTTTTTTATTCATGCATCAGACATACAGTAAATAGAACAATAAGGACAACGTTATTCCAAAAGCCAGTGGAAAACATTTGTGCTGTAATCTTCTATGGACATAGATCGATAAATGAAAAATAAAACTTACAATAATAATTGGGTTTCGAATATGGGGCGCTAAACTATGACGCCGCAATGGGACTGATGACCTCAGCGGTTTGGTCCCATAGAACTTACCACCGCCACGCCGCGATACCAGCCACTATGCCATTGCTTCAGTTTAACAGTTTACTCGACAAAAGGCACATGACGTAGGTGAAAAACTTTGACCGTCGTTTTTTTGCAAGGGATAGCCCCCTCCCCACACCCCATCGCAACCCACCACCTCAGATTTAGTGATAAGATGTCCCAGAGCACCGCCTGCCAAAAACGGGTGATAAATCAAGCATGAAAACAGGAAGAAGGTGTACTGAACTGTGAAGAAAGAAGCAAAATAGAAACAGTGAACCGTCGAAACTCAATATGAGGAAAATCCTGCGAGTTTCGGCAGCCATGGCGTCGTGATTATGTAGTCATGGTATTGGACTGCGAAGTGGGAGATCCGTGTTTAAATCTGATTCGTGCCCCAATTTTTATGTCTTTTTTCCAACAAAATTATACACTGTCCGTCAGGTCTCTGACGCGTCTGTTCGCTGTATGCAAATTGGTGTCTGTGTCGTGGTGTAACCAAGGTCTGCAAGTCAATGTCAGGCAACAGCAAAATAAATTGCACAGTACACTAGTGGCCATTAAAATTGCTACACCAAGAAGAAATGCAGATGATAAACGGGTATTCATTGGACAAATATATTATACTAGAACTGACATATACACTCATACAATGTAAACTTTCACGGCCGGTATTGACTTCACTTAAAACTTCCGGGCTGATAGGCCGTGGTCGAAGTATAAAACTGTCTCCTAACGTTTCGTCTCCGACTGCGGGAGACATCATCGGAGGTAAAGCGGCGAACTGCAGTTCGCCGCTTTACCTCCGATGATGTCTCCCGCAGTCGGAGACGAAACGTTAGGAGACAGTTTTATACTTCGACCACGGCCTATCAGCCCGGAAGTTTTAAGTGAAGTGACATATACACTCCTGGAAATTGAAATAAGAACACCATGAATTCATTGTCCCAGGAAGGGGAAACTTTATTGACACATTCCTGGGGACAGATACATCACATGATCACACTGACAGAACCACAGGCACATAGACACAGGCAACAGAGCATGCACAATGTCGGCACTAGTACAGTGTACATCCACCTTTCGCAGCAATGCAGGCTGCTATTCTCCCATGGAGACGATCGTAGAGATGCTGGATGTAGTCCTGTGGAACGGCTTGCCATGCCATTTCCACCTGGCGCCTCAGTTGGACCAGCGTTCGTGCTGGACGTGCAGACCGCGTGAGACGACGCTTCATCCAGTCCCAAACATGCTCAATGGGGGACAGATCCGGAGATCTTGCTGGCCAGGGTAGTTGACTTACACCTTCTAGAGCACGTTGGGTGGCACGGGATACATGCGGACGTGCATTGTCCTGTTGGAACAGCAAGTTCCCTTGCCGGTCTAGGAATGGTAGAACGATGGGTTCGATGACGGTTTGGATGTACCGTGCACTATTCAGTGTCCCCTCGACGATCACCAGTGGTGTACGGCCAGTGTAGGAGATCGCTCCCCACACCATGATGCCGGGTGTTGGCCCTGTGTGCCTCGGTCGTATGCAGTCCTGATTGTGGCGCTCACCTGCACGGCGCCAAACACGCATACGACCATCATTGGCACCAAGGCAGAAGCGACTCTCATCGCTGAAGACGACACGTATCCATTAGTCCCTCCATTCACGCCTGTCGCGACACCACTGGAGGCGGGCTGCACGATGTTGGGGAGTGAGCGGAAGACGGCCTAACGGTGTGCGGGACCGTAGCCCAGCTTCATGGAGACGGTTGCGAATGGTCCTCGCCGATACCCCAGGAGCAACAGTGTCCCTAATTTGCTGGGAAGTGGCGGTGTGGTCCCCTACGGCACTGCGTAGGATCCTACGGTCTTGGCGTGCATCCGTGCGTCGCTGCGGTCCGGTCCCAGGTCGACGGGCACGTACACCTTCCGCCGACCACTGGCGACAACATCGATGTACTGTGGAGACCTCACGCCCCACGTGTTGAGCAATTCGGCGGTACGTCCACCCGGCCTCCCGCATGCCCACTATACGCCCTCGCTCGAAGTCCGTCAACTGCACATACGGTTCACGTCCACGCTGTCGCGGCATGCTACCAGTGTTAAAGACTGCGATGGAGCTCCGTATGCCACGGCAAACTGGCTGACACTGACGGCGGCGGTGCACAAATGCTGCGCAGCTAGCGCCATTCGACGGCCAACACCGCGGTTCCTGGTGTGTCCGCTGTGCCGTGCGTGTGATCATTGCTTGTACAGCCCTCTCGCAGTGTCCGGAGCAAGTATGGTGGGTCTGACACACCGGTGTCAATGTGTTCTTTTTTCCATTTCCAGGAGTGTAATTACATTTTCACGCAATTTGGGTGCATAGATCCTGAGAAATCAGTACCCAGAACAACCACCTCTGGCCGTAATAACGGCCTTGATACGCCTGGGCATTGAGTAAAACAGAGCTTGGATGGCGTGTACAGGTACAGCTGCCCATGCACCTTCTACACGATACCACAGTTCATCAAGAGTAGAGACTGGCGTATTGTGATGAGCCAGTTGCTCGGCCACCATTGACCAGACGTTTTCAATTGGTCAGAGATCTGGAGAATGTGCTTTTCTGTATCGAGAAAGACCAATACAGAACATGCGAGATGCGATTGTGCATTTTCCTGCTGAAATGTCGGGTTTCGCAGAGATCGAATGACGGGTAGAGCCACGGGTCGTAACACATCTGAAATGTAACGTCCACTGTTCAAAGTGCCGTCAATGCGAACAAGAGGTGACCGAGACGTGTAACCAATGGCACCCCATACCACCACGCCGGGTGATACGCCAGTATGGCTATGACGAATACACGCTTCCAATGTGCGTTCACCGCGATGACGCCAAACACAGATGCGACCATCATGATGCTGTAAACAGAACCTGAATTCATCCGAAAAAATGACGTTTTGCCATTCGAGCACCCAGATTCGTCGTTGAGTACACCATCTCAGGCGCTCCTGTCTGTGATGCAGCGTCAAGGGTAACCGCAGCCATGGTCTCCGAGCTGATAGTCCATGCTGTTGCAAGCGTCGTCGAACTGTTCGTGCAGATGGTTGTTGTCTTGCAAACGTCCCCATCTGTTGACTGAGGGATCTAGACGTGGCTGCACGATCCGTTACAGCCATGCGAATAAGATGCCCGTCATCTCGGCTCCTAGTGATACGAGGCCATTAGGATCTAGCACGGCGTTCCGTCTTACCCCACTGAACCCACCGATTCCATATTCCGCTAACAGTCATTGGATCTCGACCAACGCGAGCAGCAATGTTACGATACGATAAACCGCAATCGCGATAGGCTACAATCCGACCTTTATCAAAGTCGGAAACATGATGGTACGCATTTCTCTTCCTTACACGAGGCATCACAACGACGTTTCACCAGGCAACGCCGGACAACTGCTGTTTGTGTATGAGAAATCGGTTGGAAACTTTCCTCATGTCAGCACGTTGTAGGTGTCGCCACTGGCGGCAAACTTGTGTGAATGCTCTGAAAAGCTACTCATTTGCATATCACAGCATCTTCTTCCTGTCGGTTAAATTTAGCGTCTGTAGCACGTCATGTTCGTGGTGTAGCAATTTTAATGGCCAGTAGTGTATTCTTACCATGTGACTGAAAAATGGTACAAATGGCTGTGATCACTATGGGACTTAACATCTGAGGTCATCAGTCCCTTATAACATAGAACTACGTAACCTAACCTAAAGACATCATACACATCCATGCCAGAGGCAGGATACGGACCTGCGAACGTAACGGTCGCGCGGTTCCATACTGGAGCGCTTAGAACCGCTTGGCAACCCACTGCCGGCCATATGACTGATGTTCTTGAAGTGTTGGCAGAAGAGCCAACACCGTGTTGCTAGAGGAGGCCGAAATGCACGCGTTTAATTACACGCAGACTGGCGTGAGGTCTGGAACAGGACAATGTCTTGAGAATTGCAAATAAAGTACGTAGATGATGTAATACTTAACTTTAATCCATAATTGGAGTACATCGCTCTTGATGATACAAAAGAATAATAAGCTCAATATAACTGGTAATGGCGCCTTGCTAGGTCGTAGCAAATGACGTAGCTGAAGGCTATGCTAACTATCGTCTCGGCAAATGAGAGCGTATTTGTCAGTGAACCACTGCTATGAACGTCGGCTGTACAACTGGGGCGAGTGCTAGTAAGTCTCTATAGACCTGCCGTGTGGCGGCGCTCGGTCTGCGATCACTGACAGTGGCGACACGCGGGTCCGACGTATACTAATGGACCGCGGCCGATTTAAAGTCTGCCACCTAGCAAGTGTGGTGTCTGGCGGTGACACCACAATTCTATAACCAATGTATAGTACGATAATTGCCAAGACTGCATAATGGTAACAGACACGTCAATGAAAGGTCGGAAACTTCATAATTTTGTGAGAAGAAAAGGGGACACGAGAGAGACTTCAATACGTATCTCGCACTTTTCAGTCCAACACCGTGACCACAAAACCAAGACGCCATACTTAACCAAAGTCGCTGGATGTTGCCCATCTTCAGCTTGGACCGTTCCTGTTTCTATTTTGCTTCTTTTCTCAGATTTCAGTACACCTTGTTCCTGTTTTTACGCTTGCTCTGTGTTTAGTTTTTGACGGGCTAACCACTCGGTCATTTCACCACTAAACCTGACGGGGGTGCGATGGGGAGTTTTCCTTGTCAGAAATGGTCAAGTATCTATGTAAGAGAAGAGAGAAATCTTCACTTATTTTGACACACTTCCACTTACAAGGAGATCATACGAACTTCCCCTGCCGCGAGGTTTGAGGCGCCATGTCACGGACTGCGCAGCCCCTCCCGCCGGAGGTTCGAGTCCTCCCTCGGTCATGGGTGTGTGTGTTGTCCGTAGCATAAGTTAGTTTAAGTAGTGTGTAAGTCTAGGGTCCGATGACCTCAGCAGTTTGGTCCCTTAGGAATACACACACATTTGAACATTTGAACATTTGAACTTCCTCTCACATATTTGATTCATATTGCCTGGGTGTGTACGGTACGACTAGGACTTCAACATATGTTAACAGGAAGGCGCAACACTCAATCGGATGATTGTGTCTTGTCCGAAAGTACAGACACCACGCTTTCATATAATCGATTCGCCTCGATGAGCTCGAATCCACCTTCTTCAGTGCGGATGCACAGTTACGCCTGACCTCTTGCAGGAATCCCACAGTAGCGAGCATGGAAGACATGGACAGGGACTGTGGGTAGGTGGCGCTGGGTGATAATGTGGGTCAGCCGAGAGGCGTGTCGAGGTAGTCCGCGCGATTGCGATAAACTCTGTGTCCGGGTGGCGCACTGGTTATCGCAACTGTCTAGTAAACAGGAAATCCGGTGATTGAAATCCCAGTCGAGCACACATTTTCGCTCGTCACCACTGCTTCTGTGTAAAGTCCCTCTGCAGGTGACATCGATAGTTCTTTCCTTTCCTTTACTACCCCCTCCCCCCCCACCTTCAATTTAAATATAACTCTCTACCGTTTTCAAGAAAACCGAGTTTGAAAATTATACACGTCTTCACATACGTTGTAGGATCGCTAGTATTCAAGTGATCCGCAACCGCGAGATTAATCGCTTAGTTTCGCAAGTGCGAGGTCGCTGAATAGAATCTCGCAACCGGTACTACGCTTTTTGTAAGCTATCTGCACCAACATTCTGTTTTCTGCCTCGATATGCGTGGCATGCTACGAAATTGCATGACGGCTGAGAACTGTTAATAACGTAATCCACATTTATTTTGCAATACACACATTGGGAAAAAATCATGCACATGGAAAACTTCGATGTTCAATATATGTGCTATATATCGCAATAATTATTCTTTTCCATGTTTCTATCAGTATCATCCTGATTCGTGCAGTTCTTTATAGGTTATGTACAACATTTGTTACAAATGTAGATACAATAAATATAATTAAAATGGCCATACTGATTTGAAAGTTCTAGTATATTCTTTTTTATTTCGAATCTCCAGCAGTAGAAATTTTTTTTTCCTTCTTTCAGGATATAGATTAGAAAAATAATAATTCAGTAATTAAATACTGATAATTTTCACACTCATAATGAAAGTGATAGGATAACGTGGAAATAATGAAAAAGATACCGGCGATGACATTCGTTCCAGGGACCTCGCAGTTACGAAACTAGGCGCTTACTCTCTGTTTTATCTCATTTTGTACATTATTGTTCGTTGCATTTGAAAGGGAAGATTTCCCATGACACCTGTTCAGGTCCATCGTTGATCAGTTTTTTGTTACAGAGAGCAGCTAACCCTCTGACCGAACACGCTGAGCTACCGTGCCGGCGCGAAATGCGTAAGTATGTCCAAAATATTCAAACTCGATTTTCTCCAAAACTGTTGAGATTTGCGTCTTCCTGTTTACATATGTTGAAGCCCTGTTGTGCTCTACACACTGTCCATACCAATGAAGTCGGTGAGGGGAAGTTCGTACAGTCCCTTTGTTAGCGAATGAAATCAGTTTATGGTAATTGCCTTGATCTTCTCCCAACAAGGGAAACTCCACATCGCACCTGGATAGCCCGTCAAAAGTGGAACACAGATCAAGCATTAAAACAGAAAGAAGGTGTAGTGGACTGTGGAAAAAAATATATATATAGTGAACGTCCAAGAACAGGAAGTGCAAGAAAAAGCAGAAAAGATCAGCGACGGCGTCGTGGGTAATTGGTTTATTTTTTTAATCGTATGGCTAGGGCCCCCCGTCGGGCAGGACGTTCGCCGGGTGCCGATCTTTCAATTTAACGCCACTTCGGCGACCTGCAGTCGATGAGGATGTTAGGATGATGATGATGATGATGACAGCACAACACCCAGTTCCTTGGTGGATAAAATTCCCCGACCCAGCCGGGAATCGAACGCGGGCCCAGAGGAATGACTATCCATCACGCTGACTTTTTTTTTTTTTTTCGTTGTTGATCGTTGTGTTTGGTCGTTGCGGACGTCACATGATCACATCCGTTTAAGTTCGTTTGTTGATACTTCCACTCAGTTTTTTTTTATTACAGATGCCAACCAGCTCTCTGACCAAACACACTGAGCTGCCGTGCCGGCGTCCATTCAGCTATCAGGAGCGGACGTGGGTAAGTGGTCATCGTGTTGAACCACCAAGAAGGCGAGCCGGGTTCGAACCTCCCTCCTGCGCTTTATTTTAATTTTTTTCGCATCATTATGAACTGGCCGTCCGGTTTTTGAAATGTTTCGTCTCTTTCTGTACTCATGTTTTAAGAATACCTTACCGTCGCAAGTAAATGTGATGAATAGTGAGGGCATGCAAGACACCACACAGACGTGTCACAGAAATGAAAACCACAAATAAATGGGTGTGAACTATGTTACAATAATGGAACTCAAGAGCCAAGACTTCAAAAACGTTGGCAACGTCTGTTTTGATAGGCCACAGAGAAACTGTGTGACTGTGAAACTATTGCGTTCATTTGTTGCAATTTATGTGAGAAACTATTATGTTTTCATCATTTCCTTGATAGTGATAACATTCACGTTTATACGAGTATCAATGTCGGGAAAGGAGGCATATTTCACTCAATTACCAGTCGTACAAGTTAGGTGCGTCGTTGAGAGATTCCTATCATATTACACACGTACTGTCACTAATGCCACGAGTGTTTTTTGGTGGAGGATTTGGTTGACTTGTCACCTTGTTGACAAACATTTACAGTTCCCATTCGAAAGCCACTTCCTTTCAGCTGCTAATAGAGCAGTTCTACAGAATCAACTTCATTATAGGTCCTTACCTTACAGCTTGCTGTTGCAAACGGATGTTACAGCACGACACAGACACAAATTTGAATAAGGGAGAAAAAGAAGGGCACGACGGAGGTTTGTTCACAGCGTCGTGGTTAAGTGGTAGCGGACGAGCAATTTCTCTTCCCGGATGCTCTATATTGAACTTCTTGTTCTTGGACCGCTCACTTTCTATTTTGCTTCTTTTTTTTCCACAGTCCAGTACACATTATTTCTGTTTTCATACTTGATCTGTATTCAATTTTTGACGGGCTGCCCACTGGGCTCTCTTACCACTAACCTACATCTACATGGATACTCTGCAAATCACATTTAAGTGCCTGGCAGAGGGTTCATCGAACCACCTTCACAATTCTCTATTATTCCAATCGCGTATAGCGCGCGGAAAGAACGAACACATATCTTTTCGTACGATCTCTGATTTCCCTATTTTACCGTGGTGATCGTTCACCCCCTATGTAGGTCGGTGTCAAAAAAATATTTTCGCATTCGGAGGAGAAAGTTGGTGATTGGAATTTCGTGAGACGATTCCTACACAACGAAATACGCCTTTCTTTTAATGATGTCTAGCCCAAATCATGTATCATTTTTGTGACACTATCTCCGATATTTCACGAAAATACAAAACGTGCTGCCCTTCTTTGAGCTTTTTCGATGTACCCCTTCAGTCCTATCAGGTAAGGATCCCACACTGCGCAGCAGTATTCTAAAAGAGGACGGACAAGCGTAGTGTAAGCAGTCTCCTTAGTAGGTCTGTTACATTTTCTAAGTGTCCTGCCAATAAAACGCAGTCTTTCGTTAGCCTTCCCCACAACATTTTCTATGTGTTCGTTCCAATTTAAGTTGTTCGTAATTGTAATACCTAGGTATTTAGTAGAATTTACGGCTTTTAGATTATACTGATTTATCGTGTAACCGAAGTTTAACGGACTGCTTTTAGCACTCATGTGGAAGACCTCATACTTTTCGTTATTTAGGGTCAACTGCCACTTTTCGCACCATCAGACAAATTTTCTAAATCGTTTTTCAGTTTGTTTTGATCTTCTGATGACTTTATTAGTCGATAAATGACAGCGTCATCTACAAACAACCGAAGACGGCTGCTGAGATTGTCTCCCAAATCGTTTATACAAATAAGGCATAGGGCCTGTAACACTAGCTTGGGGAGGGGGTGAGCGATGGGGAGTTTCCCTTGTAAGCAGATGCCTGCGGAAGGACACACCCGCGTAGTCACATGACGACGGAGGACACGCGACCGAAGCTGTGTGCCCTACCACTTACACGCTACGTAGTGACGAGGCTGGCGCCCGCGGACGCTGCGGGGGCTTCAGCTAGCTTGATTGTGCGCAGTACCGTGACTGTTTACGAACGACCTCCGAGGTCCGGCAGGGGCCGTGCCCGGCCCGCGAAACATATGCTAAAATATGGTGGTCGACCATACAGGGGCCCACCAGCCCTGCATATACCACAGGTATAATGCGCCGGTCGTTGTTTCGAGGGACTTTGCGACTCGGTAGAAAAATTCTTTCGTCTAGCTGTTCAGGTTTGAAGTGTACTGCATTATTCAGTAAAAGTTACTGGGTCTGCGATAGTAATGTGTAACTTACTTTTTATGTCCCGTCGTAACGTTTGTATCCCGCCTGGAAGGCGGCGCGTGGGTCTGCTCCTGTAAACTAAATGGGTAGGCCGAATGTAGGAAGTGAGTAGGAGCAGGAAAAGGTGAAAATCTCTCGGTACCGCTCTTAGAAGTGGTTTTACTATTCCACAATAATAACTGAATACATAACTTTGTACGTAGGTGCGAAGCCTTAGACCCGTCGTAAGTAGAGCAAAGTCTCTTGCTGAAGCGAAGTGTCCCGGCCGTCTGCTCTTCAGGAAATGGGGTGAATCTGGAGCGGAGTTCGTAGATCTGAACAGCGCCTGCTAGAGGGCGCTGTCGTCGGTATCTCGTAGTGCCAACTTAATGAACTTGCACCTACGCCGTGGCATCGTAGCTATCGATACCACAGTAAGATCTGTGGAATATTCTAGAACGAGTCATTTGTCCTTAAGTTCCTCCAACTGCAGAAACTATGTTCAAACTTTCAATAGAGAGACCACTGTTGGACACACAAGTATGTTCCGAGCAAGGTCTTAAGGGATGGGAAAAACCCACCGCGGTTTAATAACCGCGTTAGAAAAATGCTACGTAAACAAAGAGAGCTTTATCACAGATTCGAGGGAAGTCAAAACCCAGGAGACAAACGAAAGATGAACGGAGCGAAAATGAGCATAAGGAGAGAAATTGATTCTGGAAGTAAAATTTTGCCAATCAACCTGAGTAAAAACCCTAAGAGACTCTGGTCTTACATAAAATCAGTAAGCGGTTCGAAATCATTCACTATGACCATACTGGCACCGAAACGGAAGACAACGGAGAGAATGCCGAAATACTGAATTCGGTCTTCCGAAACTGTTTCACCGTGGAAGATCGTAAAGCAATCCCTCATTTTAATTATCGTACTTATTTCGAAATGGCATATCTTGAGAAAATCGATCGCAGAATAGAAAAGCAATTACAGTAACTTAGTAGGGGGAAGGCGTCAGGAGCAGACCTTGCTCGGAACATACTTGTGTGTCCAACAGTGGTCTCTCTATTGAAAGTTTGAACATAGTTTCTGCAGTTGGAGGAACTTAAGGACAAATGACTCGTTCTAGATATTCTGCAAAGACTATGCGAAAGAACTTGCTCCCCTTCTAGCAGCAGTTTATCGCAGGTCACTGGAGCAAACAAAGGTAGCTAGCGACTGGCAAAAACGCAGGTCATTTTCTTTTTCAAGAAGTGTCGTAGGACGGATACACACAATCATAGACCTATATCGCTGAGGCCAATCTGCTGTAGAATTATGTGCATGTTTTATGCTCAAGGATTATGATGTTTTAGAGAACGAAAATAACCGCCATAAAACTCCTGTAATAGAGGTCTCTAGAAGCGCAGCTCGCTTTATTTCTCCACAAGATTCATAGCGCTGTAGACAACGGCGCTCTAGTTGATGCCGTTTTCCTTGACTTCAGGTGATACGAAATCGGATTTTGGGTGAAAAACATCGATATTCGTTTTATTGGCTTATTAGATTCCTTCAGGTTTTCTGTTTAAAATGACGTATCATACATGGCTCTACTAAATTCATAACTATTTAATTTTTATAGATTTGTGAAATCTGGTATTGCACTTTTGTGATACACTTCTGTCATGGCTGCCCATAAACTTTTTGGCAGTATATCCATGTGACGAATTCAAATATCCCACTTTCCAGCGATATCTTTATCCACTAATTGTCAGAAAATGTTTGATTCTGGTTTCATGAAGTTAATCTTTCTTTTTGACTTTGGATTGTTTGTAAACAGTGTGCAATACGATAGTAGCTGTGTCGAGTTTTTTCGTATTTAGTGCTTCATTTTCCGCAGTGGAGACGCCTACAGCTACGGCAATAGTGTGTAAAAAGCGTGTGAACTGGCAAAAGAAAAGAAACGATAATTCACTAACAAACCGAAGCATTTCATCATCATCGTTGTTGTTGGAAAATATGAGTCCACTTCTGATTTAGAGAACGAACTTGCTCCAAATGAAAACAGTGCTTCTCATAAAAACTCAGAGATTTGGAAGAGCAATGTAATTGATTTGATAAAGAAAAGAAGTTTTTGAACTCATTGAAACGAGTATATTGCGCGAAGCTCTTTAGAACAGTGTGTGCTGCAAAAAATGTCAAGGAAATGTTTCTCTGAAAGTAGAGTCCCACGTTGGCCTTGCTTCCCAGTTTAAATTAATATGCAGTATTTGTAAATACAGCTGTAAATTTCTGTTTCAGTAAATGTAAATAATGGATACAAGAAAACTGAGCTTTGTAGTGTAAATATTAGGTTATCCCGTGGTTTGCGAGCAGTTGGTAACGGAAAAGCAGCAGGTGATATGCTATGTGGTATTCTAAATCTTTCCGATGTACCTTCAAAATTTGATGCTTACAGCTATGAACTAGGATCTGCAGTTGATGCTTTAACACAGAAGTCAATGTAGGAAGCAATGGAAGAAGCAGTGAAAGAAAATGACTAGAACCGTGACCGCACAGTAGCTTTTGATGGCACATGGCGAAAAAGGTGTCACACTTCCAACAATGTTGTTGTCACAGCAACTAGTGTTGACATTGGTAAGGTTATTGACGTTGCAGTAACGTCCAAATACTGTATCCTGATAATCTGAAAAATGAACATGGTGATGACTTTTCTGCTAATTATTATAATAGTAATGGTGGCATGGAAGTTACTGGGGTGAAAAGAAGTTTCCATCACTCTTCTGAGTGATATAATGTCCGCTATGTCCAGTATCTGGGAGATGATGACTCTGAAGCTTTCAAAGAAGTTTCTGGAAAGCAAACCATATAGAAACAGTGTAAATATAAGCATGCTTGAATGTATAGAACACGTGTAGAAGAGAATCGATGCCAGGCTGAGAAGGTTGATATCAATTATAAAACGAAAAAAAAAGATGATGGGAAAATTTTGCGCAGATTTCAATGCGAGATGCTTATAGTTTCCACAATGAAACTTCCTCTCGAAACCTGGTTGTATGTGAAGTATGCTAGCGGCAAGAAACAATCAATGCCTTCTCAGAGCGATAGCAACGGAAATACTATATATGAAAGTGCTACCAAAGCAGAGTTACTAAACACAGCCTTCAGAAATTCCTTCACAAAAGAGGACGAAGTAAATATTCCAGAATTTGAATCAAGAACAGCTGCCAACGTGAGTAACGTAAAAGTAGATATCTTCGGAGTAGTGAAGCAACATAAATCACTTAACACTTTGCCGTCCGCACATCCCCCACAAAATTATTCGCTTGGCGCCGGCAGCTCTTATTCGGATTACTTGGCTTGTCGCCGGCCGCTTTTCACCTTTCCGATGATGACAAACTTCAAACACATTGACTTTTGTCCGCTTTAATTTTCCGGAAATCCTCTATTTTGCCGTATCGTTCCACAAACTCGAATTTTCTTTTGAAGTAACTTCTCTGCAAGTTCTACACTGTTATTGTAATTCTCCATGCAGAGGTGATGCCACTTTCCGTTTTGCTAAAGGCTGTCTATCGCCGGAATATATCTTGAATGAGGAATTGTATCCCGTACTCGAATCACATAGCATCAGAATAAGTATGCCGTACTTCGTAATTTTCGACGGACTGTAAAATTTAAGCGTCCACGCCATGGTATCATTCCTTCATCAATTGAGATGTTTTGACTTGGATTAAACTTTTTGGAAAAATAAAAAAAATTACGAATTGAACTTTGACAAGCCGGTCGGCATTATCCGGTTTATTATTGCTGTCGGAAAAATGTAAAAATGACAATATTTGTCTGAATCGGTTGCGGGACATCGTTTTGCGAAATATCGGGGTTGTCTATCAACGGATTCGTTGACCAATAATCATCGATCCTTGCTTTTTTTTATAATTCCCGTAAGTATAGCAAGCCCATACCATTTTCTAAGTTCGGGTCCCGTAACGTCGGAAATTTGGCATTTTTTAAATCCAGTTTCCTTCTTTTTCAATTTTGACTGTAGTACTTGTTGGTTTCGCTGCTAATATATTCAATTAGATCGTTCCCAATATATAATTCTACGATATCCTCGACGCTCTGTGTATCTTCCTCTGATTCATCCGAATCAGTTGGCAACCGTAGCGTTCGCCGAGGTCTTCTTCGACGTTTTTCACTATCTTCCTACGATTCTGCTTCACTTTCACTTTTTTTATATCCAATGTGTTCTTCCCAATCGTCCATGTCGTCCGGAACGTCAGACAAGAAGTCCGCGCATTCATCGTAAATAATTCTATTGTCTCTGTCATCCGCCATGATGAAAGGGCACAAGTACGTATATAAACAAAAAACTTGTTGACGTGTGTAACTTATTGTTACCTAAACAAAACACCAACAGAATAGTTGACCGCTATTTCGCGCACGACACCACTGTGGTGTCGCCGGACGGCATAGTGTTAATAAAAGCAAGTCTTCTAGCCCAGACTGTATATCAATTAGGTTCCTTTCAGAGTATGCTGATGCAGTAGCTCCATACCTATCATTCTACTGACACACAGTCAACACGGATTTAGAAAACATCGTTCTTGTGAAACACAACTACCGCTTTACTCGCTCTAAGTGTTGAGTGCTATCGACAAGGGATTTCAAATTGATTCTGTACTTCTGAATTTCCGGAAGGCTTTTGACACTGTAACATACAAGCGGTTTGTACTGAAATTCCGTGTCTATGGAATATCGTCTCGGTTATATGACTGGATTTGTGATTTCCTGTCAGAGAGGTCGCAGTTCGTACTAATTGACGAAAAGTCATCGAGTAAAACGGAAGTGATTTCTGGCGTTCCCCACGGCAGTATTATAGACCCTTTGCTGTTCCTTATCTATATAAATGATTTGGGAGACAATCTGAGCAGCCGTCTTGGGTTGCTTGCAGATGACGCTGTCGTTTATCGACAAGTGAAGTCGTCAGAAGATCAAAACAAATTGCGAAACAATTTAAAAAAGATATATGTATGATGCGAAAATTGGCAATTGACCCTAAATAACGAGAAGTGTGAGGTCATCCACATAAGTGCTAAAAGCAATCCGTTAAACTTCGGTTACACGATAAATCAGTCAAATCTAAAGGCCGTAATTTCAGCTAAATACCTAGGAATCACAATTACGAACAACTTAAATTAGAAGGAACACACATAAAATATTGTGGGGACGGCTAAACAGACTGCGTTTTATTGGCAGGGCACTTAGAAAATGTAACAGACCTACTAAGCAGACTGCCTACACTACGCTTGTCCGTCCCCTTTTAGAATACTGCTGCGCGGTGTGGGATCCTTACCAGATTGGATTGGTGGAGTACATCGAAAAAGTTCAAAGAAGGACATCACATTTTGTATTATCGCGAAATATGGGAGAGAGTGTCACTGAACATGCAGGATTTGGGATGGACATCATTGAAAAAAAAAATGTGTTTTTCGTTGTGTAGGAATCTTCTCACGAAATTCCATTCACCAACTTTCTTCTCTGAATGCGAAAATATTTTGTGGGTCCGATCTACATAGGGAGAAATGATCACCATGCTAATATAAGGGAAATCAGAGATCGTACGGAAAGATATAGGTGTCGTTCTTTCCGCGCGCTATACAAGATTGGAATAATAGGGAATTGTGAAGGTGGTTCGATGAACCCTCTGCCAGGCACTTAAATGTGATTTGCAGAGTACCCAAGTAGATATAGACCTTGGACGGGAAAGGAAGATTGACTGATTCCATGACAGACGACATTCAAAGTTGCTATAGCCTAGCAATCAGACAAAATATATGCAATCTTGAAGAAATGTCGAAAGCTATATGGGCTTTGTATTTCTACACCGCATCCACAAATGAGCACCTGGAACACGGTTTGTGCCCCAAAGATGAAAATATTTGGTGTAAATACAATAGGGGACTAATAAGTGGGGAGAAATACAGTCATAACCACAGACTACCAGCACCCACAATGGATAAAATAAAGCCCATCTTCAGAGATCTGGCTGACAGAAGCCTTCTGATGAAATGTCTTCATGGAAGAACGTTGTACCCCAGCGAGTTCTTGAATAGTGTGATATGGCATAGACCCCCAAAATCAGTGTTTGTTGAAATTAAGACACTGCATTTTGGAGTGTGTGACGCTGTGACAACCTTGAATCTTAGCAATATTCCTAAATACCAGGTCGTTGAAAAGTTGGGTTTGCGTGTTGGTTCCCACACAGTACGTGCTATGTTGACTTTATATCGGCACAGACTAAGGCACGCAGACAATATAATGAAGACATTAGTGAAAAAAAGAGGACAGGTGCAAAGGGGTGCCAAAAGAGGACTTGAAGATGATTATGAAGCCTGTGAAGAGGATATTAACTATGAATCGGCAATGTTTTAAAGTTCTTTCTCCGCTTCCCGTCAGTTTACTTTTTACTTCTTCTAGGAACATTATCTCAGCTACTGTTGAACCTAAAAGTCTGAAATTTTTATGACATAGTCACATTGGTTATTTGTACATACTGGAAAAAGAATGTTTGGAATTAGTTGATTCAAAAAAGATTTAGAGGTAATAATGTAGTGAAAAGTGATGGAAAAAATTTACTGTAAGGTAAATGTGAAGTACCTGTGTAAGTAATTACTTTGACGAAAAACTATTGTTTCAGTATTGTTACAACATGTCAATGCACGTACAGTAAAAATCTTATCTCTCTAGCACCAGTAACTTGTGAGAAAATGTTCCCTATAGTAGGAATAATTTAACATTTCGGGGATAGGTGATTCCTTACCCCTTCAGGGAGACATTTGACACTGTCCCGTACTGCCGTTTAGTGAAAAAAAGTAATTGGTTAAGGAGTATCGGACCAGATTTGCGACTGTAGACAAGACTTCCGTTCGGATAGAACTCAATACGTTACTCTTAATGGAACAAAATCGACATATGTAAAGATAATTTCCGGAGTACCCCGAGTAAGTGTTATAGGACGGTTACTCTTTACAGTGTGTATATATAATCTAGTAAAAAGCATCGGAAGCTCTTTAAGACTTTCCGCAGCTGATGTGATTGTCTGTAACAAATTAGCAACGCCAGAAGACAATATCAATTTGCAATTTGACCTGCAAAGGACTAATAAATGGTGCAGTCAATGGAAGTTGACCCTCAATATAAATAAATTTAACATATTGCTTATACATAGGGAAAAAAAGTCCACAACTCTTCAACTAAACTGTTAATGACAAATTGCTGGAAACAGTGTACACCGCAAAATATCTAGGAGTAACTATCCAGATCAACTTTAAACGGAATGACCATGTAAAACAAATAGTAGGAAAATTAGATGTCAGACTGAGATTTATAGGAAGAATCGTAAGGAAGTGACTTACTAGACGCTTGTTCGATCGGTTTTGGGTGTTATTTATCAGTCTGGGATCCTTACCTAGTGGGCCTTATAGGGATAGACAAGATCCAACAAAGAGCAGCGCGTTTAGTTACAAGATCGTTTATTCCATCCAAGAGCGTTACAGAGATGCTCAACAAACTCCAGTGGCAGGCGCTACAAGAGAGGCGTTGTGCATCACGGAGAGGTGTTTCCGGGAGTAGTCGGAAAACTTATTACTTCCTCCCACATACATCTAGCGAAATGACCACGACGAGAAAATTCGAGAAATTAGAGCTAATGTAGAGGCCTACCGACAATCATTGTGCCCACCAGACATTCGCGAGTGGAATACGGACTATTTTTTTTGAGGGGGGGAGGGGGAGAAGAGATTCAGTAAGTGGTTCCAGAAGTACCCACAGCCACACACTGTTAGGTGGCTTGCAGAGTATAGTGCAGATGTAGATGTAGATTCTTTGTACACCTGACGAGTGGTGTAGACCCTGTCATGTTTTTCAGGCTAAACGACCACCTACATCTACATCCATACTCCGCAATCCACCATAAGGTGCGTGGCGGAGGGCACCTCATACCACAACTAGCATCTTCTATCCCTTTTCCACTCCCAAACAGAACGAGGGAAGAATGACTGCCTATATGCCTCTGTAATAGCCCTAATCTCTCTTATCTTTGTGGTCTTTCCGCGAAATGTAAGTTGGCAGCAGTAAAATTGTACTGCAGTCAGCCTCAAATGCTAGTTCTCTAAATTTCCTCAGTAGCGATTCACGAAAAGAACGCATCCTTTCCTCTAGAGACTCCCACCCGAGTTCCTGAAGCATTTCCGTAACACTCGTGTGATGATCAAACCTACCAGTAACAAATCTAGCAGACCGCCTCTGAATTGCTTCTATGTCCTCCCTCAATCCGACCTGTTAGGGATCCCAAACGCTCGAGCAGTACTCAAGAATAGGTCGTATTAGTGTTTTATAAGCAGTCTCCTTCACAGATGAACTAAGTCTTCCCAAAATTCTACCAACGAACCGAAGACTAGTATCCGCCTTCTCCATAACTGCCATTACATGCTTGTCCCACTTCATATCGCTCTGCAATGTTACGCCCAAATATTTAATCGACGTGACTGTGTCAAGCGCTACACTACTAATGGAGTATTCAAACATTACGGGATTCTTTTTCGTATTCATCTGCATTAATTTACATTTATCTATATTTAGAGTTAGCTGCCATTCTTTACACCAATCACAAATCCTCTCCAAGCCATCTTGTATCCTCCTGCAGTCACTCAACGACGACACCTTCCCGTACACCACAGCATCATCAGCAAACAGCCGCACACTGCTATCCACCCTATCCAAAAGATCATTTATGTAGATAGAAAAACAACAGCGGGCCTACCACACTTCCCTGGGACACTCACCATCGAGGACAACGTACTGGGTTCTATTACTTAAGAAGTCTTCGAGCCACTCACATACTTGGGAACCAATCCCATATGCTCGTACCTTATTTAGGAGTCTGCAGTGGGGAACCGAGTCAAACGTTTTCCGGAATTCATGGAATATGGCATCCGTCTGATACCCTTCATCCATGGTTGGCAAGATATGTGAAAAAAGGGCGAGCTGCGTTTCGCAGGAGCGATGCTTTCTGAAGCCGTGCTGATACATGGACAGCAACTTCTCTGTCTCAAGGAAATTCATTATATTCGAACTGAGAATATGTTCGAGAATCTTGCAACAAACCGATGTTAAGGATATTGGTCTGTAATTTTGAGGATCCGTCCTTCTACCCTTCTTATCTACAGGCGTCACCTGCGCTTTTTTCCAGTCGCTCGGGACTTTACATTGAGCAAGAGATTCGCGATAAATGTAAGCTAAGTGAGGAGCCAATGAAGTAGAGTACTCTCTGTAAAACCGAATTGGAATCCCATAAGGACCTGGCGATTTATTTATTTATTTTCAACCCATTCATCTACTTCACAACCCCTGGGATGTGTATCACTATGTCCTACATACGGAAATCTGTACGAGACTCAAACGGCGGTATGTTTGTACGATCCTCCTGCGTGAAAGATTTCTCAAATGCTAAATTTAAAATTTCAGCTTTCGTTTTGCTGTGTTCCGTTGCCAGGCCAGACTGATCACATTTGAGAGACATCATGCCTTTTTGGACGTTGTATCTGCGCGTGAAAGCCACGTTTGTAGAAAAGATTTACATTAGTTGTTTAACAATTCTTTTACCTTGCTATAATGTCGGCTATCAGAAGTAGTTGACGTTGTGTGTGTTTCACGTACAAATATGAATTACACTCACAAACACGAAGTTGTTATGCCACTCTAAGATACGAAACTAAATAGGGCCCTGTGTAAATTTTTGTTGAATTTGGACGCAGTTCTATAGTAACTACTTTCCTCGAAAATGTTGTCTTGAATTACAAGGAAAAAAGGTGTACGCCTGAGGATTCAGTATTCTTTAAGGGAATTCGTACTATTAAAGTCTTCCACAATCCTCTGAAAAATCCTTTGGATTGATTTCAGTACGAGCATTAGTAAAAGTAAGATATTTCAATACAACTGCATCAACGGACACTTAATTTATTTTATCTAACATACACCGTATGTGAACAAAAAACTGAAAATTCTTTTGTTTTACTATGTAGGACGCAGTGCAGTACGCCAGTGAAGCAAGGCACGTCGCTCGGATGCTCCGGAACTTGTGTTATGAACGCAGTCACACCAAATAATGCAATTATCTCGCACATGTAGCCAATCTATCGAAAAATTATTAATCCCATGCTCTAACAGCCGACAGACGTAACTTAGTTAAACAGCGGCCGATGTCAGTGACGTCATACGAACGAGAGCGAGGCTTTTAAAAGCGTTTACAGGCCCGGCAGGTCCATACGAGTCTTCTGTGGCAGGAAAACATATTGTGCTTGATTAATCGAGATATTTCAGTACTGTCGGTGGAAAATTTGATATATCGAGCGGGATAAGAATGTCACTGTAAACCCGATAGAGTTTAGAAACTTTATAAGGTCAGATTTTCAAACAAATTGACGACGGAACGTTCATTACACGCAGAGTGCTGCAGTGCAGGTCACGTCTCATCCCGGATAAATTAACAACTTTTAAAAACGTATGCTCTTCAGCATTTTAAATACAGACTGCTAAATACAAACGTGATTATGGAATATAAATACTGATAACTGCAGCCACTCACAGAAATATTAATTTATTTCAATTAACCTGTTTCCAAGACTTTTCAGGTTCATCTTCAGATGGGTCATGCAGAAGCTAGAGATTTATGTTCGCAGTGTAATGCTGGATACTGAGACTGTTGACAATAAGATAGAAAACACATTTATGTACGGTATCGCCATGGGTGATAGTCATATGGGAGACTGTGACGAAAACAAACTGCGGGAGAGCGGGCGGTGTTGTTAATATTCACCTGGATCTTGCATTTTCATTCCTGCTAATTATCTTTACTGAGAGCTCGAATCAGTCGGATCCGTCTTTAAGGTACTTCGAATGCATCGGAACTTCACCAAATGTCGAATAGTGGAATCTTTTGTGGCCTCATCCCTAGATTTCGTGGATACTGTAGCAGCAGTACAATCCAGTATGCATCGGATCGACAGTAGACTAAAAAAAAAAAAAAAAAAAAAGGCTCTGAGCACTATGGGACTTAACATCTCAGGTCATCAGTGCCCTAGAACTTAGAACTACTTAAACCTAACTAACCTAAGGACATCACACACGTCCATGCCCGAGGCAGGATTCGAACCTGCGACCGTAGCGGTCACGCGGTTCCAGACTGAAGTGCCTAGAACCGCTCGGCCGACGATTTCCTCGCTGCTGCTTCGTCCGACGAATTAAGATTTCAGAAGATGGTAGATTATTGTATTGTTTAGTTATCGTGGCAGTTATCATTGTTAATATCCACACGTCAGCTTCCACTTTGACTGCTGCCAAGCGAATATCAGCACCTATACCGCCGTCATGCTGAAGTATAGAAAGGAAATCTTATTTTGACTTAACGCCAGAATCCATCATGACGCTACGAAAATAAAAACCTTCCACGTGTCCGCCTAGGTAGTTACACCGTCGGCGCAGTGGATTACCAAACGAAGGAGCCCTTCGATTGCCGGCCGGGTCGGAGCTATTGTGCGCTCGGGACTGGGTGTTTTCCTTACGTTCACCTCGTCATATTTGTCATTCCACTGAGAGCTGACTGCATGGGAAGCCAATAAAATGAAAAGCTTCGACATGATCCATCTGAAGACGAATCTTAAGAGATTAGAAAAATCGTTAGCCGATGACATATCAGTGATTTATAAACTATGCGATAGTGTGAGACTTTCATCAGTACAGTATCTGCGTATTTAGTTTGAACATTATGATCTCTGGAGAGACAGAGCATGTGAACACACAGAAAATAGGAGGTGCCAGTCAAATTTTAATGTTTAAACAACGAAACGCCCACGAAGTTTTGAATGAACCAAGACAATCATAGTGCGGTCAAATAGCATTTGTTACATTGATCTGATGTAAAAACGAATCTCTTATGTAGAGTAAAACATTACAAACGCAGGTGTCTCATAAAAGATTTATTGTACTACCATAATCTGTACATAAAAAAGGTCTGAAAATTTTGTATTTCACCTTTTGTTAATATCGTACCTCCTAACGTAGGTAATGGTGGGATAACGAGCGAAAATCTTCGAAACTAGTCACAAATAAAAATATTATATGCAACTGTGACGGAAACCTTAATAAATTAGAAATAGCTCGTAAGTGGCCGACAGCAGTTATTTATATTTACATCCTGTTAATACACAGTCATGTGTTGTACGAAATTCGTAATGGATAAGTGAACTTAAATTTGATTCTGTTTACTTTGCAGTGCGAAGTTTCCAGATATTTACTATTTTAAGAGGAAGCTTGTGGTGCGGCGGGTAAATTATCTTCGACGATTACATGAGCCTGAAAATGATTTTTTCGGTAAGCCAGGAAACGATGGAGAACATACTGGCTATAAATTCCAGTCTGCAAGTCCACATTACTCATTGTATTCACTGAAAGAAAATGTTTCTACTTCCTATTTACTCAGTGGGACCAGGAATTCTTGCTATAAATAAAAGTTAAGAATTTTAATTGATTAATATATTCAGTAAAATATCACACGCACAATATATAATAATATCCCTAATAATAATAATAATAAAAAAGCAATAATAGTAATAATAATAATAATAGTAATATTCGTGTCGCTATCGGAACCAGCGTCATTAGCAGCTCAGAGTTGACCTCTACGGGAAGATCTAGGTAAAATGGTCTTTCGCCCTGACTTCTAATCGGCGGCCGGTGTGGCCGAGCGGTTCTAGTCGCTTCAGTCTGGAACCGCGCGACCGCTACTGTCGCAGGTTCGAATCCTGCCTCGGGCATGGATGTGTGTGATGTCGTTAGGTTAGTTAGGTTTAAGTAGTTCTAAGTTCTAGGGGACTGATGACCTCAGATGTTAAGTCCCATAGTGCTCTGAGTCATTTGAACCATTTGACTTCTAATCATCAAAGTTAATTGCTCGCCTTAAAAGTGGAAAATAATCTCTCCACTTCCTACGCACTTCTGTTAACCTTACGGGCGGCACACAAAGAGATACTTTTGTGAAATCTAAGCGATCCAGTATGGCGTACGTCCTCGTGAGTTCACTTCCTAACTTTTACCGAAAACGCTTATGGTAGCTATCCGGCTGTGATGTCATCCGAGGCACAGCGTACGCTGCCATTTCACTGACGCGGATAGGTTGATACCTCGATGCGAAGTGTATCTTCTCACTCTCTCTCTGGCCGTATTTATATACGGACACAGCAGACTGCCGAACGGAACATCTGGTATCAACCGCTCTAGGCACAGGTGGCAGCATCTGAATGACCGCTTTCTCGGACATGTATTAATTAATAACTCTGCCGCTTAATACTTCACAATTTTCTTAATTTTTATATGAATGGAGCTAAGTTGGCTTTAGTTACTGAAAAAGACTTAGCTCGCTGCATTTAAATTTCTCTGGCTATAATTTTTAGAATGGAACAGACTGTAGAACATGACCTATGAACTGCCTCTTTGAAGTTCCTTATAATAGCTGTTATTTATAATAAAGTCTTGAAACTTTATACAGCCATATTATTTCATAAATGTATCAAGTTCAGTAATTAGAAATTTCTACAACAAATACAAACGATACTTAATCTATCATGGGGAAGGATGTTTTTGTTTCAAATTTGGTTTGTAGTAATCATCTCTCTAATATTTAGTACCTTCAAATTTTCGTCAGAAAGCCGAGTTAAAACAAAATATTGCCCCGATAGGGATGAGACCAGTAACTTTTGAGTGTAACGTACATTTTCACATTCTGCACAAGTTTTAGGTTTCTAGCTTCGTAATTTAGAGCCACTTTCTTTTATTAAAATAATATATTTAGCGAAATATATTCAGTAGATCATTCTGAGACTTCGCAATGTTAACATTAATATACTGAAAGAAACGCTGATAAAGTTTGGAAAAGTTATTTTAATTTTTAGCTTCACTCTTAGATTATTGTGCAATCCTTTGTACGCTAAGCACAGGCTTGTTATGATGACGTGCCGGTGATAGTAGTAGTGAACTGCGGTAAGTCCCAGCACACTCACTCGCCTCTGTATTTCTCACAATGATACAGAGCTTATTTCGCCACATTACCCCTATTTATTTTTGCGAAAAAAATTTTTTTGAGCAAAATTAAATATTAGAAACAAGTGATGTTACTACAGGTGACCTCTTTCAAATGAAAGTGATTTTAGAAAAATTTTTCTTAGTACTAGTTTTCGATTATTACAAAATAATTATACTGATTTAGAATTTTCAGTCTTTACCTGAAAGAGAAACACACAAAAACAGTTCGCTTTTCAGTGCTCAACTCATTTAATCACAACCGTGGACACTGTTGTGTTTGTCCTTATGAACCACTTTCAGTAATACATTTAAGGTAGAGTGTGGGAAGTCACTACGCATAGCGTTCTTCACGGCACTATTAAAAAAAGGGAAAGGTCAGAGTTCACTGTGCCGCGTGTCTTCCTCTCTTCCTTCTCCATGAGCTTGTAGGCTGCCTTTCATGAAGCCTCCATATCCCTGAGAAACATAGCCTAAGCCTCTGTTCTCTACTTATATCTAAGGGAGGGCGTAACACATTCTGTATTTTATTTTCTTTCTACAATTTAAATAAACAATTGATGTTGACAGAAAGAGTTTTTCTTTTTTCCTTAAAATTTTATTGTTTGGAAAACATTTATTAACTTTTTCTGAATGATTAACAGCAATATGTACATTCACAAACTCGTGACTTTACTCTAATCCACTTTTGATAGCCACTTCATTATTAAAGTTTGAATCACAAGCTTTGCAATTTTTGTTAACCATAGCTATTATGCTCTGAATATCATCATACATTTTTTAAATAGTCACATTTTGGCTTGGTTTACAATTTATTTCATTACCTTCGATGTTTCTTTACACAGAAAATCGAGTAACCTTTATAAGTTCTATCTTCATATGGCTCAGTCATTGTACAGATCAGTATGCTAAAGAAGTCATTTTTTCGACAACAGTTCCTTTGCTTTGCTACACACACCCCATTTAAAACTTGTTATTATTATTGTTATTATTGTAACATTCCAATACTCTACAAACTGCATTTCTTAACACCTTCGTTTATCTGTGTTGTTGTCTGTATGTGCCAATATTTATCTGTTAATTGACCATCTGCCTTAAGCAAGACTATGTGTTTCTCAACACTTTTTACTAGACGTGAGGGAATGACACACCAGTTTTCCACCATTTTGCTTTATACGTCAGCCCACTAACTTCATTTCCTCTATTTCTCCTTATTTCCATTTATTCATGTATTTCACTGTCCTACATATTTCGATTTCAACGCTTCTTTCTCTCTTTTATCTTCGTCAACCTACTGACCTCAGTATTTACCTATATTTTTAATGTGATCCTCACACCACTTTCACATACCTCCTTTAATTAATGTCAAAACGCTTCGGCTCGCCTATAGTGGCACCATTTTATTACCCTCTTTCATCCTACAGGCAATCTTACTTCCAACTGAAACTTATTTATTGTTTCAGATTTTAGGGATTTCCTCTCTTAATGCAAAGCACCTGTATTTTACTGTTAATAATCCTTTTAGTGGATCTCATTTCTTATTTATTTACTTTAGCCATTATTTTTCTGTCATTGTTGCTCATGTTACCCATCTGTATTTTAATATTTTGATTTTACTACCCGTCATCTTATCTTGTAGGTCATCATTCAGATATAATCGTTTGTGTTAATCATTCTTATTTAGTAGGAAGATATTACAAATAAGAGCTTTTGTACAGGATGAAGGCATATATTCCTGACTTACTACAGATGGAACAGAAGAAGAGAATGACACTTTAAAGGGAAAAAAAAGTTACATCCCGCTGCGTCTGACAGTACGCCACTGTGTGTATCTGCCAAAGAGTTGCTGTTTCCCTACGGAACTTAGTTACTGTCAGGTTTGAAAAGCTTCAGATCTACAATGTTTCGTAGACTTAGTTCCATCTTACTTTTCGGGTATTCCAGACAAAATGCGTTTGAATTAGGCTTATCTATTATCCTGAACAGACCTTCATAACATACATAAGATTCTTTGTCTGCTGAAATTTTCTTAGATTTTTCCTTAGTTTTGACTAACACTACTTCACCAATGTTAAAACTAGTGGGGGGTAGATTTTGCGTCATGCCACCTTTTTCTGTCCAAAGCTCTTTCATCAGAAACTTGATATGTTGACCGTACCTTAGACCCTATCTCTTCCAGGATACAGTTCTTTCCCGCATTAGCATCTTGTATATTATTCTCGAATTCAGTATCTTCCTCCAAGTATCCCTTATTCTTCATTACTCTAATGGGCAGTTCCCATACTTCATTATTACTGCCTACATAATTTTCAATGAAAGGCTCTTGTAAAGTTAATACTAAGTGGTTCTGATCGAAGTTAACCTTTCCTTGATATTTAATTAAAACATCTGTACCAATTAAGATTTCAGTACTCAAACCAAGCACGATTAAAAAAGGATGATCTATTATTATGTTACCTATACCAATCGGTACCAAAGCTTCGTGCTGTACTGGTCTAGAAACTTTTCCAGTGGCACTTACTTTCATGACAGTTAGCTCATTCTTAATAGGAATAGAATAAAAAAAAAATGCTCGGAACGAAGCACTAGCTTCGCGGCCACTATCAAAAAGACAACGTGCTGTTACTCCTGAGATGTAAGTTTTTATAATATGGCGAGTTATTCTAGTCTGAACAGGTTCCTCATAAAAGTCTTCTAATAAATCCTTTTCAATCTGTTTCCAGTTAAAGTAATTTTGTTCAGTTGCCAGAACATTTACAATTAAATTCACGGGATGATCAACTTCAACATCCGCAGCTGCCTTTTCAAAACAGTCCACCAATTTTAAATTGACACACATGACTACTTCCTCTACTTTCGTTTGCTTCACACCAGCTAAACTATTCCATACCTCTGCGCAACTGCATCTCTGGACAACATTGCTATCTATAACTTGTCTGATTCTACAGTTTGTAACAAGTCAGTACACCTAATAGGTTCCCTGACCTCATTATTATTGTTACCTACTTCACCTAACGACTCCTCCACCTCAGAACCTTGCAAAACGGACTACTTCCTCTACCGAAACTTTAGCCTTCAGATTGCCATTATCGTTTAGGATGTAAGCCTTTAATTAATCTTCGTCCTCATCTGATTCAAATTTGTTCCTCTCTATTATCTGTAGCGTTTTCTTTTTACTTCTTGGCCCATTCTTCTAACGTGTTCAAAATGCCGTTAGCTATATAATACGTAGTTTAGCAGAGCAATACTACTGTCTGTTCCTATTTCATCATCCCTGTTATTGGTTTGCTCACTAACCGTGGTCTGTGTTTTGGTTGCTGGCTGTGTTACTGTTTCCGCTTTGTCAGCGCCATTTTGCTCATATACGGGACTTAAGTTTCCCACATGCGGCCTGTTGTGGTCATTCGATTTAGTATCGGTCGGGAAGCAATCGGCTCTCCGTCTTGTCTCAACAGTACATTGCTTCTATTTCTGCCTTAGTCATAGTAATTACTGCGAAAGCGCGATCGCTATCTACCTCCTCTTCGTCTACCACAGCCTTCAGCATGATAATTAGATCGTGTATTCCGAACCTCCATGCTTCTGACTTCACTTGTCCGCTGTAATTATTTCGGTTGTTTACAGGACCGTTAGAGGACCGATTATTATCCTGCACCTTTTCCTCAACAGCAGGTACTCTTTTCACTTGCTCCAGATACTCTATGATCTTAACCACCTTATCTCCCGGTGCGGAAATGATTCCTCTCTGCCAATACTGTGGCAGCTTACCTTCTTGTCCCAGGATCATCATTTCCGGTTTCATCTTTTCTGTCAGATGTACATCCGTGAAATCCGCTTCGTATAGAACCCTTTAAATGATTCATGAGTAAACTTTTTACTACTCCAAAATTCTCTTAAAACATCGTTTTGTTTGCTGTGTGACCAGTACTCATTACGAAGTGTAGTTTTAAATTCAGTTGACCATCGCAAAGCATCTCTTGAAAAATGTCTTCTTATGAAAGAAATTTTCTCACGCTCTAACCATGTATTTGGCAAACATACACAAAATCATTCCAGAATTCTAGGGGGTGAATTTGTTTGTATGGATCAAAACGTAATAATTGACGACATCCGTTGAAAGCGGCGTCAAGTGAAGTATTACAAGAGCTACCAAAGGTTACTCTATTTTCTATGTTAGTATTACTAGTATTTACTCTATTTTTAGTTCTACTCCCTCCACTCTGTCAGAGTTTATCAATTTCCTCACATTTAACACAGTCAAATTTCACTTTCTTAATCTCCTTTTGACAAGCATTTACTGTATTATTTACCTCGTCAAATCGACTAGAGCAAAGTTTGCATTCGTTGCCTATTTTTTCTGACGACCTCCCCTCCATAAGATCATCTGCGTCTTTGAAATCTCTGCGAACTTCACCAATTTCGGTTTTGAATATACTATGCAATTTAGTTAGCTGTTCCTGACATTGACTTCCAGATCTTGGTGATTAGAATCGATTTTATAACAAACTATTCAGTTTTGAGGTCATCTCATCCTTTAGTTCTTTACTGCTAGATTCAATCTTATTGTTCAGTTCATTATTACTAGACTCAACCTTATCACTTAATTGTTTACTATTGGATTCCATCTTATTGTTCAGTTCTTTATGATGCGATTCAAGGTTAAAAAATAATAACTGCATCCAATTTGGTGTCTCTACCTTGCCTCTTGGCATTTCAACCAGTTTTAAATAAGTTTCTAGAAGTCCCTAACTTAGCTGAATTTCAGACATATTGAACTCAGTTTTACTATCTGATAACTCAATTCTACTTTTGCTTTTTTGACTTCAGCTTCAATTACCTCATAAGCAGGAACTAGTTCTAACTTCGCAGTAACACTGAAATTACCTCCGATTCTACTTCGGACAAATCACCTCAGATTTTGGATTTATTACTTCGACGAACCTCCCTTGTTAATTTCAATTTCGAATTCTGATGAGTCATTGTCAGAGACTGGTTTCATCTTAACGTTCACATCATTCCTAGCATTAGATTCCACTTTTAATAGCCCGTAAGAAGCAATTAACAAATACTTTAAACGTTTTTGGATTAACTTAACCTCAACGAGCGATGTCGATGCGGTGTACCAGCAAATGTGGTACGACGTCCAGGCCGCGGAGAGAGAGAGAGAGAGAGAGAGAGAGAGAGAGAGAGAGAGAGAGAGAGAGAGAGAGAGAGAGGGGGGGGGGGTAGGTTGGGCACCGTTGATCGTGCTCAGTAGTTTGCAGGTAACTTGCAGGTCACTGCAGCTCCGTGATGATGCACCGTCTTCTCCTAAAGCTCCCCTCAGTCACATTCAAGGTTACTGTGGCCAACATTCACAATTTAGTTTCCTCACTCGCAAGCAAATCTTAACACTGTTCACTTCGGTATGCTGTTAGTGCCTACCAAGTTCCATGATTTCTATTCACTTTCACAGTTTCCTGGCCGATTTAAACCATGTGAGAGGCGGTGGGTAAATTTATCTTCGCCGTTTTGCAGGAACCTGAAAACCATTTTTGGGGACAGCCTGACCATAATCCCCAGTCTGAAATTCCACTTTACTCATTATATTCACTGAATGAAAATATTCCTACTTGCTATTTACTCAGCAGGATAAGGTGGTGGTGGTGGTTGTTAGTGTTTAACGTCCCGTCGACAACGAGGTCATTAGAGACGGAGCGCAAGCTCGGGTTAGGGAAGGATTTGGAAGGAAATCGGCCGTGCCCTTTCAAAGGAACCATCCCGGCATTTGCCTGAAACGATTTAGGGAAGTCACGGAAAACCTAAATCAGGATGGCTGGGGACGGGACTGAACCGTCGTCCTCCCGAATGCGAGTCCAGTGTGCTAACCACTGCGCCACCTCGCTCGGTGCAGGATAAGGAACTATGACTATAAATAAAAGTTTAGTGTTTCAACTGATTGATATATTCCGTATAAGTTCACAATCACAATGTACAATAATAATGTCCCTAGTGGAACCAGCACTATTTGCAGTTCGGAGTCAACCTCTAGGGGAAGTTACAGGTAAAATGGTCTATCTCCATGACTTCTAGTCATCTAAGGTAATTTTTCGCCTTATAAGTATATATAATCTCGCCGCTTGCCACCCAGTTTTGTTAACATAACGGACGGCACAAAAACCTAAGCAATCACTTCTCACTTTTATCGAAAAAACTCTTGGTAGCTATCTGGCTATGGCGTCATCCGAGGCACAGCATACGCACACGTTTAACTGATGTGGACAGGTTGTTATCTTGGTGCGAAGTGTCTCTTCTCACTGCCTCTCTGACCGTATCTATACATGGGTACAGCAGACCACCAAATGGAACGTTTGGTATCAACCACTCTAGGCTCAGCTAGCAGCATCTACATAGCCCCTTTCTCGGACATGTATTAATTGATAACTCTGTCGTTTAATAGCTCACAATATTCTTAACTCTTATAGGAATGTAGTTAACTTGGTTTTAGTTTTTGGAAAAAGTTTTAACTCGACTGTATTTAAACTTTTCCGGCTAGAAGTATTCGAACGGAACCGACAGTAGACATGACCTCTCAACTGCCTCTTTAAGATTCCTTGTAATGGTTAATTAAGAAACTCGGTACAGCTGTATTATTGCATCAGGGTAATCAAGTGCTGTAACCAGAACTTTCTATAACAAATATAAACGATACTTATTGTATTATGAATAAGAATGTTATTGTTCCAAATTTTGTTTTTAGTAAATAAATTGAAAACTAATAGAGGTTGCTTATTGATCCCATATAGTTAATTTTTTGTATCAAATTGAGGCTACATACGAATTTTCATCTTTCAGAGTTGACCAAAATATTGCCCCGATCAAGTTCAGACTTTTAACCTTTGATTGTGACATACATTTGCAAATTCTGAACAACTTTTAGCTTCTTATCTTCATTACATACTGCCACTTATTTTCATCTTAAAATAATATATTTAACGAAACATATTCATTAGATAATTCTGAGACTTCACAGTGTTGACATTAATGTACTGAAGCAAACACTGACAGAGTTTGAAAATGTTATTTTAATTTTTAATTTCACTCTTAGCTTATGGTCCAGTCGTATGTAAGTTAAGCGCAGGCGCATTATGATGTCGCAGTGCAAGTAGTAGTGAACTAAGTCCCAGCACACACACTCGCCTCTGTATCTCTCACAATGATACAGCACTTGCTTCGCCACAAGCTCCATGTGCCAGTTCACAGGTGATACTTTCCTGTATAAGGTAGCTGCAACGCCAGAAAAATGTTGTGAAATGTAAAAATACAGGAAGAAAATCAGCGATTGGTGCAGGAACTGACAGCTTATCGTCAACATGCACAAATATAACGTACTGCCCGAGAGAGAGAGAGAGAGAGAGAGAGAGAGAGAGAGAGAGAGAGAGAGAGTGTACAAAAAGGAACAGCGTCATGGCTTCGTTTAGCAAACTTATGACCACGCAGTCGCTCAAGCAACTCTTAAGGGCCAGCCGCTGGCCGAGCGGTTCTAGGTGCTTCAGTCCGGAGCCGCGAGACTGCTACGGTCGCAGGTTCGAATCCTGCCTCGGGCATGGATGTGTGTGATGTCCTTAGGTTAGTTAGGTTTAAGTAGTTCTAAGTCTAGGGGACTGATGACTCAGATGTTAAGTCCCATAGTGCTCAGAGCCATTTGAACTCTTGGCAGTCACCGCAAAAGGGTGTGTGCGTGGTGGAGTGCTTTACTGTTAAAGCTCAGGCCACATTAAAATCTTCCAAAATGTATGTCACGAAATAACCATGACAGTGAAGCTATAGAAATTCCGTTAATCGACAGTCGCTCTTGTTAGGCACCATTTACAAATGAAATAGGAAGGGATGGTGGACTGACAAATGTGAACGTCGTCCCATTTGCCACATCCCTTAGATGATTGCCCGAGTATATGTGTAACATACAGCAAAGTACGAAACAGGAAGTTGAGCCACATGGTGCTGGATTTGGATCGTATCAAAAACTGTCTGTGAGGAGCCTCCGTAGCTTTCAAAAGACGGGTGTTGGACAAGAAACACGTAACTCCATAATTTTTTGTCGTGAAACGTGTAGAGGTAATGGTAACAAGTTGGGGATAGTACGGTCGGGACTTCGTGTGCCCCGCGGTAAAAAAAAGTCTACGTCGCTGCCTTCGATGCGGAAGGCCCCGGGTTCGATTCGCGGTAACACGTCTCTCTTTTTGTTTATGAGGTAAGGATGCTTGTAGCAGGGTCCACTCGATCTCTTGAGGCCAAATGAGGAGCTACTCGAATAAAGAAGCAGCGGCATCATCGGGATTCCTCTAAAGACAATAACGGCTGCAGGGATTGGAAATATGCCGATTATATAACCCACGACCGTAGATCGTTTTTCGCAGTTCCTCGCGGGCAGCAGTCAGTCAGTGGGAACAGGCAAAAAAAAAAGTGCACCCCAAGAATGCAGGTTACCCAAGTTAGCAGCGCAAACGCGAGGCGCCAAGAAGCAGCTTGGAGAATATCTCCGTGTTACCTAACGGGGGAGTCCGCCCCCGGTAGCTGAGTGGTCAGCGCGACAGACTGTCAATCCTAAGGGCCCGGTTTTTATTCCTGGCTGTGTCGGAGATTTTCTCCGCTCTGGGACTGGGTGTTGTGTTGTCCTAATCATCATCATTTCATACCCATCGACGCGCAAGTCGCCGAAGTGGCGTCAAATCGAAAGACTTTCACCATGCGAGCGGTCTACCCTACGGGAGGCCCTCGTCACACGCCATTATTATTATACCTAATGGGGGCAGCAGACGACACTCGCCGGGAAGAGGCTCTGACCGCTGCAAACACGAGCCGGCCGGCCAGTGAGCCAGAATCAACCAAATATTCTTGGCCCACATCAGCACAGCAGGTGACGAAAGGGAAGCTAGCGCATGCCAACTGTCCTGTAATCGTACAAACATGCGGTCGTTTGACCATCGCACTGAGTCACGTATGGACGACATTGCAATGAACGTCCAAAGAGTTATTTTGAAAACAGATTGGTCGCCAGGTTCGTATCAGTTCGGTTTTAGAAAGAGTTGGTCCCTTACTTAGCTTGCAATTGTCGCGAATCTCTGGCCCAGCGCAAAGTCCCAAGCGACTGGAAGAAAGCGCCGGTGGCTCTCGTACATAAAATGGGTAAAAGAACGGAACAGGAAATTACAGACCAATGTCTAACATCAGTTTGCTGCAGAATTCTAGAACATATTCTGCATTCGAACATAATAATTTTTTCTGAGATCGAGAAACTTATTTATATAAACAAATCAGCTCGGTGTTTTGAAAACATCGCTCGTGCGAAACACTGCTTGCCCTTGCCTCGCGTGATATACTGCGAACTACCGATGAAGGGCAACATGCAGATTCCATATTTCCAGATTTTCTGAAAGCATTTGACACGGCGTCCCACTGCAGATGTTAACGAAGGTACGAGCATATGGAATAGGTTTCTACATATGTGTATGGCTCGAAGACTTCTCAGGTAATAGAACCCATTATGTTTTCCTCAACGGCGAGTGTTCATCAGAGGCAAGGAAATCGTCAGAAGCGCCCCATGGAAGTGTGATAGGACCGTTATTATTCTTCATACACGTAAATGATTTGGCGGACAGGGTGGGCAGCAATATCCAATGGTTTGCTTGGTGATGCTGTAGTGACGGTAAGGTACCGAAGTTGAGGGACTGTAGGAGGTTACAGGATGGTTCAAATGGCTCTGAGCAGTATGGGACTTACCTTCTAAGGTCATCAGTCCCCTAGAACTTAGAACTACTCAAACATAAGTAACATAAGGACATCACACACATCCATGCCCGAGGCAGGATTCGAACCTGCGACCGTAGCGGTCGCGAGGTTCCAAACTGTAGCGCCTAGAACCGCTCGGCCACCTCGGCCGGCTTACAGGATGACTTGGACAAAATTTAGCTAGCTCAAAATATAGAAAAATGTAAGTTAACGCGGAAAGAAACCCGTAATGTCCGGATACAGCATTAGCACTGTCCTGCTTCACACAATTATGTCGTTTAAATGTCTGGGCGTAACGTTGTGAAGCGATATGAAACGAAACGAGGAAAGGCGAATGGTCGACTTCGGTTTATTGGGAGAGTTCTAGGACAGACTGGTACAGCTGCAAAGGAGACAACACTTAGGACGCTGTTCTTGAGTACTGCTCGAGTGACTGGGATCCGTACCAGGTCGGATTAAAGGAACTCATCGAAACAATTTAGAGTCGGGCTGCTAGATTTGTCAGTATGTTCGAACAACACGTAATTATTACGAAGATGTTTCAGGAACTCAAATGAGAATCGCTGGAGGGAAGGCGATGGCTTTTCTTTTTTCGAGGAACACTATTGAGAAAAAACCTGGCTGCAAAACGATTTTACTGCCGCCAACATACATTTCCGTAAAGAGCACGAAGATAAGATACGAGTAATGAGGACTCATACGGAGACATATAGAGTGTCAGTTTTTCTTGACTCTTTGCAAGTGGAACACTAGAGGAAGTGACTAGTAGTAGTAGTAGTAAAGGGTACCCTCTGCCACGTACCATATGGTGGCTTGTAGAGTATGTATGTAAATGTAGAATGTGTCTCAAACAACTTCATAGAAACTATTCGATAAAAAAATTGATTGTTTCGTAACTTAAAGCCTTGTCAGCTTCATGCTGAAATGGCTGTTTTTTAATAGTCACAGGTATTGTGATACTTTTAATTTAAGCACGCCACGGTGCGAAATTCGAATAGTTTGAAATGAAAATTAGTGGGTGGTATGAGTTTGCGTTTGGTGTACGGTAGACCACACAATTCTGCAAAGGAAATGTAACTAACATGTTAAATTTTCCTTTAAGATTGGGATAAAGCCTGTATCTGTCTCCAGTCGCGAGAAAATGAATGGTATGTATCGCCCTCATATCCGCCCATGTGTGCAATAATAGTGAATGATTCTTAACATCTGTCATATTTCATAAATGGTTCAAGATATCGAAACGAGTCCTTGATAAATTTTAGTACACAAAGGTAAGAGTGTTTTTGCACGTGATTAATATGAAGAACTTTCATATCTATCACAATAAAGGTAACTACAGAGTTTTTCAATGCAATATTTTTTGACAGTCGATATCGAGTGAAACGGAAAATTGTGCGGGTGTGAAATAACATAAGTGAAGAGATTAGACGTTTATTTTTATACTAGCAACGTTGTTTGTTTTCTAATAGACCATGATCAAGATATCGTTGCAATTACAACTGCATGCGTATCTTAGTGAAGCTAAATTGTGTGAACTCCACTATGTTTTGGCAAAACAATCCGGATTTATCATGGTAAGAAGAAAAATGTGTTGACAAGTCAAGCAATACCAATTTATCACTTTTGTTATAATTGCGGGGAAATCCTGTAACCCAATGATTTGTGATAATGAACACCTGGAATTGAAACTTACTAAAAAATTTTCTTTCGGCACCTTAATGATCTGTGAAATACAGTTTTTATAAATCAGTTATACGAAAGTCACTTTCAATTGTGAAAAGGGTAAATAACTTACAGCAAAAAACGCAAACACTTACCAACTTTTTATTTACGTGTCTGTGCAGAGTGAAGGACTGATCTTTTCCACTTCAAATATCTTTTAGTTCGTAAATGATAATTTCTATTTTGGAGCTTAAAAGTAGTATAGTGCTTTTTACACACACACACACACACACACACACACACACACACACACACACACACACACACCGAGTGTTTCTCCTACGTCATCAAGTGCAATTCTCTGGTGTTTCGGCAGATATTTTCGTCTTTGTTTTTGCACTTTCCTGTTAGAAAAAAAATTGTTTTGAAAGCGGGATTTTAGGTTTCTATTCGATATAGCGGTCCCAAATTAGTTTAGTACCCAAATTAGTGTAGTGGGCTGGACGGTTTAGCGATTTGTATTGACAGAGAGAGTTAAACAAGAAGAATAACCAGTACTCCAGCAACGACGGAGAATGGCGGCCTGCTTCTTACTGTCTGCTACCGCCATGCAGCAGCTCTACTTTGTTGCTGTTGGAGTACTGGTTATTCCTTGTGTTTTACTGCCCCTGTTAATACACATCCCTAAGCCGAATGATCCACTACATTGTTTGGGGCCGCTCTATCAAATGGGCGGGTAAAATTCCACTTTGAAAATATTTTATTTGTAATGCAAAACAGTTTTCCGTTGATGCTTTAAGTTTAATGAAAGACATGATGAGCAGAATGTGTTTGGGCTCATTCTAGTCACACGCTGCAACAAACGAAATTGAACATATCTGCCGAAGTACCAGAAAAATTGCATCTGATGACTTGTAAGAGAGACAACCTGTGTATATTTACGTGATTACACAAAAATTGCAACAGAAGTGGTGATCTATTTTCATCAGACTTTTTAGCCTTTCTTTCTTCGAGAGAAAGAAGTGTCATCAGTAGCGAGTTCTGATTTACAGTTCTCTTATTGCCATGTAAAATTAGGCTTCTTTTACCAAAACAGTACAGTTTACACAACGTAACTTCATCAAAGTGCTAATGCAGCTGTAAATGCGACGGAACCCAGATCTCTGTCTATTAGTAAATAAGTGAAAGAAGGCAATACAGTTCAATATATTATGAAACAGCTCATTTTTTTGTATGAAAATAACGAACGTGTAATCTCTTCGCGTATGTTTTTGCGCACCCACACAATTTCTCCTTTTGCCAGCTATGGACAGTCCTTAAAAAAATTACTGCTTTCAAAAAAAAAAAACTGTAGTTACTTCTATTGTGATTTATATAAACTTTCGAAAATTACAAATACCATAATACTCTCTCCTTCCTACGCTACCTTTTGGTAAAAACTCGTTTCGATTTCTTGAACCGTTAATGAAGTATAACTGATTCTAAGAATTACTTACTCATGCTGTATTGTAATGCATGTGGGTAGGTTGACGTGAGTCCATTTTCTGGAAATATGGACATAGATTTAGACCTTCTCCCAAACTTAAAGAAAAATTCAATATGTTAGCTACATTTCATACGTAGCGACATATGTTCCAATTCGCACCAAACCTACAATCGTGGTGATCCCTATTTTTCACCCCAAACTCTTAGAATATCGTCCTGTGCCTTGATTATTTATTAAGTATTACAACGACGATAACCATTATAAAAAAGACAGGCAGTGCACCATGAAGCTGACCTAAGGCTATAAGTAACGGAAGAATCTATTTTTTAGCGACTGTTTTCTGCACAGTTGTTTGAAAACTAATACAAAGCTGGTGGAACGCACTCGACACATTGCTGGTGCTACAAAACTGCTGTACTGACTGGCGGGTCAGCCAAGACTTTCTGTGTGCACCTGTAGGCGCAACTGAGTGCGATTGACATCGTAAAATGTCAGCTGACTACTAACTTTCTTTGTATTCCCATATTAAGGCCTAATCCCTGAGTGTTAAGTGAGAGGCTCTGACTACCTTCCTTGAGGTGTTATTGCGTTACTCTCCTCCTAAGCACCTCCTCCACATGCGATGAAATGAATTCTGAACTGGTTCACTGGCTATCCCTCAGAACCCTCACACATTTTGTAATAATATAAACATGAAATTCCTCCATTAAATCATGTTATATGAGAAAACTCATAAGCAAGAGTTTCAGAACTGACCTGAGTATCACAGCACAGCTCAAAGATCACCTATGACTCCCCAATGCACACCCACACGTGGCGACAACATGTTTTCTGTACAGGTGAGGACGTGCTGATAACGATAGCTCGTTACAAGATAGATCCGAATCTGTCTACTTATACTCCACTATTCTGCTGTGTGGTGGATTGTGTTCATTCTATCGGTATGGTAAGGTAAATGTTTTGGAAAGTAGTGAAATAAGAGAACAAAATGTAACTTTTTCCGACCATCAAAGATTCCTAATAAAAGCTATTTCACCCGTTCAGTGACATTTATTATTTATTTATTCATTGAAAATTTAAAGACCTTTCACCAGATATTTTAAAACAGGTCGTGTATATTAGTTTTCTAAACTTCCTGACAAATTAAAACTGCATGCCGGGGACTTTAACTCGGAACCTTTGCCTTCCACGATTTATGAACATGTTCTGTATTTGTTCGTCAACTTATTTTGCGGTCGTGTCCATATTTAAACTTTGCCATGTAATACGTGGCAGGCCGCGGTGGTCTAGCGGTTCTAGGCGCTCAGTCCGGAATCGCGCGACTGCTACGGTCGCAGGTTCGAATCCTGCCTCGAGTATGGATGTGTGTGATGTCCTTAGGTTAGTTAGGTTTTAGTAGTGTTAAGTTCTAGGGGACTGATGACCATCGATGTTAAGTCCCATAGTGCTCAGAGCCATTTTTGACTGTGGAGATTTCGACTTTCCCGGCAGTGAGCAGCTTCAACGAAGAGTATTCAGCAATTCTGAATACCATGACAACGATGGACGTCACCCTAGGACTCTATTCGACGCAGTTCACCAAGCATCCGGACGACCACCGGATTCAAGCGGCCGAAAACAGTTTGTCACCGGCCGTACGAGCGGCTCTGGAGCAGCGCAGGATGGCCCAGATCGAGCAGAACGCCTCCTATGAGGAAAAGGAAGGACTAGTTTATGCACCCGGAATAGCAGATTGAACGTAAGTTGCATAATATTGAATTTGTATGTAGTCAAAACTTCAAACGCGTTTTTCTCGAAACGACATTTTTTTATGGCGCGGTATGGTAACTTCAAAAAACTAAACCGATTGGCATGATTCTTTGTTTCCGACGAAGCTAACTTAATTGTCTACGAGTTGTACCACTTTTATTCCGATCCATCAACTACAAAATTTTTACATGGACGGCGAAATCGAAAAATCGATGAAAAAATCCTATTTTTTTTCAAATGGCGGCAATTTTGTTTCCTATGGTCCAAATAACTTAAGTGAGGTTCAACTCCTAAAGAATATTATATACTTCGCTAACGTCAACTCAATTTTGATTTCAGATTAGTCGGCTAACCTGTGACACACCGCGCGTGGAGGTCTATATCAACATTTTATTTCGTTCCGACGGCACTTCCGCCTTTGCTCTTCGACATTTCCGGTCGAAGAAATTCCAGTTTGTAGAGGAAATATCAATAAACATTTTGACCATATTTGACATTGAAATCTATAACACATCCCGAGAAAAAAAATTCTCAAAGAACATGTTTTTTTCGGGCCAAATATAGTAAACCTCCTGTTAATGTTTTATCTGCAAGTTCTACACCGAGAAATGTTCTCATTCTGCAGTGTTTAATTAGCCTAAGGTGATTTTTACTGTTAGTGAGGCTAGAGCCCGCCTTGAACTGCAAGCTCACGTTACGGCTAGTATCCATTAGCGTACTCATAGTTCATCATAAGGACCCCCTGGCAAGGTTATAAGCGACGCCTGGCTCGTTAAGGTGGACTAATTGTGAGCGCTCCAGTTTAAGTAGCTTGGGAGTAGCTGCTACTGCGTCTACTAATGTCTAGCAACTATGCCGCTAATTGGCGATGGATACTCGCTTCTTACCCACTGTGACCGTTGTTTTCATACTTGATATTTATTTAGGTCAGAACCTTATTAATTTTCTAGGGATTATTTTATGATAGTGCTCAACCGGGTGTTTTTATTCTCCTTTTTTTGTCTGCCTTTAAGTGTCGTCGAACAGTGATGTCGCTTGCAGTGAGACCTGGTCGATTACTCAGATTTCTGTTGCAGAGGAAGAGCATTTCGCTTTCTTGCTCTCCCGTCAGACCGAGCGCAGTGGTTAGCACATTGGACTCGCATTCGGGAGGACGACGGCTCAATCCCGTGTCCGGCCATGCTGATTTCGGTTTTCCATGATTTCTGTAAATCGCTTCAGGGAAATGCTGGAATGGTTCCTCTGAAAGGGCACGGCCGACTTCCTTCCCCGTCCTTCCCTAATCCGATGAGACCGATCACCTAAGTGTTTTGTCTTCTCCCACAAACAACCACAACAACCCTCTCCCGGCAGTCGATGAGGTGCGAGACGTCGTTGCTATAGACGCCACTTTGGTCCGGCCTGTAGGGAGCCACACTTCTGAAGCCTGGCTCATTCAAGGGACGTCGGCCGTTCCAAATAGGCGTCGCATCCGGGGAACACTTTATGGAATTTGAGAAAAGGAAAAAGATAATATAAAATTGAAAAATAAAGAAAGGTCAGCTCAAAAGAACAAGTGTTCCACTTCCGCTACCTGACTTTTCATTGAAAGAACACATTCCACTGCAGAGTGAAAGTTTCATCCTGTCTTGGCTGTATTTATCGAGAAAAATCCACATTTCACGCATCAAATAGCATATAACTATTTGACTCAAGGACTGAGTTTTACTGTCCAGTAGAGCCTGAAGTCATCTAAATATTCTTTTCCATCTGTATAAGGTTGCATTTACGGTGTCACCCGCCAAAAGGACGTCGTAACAGCTTACCACAGTCGTTATTCGTGTTGCGTAGCAGTTTGTCTTCTTTCCATTTAACACCGAGTGCTGATTAAAGACCTCGTCTACCTTACGGTCTTTATCTACATACCCTTGCTGTTCCTACATGTTTTCTAATGTTGTCTGTTCACCTTGAATTTGGCCGTCTCCTCGGCCGGCAGGAGTAGCCGAGCGGTTCTAGGCGCTACAGTCTGGAACCGCGCGACCGCTACGGTCGCAGGTTCGAATCCTCCCTCGGGCATGGATGTGTGTGATGTCCTTAGGTTAGTTAGGTATAAGTAGTTCTAAGTTCTAGGGGACTAATGACCTTAGAAGTTAAGTCCCATAGTGCTCAGAGCCATTTGAACCACGATACCACATTTCATCAAGAGTAATGACTGGCGTATTGTGACGAGCCAGTTACTCGGCCACCATTGACCAGACGTTTTCAATTAGCGAGAGATCTGGAGAATATGTTGGCCAGGGCAGCAGTCGAACATGTTCTGTATCCAGAAATGCCCGTACAGGACCTGCAACATGCGGTCGTGCATTATCCTGCTGAAATGTAGGGATTCGCAGGGATCGAGTGAAGAGTAGAGCCACGGGTCGCAACACATCTGAAATGTAACGTCCACTGTTCAAAGTGCCGTCAATGCGAACAAGATATGACAGAGACGTGTAACCAATGCCACCAAATACTATCACGCAGGTGATACGCCAGTATGGCGATGACGAATACACGCTTCCAATGTGCGTTCACCGCGATGTCGCCAAACACGGATGCGGGCATCATGATGCTGCAAACAGAACCTGGATTCATCCGAAAAACTGACGTTTTGCCATTCGTGCACCCAGGTTCGTCGTTGAGTACACCATCGAAGGCGCTCTTGTCCGATGCAGCGTCAAGGCAACCGCAGCCATGGTCTCCGAGCTGATAGTCCATGCTGCTGCAAACGTCGTCGAACTGTTCGTGCAAACGTCCCCATCTGTTGACTCAGGGATCGAGACGTGGAATACGATCCGTTACAGCCATGCGGATAAGATGCCTGTCATCTTGACTGCTAGTAATACGAGGCCATTTGGATCCAGCACGGAGTTCCATATTGCCCTCCTGAACCCACCGATTCCATATTCTGCTAACAGTCATTGGATCTCGACCAGCGCGAGCAGCAATGTGGCTATACGATAAACCGCAATCGCGATAGGCTACAACCGACCTTTATAAAAATGGGAAACGTGATGGTACGCAGTTTTCCTCCTTACACGAGGCATCACAACAACGTTTCACCAGGTAACGCCGGTCAACTGCTGTTTGTGTATGAGAAATCGGTTGGAAACTTTCCTGATGTCAGCACGTTGTAGGTGTCGCCACCGGCGCCAACCTTGCGTGAATGCTCTAAAAAGCTTATCATTTGCATATCACAGCATCTTCTTCCTGCCGGTTAAATTTCGCGTCTGTAGCACGTCATCTCCATGGTGTAGCAATTTTAATGGCCAGTAGTGTCATAAATTAACTTAATTTCTAATTTGTCAGTAATAATTAAGCATCATGCTGTTTAAAGGTGGGGGAAATCTACATAGAATAACTGCATTACAACAAAAATAATTTTAATAACTAAAAAAGCCTGCATGCTCCCATTTGGTCATCTGGCGCGCAGATATCTGTTCATCCGGAATACGGAAGACACACTACTGGTTTATTACAACACCCCGCTCGTACATCACAAATTTTGTAATTCTGGACTACACTACTTCAACACGATACTCCACAGCACGACACGGCACAACACTACATTACGGTACTTGGTATTAGAGTCAAGCTGGATCTCTCATTTGTCTGGATGGCGCTGAGGTGCAACTCAGGATTCATGGGGTTGTGCTTCTGTGCCACAAATTGGATGATGGCTGTCAGCATCTCAGGCAGTCCGTCCTGGCCCTCCCCAAGGCTCACGTCCTCACTGCTTCCAGAAGGTTGGTGTAGATGGGTGTTCTGCCGTGGCGCGTCTCCTTATCATGATGTTCTGTGTCTTCTTGGTTGTCTTTCAGCCATGTAGGCTTGAAGTTCATAAGGTGATATCTTAACTGTGAGCGAGTTCATCTTATGCTAAAGTTCCTCATTCCTTGTTATATTATATACTGTTGCGTTTCCAAATGCATTCCTCCTCTGGTCTGTGACGTGATCTGGGGTTCCGATTGATGCACATTCACAAGTTTCTGTGGTGTGCTGTCGTATCTTTTGTATGTAACCGGGATACAGACCATGTGCCGACAGATAGTGCACAGCGCCTTGGTGGGAAGAAGGTCTGTCATGCTAGTTCTTTGTTTTACGTTAGGAAGGAATTGGTAGGTTCTCCTCCCTGTTTCTGCCCTACCCCAGATTTCTTGCCATGACTCGCTTTTATTTCCTTATTCGATACGGCTTTTGCGCCCAGTGTCTCTTTACCTTACCATATTCGTGCTTCTTGAGCCAATATTGCGCACCTCTCTTTGTTACTGCTCGCTCTAGTGGTTGTTGTGTTGTTGTGGTCTTCAGTCCTGAGACTGGTTTGATGCAGCTCTCCATGCTACTCTATCCTGTGCAAGCTTCTTCATCTCCCAGTACCTACTGCAACCTACATCCTTCTGAATCTGCTTAGTGTATTGATCTCTTTGTCTCCCTCTACGATTTTTACCCTCCACGCTGCCCTCCAATGCTAAATTTGTGATCCCTTGATGCCTCAGAACATGTCCTACTAACCGGTCCCTCCTTTATGTCAAGTTGAGCTACATACTCCTCTTCTCCCCAATTCTATTCAATACTTCATCATTAGTTATGTGATCTACCCATATAATCTTCAGCATTCTTCTGTAGCACCACATTTCGAAAGCTTCTATTCTCTTCTTGTCCAAACTAGTTATCGTCCATGTTTCACTTCCATACATGTTAACAAATTTCTCTTCTTCAGAAACGCTTTCCTTGGCATTGCAAGTCTACATTTTATATCCTGTCTACTTCGACTATCATCAGTTATTTTGCTCCCCAAATAGCAAAACTCCTTTACTACTTTAAGCGTCTCATTTCCTAGTTCCCTCAGCATCACCAGACTTAATTTGACTACATTCCATTAACCTCGTTTTGCTTTTGTTGATGTTTATCGTATATCCTCCTTTCAAGACACTGTCCATTCCGTTCAGCTGCTCTTCCAAGTCCTTTGCGGTCTCTGACAGAATTACAATGTCATCGGCGAACCTCAAAGTTTTTACTTCTTCTCCATGAATTTTAATACCTACTCCGATTTTTTCTTTTGTTTCCTTTACTGCTTGCTCAATATACAGATTGAATAACATCGGGGAGAGGCTACAACCCTGTCTCACTCCCTTCCCAACCGTTGCTTCCCTTTCATGCCCCCCGACTCTTATAACTGCCATCTGGTTTCTGTACAAATTGTAAATAGCCTTTCGCTCCTTCCAGTTTTTAGCATGGATAGGGACTGCAACTGCTGTGTTCGGATGCAGGCTGAGTTGGCATCCCTTCGCTCCCAGCTTCAGGCAGTGTTGGCTTCGGTCACACAGCTTGAGGCTGTTGCCAATGGGCATCACTGTGGGGGTCCGGATGGGGGTTTGTCGGGGACGGCCAGCTCGTCCCTCGCATCCCCCGATCGGACTAAGACTGTGGTTGCCCGGGATACTGCCCGCATTGAGGCTGATCCCTCATCTGTGGTAGAGTGGGAGGTCGTCTCAAGGTGTGGCAGGGGGCGAAAGACATTCCGGAGGGCTGAACGGAAGGCCTCTCCAGTTTGTCTGACGAACCGGTTTCAGGCTCTGTCTCAGGCTGATACTGATCTTCGGCCCGACATGGCTGCTTGTCCTGTTCCAGAGGTTGCCCCTCAGTCTGCAAGATCCGGGCGGTCGCAGAGGGTGGGCTTACTGGTAGTTGGGAGCTCCAACGTCAGGCGCGTAATGGGGCCCTTAGGGAAATGGCAGCAAGAGAGGGGAAGAAAACCAATGTGCACTCCGTGTGCATACCGGGGGGAGTCATTCCAGATGTGGAAAGGGTCCTTCCGGATGCCATGAAGGGTACAGGGTGCACCCATCTGCAGGTGGTCGCTCATGTCGGCACCAATGATGTGTGTCGCTATGGATCGGAGGAAATCCTCTCTGGCTTCCGGCGGCTATCTGATTTGGTGAAGACTGCCAGTCTCGCTAGCGGGATGAAAGCAGAGCTCACCATCTGCAGCATCGTCGACAGGACTGACTGCGGACCTTTGGTACAGAGCCGAATGGAGGGTCTGAATCAGAGGCTGAGACGGTTCTGCGACCGTGTGGGCTGCGGATTCCTCGACTTGCGCCATAGGGTGGTGGGGTTTCGGGTTCCGCTGGATAGGTCAGGAGTCCACTACACGCAGCAAGCGGCTACACGGGTAGCAGGGGTTGTGTGGCGTGGACTGGGCGGTTTTTTAGGTTAGATGGCCTCGGGCAAGTACAGAAAGGGCAACAGCCTCAAAGGGTGTGGAGCAAAGTCAGGACATGCGGGGACCAAGCAGCAATCGGTATTGTAATTGTAAACTGTCGAAGCTGCGTTGGTAAAGTACCGGAACTTCAAGCGCCGATAGAAAGCACCGAAGCTGAAATCGTTATAGGTACAGAGAGCTGGCTTAAGGCAGAGATAAATTCTGTCGAAATTTTTACAAAGGTACAGACGGTGTTTAGGAAGGATAGATTGCATGCGACCGGTGGTGGAGTGTTCGTCGCTGTTAGTAGTAGTTTATCCTGTAGTGAAGTAGAAGTGGATAGTTCCTGTAAATTATTATGGGTGGAGGTTACACTCAACAACCGAGCTGGGTTAATAATTGGCTCCTTTTACCGACCTCCCGACTCAGCAGCGTTAGTGGCAGAACAACTGAGAGAAAATTTGGAATACATTTCACATAAATTTTCTCAGCATGTTATAGTCTTAGGTGGAGATTTCAATTTACCAGATATAGACTGGGACACTCAGATGTTTAGGACGGGTGGTAGGGACAGAGCATCGAGTGACATTATACTGAGTGCACTATCCGAAAATTACCTCGAGCAATTAAACAGAGAACCGACTCGTGGAGATAACATCTTGGACCTACTGATAACAAATACACTCCTGGAAATGGAAAAAAGAACACATTGACACCGGTGTGTCAGACCCACCATACTTGCTCCGGACACTGCGAGAGGGCTGTACAAGCAATGATCACACGCACGGCACAGCGGACACACCAGGAACCGCGGTGTTGGCCGTCGAATGGCGCTAGCTGCGCAGCATTTGTGCACCGCCGCCGTCAGTGTCAGCCAGTTTGCCGTGGCATACGGAGCTCCATCGCAGTCTTTAACACTGGTAGCATGCCGCGACAGCGTGGACGTGAACCGTATGTGCAGTTGACGGACTTTGAGCGAGGGCGTATAGTGGGCATGCGGGAGGCCGGGTGGACGTACCGCCGAATTGCTCAACACGTGGGGCGTGAGGTCTCCACAGTACATCGATGTTGTCGCCAGTGGTCGGCGGAAGGTGCACGTGCCCGTCGACCTGGGACCGGACCGCAGCGACGCACGGATGCACGGATGCACGCCAAGACCGTAGGATCCTACGCAGTGCCGTAGGGGACCGCACCGCCACTTCCCAGCAGATTAGGGACACTGTTGCTCCTGGGGTATCGGCGAGGACCATTCACAACCGTCTCCATGAAGCTGGGCTACGGTCCCGCACACCGTTAGGCCGTCTTCCGCTCACGCCCCAACATCGTGCAGCCCGCCTCCAGTGTTGTCGCGACAGGCGTGAATGGAGGGACAAATGGAGACGTGTCGTCTTCAGCGATGAGAGTCGCTTGTGCCTTGGTGCCAATGATGGTCGTATGCGTGTTTGGCGCCGTGCAGGTGAGCGCCACAATCAGGACTGCATACGACCGAGGCACACAGGGCCAACACCCGGCATCATGGTGTGGGGAGCGATCTCCTACACTGGCCGTACACCACTGGTGATCGCCGAGGGGACACTGAATAGTGCACGGTACATCCAAACCGTCATCGAACCCATCGTTCTACCATTCCTAGACCGGCAAGGAAACTTGCTGTTCCAACAGGACAATGCACGTCCGCATGTATCCCGTGCCACCCAACGTGCTCTAGAAGGTGTAAGTCAACTACCCTGGCCAGCAAGATCTCCGGATCTGTCCCCCATTGAGCATGTTTGGGACTGGATGAAGCGTCGTCTCACGCGGTCTGCACGTCCAGCACGAACGCTGGTCCAACTGAGGCGCCAGGTGGAAATGGCATGGCAAGCCGTTCCACAGGACTACATCCAGCATCTCTACGATCGTCTCCATGGGAGAATAGCAGCCTGCATTGCTGCGAAAGGTGGATATACACTGTACTAGTGCCAACATTGTGCATGCTCTGTTGCCTGTGTCTATGTGCCTGTGGTTCTGTCAGTGTGATCATGTGATGTATCTGACCCCAGGAATGTGTCAATAAAGTTTCCCCTTCCTGGGACAATGAATTCACGGTGTTCTTATTTCAATTTCCAGGAGTGTAGACCCGAACTTTTCGACTCCGTAAGTGCAGAACAAGGACTCATTGATCATAAGGCCGTTGTAGCATCCCTGAATATGGAGGTTAATAGGAATATAAAAAAAGGGAGGAAGGTTTATCTGTTTAGCAAGAGTAATAGAAGGCAGATTTCAGACTACCTAACAGATCAAAACGAAAATTTCTGTTCCGACACCGACAATGTTGAGTGTTTATGGAAAAAGTTCAAGGCAATCGTAAAATGCGTTTTAGACAGGTACGTGCCGAGTAAAACTGTGAGGGACGGGAAAAACCCACCGTGGTACAACAACAAAGTTAGGAAACTACTGCGAAAGCAAAGAGAGCTTCACTGCAAGTTTAAACGCAGCCAAAACCTCTCAGACAAACAGAAGCTAAGCGATGTCAAAGTTAGCGTAAGGAGGGCTATGCGAGAAGCGTTCAGTGAATTCGAAAGTAAAATTCTATGTACAGACTTGACAGAAAATCCTAGGAAGTTCTGGTCTTACGTTAAATCAGTAAGTGGCTCGAAACAGCATATCCAGACACTCCGGGATGATGATGGCATTGAAACAGAGGATGACACGCGTAAAGCTGAAACACTAAACACCTTTTTCCAAAGCTGTTTCACAGAGGAAGACCGCACTGCAGTTCCTTCTCTAAATCCTCGCACAAACGAAAAAATGGCTGACATCGAAATAAGTGTCCAAGGAATAGAAAAGCAACTGGAATCACTCAACAGAGGAAAGTCCACTGGACCTGACGGGATGCAAATTCGATTCTACACAGAGTACGCGAAAGAACTTGCCCCCCTTCTAACAGCCGTGTACCGCAAGTCTCTAGAGGAACGGAGGGTTCCAAATGATTGGAAAAGAGCACAGGTAGTCCCAATCTTCAAGAAGGGTCGTCGAGCAGATGCGCAAAACTATAGACCTATATCTCTGACGATCTGTTGTAGAATTTTAGAACATGTTTTTTGCTCGAGTATCATGTCGTTTTTGGAAACCCAGAATCTACTATGTAGGAATCAACATGGATTCCGGAAACAGCGATCGTGTGAGACCCAACTCGCGTTATTTGTTCATGAGACCCAGAAAATATTAGATACAGGCTCCCAGGTAGATGCTATTTTTCTTGACTTCCGGAAGGCGTTCGATACAGTTCCGCACTGTCGCCTGATAAACAAAGTAAGAGCCTACGGAATATCAGACCAGCTGTGTGGCTGGATTGAAGAGTTTTTAGCAAACAGAACACAGCATGTTGTTATCAATGGAGAGACATCTACAGACGTTAAAGTAACCTCTGGCGTGCCACAGGGGAGTGTTATGGGACCATTGCTTTTCACAATATATATAAATGACCTAGTACATAGTGTCGGAAGTTCCATGCGGCTTTTCGCGGATGATGCTGTAGTATACAGAGAAGTTGCAGCATTAGAAAATTGTAGCGAAATGCAGGAAGATCTGCAGCGGATAGGCACTTGGTGCAGGGAGTGGCAACTGTCCCTTAACATAGACAAATGTAATGTATTGCGAATACATAGAAAGAAGGATCCTTTATTGTATGATTATATGATAGCGGAACAAACACTGGTAGCAGTTACTTCTGTAAAATATCTGGGAGTATGCGTGCGGAACGATTTGAAGTGGAATGATCATATAAAATTAATTGTTGGTAAGGCGGGTGCCAGGTTGAGATTCATTGGGAGAGTGCTTAGAAAATGTAGTCCATCAACAAAGGAGGTGGCTTACGAAACACTCGTTCGACCTATACTTGAGTATTGCTCATCAGTGTGGGATCCGTACCAGATCGGGTTGACGGAGGAGAGAGAGAAGATCCAAAGAAGAGCGGCGCGTTTCGTCACAGGGTTATTTGGTAACCGTGATAGCGTTACGGAGATGTTTAGCAAACTCAAGTGGCAGACTCTGGAAGAGAGGCGCTCTGCATCGCGGTGTAGCTTGCTCGCCAGGTTTCGAGAGGGTGCGTTTCTGGATGAGGTATCGAGTATATTGCTTCCCCCTACTTATACCTCCCGAGGAGATCACGAATGTAAAATTAGAGAGATTAGAGCGCGCACGGAGGCTTTCAGACAGTCGTTCTTCCCGCGAACCATACGCGACTGGAACAGGAAAGGGAGGTAATGACAGTGGCACGTAAAGTGCCCTCCGCCACACACCGTTGGGTGGCTTGCGGAGTATGAATGTAGATGTAGATGTATTTTACCCCTGCCACCTTCAGAATTTGAAAGAGAGTATTCCAGTTAACGTTGTCAAAAGCTTTCTCTAAGTCTACAAATGCTAGAAACGTAGGTTTGCCTTTTCTTAATCTAGCTTCTAAGATAAGTCGTAGGGTCAGTATTGCCTCACGTGTTCCGATATTTCTACGGAATCCAAACTGATCTTCCCCGAGGTCGGCTTCTACCAGTTTTTCCATTCGTCTGTAAAGAATTCGCGTTAGTATTTTGCAGCTGTGACTTATTAAACTGATAGTTCGGTAATTTTCACATCTGTCAACACCTGCTTTCTTTGGGATTGGAATTATTATATTCTTCTTGAAGTCTGTGGGTATTTCGCCTGTCTCATACATCTTGCTCACCAGATGGTAGAGTTTTGTCATGACTGGCTCTCCCAAGGCCATCAGTAGTTCTAATGGAATGTTGTCTACTCCCGGGGCCTTGTTTCGACTCAGGTCTTTCAGTGCTCTGTCAAACTCTTCACGCAGTATCTTATCTCCCATTTCATCTTCATCTACATCCTCTTCCATTTCCATAATATTGTCCTCAAGTACATCGCCCTTGTATAAACCCTCTATATACTCCTTACACCTTTCTGCCTTCCCTTCTTTGCTTAGAACTGGGTTGCCATCTGAGCTCTTGATATTCATACAAGTGGTTCTCTTCTCTCCAAAGGTCTCTTTAATTTTCCTGTAGGCAGTATCTATCTTACCCCTACTGAGACAAGCCTCTACATCCTTACATTTGTCCTCTAGCCATCCCTGCTTAGCCATTTTGCACTTCCTGTCGATCTCATTTTTGAGACGTTTGTATTCCTTTTTGCCTGCTTCATTTACTGCATTTTTATATTTTCTCCTTTCATCAATTAAATTCAATATTTTTTCTGTTACCCAGGGATTTCTATTAGCCCTCGTCTTTTTACCTACTTGATCCTCTGCTGCCTTCAATACTTCATCCCTCAGAGCTACCCATTCTTCTTCTACTGTATTTCTTTCCCCCATTCCTGTCAATTGTTCCCTTATGCTCTCCCTGAAACTCTTTACAACCTCTGGTTCTTTCAGTTTATCCAGGTCCCATCTCCTTAAATTCCCACCTGTTTGCAGTTTCTTCAGTTTCAATCTGCAGTTCATAACCAATAGATTGTGGTCAGAATCCACATCTTCCCCTGGAAATGTCTTACAATTTAAAACCTGGTTCCTAAATCTCTGTCTTACCATTATATAATCTATCTGATACCTTTTAGTATCTCCAGGATTCTTCCAGGTATACAACCTTCTTTTATGATTCTTGAACCTCTAGTGGTAGCAAGCCTAATATCACCAGCAGCGCCTCAGTCGGTGTTTTCCTATACGTGCCTGCCAGGCGCTGGAGTATACTGCTCTGTGCTCGCTGTAGAGCCTGTGCTGTCCTTACCTTCCTAGCTCTACGAGTTCAAACGCTCGACCCGTAGCCCACAGTAACAAGGACGTTTGCGTTGTGGTACGTTCTTCTAGTACTTAGTGACAGCTGACAACTTTTTGGACAATTGTTGCTATTTTATTTAGAATTTTAATGCCTCTCTAGGAGACGATTTATGTATTTGCATGGAAGTCTCATTTTGTCGACTTTAATTCCAAGGTACCTCTTTACTCCTTTTCTTTTCATAGGTTGGTCGTTTATTCTAATAGTGGGATTTCTTGTTCTTGATAACGTTCCTTTTAGTAACATGTAGACTGTTGTGTTCGCTGCTATCGTTAGTTTGTTTTCTGCCCGCCAGTTGTTTAGTCTTCCAAGAACTACGCTACTGTTTTCCTCCAATTTAGCCCTTGTGTTAGCAGATACTATAATTAGCAGATCGTCTGTGTATGTGATGCAGCCTCTAGTGTTTGTTATACCCTGAAGCTGGTTCAGTAATAGCTCTATGCCAACAGCTTAGAACTGTGGACCACGAACAGAGCCCTGTGGGCAGCTTTAGTTGATATCTTTTACAATTTTCTTCCCAGGACATTCTAACTGTACCTGTCTGCCTGTGCAATAATCTCGTAGACTTTTATAGAGACACCTTGGACAGCCCATCTATTTCAGTCTTTTGAAGAGGGAAGGCCACCACAAATTATCAAACGCCCCAGCAATATCAAAAATTATGTTATCTGAGGTGTTCACAATATTCATTGCGTGATTTATCGTATCCTCGGTGGATTTCCCTTTCCTGAAACCGTCCTGCAGGGGTCTCGTGCCTACCAGCTTTCTATGGTCCCTCAGGCTTTGGCATAGAAGCTTTTCCTGTACTTTGCCTAGAACATTTACCAAGCAAATCGTCCTGTACGATTTAGGGTCTTTGTCTTCCACTTTTTTTACTACAATGATATTCGAGATTTTCCAGATTCTGGGCACCCGGCCCTGCGAAAGACATTCATTTAATAACACTTATGTATGGCACAATTTGGTACACTTGCTGATGCAGCATTTTTACCAGTATTCTATGAGGTTCTCGTGCTTTCTTCTTCTTTAACTTCATTATTGCCAGTCTCACTTCCTTCTGGGAAAATGGATTCACAACACTGTTATTCACATGCTGCTCTAATAATTCAGACCGAAGATGCTGATGGAACTCTGTTCTTCCATCGTTGTATCGTCTGCCAACAAAGTTTTGAGTGGGTACTGAACTGATGCTTCAGTGGGTGATCGAAAATAATTTCTTGCAAGTTTGTATGGGAAACCCCAAACATCTGTTACCATTTGGTCCTTAATGTTCGTCTCCCACTTTTCTATGCTAGTTTGGTGTAGTAGTTCGTATTTTGTTGTTTGACTGTTGGACAGAAAATCGGCCTTCTTTGTTATTCCCCTAGAGATCTTAGGTAGTATCTCCTTGCCTGACTTGCTCTACGTCTTAAGGACTCTGGGAAGGGAGTCTAGAGAATTTTAAACCCTTTTGACTTCCTAACTAATGTCTGGATCACCTTGTCTTGCGCCATTTGCAGCGCTCGCACCAATTCGTCCGCTCTGGCGTAAATATCAAATCCGCTTCCTTGCAGTGGTTGTATCATGAATTTTGCCTTTAAAAGTTCCTAATTCGCTTTGCGTAGAATGAATAGTTGTTCGTGCTTGATGATAGTGCCTGAGACATTATCTGCGTTTGTAATTGTGAAATAAATGAGATCATGGTCACTTGTATTAAGTCCATCACAGACCATCCAGTTAGCAATGCAGTCACTGACTTTCGAGTTTGCAAGAGTGTTTTCTATATTTTTTTGCCCCACCTACACCATCACTGACTTTCGAGTTTGCGAGGGTGTTATCCATATTTGTTGTCGCAACTACACCAATTTGGAAATCAAGTGAGTTGAGTGGCCTATTCATGACATAGTCATATTCTTGTACAGTTTCCTAAAGGCTGAATCCTCTTTCATCCATTACTCTGCTATGCCTTAATGTTTATTTCGCATTTGCGTCCATTACGAAATTGTGTTTGTCGTGTCGACTCAGTATTTTTGCTGTTTTTAAGTTCTTTGTGTGGTTGTATCCCCTGAACGTACTGAAAATATTGATTAGTTATGTAAAATTTTCCTAAAGCAGTCATTATTTCTATTGTCACCGCGTGTTCCTCACAGAGTTGATATATCTTTGTCACTGTTATGTTTTTCTGGCATCACAATCGCAGCCACTTGGGGTTCGCCTGAAGTTATGATCCGTGCTGCAACTGGTATGTGGGGTAATGACCCGTTTCTGCAATACGCCTCCAGTACACATAGTATGTGTAGGTCCAACTCCTCTAACACTTTCCCGAGTTCTTGCATCACCATCGCACTGCGCATCACATTTATCTGACCGATTTTAATCATTTGTCTCTGTTCGATTGTCGTTGGGGTGCGATTTGATTGCACGTGAATGCTACGAGAAGTTAGTGGACACACAGTTATGGGGCCAGTGTAACTTGTAATCATATATAATTTGTCATGTGTCAACATTAATTGCCTTTAATACCAAGTGTCTTCCGCTACCTCTTCAAGACGACGTCATGTACAGTCTATGGTTTCTTCATATTTGTTGCAAGCTGTTGACACTGAGCTGAATACGATCAACTCTCTCCGTGACAGTAAAATGTGTGGTACAGCCTTTTGGATGACTGTGGCTATCCAGATGTCTGATTCCTATGGTTAACACATGCATATCCTTTAATTTAGCCATTCTGATTGCATTTTCACACTTTTCGTAAACAGGTCGCGGGTCCGGCCATAAACCTATTCTATTTTTCATTTCATGCCCATCACTTTTTGTATCCTTTTCGTAATTTCTGTAGGTTTTATGATCTGTGTATTTTCGTAATATTCCTCTATTAGCTGTTGCGTGCTGTAACACTCCGCTACTACAACATCTTTCTTAACTAGAGTTAGGCATGCTGTCAGTTCCTTGTTTTCCTTTCTTCTTAGCCACTTTCAGAAACTCCACTCCTCCTCTCCATTGTTCTTACTATTTACCTTTTCATGGTCCATCGCCCTTGTCTACATGGTAAGTCACGTGTGTCGCTAAGTCTCTTCTAGTTCTGCCCTTCACAGTGACCAGAATATTTTGGCTATTTCTGCATCTCGGTTCCTTTTCGATGGAGGTTTACATTTCTTAAAGGATGACAGGTAATTTTCTAATCCGTTTGGTCGGTGGGCTCGGGTTTAATAGTTTTTTTCCTGGACAGTGTTTGATATTCTTTGACTGTCGACATGGTTTTTTCAGCGTTTGTATTTTCTCTGTGGTTTCCTGTGATACTCGCCAGTGCATTACACAGTGGTTCAGAATCGATATTCGGTTCTTTGAATTTCCCTCTCCAAGAACATTTGGCATGTCGCACAGTTTTACTCCCTTAGCTGCACGGTCAAAAGTATCCGTACACCTGGCTGAAAATGACTTACAAGTTCGTAGCGCCCTCCACCGGATGCTGGAATTGGTTGGCTCTGAGCACCATGGGACTTAACTTCTGAGGTCATCAGTCCCCTAGAACTTAGAACCACTTAAACCTAACTAACCTAAGGACATCACACACATCCGTGCCCTAGGCAGGATTAGAGCCTGCGACCGTAGCGGTCTCGCGGTTCCAGACTGTAGCGCCTAGAACCGTTCGGCCACCCCGGCCGGCAATGCTGGAATGTAACATGGTGTTGGCCCACCCTGAGCCTTGATGACAGCTTCCACTCTCGCAGGCGTACGTTCAATCAGGTACTGGAAGGTTTCTTGGGGAATGGCAACCCATTTTTCACGGAGTGCTGCACTGAGGAGAGGTATCGATGTCGGTCGGTGAGGCTTTGCACGAATTTGGCGTTCCAAACCGTCCCAAAGGTGTTCTATAGGATTAAGGTCAGGACTCTGTGCAGGCCTGTCCATTACAATGATGTTATTGTCATGTAACCACTCCGCCACACGCCGTGCATTATGAACACGTGCTTGATCGTGTTGAAAGATGCAATCGCCATCCTCGAATTGCTCTTCAACAGTGGAAAGCAAGAAGGTGCCTAAAACATCAATGTAGGCCTGAGCTGTGATAATGCCAAGCTAAACAACAAGGGGTGAAAGCCCCCTCCATGAGGAACACGACCACACCATAACACCAGCACCTCAGAATTTTACTGTTGGCACTACACACGCTGGCAGATGACGTTCGCCGGGCATTCGCCATACCCACACCCTGACAACGAATCGCCACATTGTGTACCGTGATTCGTCACTCCACACAACGTTTCTCCACTGTTCATTCATCCAATGTTTACGCTCCTTACACCAAGCGAGGCGTCATTTGGCATTTACCGGCGTGATGTGTGGCTTATGAGCAGCTGCTCGACCATGAAATCCCAGTTTTCTCACCTCCCACCCAACTGTCATAGTACTTGCATTGGATCCCGATGCAGTTTGCAATTCCTGTGTGATGTTCTGGATAGATGTCTGCCTATTACACTTTACGACCCCTTCAACTGTCGGCGGTCTCTGTCAGTCAACAGACGAGGTCGGCCTGTACGTTTTTGTGCTGTACGTGTCCCTTCACGTTTCCACTTCACTATCACATCGGAAACAGTGGGCCTAGGGATGTTTAGGAGTATGGAAATCTCGCGTACAAACGTATAACACATGTGGCACCCAATCACCTGACCACGTTCGAGGTCCGCGAGTTCCGCGGAGTGCCCAATTCTGCTCTCTCACGATGTCTAATGACTACTGAGGTCGCTGATAAGGAGTACCTGTCAGTAGGTGGCAGCACAAGGCACCTAATACGAAAAACTTATGTTTTTGGGGGTGTCCGGAGACTTCTGAACACGTAGTGTAGTCACACTCTCCACAGTGCGAGCATGTCCTTTACATTACTTTGCAAAGTGCCTACAATCGTGGCAGTTATAGAACTTGGTGTTTGCAACGTACTCCTTTACAGTGGGTGATCGAAATCCAATCCACATTCTTTTCTGCGTAACCATTTGTGCTCTGACTTTTGGATTCACCTCTACTACATAATTTATTGTCAGCTTCTCCCGTGGGCCTGTTTTAAACCTGACTCTTACTTCTTCTAAGAATTGCTTCCAATCTGTCGTGCCCTACAAGTTCTGTTAGTATAGTGACTCAAGTAATTCTGTTCCTGGCACGGTAACTGGGACGTCAGGCATTATCACTTTCGGCCTACACTTCCTAGGTACCTCGAATATCATTTCTTTATTTAGCTCCGAATTCTGTTTCAGCTTCCTGATTTCCTCTCTGTGTCTGGTTCAATTATGACTACATTGTTTGATCTCTTGATTTCCTTGAATCTCATCTTTTCTTTCGTAGGGCCAATTAGCTCTGTCAGACGTGTCTGTATTTCCTTTTCATCTTTCTCGTCCTTGATTTTGTGGCGACCGTCTGAACGAGTGGAGCAGTGGCAGCCACACTAGCGAACGAACGAACGAACGGTCATGTTTTTGTTTTCTTCCCTAAGCCTTGCATTTTCTTTTTCTAATTACTGCTCAGTTTTGCGTGTTATATTGCCCATTCAGTGAGTCTGTATTTCAACTCTAGTTGCGGCAGTAACCTTTGTGGTTACGCGGAATTCATCATCAATGTAGTGTATTATGTCCTGAAGTTCGTCCGACTGAATTACTTGTTTCTGGGTGCTCGGGGGTTTTGTGCAAGGCTTTGTTGCACTCTCTGTGTCACTTTCTGTCTCATCCATATTTCCTAATGTGTGGATGAGATAGCTAGGCCTTGCTGTGTTGGCACTCGTGTATACGTACAGACGCCGTTGTCGCCGACGCCTCTGCAGTGTCCGCAGTCGCCGACGTCACACGCCGCCTCCGCCGTCGCTGCTTATGTAAGCTGCGCCCCACTTGGCCTGAACGCTGACGCTTCGCCATCTGACGTGGTGCGACGCGGTCCGGGCAGCGAACAACGACTGTTACAGACGAATACACGAAGAGTATTCATACGTCTTATTATCACAGTAACGCCCGCAAGGATTACAAACACTCACAGCGACAATGACGTCATTATATGCACTCACTAACCGAACGCGAACGTTAGTGAATTCCGCTCTCCACAGCAAATACGTAATACTAACGGAGTGGACATTAACCCACTACCGACACGGCGGCCATCTTACCGCATACTGCTCATTGACTCCGTGCATATTAAAACATAGTATAAGGAGGCCCGTGTAATAAAATTTAGGCCTGTGCTAACGGCCGTAAGCCCTCCTGTAAACACGTTAAATGTTCGCAGCAGTGAATGGGGCTTAATACCTGCAGTAGATGCAATATCACATTCCATTTTATCCATATTTTGAGAGGAATCGGTTTAAAAGGTCGTAGTACGCTGGAAAGCTTTAAGAACTGGAAGGCACCGAAAGGTCATAGGGACGACCGAGATTTTAGGACTATGGAAGAGATCGGTCCTAATCCGTGACCTGGGCACCACAGTACCATCCAAGGTTGAGTTCGCGAGAAAGCACGAAAGGCACAGTCCAGGGAGGGGAGACGGAGATCTTGACAGAGGGAAGCCGTGAGAAGGTGTCAGGAGGATGACACCTCTCATAGGCAAAGAGAATGGGATACGTGGGATGATCAGGGAATTGTCAAATGGTGACTGCACATGGGGTCAATAGCTGGTGCCATCGAATTTGAAGAAAGAAGATCCCCTATTGGGAAAGGAGACTGTCTACGGAAGTAGTCCAAATGGCACCTATGGCCAAAAAAAAGGTTCAAATGGCTCTGAGCACTATGGGACTCAACTGCTGAGGTCATTAGTCCCCTAGAACTTATAACTACTTAAACCTAACTAACCTAAGGACATCACAAACATCCATGCCCGAGGCAGGATTCGAACCTGCGACCGTAGCGGTCTTGCGGTTCCAGACTGCAGCGGCTTTAACCGCACGGCCACTTCGGCCGGCACCTATGGCCAGACACATGCTACAGTGGTGGACTGCGTCCAACAGTCTGAAAGCTGAAGGAGCCACTGAGCCATAAAACTGACACTCATCGTCCAGTGGGGATAAAACCAGCCTGGAAAATTCAGGTAAGAGTAGCATGATCCGCACCCCCAGACGTGTGGACAAGGAAGCGGAGAGCGTTAAGCTTCCACATGCAACTAGGCTTCAGGTGACGAATATGAGGCAGCCAAGTCAGCTTTTTATCAAAACGGGAGCTCAAGAAACGGGACTGTGCTACAACGTCCAAGTCCTTGCTGCCCGAGTTCTAGATCAGGATGGACCGTGGTACGATGACAAATGCATAAATGCATGAGCCACCTTTTTTTTCTTTTTGAGAGGATTGGAAACCGTGGGAAACAGCCTATGCAGAGGCTGGCTGGATGGCACCCTGGAGCTGGTATACAGCAGAGGCTACCCAGTGGGAGCTGTAACATATGCAAAAATCATCGACAACATCACTAGCTCACTGATGGCGATGGCGATGAGGCTAGAATCTAACGTCTCTCGACAACCACCAGACGATTAGCCTGATGAAAGTGCTCTGAAAGCTGCTTAAAAGAATGATTGCCCAATAGATTATGGTGTATTCTCGAATCTCGAGGCCTTTTGTCCCCTGATCAATGTGGTTTCTGGGAGGGACAATCTATAATTGAACATTTGCTTAGGTTGGAAGCAGAAATCCGAAAGACTTCTTCTAAAAGTGAACACGTTCTCACAGTTTTTTTGGACCTACATAAGATGTATGACACAGCTTGACGTGATCACATTTTACTTACACCCCCCCCCCCTCCCCCATAACTGGGGTTTTCGAGACCCCCTGCCGATCTTTATTCATTAGTTTTTATCTCACCAGCTGTTTCCAGTGATAGTCGGCAATTCGCTCAGCTCCCCATGAGTCAAAGAAAGCGGCATCCCACAGGGCTCTGGCTAGATGTTGGCTTTGGGGAATGTAAAGGTGTTGCATCATCTGATTGTGAACTGAATCAGGGCTTGGAGCTGTGTAGTGGAATGAGAGAAGAACCTGGAGTAATTCTCACTCAGTAAAGGGCTCATTATAGGAATCGGCTTGGTGGGGAGTGAAGTAAAAAGTATGCTTTCAACTTGTCGTTTCTGCAATAGAAAGGCAGCTGGATAGGAAGAGGACGCTGATGCTGTTGCAAATTGAGTCACAAGGCGTTCTGCGAGAACCGATAAATCGGTACGAAGACCACCGTGTAGGACATGACCCAGAACAACTGTGGATCGACGGCGTCCAGGAGACTACGGAGCTTGGCTCAAATCTGAGATGAGGCATACATCTTGAGGAAGGAGACATAGCACAACCAGCTACTGCGCTTGATTGGATAGCGAGCCTTAGCACAATGTCGCTTAAAAGTGCAAAGGTTGGTCTGCAAAGGATGTCGTTTGAATCGTTGCAGGGCTCATAGGCGATCCTGATTGTATAGCTATTGCAAAGTATTTGGTGAACCACAGCACTGTCCAACGATTAGGGGCAGCATGGATGATTACATGTGAGGCATCTTGCACACTCTCATCAATACCATACCACAGAGCTGGCGAATGTAACAGCAGAGGCATACAAATGCCAGTTGGCTCTTTGAAGCGAGCGGCCAGCATGGTAGTTGGTTTGTCTGGCAGCGGCAAGGAAACGACAGGATCACTGTAAAGTGGTCACTATCACAAAGGTCGTCGTGTAGTGACCAATATAGTGAAACCACAAGATTAGGGGAACAGATCATTAGATCCATAACTCAAATGATGCCATGGGAGGCTCTTAAGTGAGTAAGAGAACCATCATTCAGGAGGCATAAACCATGGTCTGTGAGAAACTGGTCAACCAAAGGCTCCTACCAGGCGAAGTGGTACTCCCCCCACAGGGGGTGGTGTGCACTGAAGTCCCAAAGTATGAGAAAAGGGAGGAGGGAAGTAGTCGGATTAAGGCGGCCAATTCAACATAAATGGCTTGCCTGGAGGTAGGTAAACGTTGTAAATTATTATTACAGAGGTAGTTTGCACTTCCACAGCTATTGCTTCCAATGTGGTATGAAATGAAATCAGTTTACTGACGACATCTGCGTGAACTAATGTACAGACCCTTCCATATGCCCCATTGGGACCAGCACAGTTCCAACACAATGCATGATAGACACACAATGCTGGAGAATGGACACCAGTGAAGTGCATTTCTTGGAGAGGAATGAAAACTGCGGAAGAGGAGGAAAAGTGTTGCAGTTCCTGTGGGTGACAGTAATACTCCTTACAATTCCACTGAATGATCACGTGACTGATAGCCAGGTTAGACGTGAAGGGGGCATGAAGACCAGTCACATCGCAGGATCACTGCGTGTCACCGTTGGGAGTGGAAGAACATCCACAAACATCATCTCAAAATCCAACTGTATGGAGGAGGGGGGGGGGGGGAAATCTGGTGGCTCTAGAGACGCTGGAGGAACCTTGTCCCAATTTGTATTCTTCTTCCTCTTCTTTTTTTCCCCTTTGCAACCTTTTATGGGTCAGTTTCGTTCAAGGAGATATCTGCAATGAGCACAGGGACAGATGAAGAGCAGGCAGTCCTGGGCACCACAAGCTGTGACTCATTCAGCCATTGCTGGTCCTCTGGTCTGGGAATAGCCAGGAAGAGAGGACCCAAGACGGGAGTCTGTCACTGGTGGACACCAAAGAAGAATGCTATCCCACCTGGGTGCACGAAGCAGTTCCCAACGAAGGTACCATGAGGACTATGGGCAAGGAGGGTGGTGGGAGTTCTGGTTTGAGGAAACTTGAGGTTGGGGTGCGATGGACATGATTTTATTGGGTAACTGAACGTCATATCCACAGGGCTTAGGCGTTCATATTTCCTCTGTTGTGGCGTAACAAGCTAGCTACGCCACACTGAGAAGGAAGCCGAAAGGCACGCGCTAAGCTACAGCAGGATGGCTTGAAGTCTGGAACAGGATACGTATTGAATACTATAAAGAAAATACGTAGCTTTGGAATATACTTAACTTTTAATCAATCCTTGTGATACATCTCTCTTGACTATACAAATGAGACTCGTAAGATACATGCACTGTGACAATTGGCGCCTTGCTAAGTCGTAGCCATTAACTTAGCTGAAGGCTATTCTAACCGTCTCTCGGCAAATGAGAGCAAAGGCTTCGTCAGTATAGTCGCTAGCAACGTCGTCGTACAACTGGGGCGAGTTCTCGTACGTCGCTCGAGACCTGCCGTGTGGTGGCGCTCGGTCTGCGATCACACAGTGGCGACACGCGGGTCCGACATGTACTAATGGACCGCGGCCGATTTAAGCTACCACCTAGCAAGTGTGGTGTCTGGCAGTGACACCACATCCTCTGTGTCTCAGTATACGACAGGCGGCCAATAAATTTGTATTCTTGGAACTTCTGTTCTCTCTCGAAAACTGTTCAAATAGACGAATGCAGAGGATGAGGATCCATGCTGTTGATGCACAAAGTGTATGTTCACAAGAACTACCTTCATGAAGTGATCGTCCACAGTTGCCGCATTTTGGGACCACTGTACATAGAATGACATATGGCTGAAGTGTAAACATTCGAAGCACCACAGACGGTGGGACGTACAGTTTCACATCACACCTGTACACCATGACTTTAACCTTCTCCAGAAGGACATTCCTTCAAAGCCTAAGATAAAGGCGCCTGTATCCGTATGATTCTCCTTGGGCCCTTTTGGTATGCATCTGCTGGAGATTAGCCTGGAGCTCCACATCTGTTTGGAACATAATGTCTCTATGGAAGATGATTCTTTGGACTATGTTCAACGTTTTGTGAGAGGAAACGGTCACAAGTATGTCACCTAGACGATCACATCCCTGAAGAGCTGAAGACTGGGTAGGAGAAGTAGTTTTAATTAATAACGAACCATTTTACATTTTTCTCAGAGACCCAGCTTCGCCAAATTGGTCTTCAAAATTTTCGACAAAAAACAGTAGTTTTGTTGCAGTAAAAGTGTCCACATAAGTCTGAGTACATGTCAAGTACTGGGTGAAGTGTTGCACTCCAGAATGTCTGGCTTGTCCTTCTTCCCTTGGCATAGCCAGGAAAGAAAACGTTGTGGGGTCGTATCTCTCCGCATTGTAGTAATTTTTTCCATCTGGAGAGCATGCCAAGGCCTTGCGGCCACTGGCAGAAGAGACTTTGAATCGTTTCATGGCGTTCCCATGAGCAGCTAGGGATGGAACGTCCTCAGACAGAGACTCTCTTGACTGGGTAAGCCTTATACAACTGAGGTGCGGTAGGTTCCTCAGACGTTGCCCGATAACGACTGCTCCACCTCAATAGCCATACGCCTCATTGGCGCACAGCACACCTTGAGACTGAGGACGGTCCGAGTGGCTAAGCAAGATCGCCATTCCCTGTGACACACAACGTTCCACTGCCGTGCCGCACAGTGGTTACTGAAGCCTGCTCCGCGCTTACGGTTAAAAAGGAGTGGCAGCGTCCTCCAGTCCCTAGCTCAGGGAAAACCGAGTGTGCAAAACCGAGCCGGCCGGAGTGGCCGAGCGGTTCTAGGCGCTACAGTCTGGAACCGCGTGACCGCTACGGACGCAGGTTCGAATCCTGCCTCGGGCATGGATTTGTGGTGTCCTTAGGTTAGTTAGGTTTAAGTAGTTCTAAGTTCTAGAGGACTGATGACCTCAGCAGTTAAGTCCCATAGTGCTCAGAGCCATTTGAACCATTTTTTTGCAAAACCGAAAACTAAATCCAAGCAGGTTTGACAACAAGAAGACCATCCAATGGGAAGGCACAAGGGAAGGAAAGAATAGTACAAGAACGGACTTTGAGACGGTACATCCCAAGAAGGCCTATGAGAGACTTTAACAAAAACACGACGGAGCGTGCGTGTCCTGTTGTAACGCAGACAGCTGAATTGGCAGTGTTATACGGCAGCCAATGCAGCGTGTTTCGACATCTGTGCAGGGGCCATGCTACGCTGGACAGGCTTTGCGCATGGTCAGTAGATGGTCCCACCATTGACGTGCTGTGACTGGCAGCACTCAAAGTATAAGAAATCCTGTCAATACAATTCTTCTGGGTTTATGAACACATTGTCAACTATAAAATTCCGACGTTTCGGCGACTATTGCAAGACACCTACAAAAAATGTTCTAATGTGTGTGAAATCTTATGGGACTTAACTGCTAAGGCCATCAGTCCCTAAGCTTACACATTACTTAACCGAAATTATCCTAAGGGCAAACACACACATCCATGCCCGAGGGAGGACTCGTACCTCCGCCGGGACCAGCCGCACAGTCCAGAACTGCACCGCCTTAGACCGCTCGGCTATTCCCACGGGGCAAGACTCCTTCCTCAGCGTGTATTGCTAACTGCTGAATGGGCGCTTGTTTGATTACTTATATACTATGGACAATTTTATTGACTGTGGTAACGGCGGCGGAAGCCAATGTTTACATATACGAAATCCTGATTGCAGGTCAGCTAGCCGGAAACACAGGCCGCGTGGTGGAAAATACCCGACCGTTTGAGTTGACCAGGGGAGGTAGCTTCCATGGCCAAACCAAGTGAATAAAGACAATATGAATGACGGGAAACTCTAAATAAAAACCAAACCAAACCTGTCACAGAAACAAGTCACATGGTTTCAAAGACTAAAATTAGGCGAGTGCTTGAGTCAAGACGCGACTTGGCTCGGGATCTATTTTACAAGTTATTAAATGTTAAATGTTTTGGATATAAAATTATCTTTAAAAGTTAATAGCTCATTAACGCCTTGAGCGATTCAGACAAACGCAGTGTCAATGGTTACGGTTCAGTGACCCCTATCAAACACTCCTAATAGATATTTTTTTAATATTTACTATTTCAAATTACAGGCCGTGCTGCATATTCCATACATAAAACAGTGAATTTTCTAGTAATTAAGAGATAAAACAGTAAAAGTAGCAGCAGAATTAGTAAAGAGAGGTAATTAGAGATGTACAACCATAATTAATTTAATTGTTTATTATTTACTAGTGGTATAACGATGCAAAATAGAGTCTGTATGAGCAAATACACTATTTGTGAAAACAAAATTAAAGCTGCACAAAACCTATAAGCAGTAATGAAAAACAAACATTATCTTAATAATAAACTAATGCGAATAGTGTGAAAAGGTATCTTTTAAATTTTCTGCAATGAATTCAGTCTGCGAAAACTGAGAAGTGAACATTATTTCACCGCAAATTCCTACCTGCCATCATTTAGGGAAAAATATTTGTTAACACGTTCTGCTCACTTTGGACGAGCCCAGACGACACCAACGAAATGCGATGGTACGGAAATATTTGGGGATGTGAAATGTTAATACAGTGTTCACACTATTTATCTTGTTGCTTGCTTTCGGAAGACTAAATGACTAATGGTGAAGTTAACCACTGTTCTTTCCACCAGAGATCAACTCGCGAGCTCCCAGGCGCATCTGCACGAATAAAAAAACTGAATAGCGCAAGAAAATCACTGTTCATAGGACCTCCTAACGCGAGGCTGGATTTTAAAATATTGACTACGTCAATGTCCAGGGACCAACCAATGCATACATCGCATTAACCCAAATGAAATCAGCCACAGGATTAATTTATTAAAGCTGTGACTGATTTGAGTTAATGCGACGTACGCGTTGGTTGGTCCCTGAACAATGAAACAGTCACTATTTTAAAATGGAACTTTGGGTTTGGAGGTTCTATGAACAGTAATTTTCTTGCATTATTCAATTTTTTATTCGTGCAGATGCACCTGGCGGTCCACGAGTCGATCTCTGGTGGAAACAACAATGGTTAACTTCACCGTTAGTCATTTGTTCTTCTGACAGCACGCAACAAGAAGAGCATTGTGAACATTGCATTAACATTCCATATCCCCAAAAATTTCCGCACTATAGCGTATCGTTGGTGTCGTCCCGGATCGTCCAAATTGAGCAAAACATTTAAACAAACATTTTCACCGCAATTATTACCAAAATAACATCGTAACTTACAATACGGAAAGGGAAGCAGCAGTGTATGGGATGGCGGTGTTGCCCATTGACGTTCTCAAAAAAAAACTGTGAGCCCTTTGGGATGGTGCGGGGGAGGGGGGGGGGGGGGGGCTTACGGGTACATTATGCAGGTCAAAAATATCAGCAGTGACATGTTGGGGTTTAGAAAAGCATGTCAGATTGCCGTCTCCAACTTAACCAGATTGTCAGTTCGTATCGTTCCTCCTGGACACCTCACTGACTTACTTACAATAGACCCCGTAATTCGAGAACCCAGCATAATCGTCGTACTACCGTCCTTTCCGGCAGTTTGTAGAACACTTTGGCGAGCTTAATTTGTCAGTAGCTATAGATGGACGTTCGGTTCATCCTGGCTTAAGGGTTGTGACGTTGTTACTATCTCGCTGTTGCGAAGGGAAAACACCTAGTCAAATACGGTTGAAGAGCCTGAAAACATGGATTCTTTGAACAACATCCAAATGTTGGATCATCTGATTATGAATCGAATCGGAGCCTGGGATCGTATCATGTGACGAACCAAGAGTACGAAGCAGTGCCCAGTCAGTGAATGGTTCGTTATAAAATTTGGGTGAGAGGATAAAAAAACACAGGGATATTTTCAATTTGTTTTTTACGCATTCGAAAGGTAGCCAGGTAAGAAGAACACCCAGATGCTGTAGCAAAATGTGTCGCGAGGTGTTCACCGAGATCCATCACATAGGTACAAATACCACCATGGAGAGACGAAGAACAATTGTGGTGTTTGGTGGCCCAGAAGACTATGGAGCTTTACCCCACATGTGGGATGAAGAGGCATACGTTCCGAAGGAGTGGATATGGCGCTCCCAGCATTCTTTCCTAGTGTGTTTAGTTAGATAATGAGTCTTAAAAGTCGTTTAAAAGCGTGACAGGCGGTCTGTGGACGATGGCACTCGAAACATTGCAAGGTCGTTTGACGATCCTGAATAACTGTTGCAGAGACTTTGCTCCACCAGGGAACAGGGCGGTGGCAGAGCAGGCCTGCAGAAAGTCGAATAGCGGTCCCAGAAGGTTGGGTAATCGCATCAGAGACGTCTCACATAGCAGTCTGACAGAGGGTGCGAAGGTGAGTTATATAACTGCCAGTTGGGTCGTCCAAGAGGCCAGCGTCGTAATAGGTCCAACAGGCTATAACAGAAGTGACAGAATCACCAAGAAGTGGTCACTGTCACAAAGATCGTTGTATAATGGCCATTGTAGCATAGTCACTGGATTAGGGAAAAAGATCGTAAGGTCGATAGCCACAGAGGTACCATGGACAGCTATAAAGTGGTAGGAGTACCGTCATTGAGGAGAGACAGATGAAGATCAGAAAGAAACTGAACAATTAGAAGGCCCCACCAGACGAAATGGCTCTCCCCAATGCGCCAGTAGTAGAAAAGGAGGGGGCGGGGGTGGAGCAGTTTTATAAAGGTAATCGAATGGTTCAAATGGCTCTGAGCACTATGGGACTTAACATATGTGGTCATCAGTCCCCTAGAACTTAGAACTAGAACCTAACTAACCTAAGGACATCACACACATCCATGCCCGAGGCAGGATTCGAACCTGAGACCGTAGCGGTCGCGTGGTTCCAGACTGAAGCGCCTAGAACCGCTCGGCCACACCGGCCGGCAAAGGTAATCTGAGGGTAAGGGACATACATGGGGGCAAACAAACGTTGCAAATGGTGATCGCTGAGGACATGTACACTCGCACTGCTATTCCTTCCAATACGGTATGGAGTTTAATCCATTCACTGACGCCGTCTGTGTGAACCAGATGCTCTCTCTGGGTCATTTTGATTCCAACAGAATTTACGGTAACCTCGAGGAGTTGGGGAATGGTCATAAGTGAAAGTTTGTCTGCTGGAGAGTAACATAGATAACACAACAAAAGGAAATTAGTTGTTGTTGCGGTTGGTGACTGTAATAACCGTTTCAGTCCTATTGGATCATCACGTTGAGGGTGGCCTGGTTAGGTGTGAAGGGATCAGGAGGGTAGGCGACTCCACAGTATCAGCGCCTGCCACTGTCAGCAAACATTGGTTCGGAGTTTGACAGTATAGGGGGAGATGGCACCTTCGGATTCACCTAAGTAAACTTCTCCAGAGAGTTCTTCGTCTCCTCTTTCTCAATTTTTGACACGGAGGATTTCCGCAATTCGCACAGGCAGTTGGTAAGGTACACCGTGAGTTTTCTTGAAGTAGATGACCACAGTTTCCAGAAATCGGGTAGCATGTAGACTGGGAAGACACATGCCCAAAGTGCTGGCATTCAAAACACTGTATGGGATGGGGTAGGGGGGAGGTGGAAAATACGGTCTCACATAGCTGCTTACCATATGATTTTGACCTTTTCTGAATTCTAGTTCCCCTCAAAAGCGAGGAAGAATATACCAGTATGTACCTTCCTGTCCAGTGGACCTCGACGTATGAAGTGGATCCCTAACCTCTGCATATGTTCGTGTAGTTATTCGTCTGTTTGCAAGATTGGGTCCGATGAAAAATTAATCCCTGTGGAACGTCGAGGTTATTATCGGATGTGATGTTAAAATTTACATCAAATGGTTCAAATGGCTCTGAGCACTATGGGACTCAACAACTGAGGTCATTTGTCCCCTAGAACTTAGAACTAGTTAAACCTAACTAACCTAAGGACATCATACACATCCATGCCCGAGGCAGGATTCGAACCTGCGACCGTAGCGGACTCACGGTTCCAGACTGCAGCGCCTAGAACCGCACGGCCACTTCGGACGGCAAAATTTACATTACCGATGTATTTACAAGATAGTAATGCTTTGGATTTGGTAGAATTTGCGGTCTTAATTAAGATGGAACTGCTTCGAAACTAGCTAATGGAAGAGATTCTACACAAAACATTGATTTCGTAGATATAAAGGACCCGAAACCAGGAAATGAGGGAAGTAACGGTCCGCAAGTAGCTTGGTTGTGAGTTATTTCCATAGCCCAGCCAAGTAGGGAAAATTCCAAGAATCATAACGAAGGGCATTGAATTACGCTCTGTGTAAAGAGAATGCTGGGGCCTCGCGGGTACCAGCTGATGACTTTGATAGGTTCGTGACGTCAAATATCTGCCTAATACCGTCTGTTCCGAACGAGGGATCTCTCCACAGACGCCACCCAGCCAAAGCAAAAACCACCTGGCGTTATGGTCAGTGCCCGGGGTCTCTGTGCCCCCAAATGGACAGGGGCCTATACTTAGGTACGCGCGAGATGGCAACAGTATCAACAGTGCTATCACAGTCTAGCACATAGTCACGACACTCATGTTCATTTTTATGATACACTGCGACAGTTGCGCTCCAAACGAACTGTCAACTACACCTCTGAATACGATATTGGACGAGTGAGAGTTGTATCACCTACGTGGAATTGTAACATAGTTTTTAGGAAAGGTGTCGTACGAAGTGAAATAAAAATCGACAACAATTAAAGAATTACACCAGACTTGTCTTTCTGTAGTTTCCTAAGGAACCTGGGAGATATGAAACGGTGCGTTACAGAACAGTCTACACCGAGGTGACGACAGTCACGGGATGCCTCCTAATATGCAGCAACTCGACGTGGCATGGACTCGTCATTGGAAGTCCCCTGCAGAAATACTGAGCCATACTGCCTCTATAGCCGTCCGTAATTGCGAAAATGTTGACGTTGCAGGATTTTGTGCACGAACTGACCTCTCTATTATGTCCGATAAATATTTGATTCATGTCGGGCAATCTGGGTGACCAAATCATTCCCTCGAATTGTCCAGAATATCCTTCAAACAAATCGCGAACAGCTGTGGCGGGATAACATAGCACACTGACATCCATAAAAATCCATCGTGGTTTGGGAATATGAAATCCATGAATGACAATGGTCTCGAAGTAGCCGAACATAATAGTTTCCAGTCAATGATCGATTCAGCTGGGCCAGAGGACCCAGTCCATTCCATGTAAACTCAACCCACAGCATTATGGAGCCGCCACTAGCTTGCACTGTGGCCTGACAACTTGCCTCCATGGTTTTGTGGGGTCTGCACCAGGCCCGAACCCTACCATCACCTCCTACCAACTGAAATCGAGACTCATCTGACCAGGCCACGGTTTTCCAGTCGTCTAGGATCCAAATGATATGGTCATGACCCCAGGAGAGGCGCTCTAGGCGATGTGCTGCTAACAAGGGCACTCGCGCAGGTAGTCTACTGCTGTAGTCTATTAATTCTAGATTTCGCCGCACTATCCTAACATATACGTTTGCCGTACGTTTCACGTTCATTTCTGCTGTTATTTCACGCAGATTTGCTTGTCTGTTAGCACTGACAACTCTCTGCAAACGCCGCTGTTCTTGGTAGTTAAGTGTGTTGGCCGTGGTGAGAAGTTATGGCTGAAATTGAGTATTCTCAGCATTCTCTTGACACTGTGGATCTCGGAATACTGAAGTCCCTAACGATTTCTGAAAACCTGTGTTCCATGCGTCTAGCTCCAACTCCCATTCTGCGTTGAAAGTCTTTTATTCCCGTCGTGCGGCCACAATCACGTCCGAAACCTTTTCACGTGAGTCACCTGAGTACAAATTAGAGTTTCGCCAGCGCACTGCCCTTTTTATACCTTGTGTACGCGATACTAGCGCCATTTGCATATCTTCATATCGCTGTCCCATACCTTCTGTCACCTCAGAGTATTTACGATTGTCTTTTAAGGTACAGATATTTACTGTAGAATGTTCTTTCCCTCAATAAGAAAAAAGTCTAGCAAATGTCGAATGTAGGAATATCGTACGAAAGACAATACCTACATAATACGTCTGAAATAAGCCATCACAACTGTAGCTGTAAAATAAACCACATCCACGTGGTAATAAAACTGTTTGCAGAAAGAGAAGAAACCAATTCTGAAATTTTTGCTACCACAGAACCACAAACGGGAATGATCTTCATTTCAGTCGTATTTTTAAGATAAAGTAGTTACATTTACAAAAATATTCGTGTATTAGAAATTAGATCGAAGTGTAAGAAAGTGTGAATCATTTGACTCCAAAAAATGGTTCAAATGGCTCTGAGCACTATGGGACTCAACTGCTGTGGTCATCAGTCCCCCTAGAACTTAGAACTACTTAAACCTAACTAACCTAAGGACATCACACACATCCATGCCCGAGGCAGGATTCGAACCTGCGACCGTAGCAGTCGCACGGTTCCGGACTGCGCGCCTAGAACCGCGAGACCACCGCGGCCGGCATTTGACTCCATACAAAATTGTTACGTGGCAAGAAAAATGACTGTCATAATAAGAACAGAGAACACAAGAAAACTATGCTTCTCACCCATGAAGTACTGTATTTATATTTGACTGCTTTTAGTGAAGCAAGCTGCAATTACATACATATTCGAAACTATTTCTTCGTGAATAAATTGTACCTCGTGTCACTGAATCAGTGACTTTTGGCTCTTTTCACATTTGTTTCACGATCATTCATGTATCTCGATAATTTACTGATGCTTGGAAGACAAAAGCATAACAACTATTTCGTCAATTATGTAGAAATACAGTTATAAACAAACAATATTATGGTTGGCCTTATCGCTGATAAGGGCACTAGTGTCGTTACAACAGTCAGACGAAAATTTCCACAGTAATGAGTGTCGCGACTGTGTATATTGGACTTTAGTGCGAGCCCTGCATGGTCAGGGGGCTGCTTCCGAACAGTTGCCTGACGATCTACCCCCTCCCCTCTCCAGTGCGCACATGGACTGGCTTGGCGACCTTCGCTGCACGGGCCACATATTCTATAAAGCCTTTTGAAAAAGGTGGGGCGCAATCCAGTATGTGGGACCAAGAATAAATTAGCCGAAATATGTGATGTAAAATAAGGAAACGAAGTTGGAGACGTCAGAATCTACGTTCTACGAACGAGTTGTGTTATCGGCAGAGAATTTGTTCTACAGAAAAATGTCTGATAGAAGATACAGTTAGAATGTAAAATTGCATCACAAAAAAAGAAAGAAGAACTGCAATGGCTCGGGGTCGCATGGCCATCGCTCACGTATTCACAAAAGAGTTGTAAACCACCATGGGAGCTAGCGTAGTGGGCAACAATCTAAATAGGAAGCTGTGAAACGCAGCTGTATGTGCAGAAGATTTGTATCTGGGGGATTAGGAAACATTTGCAGTTTGTGCTTTGAACATCTGTGACAAGTTTAGAGTGTCAGTTGTCTGCCAGATGAGGTCTGAGTGTATTTAACAGGAAGCACGCAAAAATTGCGCTAGCTGTACACGTCTTACCAACTAGCTCAAAGCTCAGTATTGTCACTTGTTTCCCTTCATACCTTCCACGCTCCTGCTTTCACCTTCGGTAGACTCACTGCACGGGCCCAAAGTTTGACACACATATCTAAATTTTCACCATCAAAAACTTTCTTATAAGCAGCATGCACCCACCTCTTCACTGCAACGTTCTTCAAGTGTTAATGAAAAGAAGAACAAACTATCTTTTTCGAGTTCAGGTAAATGCTTTCTTGTGTTATTTCCACTCCTTTCAGGCCAGTCAACAGACTGGTTATTAAAGAAACCACAAAAAATGGTTCAAATGGCTCTGAGAACTATGGGACTTAACATCTATGGTCATCAGTCCCCTAGAACTTAGAACTACTTAAACCTAACTAACCTAAGGACAGCACACAACACCCAGTCATCACGAGGCAGAGAAAATCTCTGACCCCGCCGGGGATCGAACCCGGGAACCCAGGCGTGGGAAGCGAGAACGCAACCGCACGACCACGAGCTGCGGACAAAAAGAAACCACAAACTATTTACAAGGAGAAAAGTCGTAATTCTACCTTTTCTTCTTTTTCTTCACATCAGTACTTCACATTCTAACCACAAGCCCTTTTTATAGACAGGGTACTTACTCATATTCAATAAGAGTCGTAGAAGCAGTTGCCGTAACCGCATTTCAAGGTCATCGACTTACCAACTCTTTGACATGTAACGACGGCCACACGATAACGCCGACAGTTGTGATATACCAAACACAAGATAGGCAATGGAAACACAGCTCAAACCCAGACGTGTTATGTTCCCATTTCACTAAATAAATGTCTGTAATATTTCTTCTAATTTACGACGTGTTCTTATCACCGACTATATGGAACTGCGAAAGCACTAAGGCACCACGCTAACTGTATGAAATTTATGAGTCAATCAAACTAGACTGTGATATGTAACATTAAGTAAGCCCAGCGGGTAAAATATTAGGCGCCTCATTCAAACAGTACGCTGATCGCATTGGAGCGCTGCTGTTGATGTAGAACTGATGTCATGCGGCCATGTGGCCACCCACCACTGACGTAAGATTTAGCAGTGAACTGATGTCTGAGTTTTATGGAATAGGGGCAGTAAAATGAGACTCTGTGGAGTCGTGACAGCGTGGCAGAAAGGAACTATTGTGTCTGGACGTTCCCAATGACCACATCTTACATGGAGTGGCCCGATTTGTTGCTTTATCAACGTAGACTGTCTCATGTGTCTACAAGGAATGGTGCACCACTCGCAGCCATGTAACACGGAGTAAGCACAGTGGCCGTAAAAAGATCCTAACCGATAGGGACGGAAGCCGAGGTTCAAGCCTTGTCAGTGGTATTCGGTTTCAAAGCCAGTTAACTAGCGAAAATTGCAAAGACAACTGTACATCAAGCGCATTAGGAGTCGAGTACCTCACAAGAGACCATTTCTCACTAGGCACCTAAAGCAGAACGTCTTCAGTGGTTCAAAATGGTTCAAATGGCTCTGAGCACTATGGGACTTAACTTCTGAGGTCATCAGTCCCCTAGAACTTAGAACTACTTAAACCTACTTAACCTAAGGACATCACACACATCCATGCCCGAGGCAGGATTCGAACCCGCGATCGTAGCGGTCGCGTGGTTCCAGACTATAGTGCCTAGAACCGTTCGGCCACCCCGGCCGGCCGTCTTCAGTGGGTTTGCCAACAAAGAAACTTGGCAGTAGCTGAGTGGAGGCGTGTAGTGCAGTTCGACGAATAGTGATTTTGCCCGTTTTCAAATGACGCAAGGTTTCGAATGCACCAGTGGCCCAGTGAGGTGTTTTTGCTCTTAGTGTGTGTAGATTTTAGCTCTGGCCAGAGGTGTTTTTTATATTTTTGAGGCATTTTTTGTAGCATGACTTGAGCCCATCCATTTAAGTCACTGTGAATATCTATCATGGTGTTTTATTTCAACATTGCCTGTGGTCGCGTGTTGCCCATTCTTCTATATCTTCATGATGACCATGCTGTGGACACTGTCGTCTTCCAAGATGGTCACAGCCGTGCTCACAGGGCAGCACGCATACGTTCCTGGTTTGACGAGCACTTAGCTACCCTATCACATCTCGACTGACCAGCTAGATCACGCGATCTTAATCTTATTGAAAATGTCTGGGCTGTTCGGAGCAACGACTGGCTCGTAGCAATCAATATCCCCTCAACGTAGTAACTCTACCGAATCGAATAATCAATGATACCTCAAGAAAGTTGTAGACCCTGTGTCTTACCTAACTGAGGTCAAAGAACTATTTGAAGACACAAGAAAATATCAAAAATTTTATGATAACATGATTGGAGAACGAGGACCAAGCATATCGAAAGAAGAAATATTACATGTTATCAACAAATCGAAGACAGGAAAAGCCCCTGGACCGGATAAGATACCAAATGACATCCTGAAACTCATAGGAATAGACCATATAGATATATTTGTACAATTGTTTAATGATATTTATAATTCGGGAATTATTCCTAGGGATTGGTTGACATCTACCTTTGTTACATTACCCAAAAAGGCTAATGCCAAAACTTGTAATGATCACCGTACAATAAGCTTAATGAGTCACACCTTAAAGATATTTCTAAAAGTTATACACCAACGAATATACAAAAAAGTAGAAGAAGGTATAAGTGAAACACAATTCGGTTTTAGAAGTTCCCTCGGTACAAGAGAAGCATTGTTTGCTTTTAACATATTAGCGCAACGATGTATGGAGGTTAACCAGCCACTATATGTGTGCTTTCTGGATTATAATAAAGCATTTGACAAAGTTCGTCATGATTATCTCATAGAATTGTTAGAAAAGAAAACACTTGATAAGAAAGACATCCGCATTATATACAACCTCTACTACAATCAAACCGCAACCGTGAAGGTAGAAAATGAATTATCGAATGATATAGAAATAAAGAGGGGTGTGAGACAAGGTTGCGTTCTCTCACCCTTATTGTTTAATATGTATTCAGAAGACATAATCCAGGCAGCTCTATCAGATGAAATAGCTGGCATTAAAGTGAATGGGCTAAACATTAACAATGTTAGGTTTGCTGATGACACTGTACTACTAGCTGGAAACCTCAAAGATCTACAATTACTTCTTGACAAAGTCGCAGAAAAAAGTGAAGAATTTGGCTTGACTCTTAACGTAAGCAAGACTAAGTTCATGGTGATATCTAAAACACACCAACAAGAAAATCTTACAAGCAATAGGGAAAGAGTCGATCAAGTACGTAAATTTAAATATCTCGGAACAATTGTAAATGAGGAGATTGAAAGCTCAGAAGAAATTAAATCGAGAATAGGACAGGCCAGAAGTATCTTTAATAAGATGAAAAATGCATTCTGTTCGAGAGACATTTGTTTAAACACAAAAATGAGGTTGCTAAGATGCTATGTATTCTCAAAATTATTATACGGAATGGAAGCGTGGACATTGAAAAAGAAGGACATGAACAGTTTAGAAGCTTTTGAACTGTGGGCATATAGAAGAATACTTCGAATTAGTTGGGTGTCGAGGATTACTAATCAAGATGTCCTAAGAAGAATGGGAAAGGAAAAAGAATTAATTAAAACTATTAAAGTAAGGAAGCTACAATATTTAGGCCATGTTATTAGGGGAGTAAATTACAAAATATTGCGAATAATACTAGAAGGGAAAATTTGTGGGAAGAGAACGAGGGGTAGAAGACGGACATCCTGGATTGACAATCTAAAAAATTGGTACAACTGTTCAACGTCAGAACTCCTTAGATCGGCCAAATCAAGATCAGAAATTGCCATGATGACAGCCAACCTTCTTAGAGGAGACGGCACATGAAGAAGAAGTGTGATGTCTCCTGGGAGATGACTCATTTATTGTCCTGTGTGCATAGTGAAATTCTGCGTTGGATGAGCAGTGTCCTCTGTGCTGCTGCATTTCGCTTATATAGGGTGGTCCATTGATCGTGACCGGACCAAATATCTCACGAAATAAGCGTCAAACAAAAAACTACAAAGAATGAAACTGGTCTAGCTTAAAGGGGGAAACCAGATGGCGGTATGGTTGGCCCGATAGATGGCGCTGCCATAGGTCAAACGGATATCAACTGCGTTTTTTTAAATAGAAACCCCCATTTTTTATTACATATTCGTGTAGTACGTAAAGAAATATTAATGTTTTAGTTGGACCACTTTTTTCGCTTTGTGGTAGATGGCGCTGTAATTGTCAGAAACGTGTAAGTACGTGGTATCACGTAACATTCCGTCAGTGCGGACGGTATTTGCTTCGTGATACATTACCCGTGTTAAAATAGACCGTTTATCAATTGCGGAAAAGGTCGATATCGTGTTGATGTATGGCTATTGTGATCAAAATGCCCAACGGTTCGGCGTGGAGACTGATTGTTTCGACAGATCATTTTTGAGGGGTGCTTTGAACGCATTTTCTCCAACGGAGGGGATAAATCGAAATATTGGTCATTAATTTTGATGCTAACGATAGAGTCTCTTCTATGGATGAGATGCTAGATTTCCAGTAGTGCTGGTACCATCTAAGACAAAAACAGAAAAAAAGACTCACCACGAAGGAATTATGCAAATGGGACAGAAATCGGTACAAGTGGTGTACATGTAAATACAATCAAATGATTACAAATTCAGGAAAAACAGACGAGTTATTCAAGAGAAAGAGCTTCACAAACTGAGCGAGTCAATAACAAATTGGTTTACGTGGGGTTCTTTTGCAAGCTGGCTTGGCATTGATTGACAGTTATTGGATGTCATCCTGCGGGATATCGTGGGAAATCTTGTCCAGTTGGTGCTTTAGATCTTCAAAATCCCGCGCTGGTTGGAGAACGCTGGATATGTTCTCAGATCCGGCGACCTCGCTGGTCAAGATAGGGTTTGGCAAGCAGCTAGATAAGCAGTAAGAAGTTTTGCCGAGTGCAGCCGGGCATTATCTTGCTGAAATGTAAGCCCAGGATGGCGTGTGATGAAGGGCGTACAGCATCGACCACGTACCGCTGTGTTGTAAGGGTGCAAAGGGTGGCAACCAAAGTTGTCCTGCTATGGAATGAATGGCACCCTAGTCCATCCCTCCTGGTCGTCGGGCTGTATGGCAGGTGACAGCCAGGTGGTATCACACCGCTATTTTGGGCGCCTCCAGGCACATCTTCGCCGGTCATCGGCGCTCAGTTTGAAGCAGGACTCATCGCTGAAGATCCCTCATGAGAGGCCTTTTTTGTCTTAGAGTGTGTATATCGTTGAATATGATTCAAGAATACCTTGGTGTAGGCACCGTTGCATTCGTTGTAGCTGATGTTGTTGCTGGCGGCGTTGTGGCTGGTAACTGCTGGTGATGATGATGTGGCTGTTGCTGGCGACTCTGCGGCTCATGTCGCAGCTGGCGATGTTGCGGTTGATGCTGCAATTCCTAGCGATGACGGTGTTGTTGTCTGGGCGGTCGGTGGCAGTGTAGGTGGTGCTGGAGTGTTGTGGAGAGGCCCTGCGAACGTGTTACAGGTAATCGTCGTCCATGCTGTTGTTCAAGTAGCAGGCGGTGTAGTGTAGAATCCGACTGCTGTTGAGATAGCAACTGTCCGGGTGGTGTCTTCACCCTAGCAGTCTAGTCTTCGCAAGCGGTCTGTCGATGGAGGTAGCGTCCGTCCATGGCAGAAGCTAACCTCTCTGTGTTGGCGCGGCGATGGCTACTGGAAATAGATGTACTGACGGCGATGATACTCCATTGCCACAAGAGTGGGTTTTAACTATCAGATTTCAAATCCAGTAGGGTAGCTTTCAGCACCTTGATGATAAAGTTAGGGGTCTCCAATCATTACTGTGATTCCCCATTCGCCTCAGCTACATTTATATACTTTTCTTCCTCATCGCGTCACGTGCCCCCAGTGCTACTAGGTGGCATTCTCTCTCTCGGTGAGCAATGGTCACAATGTTTGGGTTGGTCTTTCTAAGTTAACAATAGGTCTTAGAATGTAAACATGAAATGTAGCAAAGAGAAGGAAAGGAAAAGGTTGAGCGGGAAATTCTGACGGCTAGCGGTACAAGGCATTGTGGTAATTCCATGGCGAAAGTTGAAAATTTGTGCCGAACCGGGACTCGAACCCAGATTTACCGCTTCTCATGAGCTGTTGCCTTAACCGCTTCTTCATACGGACACGTTCCCTAACTGACTCAGATTTCCAACTCATTGCACGCTGCAATGTAGCGTCCCTCTTCCATTCGCAAATTCTGATTCCCGTATGAGTTCGGACGATGTTTGTGCATTTGCACTGAAACAAAGGTCGAGGAGCCATTACCCTCTTTCTCAGGAATGTATACAGATTTTAGCATAATTTTTATTTTCATTAAAGGCCATATGTGATTCAGACGATATTCAGTCTGTTTCTTCTCTAATTGTTATTGGGAGGTCATATTGTAAGACGTCAAATTAGAATTCGATTACCAGTCTATTGGTCTGACGAGAATTCATATTTGAGCAGTATTCAAAAACATATTTAACTGCACTGTAAAAGAACATTATGACGATAGACACTGTGACCACAGGGTATAAAAGGGGGCAGCAATTTTGAACCGGGGTTGGTCTGGTTTGGTCAACCGGTGTGGTTGATCAGTGGTTGTGAGATTTCGTCAAAGAGCGGCCTTGTTGCGTTCTGATAAAGTTAGAAGAAATCTTGGTTACGAAGCGATTAGGGCTCGTTTCCGATAGTGTTACGAACCTAGAAGTAATATGGCAGTCGCTTTTGCGGACTTTAACTCTGAATATTCAGGTCCTTTTGCAGGTTTAGCATATTTCTTGAAAGATTGTGTGCGCCGTGAGTGACTTTATTTGAGCTTCCAAGGACATTTAACTTGTGTGCCGAGCATTAATATCCAGACGCCAACAACCTTAGTGAAAACATAACTTATGTGTGTAGAAATCAATTCATTCAGTTCATTCCAGTATCGTGAGTTGGAACTGAATAACTTATTGGGTACTGCGACGACTGTTAAGCTACGCGTAGACGATAGCCATATTTGTTATTCAAACAAAAAGTCGTTAACACTTTTCACCCAGTCGATTGGTACTTTCGTAGTCCATAATCCACGATCTGTCAGAATAATTTGCAGAATGTGAGCATTATAAGCAGCAACATGATAATACATATCTTTCTGTCCGTAGTTCTCGTCCAGAAGGAGGGCTCCATGTGCACTAACTAATGTTTAATGCGACACTGTAGTGTACGAAGACTGGCGGAGAAGTGTCCCAGATGGCGGCGCATCAAATGGAGCTATTTTTTTCTGACGGGTCGTGAATCTTCGTCGAGCCTGGAACAGACTTATTTGTGCGCGGTAACCACTAAAAGTCGCGTCAAGGACAGGCATCATCACTGGTTCAAAAAAAATGGCTCTGAGCACTATGGGTTGGTTGGTTGGTTGGTTTGGGGAAGGAGACCAGACAGCGTGGTCATCGGTCTCATCGGATTAGGGAAGGATGGGGAAGGAAGTCGGCCGTGCCCTTTCAGAGGAACCATCCCGGCATTTACCTGGAGTGATTTAGGGAAATCACGGAAAACCTAAATCTGGATGGCCCGACACGGGATTGAACCGTCGTCCTCCCGAATGCGAGTCCAGTGTCTAACCACTGCGCCACCTCGCTCGGTGAGCACTATGGGACTCAACATCTTAGGTCATAAGTCCCCTAGAACTTAGAACTACTTAAACCTAACTAACCTAAGGACATCACACACACCCATGCCCGAGGCAGGATTCGAACCTGCGACCGCAGCAGTCCTGCGGTTATCACTGGTGCACGCACAGACCAGCATGTACTTCATAAAGCTTCTTGAAGATTCTCAGGTATCTGGACAATTTTTTATTCTGGAATATGCTGATACCACGGGTAAATATTCGTTATCATAAACGCTCTATTACTCTCAGGGAGCTCTGTAGGAGATTAAATGCTTCTAGGTGAGGTTTTATTCGAACAATCTGACTAATTTAATTCCCAGGTATCAATCATATTGAATAAATATAGAACTCGACCTAAAGACATTACAGTTAAGGCCAAGGTTAGCATGTCGCTTCTGGGGCTGGAGACAGCTTTCCTTACAGAATGACAAAATTTCCCTCAGAAACGGATAACAAAATTCCTTCGTTTCAGTCCTCGCAAGTAAGACGTAGTGTTGGCCATGGCTTTATCGGAGGGCGTCAGTTGTGGTATGTTTGCTAATTTTTGACCCATCGTGCTGAGTTGGGAAGAGAAGAATGACAGACATACTACGCCAGTATACTCAGTATGTTATACTTTAAAAGTATTTCTTCTTCAGTACGTACAGGGAAAAATATTTAGCTGACTTCACACAATACTTGATACGATCTGATCCTTAAATCTTTTGTGCGTGTAAATCCGTGTAGTTTATTTCTATACATACGTATCGTACTGGTCTTTTTCCTTCTTTAAATCAGAATTGTTAAGAGAAGAAAGATTAGTTATTAGGGTAACCGCAAACTGTTCATACAACGAGCAGAAGACCGCAGTTTTTATTATACATTAGCGGTTGACTTCGCAACCGCAAGACCTTTTCTTACAGACGGAGAATTCGTTCAGGTTCGGTAATGGCCATGACAACAGTCGGCCATGACAGCAGTACGAGGGACAACGTGAGGTCTCTGGTGCTGTAGGTATCCGTCAGTCGTGAAATACAAAACTCGCTGTCAGTGGATACAAATGACCTAATCGCACAGCTCAGCGCCCACCGGGTTAGTTTTCGAGAGAGAAAGATGTGAGCCAGACCCAGATTACTGACCAGAGCTTTGCTGTACCGGCCAGTCCAGCTGTGTTAGAAAAACGTCAAGCTCGTTCCCAATTTCCACCTCAGAAAACAACATACAAATAGTTACAATACTTATAAATATATTTGAAATACAGCACACATAATACGATTCAAAAACAGACAGAGCGTAACTTTCTATGGACACGTTCCGGAAAAAACACGACTTTATTCCCATAGTTTAACTTACGGCAGAGGCAGCACTTGGGGAATTCAGCTACAAAATTAAAACAAATAACAGAGAACCCCTTTACAACTTGACACAGCTAGGGAGAAGTTGTCAATGGGTACAGTGCAGATAAGTATTCCAGCTCGTCTACCCCAAACACAAACACACATACTGCTTCCTCCATGCTTTTCGTTATACGCTTAATACCACGAAGCAATCGTGCTGATGTATGAAAGTTAAAGGACAGTGGAAGCAAGGTGGGACGTTTAAAGGGCCAATACAGAGGCAATAATGCATAGAACGACCGAAAAGTAGCACGTGAACGGCTGACAGTTTTATTAGCATTTAGTAGTGCATATTTCGCAGATATGAAATTATTATCGGGTGCGCCCAAAGAAGCCTAATAGGACGTCTAATGTTTTCAGTTTCCATAAACGTTGTATCAGATAGGATCAGCAGCAGTATAAGATTGCCGGCTGGAGTGGCCGTGCGGTTCTTGGCGCTGCAGTCTGGAACCGAGCGACCGCTACGGTCGCAGGTTCGAATCCTGCCTGGGGCATGGATGTGTGTGATGTCCTTATGTTAGTTAAGTTTAATTAGTTCTAAGTTATAGGTGACTGATGACCTCAGAAGTTAAGTCGCATAGCGCTCAGAGCCATTTGAACCACGTATAAGATTGTTTGGCGTCGATGCTGTTGCGTACAGGAAAGTATCGAAGATGGACGATCATAAGAAACTGCAGAAAGATTCTGATAGAACTTTCACTTGCGGCAATGAATGGCAATTGACTTTAACAGATAATGAGAACAAGAGAAGGTACCCGACATGATCTGATTACAAGATTAGTGGTAAACATATTGAGGATACCACATCGTATTAGTACCCTTTACGAAAAACACTAACAAACACGCACCACGAAGGAATTATCCGAATGGGACGGAAATTGGTAGATTTTATGTACATGTAAAGACAAGAAAATGATTACGGTTTCAGAAAAATTAGGTTATTTGTTCAAGAGAAAGAGCTTCCCAAATTGAGGAACTCACTAACGCGTTGCTGCACCTCTGGCCCTTACGAAAGCAGTTCTACATCTACATCCATACTCCGCAAGCCACCTGACGGTGTGTGGCGGAGGGTACCTTGAGTACCTCTATCGCTTCTCCCTTCTATTCCAGTCTCGTATTGTTCGTGGAAAGAAGGATTGTCGGTATGCTTCTGTGTGGGCTCTAATATCTGATTTTATCCTCATTGTCTCTTCACGGGATATACGTAGGCGGGAGCAATATACTGCTTGACTCATCTGTGAAGGTACGTTCTCGAAACTTCAACAAAAGCCCGTACCGAACTACTGAGCGTCTCTGTTGCAAAGTCTTCCACTGGAGTTTATCTATCATCTCCGTAAAGCTTTCGCGATTACTAAATGATCCTGTAACGAAGCGGGCTGCTCTCCGTTGGATCTTCTCTCTCTCTCTTCTATCAACCCTATCTGGTACGGATCCCACACCGGTGAGCAGTATTCAAGCAGTGGGCGGACAAATGTACTGTAACCTACTTCCTTTGTTTTCGGACTGCATTTCCTTAGGATTCTTCCAATGAATCGTAGTCTTGCATCTGCTTTACCGACGATTAATTTGATATGGTCATTCCATTTTAAATCTCTCCTAATGCCTACTCCCAGATAATTTATGGAATTAACTGCTTCCGGTTGCTGACCTGCTATATTGTAGCTAAATGATAAGGGATCTTTCTTTCTATGTATTCGCAGCACATTACACTTGTCTACATTGAGATTCAATTGCCATTCCCTGCACCAAGCGCCAGTTCGTTGCAGATCCTCCTGCATTTCAGTACAATTTTCCATTGTTACAACCTCTCGATATACTACGGCATCATCCGCAAAAAGCCTCAGTGAACTTCCGATGTTATCCACAAGGTCATTTATATATATTGTGAATAGGAACGGTCCTACGACACTCCCCTGCGGCACACCTGAAACCACTCTTACTTCGGAAGACTTCTCTCCACTAAGAATGACATGCTGCGTTCTGTTATCTAGGAACTCTTCAACCGAATCACGGATTGGTACTGATTGGTAGAGTTGTTGAATGCTCTCCTGAGGGAGGTATATCTTGCCGAATTCTATCCAATTGGTGGGTTGAATCTTCAGAATCCCGAGCTGGTTGGAGGACACTATCCAAAATGCCCTAAATTTTCTCAGTCGGAAAGAGATCTGGCGAACCCACTGGCCAAGGCAGGATTTGACAAGCGGAAGACAAGCAGTAGAAACTTTCATCGCGTGGAGGTGAGCATTATCTCGCCATGAAGGGCAACAAAACAGAATATCGTCGATGTATCTCTGTACTGTAAGGGTGCCCTGGATGACACCCGAAAGGGTCCTTCTATGAAAGCGAACGGCATCCCAGACCATCACTCCCGATTGTCGGACCGTATGGCGAGCGGCAGTCAGCTTGGTATCCCTCCGCTGTTGGTGGCGTCTCCAGACACGTCTTCCACTCAATCCCAATGACTGGGGCAGAACTGTCTTTAGTGGTGAGTCCCGCTTCCAAATGAGGCCCAATGACGAGCAAAGATGTGTCTGGAGACCAACCTGACTGTCGCCCGCCATTCGGCCTGACAATGAGGAGTGATGGACTCTGGTGCCTTTTGTTTTCATAGCAGGACTCCTTTGGTTGTCATCCGCTACACCCTTACAGCACAGCCGCTCGTTAACGATATTCTGCGCCCCGTTTCGTTACCCTTCGTGGCATGCCATACTAGGCTTCCATATCAGCAAGGTAACGCCTACACGCACACGACGAGAGTTTATACTGCTTGTCTTCGTGCTTGCCAAACGCTACTTTGCCAGCAAGGTCTCCGGATCTATCCCCGTTTGATCTATCCCCGTTTGAGAGCGTTTGGAGCACTATAGGCAGAGCCCTCCCACAAGCTCGGGTTTTTGACGATCGAACACGCGAATTGGCACGATATCCCTCAGTAGCGCACCTAACAACTGTATCAATCAATGCCAATCCGAATAACTGCTTGCATAAGAACCATCGGTGGACCTGTGTGTTACAGTCTTGCTCAATTTGTGGAGCTCTTCCTCTTGAATGAATCATCCAATTTTTTCTGAAATTTTAATCATCTATTTGTCAGTATATGTACATGACATCAACCGATTTACGTCCAATTCGGGTAATTCCTTCGTGGTGTGTTTTCTTTTGTTTTAGAGCAGGACAGGCCACGACGTGCCATACTTCACAGGTACATCGTGTGCGGGCCATTTGCTGGCCAAGACACGGCGTATCATTCGGATTCACTCGGTCGTTCTCGGAAATATATGGAAAAGGTGACATTTCATTTAGCATTGTGGTGTGGCATTTTGCGGTCGGCACAGCTCTGAGTTGTGTAGAATCGTGGTGTCGGCTCTGTTTACCCTTCGTTATTTGTTCGTGGCATCAAGGACGTTCGCAGTTCCAGTTGTCCGCGGCTCGTGGTCTTGCGTTCTCGCTTCCCGCGCACGGGGTCCCGGGTTCGATTCCCGGCGGGGTCAGGGATTTTTCTCTGCCTCGTGATGAGTGGGTGTTGTGTATCTTTCATCTTCATTTCATCATCAGTGACTCGCAAGTCGCCGAAGTGGCGTCAGCTAAAAAGGACTTGCAATTTCGGCGGCCGAATACCCCGCATGGGGTCTCCCTGCCAACAATGCCGTACGATCATTTCATTTCACAGGCCCAGAGACTGTTTGCACAAAAAAAGGCAGTCTGGTGTCACAATCCTTTAAAAATGAATGGGAATGACAGAATAGAGGGATGAGAGTCTCAGTCTGCATAAGCTTATTTGCTATGAAGCGAGATTAAGGTGTAGTGCTGAAAGAATTTAAACTTTTGCGAGTAGATTACAATGAAAGAGCAGTGACAGACAGGATTCATTGTCCCGTACATCGAAAAACACAGTTAATTTTCAAGTATGGAGCAGCTGAAGAAACTAATAGTACGAATAGTAAAATTTCTGAAATCGCACCCATTATTCCATTTTCAGCTCTAACAGTTTTCAGAGGAAATGAATGAAAAGTAAGGAGACTTCATATACAATATTATTGCAGACGGCATTGGTTAAGTCAAGGGGCATGCCTCTAATGACTGTTCGTTTATTATCTTGCTATTGTTGAATTTATGAGGGAAGAAGGAGTGCAGAAACGAAAATTAGAACATCTAGATTGGATTATTGACTTCGCATTTTAAGGGGAGTTGACTGCACACTACCCACAGTAAGACATTGCAAGATAACTTCTTTCTCATTTGGTGAAGACGCATTTAAAAGAAAAATTGCGTACTAGAAGGTACACATTCTGACTAACGTCACGTCTATTTAGGCGAGGTAATTGGCGGCCCAGTATTGCACGGCTGAACACAGCGCGGCCAGGGCGCAGGCGCGCTGCGGCCAACCCGACTAGTTGACAATTTCCGGCCAGCCAAGTGCAGAGACGAGCAGCGTCACCCGAAACGGGAAGATCCCGATATGTGGAATCTGGATGACGCGTCGATCGCTTAGGACAGCCGGCTGTCCTCCCAGCAACGGTGCGCTTTGAGACAAACTGAAAAATGACTTCTTACAGCTCTTCAAGAGTCTATAATAATTCACATCAAGTACTTAAATAAATCTGATACATCTGGGATCTCAGATAAACGAGGCACATCCAGTGACACGATAGTAATTTGAACATTTTTGAAACAACGAAGGTTATTAATTTACATGCCTAATATTTTCACAATGAACGTCTGAATTAACAACTTTTAAACGCTTCATGCGATTTCAACAACCGAAATCTCAAATGATATCATTGCACTATAGCTATCATCCCTGAAAGCTGCATATCTGTATCTATTTTACTTATGGATTTATGGCATCTTTTATATTTGTTTCATTATGCTAATGTTCATCAGGACATCGTATCCACCACAATTACATAGTAAACGAATACAGCATCAATACCCCATTGTTATACATGTGCAGTTATTTAATGAACAGTTTTCTACTTTGCCAGTAACTTCATTTAAATGTTGACTGAGAGTGCTATTAAAAAACTGTTCCAATTTATAAGCTGTCAGTCGCATGTTTTTGTGCACACCACAATCTGAAAGAGAACCAAAAGACACTTCTTTCCAGAAGGCTTAAATAACTGTTTAAATAAAATGTAAGGACAATCTGCTGTAATAAGCGTGAGCACATTTGTCCAAGAATGCTAGCTTATTTATTAATAAACCAACTATTACTTATATAAATTATAAATAATCTGAGTGTAACTGTAAGTTTCTGACATTTGTTCATTTAATATTGTTGTAATATATTAGTCTGGGAAGTGGTCATGTTGCGCCCTGTTATGTCAGTAGACCTTAAGAACAAGGTATTGTTGGCGATGATGACCTTCAGGCAATGGAAAAGCAGACAGTAGTGGAACACTATGGGAGTCAAGTGGAGACTGCGACTTCTAGAGTGAAGAGCTCAACGGAGCGGTTTTGGACACTTTGTGTCAAGTGCTGGAAGAAGGTACGAGGGGGCGTTTGAAAAGTTCGTGTAAATACAGAAAGTACTTACGTGTTTGGGGTAAACCTTTTTTCATTTTTCGACATAGTCTCCGTTTAGACCTATACACTTCGTCCAATGCTGTTCTAATTTGTTGATCCCTTCCGAATAATAGGAATTGTCCAAGTCTGCAAAATAGCTATCAGTTACTGCAATCACCTTCCCATTTGAATAAAATCTTTGTCCCACCAGTCACTTCTTCAAATTGGGGAACAAATAGTAGTCCGAGGGAGCCAGGTCTGGAGAACAGGGAAGGATGTGAAATGAGCTGGAATCTTATTTCCATTAATTTTGCGACTACAACTGCTGAGGTGTGTGCTGGTGCATTGTGATGGAGAAGGACCTTTTTGCGGTCCAATCGCCGGCGTTCTTCTTGCAGCTCGGTTTTCAGACGGTCCAATAACAATCAATAATATGCGACGTGCAATAGTTTTACCCTTTTCCAGATAGTCTATGAGGATTATCCCTTGTGAATCCCAAAAGACAGTCGCCATAACCTTTCCGGCCGAAGAAATGGTCTTCGCCTTTTCTGGTGCAGATTCTCCTATGGTAACCCATTGTTTAGATTTTCTTTGGTCTCAGGAGTATAGTAATGTATCCATGTTTCATCCACAGTGACGAAACGACGCTTAAAGTCCGCCGGCCGCTGTAGCCGAGCGGTTCTAGGTGCTTCAGTCCGGAACCAAGCGGTTGCTACGGTCGCAGGTTCGAATCCTGCCTTGGGCATGGATGTGTGTGATGTCCTTAGGTTAGTTAGGTTTAAGTAGCTCTAAGTCTAGGGGACTGATGACCTCAGAAGTTAAGTCCCATAGTGCTTAGAGCCATTTTTGAGCTTAAAATCCTGTGGATTATTCTTGAACAGCTGCAAACTATCCTTGCAACACCTCACATGATTCCATTTTTGGTCAAGCGTGAGCAATCGCGGAACACATCTTGCGGATAGCTTTCTCATGGCCAAATGTTTATGCAAAATATTATGTACCCGTTCATTCGAGATGCCCACAGCACTAGAAATCTTACGCACCTTAACTCTTCTGTCATCCATCACCATATCATGGATTTTATCAATGATTTCTGGAGTCGTAACCTCCACAGGACGCGCAGAACGTTCAGCATCACTTGGGTCCATATGGCCACTCCGAAAATTTTGAAACCACTTATAAACTGTTCTTATCGAAGGTGCAGAGTCACCGTAATGTTTATCACGCTTCTCCTGAGGTGTTTTGCCTCTCAAAGTAATGTTTAATCACCACGCGAAATTCTTTTTCGACCATTTTTTTACAATCACTCGGCTTCCTTGGTTCATATGAATGCCTAACACAAAGAAATAGACCAATATGGCTGAAACTTGGTGTGAGTTACTTCCAAAAATGCCACTACCTAAACATGACCTCTATACGCACAGGTGGTGCCATTTCACGGACTTTGCACGGACTTTTCAAACTCCCCTCGTAGACCTGCATATGGTAACGTGTGTAATTCAGTCATATAGATGATTGATTCTGGGCAGTGAACTATCACTACAATACTTTAACTTTTGAGGGGACTTTATATTTCGACATGTCTGAATGTGCTGCAGAGTAGTACTCTTAACTTATTCCGTTTGTATTAAGGAACTGACGACAGACAGAGCATGAGTCACTGATCTCTGAATGACATGAGTCAATGTGTGAGTCATTATGTTTAATTCTGAAATTTTCTGAGCAGTTCGTAGTAATAGACGGCATATCATCGAGTAAAACTGAAGTGATATCAGGTGTTCCCCAGGGAAGCGTCCTGGGACCTCTGCTGTTCCTGATCTATATAAATGGGTGACAATCTGAGCAGTTCTCTTAGTTTGTTCGGAGATGATGCTGTAATTTACCGTCTAGTAAGGTCATCCGAAGACCAGTATCAGTTGCAAAGCGATTTAGAAAAGATTACTGTATGGTGTGGCAGGTGGTAGTTGACGCTAAATAACGAAAAGTGTGAGGTGATCCACATGAGTTCCAAAAGAAATCCGTTGCAATTCGATTACTCGATAAATAGTACAATTCTCGAGGCTGTCAATTCAACTAAGTACCTGTGTGTTAAAATTACGAACAACTTCAGTTGGAAAGACCACATAGATAATATTGTGGGGAAGGCGAGCCAAAGGTTACGTTTCATTGGCAGGACACTTAGAAGATGCAACAAGTCCACTAAAGAGACAGGTTACACTACAGTCGTTCGTCCTCTGTTAGAATATTGCTGCGCGGTGTGGGATCCTTACCAGCTGGAACTGACGGAGGACATCGAAAGGGTGCAAAAAAAGGGCAGCTCGTTTTGTATTATCACGTAATAGGGGAGAGAGTGTGGCAGATATGATACGCGAGTTGGGATGAAAGTCATTAAAGCAAAGACGTTTTTCGTCGCGGCGAGATCTATTTACGAAATTTCAGTCACCAACTTTCTCTTCCGAATGCGAAAATATTTTGTTGAGCACTTAAATGTGAATTGCAGAATAATCCTATAGACGTAGCTGTAGATGTAGATGTACATATTTCATGAATTGTGATCACAAAATGGATTTAGTTTTCGCGTGCCTTTGATAGTTTGGGAATTTTTCTATCTTTCTCGTAGCGTCCTCACATAACTTTACTACATTTCATAAGGATATTTTTGTCTGTATTTTAACTGAACATCGTTGGACCATTTCCGGTTTATTTGAGATGTCCTTCTTGAATAAACATAATTCAACATAATTCTCTGTGGACCACATCAATTACAGACATTAGAATAGAACCCTTGTTATTAAATTATTCCTTTAACTTTTATTTTGTATTTCTGTGTATTTTATTAACTCGCAATTCTAGCCAATGCGTAGACTGTTTGACTGCAGGATCGCAGCTATAGGTTATTACTTGCAGCGAATTACTTGCGGGGCATGAAAGCAGACTTGCTCGGTTCGAACCTGTAACTACATCGAGCTATTCTTTTTAAACAGAGCCGTGCATAGCCTCAGTACCTTTGGTACGAGTAATCACAGGTAGAGTCGCAACTGGTTTGCTCGTATGGGATGCTGTTAGGAAGAGCAACTACTCAGCAGTAACTGATAGGTACCGTCGCATGACAAAGACAACCCAGTTTCCTAAGCTCACTGGTGTTACAGAAAGTGCAATGTTGTAACCTGTGATGGTTCAATATACACTCCTGGAAATTGAAATAAGAACACCGTGAATTCATTGTCCCAGGAAGGGGAAACTTTATTGACACATTCCTGGGGTCAGATACATCACATGATCACACTGACAGAACCACAGGCACATAGACACAGGCAACAGAGCATGCACAATGTCGGCACTAGTACAGTGTATATCCACCTTTCGCAGCAATGCAGGCTGCTATTCTCCCATGGAGACGATCGTAGAGATGCTGGATGTAGTCCTGTGGAACGGCTTGCCATGCCATTTCCACCTGGCGCCTCAGTTGGACCAGCGTTCGTGCTGGACGTGCAGACCGCGTGAGACGACGCTTCATCCAGTCCCAAACATGCTCAATGGGGGACAGATCCGGAGATCTTGCTGGCCAGGGTAATTGACTTACACCTTCTAGAGCACGTTGGGTGGCACGGGATACATGCGGACGTGCATTGTCCTGTTGGAACAGCAAGTTCCCTTGCCGGTCTAGGAATGGTAGAACGATGGGTTCGATGACGGTTTGGATGTACTGTGCACTATTCAGTATCCCCTCGACGATCACCAGTGGTGTACGGCCAGTGTAGGTGATCGCTCCCCACACCATGATGCCGGGTGTTGGCTCTGTGTGCCTCGGTCGTATGCAGTCCTGATTGTGGCGCTCACCTGCACGGCGCCAAACACGCGTACGACCATCACTGGCACCAAGGCAGAAGCGACTCTCATCGCTGAAGTCGACACGTCTCCATTCGTCCCTCCATTCACGCCTGTCGCGACACCACTGGAGGCGGGCTGCACGATGTTGGGGCGTGAGCGGAAGACGGCCTAACGGTGTGCGGGACCGTAGCCCAGCTTCATGGAGACGGTTGCGAATGGTCCTCGCCGATACCCCAGGAGCAACAGTGTCCCTAATTTGCTGGGAAGTGGCGGTGCGGTCCCCTACGGCACTGCGTAGGATCCTACGGTCTTGGCGTGCATCCGTGCGTCGCTGCGGTCCGGTCCCAGGTCGACGGGCACGTGCACCTTCCGCCGACCACTGGCGACAACATCGATGTACTGTGGAGACCTCACGCCCCACGTGTTGAGCAATTCGGCGGTACGTCCACCCGGCCTCCCGCATGCCCACTATACGCCCTCGCTCAAAGTCCGTCAACTGCACATACGGTTCACGTCCACGCTGTCGCGGCATGCTACCAGTGTTAAAGACTGCGATGGAGCTCCGTATGCCACGGCAAACTGGCTGACACTGACGGCGGCGGTGCACAAATGCTGCGCAGCTAGCGCCATTCGACGGCCAACACCGCGGGTCCTGGTGTGTCCGCTGTGCCGTGCGTGTGATCATTGCTTGTACAGCCCTCTCGCAGTGTCCGGAGCAAGTATGGTGGGTCTGACACACCGGTGTCAATGTGTTCTTTTTCCCATTTCCAGGAGTGTATATACCTATACACTTTTTGTCAGTTTTATATATATAGTACTAAAATAAAGCATGTTCAGGTACATGACGTCGTTAAATTACAAAATCTTCAGGATGATAGAACAGTATGAGTATGACCATGTATATTACAATACTGACAATATGCACAGAGGCTAGCTCCATGATTTGGTGGCAAACATTTTATACCAGCTGCATCACGTTGTAATAGTGACTACAAACCAACGTTAGACGACGAGAAAAGATTTTTAAAAATGTATTAAGGCTCTTAACAGAATTATAACATAAGCTGTAGTAAAGCAGGATATGTTTCATAAAAGTCTAACCTGGGCTATGCTAATGTGCGAATTTACCTAGTGCTGAATATAAAATAATTATTATACTTTATAAAATTGATGTGAAGCTTGTTGCTTATATAATAAGAGGGCCAAGTACAGTACATAACCAAGGTAATCATAAAACCTTATATGCAACAGATTAATGGATAAGAAGCCAGTCTACATAATACACTGATATAGAGATCGCTCTCCTACAAATGTCAGGTAATTACAGTAGAATCACGTTGCTCTAGACCGTGTTCGTGGGATGGAAGACTGACCAATCGTGAAGACACTGCTTCCGCCCAGTGTCAACTTTGTGTTTAAAAATGTACGTATTGTACACAAAAGTTACGTGAGCTTTCCTCTACTTTTTCATGAATTTGACAACAATTCTCTTCCGTCACACTGATAGCAGGATAGTCACCTCCTGCATGTAGAGTTTTTGAAATAGGAAGTTGGGAAGGATCAAGTAAGTTGGTGGGAATCGGCGACTGGCTTCCGTAATTTGCAGGGATCGCATCCTAGCAGCTGTCTGGTGCTATTCGGCTAACCTTCCTGTCCTTGACGAAAGGTAAGTTTGCAATCTGCGGCAGGTTGATCCGTATTCTACGCTGCTCACTTAGTTGTGTGTTTTTCTAATACCCAACTTGTGTTACTGATTTATTTTCTGTATTTTTGCGTTGTTTAACTTTGAATCTGCGAGCTGCACAGTTAAGGATCTTGGCGCTTTGTTCTTCATGCTGCCTTCCACGTAGATTTTGGTACTTCCCCAACATTTAGGGTCTTTTTTGTCAATTTCATTTAATATTCAGGTAACTTTGCTCTCTGACAATTTGTTGACAATTTCTTGAAGCATACACAGCAAGTAAACTCCCGTTCTACTCAGACTCAAGCTTCAAGGTCCTTTAACTTTTCCTGCAACTTTTCTTCGTTAGATGACACAATTAAAAATAAATATAACCTGTTGCATACCCAGTTAGTTAACTTCACTGTGTCGGCGTTGTCACTGTGCAAAGTGGCAACGTACGAGGATAATTCATTTATTGTTTTGTGAAAGCAACGAGCATTACAGTCGCTCGTCTTGTATTACTACGATTTGGTTTTATTAACTAGAGAGAATTAAGTCTATTTCCCCTATAATTATAAGTTGGTCGTGAGCTCGCATTAACTCACAGTTTAACTACCAGACTAAGAACTTTCAGCGTAAGAGTAATTTGCTCACTGTTGCCCTCTCCCAATAACATGGTAAATACGGACGATGTGTTATAGTGTATGTGTCTTTCGGAATCTGGAAAGGCGGCATCTACCCGTTCACCTGCATATATATCATACAAAATACAGTGTATGAGAAAAAGCTGACAGCGTTCCATACGCGTGGGTGATCACTGTCCCATGTGGATCCTTTATAAGGAGCTTAGTAATGTTTGGACTTATAATACGGTCTAGGATCCTTCAGGAGGCGGGCGACACGCACAATAGTACGGAATTCTGCGAATTTATTCTCATAAACCGGAGTAGCCTGTGCGAGGCTGTTAGCCTCCTGACAGATTGAGACAAGAAGGAAGATTGGAATTTAACGTCCCGTTGACAGCATGGTCATCAGAGACGTAGCACAATATCGAATAACGAAAGGATGGTGAAGGAAATCGAGCATGCCTCTTCGAAGAACCATCCCATTATTTCTTCCAGTGATTTATGGAAACCACGGAACACTCAGCTCTGGATGGCTGGAAGGGAATTCGTATCATCGTTCGCCAGATTACGAATCCAGTGTGCTAACAACTGCGCCACCTCGCTCGGTGACATATGAGCTAGGAAAGGGAATATTTCGTTGCGACTTCAATGTAAAAGCCAGAAGAAGAACTTGTAGGAATTTCTAATAAATCTTTCGCCGGAACTGGCTGCGGAAGTTATTGCATTTTTCACGTATAGCCGGTCTTATGGAAACACGAGTTACCTTCAAGTTTTTTTTTATAGTCTGTTTCCCTGCATTATCACTCTTAATGGGAATATAACAATCCCTTTAATTGCAACATTGTCCGAAAGCATTGAACTAAGTTGGCTTTGATTTGTTACTGTCCTAATCTACTGCGAGATAACGTATTTGGGTCTTAACTACGAATCTTCTATGTTACTCGGATTTTAAATGAGTTTTCTCAGTTTCTTTATCTATTAGGATTGGAGTGAGTGTCACAGATCACTTAATTATAATCTACTTTCCTAGCTTTCTTAGTGAATGTTACTGACAACCATTGTTATACTCTAAAGTGCCAAGGAAACTGGTATATAGCCGGCCGCTGGTGGCCGAGCGGTTCTGGCGCTACAGTCTGGAACCGCGCGACCACTACGGTCGCAGGTTCGAATCCTGCCTCGGGCATGGATGTGTGTGTTGTCCCTAGGTTAGTTAGGGTTAAGTAGTTCTAAGTTCTAGGGGACTTATGACCTCAGCAGTTGAGTCCCATAGTGCTCAGAGCCATTTGAACCATTTTTTGAAACTGGTATAGGCATGCGTATTCAAATACAGAGATATGTAAACAGGCAGAATACGGCACTGCGGTCGGCATATAAGACAACAAGTAATGGCGCAGTTGTTTGATCGGTTACTGCCGCTACAATGGTAGGTCACCAAGATTGAAGTGAGTTTTAACATGGTGTTATAGTTGTCGCACGAGCGGTGAGAGACAGCACTCCGAGGCTTGGCTCTGAGTACTACGTGACTTAACTTCTCAGGTCATCAGTCGCCTAGAACTTAGAACTACTTAAACCTAACTAACCTAAGGACATCACACACATCCATGCCCGAGGCAGGATTCGAACCTGCAACCGTAGCAGTCACGCGGCTCCAGACTGAGCGCCTAGAACCGCGAGACCACCGCGGCCGGCACCTTCAGGAACACACAGAGCTTTGAGGTAAATACAATATATTCACGGTGATGGTGAATCCTGAAGACACGTTCGAGGTACAAAACTGTATAGCCGAGGGAGTCCCCTTGTTTCGGTCAGTCAGTGTATACAACTGTAGAACTGTGATATACATCTAAAATGTTAAAAAAAGAGATTGAAACCTAAAATCTGGAGTTCAATCCTCATAGTTCGTCAAGTCTAAAAAATTATGGGCCTCTGTAGGAGCCAGGGTGTGGATCTGCTCTAGTCTTGGTAAAAAGCTTTCGAACAAGCCACACACATTTCTAGCAAGCAACCTGTCAAGCGAATTCTATAGGGACTCATCGCACCTTGTCGATTATGTAAAAGTCTTTCCATTGGGTGCCGAGCAAGATGCAAGTGTGTAGGGCATGGATAGAGTTTTATAGTCCTGTTAAGAATCAACAGATGTGAAGTGACAGCTCAGTAGCCTCAGCGCAAAGGCTCGGTATAGGGTTGGTCTTAAAGGTCCCAGTGGCCAGCCGAATTCTTCATGGCGCACGACGTCCAACATTTTCAAAGAAGAGGACCATGCAGTCCTACACACCATTCACCCACAATCAAGACGATATCGCACAAAGCAACTGTGAAACTGGAGCGCACAAATTCGATCAGTTCTCTACTAGTTGTGAGTAAGACATTTTAAAATATTGAGTGATTTCAGGGACCCACTTTCAGGTCCCTAAGATGTGGCAACCATGTAAGTTGAGAGTCAAACGTTAGGCCCAGAAACCTCACCCTGTCTTTAAAATTAAGAGCAGTGTCGCCGATCCCCAAATCAGGAAAGTTTAAAACATAACGTGAAAGTTTAAAAAAATTCCTCGGTGGAAAAATTAAAAATTCTCTTCCGCCTGTTCCTTCAATCGTTGAATAGTCAGTTGCCACTGACGAGTTGTTGTTACAAGCCTCGAGGAGGAACAGAAGACAACGTCGTCTGGACAGGACGTTTAACGGTTCACATGATACAATTAATACTTTTAGCAAGTGAAACATTACCTTGAGAGACACCGTTTCGTATCAAAGGCGGTCAGATACAATGACACGGACTCGATAAGGATCGTGCAAAGATGGGAAGACATCTTTGAAACCCCACTTATGGAGCTGTCCAAGGATAATATGCCTCCAAGTACTATCTTAGGCCTTCTCTATGTTAAAAATTATACCCACTATGTGATGCCAGCGCAAAAAACCTGTTGTGTGGCCACTTCTCGGAGGACCAGATTATCAGACGTGGAGCGATATTTTCTGAACCCACAGTGACTGCAACTAAGGCGCTGCCTGGATTCTAAGATCCAGACAAGGCGGGAGTTGACCGTCCGCTCCATGCTCCAAGATCATTCCCACCCAGCCAGTGAGGGAGACACTACGGTAACTACTCTGATATGTGCGGTCTTTCCCAGTTTTTTAAAGTAAAATTAAAACTGTCTCTCGCCACGAGTCGGGAAAGTGTCCTGAAGCCAAAAGGAAGTTAAAAGGGACGATAAGGGTTTCTTCCCTTTGCCCTGTGAGGTGCTGTAACGTACTATAGACACTATGGACCCTGTCGTTACCAGGTTACACGTGCTGTAGATGAAGCAGAATCGAATTCCCACATGGAGATGAGGCAGTTGTATTCTCCATCAGTAGCGAGCGGATCGTCGGTCCCAATGTCCTCTCGGTAGCCACTCCATAGCGACGGGAAGGTAAATCCAGACTGACTGTGGCTGTAAATGTGGGGAAAATAGGCCGCCATGGTCTGGACAGTGTTTTTCAGGTTGGTCTGTAAACTTCTTTTCTTCTGTTCCCCAATACAGCAGCCACTGAGCACCTCCCCTACCCCACCCCCCTTTCCCTTTGCCAGATAGCCTTCTGATGATCTTCCATCCGACTGTACTTTTAGTGGAACGGTTTATGATGGCCAGGAACAGTTGCCACTATCTGTTCTTCCTGTCTCCCAAGGGCTGCGAGGTTCTCGGCAATTGGCTGGGTCTTAAACCTATGCAGAACTTTCCACCTAGTATTGACTACATAGCAGCGTTCGTGGCTCCACCAAGGGACAGGCTGCCTTTTCAGCTGGCCTGAAGACAGCAGGATAAATGCTTCAGTGGCATCTCCGACCATTTTGGAAATGTGATCCACCTACTCATGAACGCTGTTAGGTGTTACGGTGTTCAAACGCAGCAAGTTGACTGTAAAGCATCCAGTCTGCCCTACCGAGTACCCATAGCGGCGGCTTCCTTTTGGGCAGGTGAATCCAGATCGGAAGGTGATCACTTGAGTGTAGGTCATCGACCACTTCCCACGGAGCAGGGTGTGCGATGGCCGATAGTAGTGAACGATCCGGCTGCAGTGCTGAAATACATGTTCTGCCCCATGATCAACAAGCGTGCTCATGAGGGCATGAGTAAGCTCTCAGTTGCTCTAACCCTGCGCCAGTTGGTTGCAGAACCCCGAAGCACATTGCGTGTCCTAAAATCACCCCAGAGGAGGAACCATTGGGGTAGTTGAATGAGGAATACACGAAGAGCTGCTTCGTGTAGTACTTCGCGTCGGGGAAGGTAGATTGAACACATTGTCTGCACCGATACAGCAACTGCCTGTAGGCTGGTTGTGAGGGAGAGAAGTGAGGAGTGGTAGGCGTTGTTTACACAGCTAGCCAGTCCTCCTTCAACTCTCTCTTCTTTTTGTACAGAATGTAGCCACGAAGTTCAGGGACGTCAGAGAAATAAAAATGTGTCTCTTGAAGACAGAGATACGTTGGTCTACCCTGAGCTAATGAAAGGAGTTCCTCCAAATGTGTTCTGCTCTCATTCAAGTTCCACTGAAGTGAGGAAGCCATCTTAACGGCGAGGTTTTCTCTTTCCTCCTGTCGTTCCTCCGTGGTGGCTAGATCGGAGCTGAAGGGGGCGGAGGATACTCGCCGGTTCCCTCAGATAGACGACGTCCATACCATCTAATGTATGGTCATATTGATCCATCAGACGTCAGATGGTCTGATGGCTTCTGGCCTCATTCTTCTGGCCTATCAGTTTTCGTCCCCATCTTGGATTTTGGTGACAGTTGTAGTGCCATTTTAACAAATATATTTTTTGTTCCCTTCCCATAGTTGTGAGAGTCTTATTCTTTCGGACATTAGGTTCTGCTGCCACCATTATTTCAGATTTCCGAATGCTTGATTGTTCCACTTGCTCTGCAGATTTGCACGTACACTGACAACTGCAGATTGTGAAGAACGTAACTCTACGGTAAGATATAGATTTGTAAATTTAGTTCTTGGCGCAATTGTTTCTGCTTACGTAATACAGTTATGAGTGTAATTTTCATTTGTTCTGATGTTGTATGCTTCCTTATTTCTTAACACGTAGTTTGAACCCTTTTTCTATGGACAGAGTAATATGAAATTGTAGTTTTTGTATAAAACTGTAAATCGATGTAATTAGAAACGTTGGAATTGTTATGTGAAGTGAGATGCATAAGCGATGTGGAACTATATCGATAGGTCGACAGAGGAAGACACCAACAAAGAGCCTGTTTGTGGCTGTTAAAAAATATCAGTGTCTGAACAGATGATTTCGATGTATACCGCGTGTAAAGAACTAGTGACTTTACGTGTCGCGTTGCTCATTAGCCCGGAACTACGTTTTGTTTCATTAAGTTTAAAACTTTGATGTACAGACCGGTAAGTTGTGTGTACGCCGTAAATGTGTTGTTTTAGACTGTAGACAGTACAGACTGTTTTTGCTTACCACGGACTGTGAAATGAAATCGAAAATACGGTAACGCATTTTCATGTTGTATGCTGATACAAAGAACTAGCTGCTTGTACGGTGTGCTGATCGCCGCGTGATTGAAGTGATTACGTAAACAATTGTGCACGACACGGATTGTTCGGTATAAACCGCGGAATAATGATTCATGGTACAATTAACATGATATACTTCCGTAGAGCAGACGGTTACACTGTGAAAAGCGCCGCACCGCGATCTAACAGTAACAAAAAAATCTGGAAACTGTGACTAAGCTGTCTAAGAAACATTATAACGTCGGGTTACGTCACGCGTTAATAGAAGGAAGCGTGTCTTATAATCGTCGTTGCATGCAGACAAGCAAATTGGAAATGATTCTGCAGGCAACGAGCGTTAATGTTACGTGCGCATTTAGCGCCCAAAATAAAGGAGATCCGCAAGATGACACTTGTTATGCGAATGTACGCTCAAGGATCTCTGACTAACAATGCCGACATCGACGACTCCGGGAAGCATCAGATAAGTGGAGTCTTTTTTAGGGGAACATTGCCTAAGAACCGCGATTTATACTGTTTTAATTAGTGATGTAAAAGCTCAATATGCCTAAGCAACAGTAACTTTTCATGGTCAACCTTACGTAACTGTAAACTGTCATGTTGCAACGATATGTTGGTTTCTTTTCAATAATGACGTTCATAATAATAGTTAAAATCCGGTTTCATCCATTAATTATTTATTTTCTTAATCCTAGTAGTTTTGCATACCAATTAATTTTCGGCAGTCATTATTGCAAACAGTTGCTATCGATACTAATGAGATAAACAGCTTTATTCCTTTTCATTTGGTTTTAATTACCAATGCATCTTTGTTTTTATAGTTTCTAAGTGTTTATTTACATTTTCACGTTTTGCTATTTTGCATTTAATCTCGTGTCGATTAATGTAAAGTGGCGATGGAGTATTCCCGCTATCCAATATCCGCCATTATATTAGCAGGCAGTAGCACATCACGAGTTGTTCAGTTTGTTTAAGAGAATATCTTATCAGTGACAATCTGTTTAATATGGAATAATGGTTGACCACTCAAAGTTATGGTTTTTCGTTAATTACTTGTCTACGTGTCTGTTAAGTTAAATTGAGAAAAAAGTAGACTATTACTGGTTTCAGTTGGCTTAAAATTTCCGGGAGAAAGTGAAGGAGATAGTTCGTTGTATTGTCAGTCCAAGTAGTTGAACACAGTCGGTTCTAGCTCAGTCGATGTTTGAGGGGTTATTGCTCGAGATGATACAGCCACATTTTGTTATACCACTGATCCGTTAGCTTCACAAGGTATGTGAGCTCTGCTTAGCTGTCAGCGTCTGGGTGCCAGCACCTGTCTTCTGTACAGGCTGCTTAAACGCTGAGGCAAACAACTGCACGAAAGTGGGTGGCTATGAGGCCTTAAACATCATCTTCGCACCAGAGTATGAGATGCGTCGTGTCATTTTAATCTCCTCGATTTTCTTTTCTTCTGCGAAGACATGAAATTCTTTGCTTTAAACTCGATGGGCTTGGTGGCAGTTGACAGACATGGGGGGGGGGGAGGGAAGGGGCGGGGGACAGTGCATTGAATACCAGGTTCGTGGGCAAGGAAGCCGCGTCTGGCACATGTAACAAAAATGGTTCAAATGGCTCTGAGCACTATGGGACTCAACTGCTGTGGTTATCAGTCCCCTAGAACTTAGAACTACTTAAACCTAACTAACCTAAGGACATCACACACATCCATGCCCGAGGCAGGATTCGAACCTGCGACCATAGCAGTCCCACGGTTCCGGACTGAGCGCCTAGAACCGCGAGACCACCGCGGCCGGCGCACATGTAACCTGACCGTTGCAAACCATGGTGGTATGACTTAAGTGTTGAAAATTAAAGCAGTGCATTGTATTAGGTACATAGGGTCTAACTTAAAGGCGGATAAAGTCTGCCACAGTATATTCAGGCAACTTTGGAAAATGGAATGTTAGGACAAAAGAGGCTGACTTCTGGAGCACACCATCAACCATTTTCATGGAATTCGTAACTCCAGTGACCCTTTCGCTTTCCCATGCCTATATGAATTCTTTGGTGTCTATATCTATAATGTCCTGGCACGTTACAACTCTTTCACAATACAAACTATCTTGTACGAAGGACAACCGCAGCCATGAGTAGACATCTTGTCTAATAACCGCTTGGCTCCTCTAGTAAATAATTTATTTAACCCGGTTTCGTAGCCTAGAAGCCACATCATCAGGTTACATATGCTAAGTAACGACAAACTTGCGACATTGACGGACCGAACATTCCTCGTCCATGTAAAAATGACGCAATTAGCGATTCGTTAGGTAATCACAGAGCATGGGTCCGCGATTTCTCAAGCATGCCATGAATCCGGAAAGGACGACAGCAGGCCCCAAATAACTATTAGACCGAGGGCTACAGTCCATCAAAAGTGCCGTAGGTACAGCAGACAGCGATGTATGGAGATGCGCAGCTATGGACTCTGGAAAGCCACTCGCCTGCATCTCCATGTATTGCGGTCTGCAGTATTTATGGCACTGTTGATGGATTGTGACCCCTCTATCTAATTGTTAACCAGTTATGCGCGGTCTGCTATCAACCTTTCCGGATTCATTGCATGCTTGATCAACTGTGGACCCATGTTTCTGATTATCTCACGAATCGTTAATTGCGTCATTTATTCAAGGAATGGTCAGTCCTGTCAGTGTTTAAAGTTTAATGTTATGACTCAAACATGCACCCTGCTGGTATGTATACCAAGCTACGACACAGGTCGTTAAATAAGTGATTTAAAAGAGCAGCCATGCGGTTATTATTCAGATGTGTCTTTTACAATAATTTAGCTCAGTGTGGAACTCGCCGGCCAAAGTGGCCGTGCGGTTAAAGGCGCTGCAGCCTGGAACCGCAAGACCGCTACGGTCGCAGGTTCGAATCCTGCCTCGGGCATGGATGTTTGTGATGTCCTTAGGTTAGTTAGGTTTAACTAGTTCTAAGTTCTAGGGGACTAATGACCTCAGCAGTTGAGTCCCATAGTGCTCAGAGCCATTTGAACCATTTTTGTGGAACTCACTGTTGACAGCAAATTCTCCAAGTGCCGGGTGATTATAATAAAGTTCCGCTACTCACACAGGTCCAGTGTGGGCAGCAACTATCGTATGGCAGCGAAACTTGGTATATATAGCAATGCGTCTACGTGGAACCAATTTACGCTGGAAAAAAATTAGTTCCAATTTTGGTCACCTGGTGCAAATTTGGCGCTGTGAATGCAAGAAAAACGTATAGAAATGTTTCCATATGTATTGGATGAGGAACGGTCGCTGCAGAAAAGGTCAAACAACTGCGAAAGCCACAATGTTGATTTTATTATTAACCGCCGCTTACACAATTCGTTCAATACGAGCACAAGAGACGTCGGCGAGATGCTTCATCCGTAAAACGACGTAATCAATAGTCGCTCGCAGCAGTTCCGGTGGAATCTGAGCGACTTGTTCCTGTATACCGGCCTGCAGACTAGGTAGAGACCGAACAAATCCCTGGTAAACGTGTTCTTTTAGATATCCCCAGAGCCAAAAGTTACATGGATTCAGATCAAGTGTTCTTGTATTTCATGCATCTGGAAAACCTCTGGAGATAGCACGCTCATGGAAGGTTGTATTAAGCAGATTTTTCACTCGACAAGCGACATGAAGTGTTGTCCCATCTTGCACGAAAACAGTTGTCTCCATGCAGTTGCGCCCTTCCAAAGCAGAAATCATGTGCTGTACATATAGGTCTCAATAACATTGACGCATCACAATACATCAGGCAGACCCTGTGGATGTATTCTCTTTAAAGAAGACTGGGCGGAGAATAAAGGTGCTTGTGATCCACACCACGGAGTCACGTACGGCGATTGCAATGGCTCTTCGTGCATAAAACTCGGTTTAACAGTACCCCATGAAGCAAGCAAAGTGCTGTATCGTGTGTGCCACCTTAACGCGTCTGCGCGTAGCGCGCAAGTATTGCACCACAATTAAGTATGAAATTAAAAAGCAAAATTTATGTTTAAAATTTTGTTAAAATACAGTTTAGTGTTATAATGTTCCAAATACCAAGTCTTTATGTTCTAGACTTAACAGTTTATGTAGAAATTCCGTTTTAAGAGAAAAATAATTGGCGCTGTATAATGAAACTAGAAAGCCAGAATTTGGTCAGAATGTGCAATTAGAACTCATAAATAAGTGATGCAGGTTTCCAAAACCATATAGCAAAAATTAACACGGGAATCCACGTTTCGAGGAAGAATCAGAGACGCTAAATAATGGAATTTAGAAACATGAAAATTTGTTTTATGCTACTGTTCACCCCAAAAATAATAACTGAGAGACCAGTTTAAGCTACCTCTTATAGTTTTTGAGTAATTAAGTAAAAAACCAATTTTGTAACTAAAATGCACCTGTGATTTTAATGATATGGAATTTTGGTGAAAGTGGATGATAAAACATACCAAGTGATAGGGCTATACTAAGTTTTAGAATTGTCGTATAAATAACTACTGACATAAGTTCTAGTAAAGATATGCTTCAGAGGTAACGATCTACCGTTAGTTCCATTATAAAAATTCTAGAAGGCAAAGTTTTCATTCTAGCGAGCTGAAACTTTTTCGATGATTTCAAATGGTTCAAATGGCTCTGAGCACTATGCGACTTAACTTCTGCGGTCATCAGTCGCCTAGAACTTAGAACTAATTAAACCTAACTAACCTAAGAACATCACACACATCCATGCCCGAGGCAGGATTCGAACCTGCGACCTAGCGGGCACGCGGTTCCAGACTGAAGCGCCTTTAACCGCACGCCCACACCGGCCGGCTTCGATGATTTCAAGCAACTTAACTGAATACAAATAAAAATAAAGAAGTTTCTGAATAATTTGTAACCATGTTATGAAAGTTTATGTGCCCGAGAGAGCGGTCGTTCGGAGGCTGCTGCAGTATGCAGATAGCCGTAGACAACAGATGTTTCCTCGGCCGTCCGCTCTGGCACCTATATAAATTCATCCCGAGAGGCAGTAGGAAGGTTCACTTTGCACGCAGCTACGGTAAGATCCACGTCTGTCAAACGTCTGACCTCGCTCTGCCTCGGATGACGTCAGAGCCGAACTGTGTCAAAGCGCGTATTTTGCGGTAAAAACGGATAGTGAACTCGTGAGGACTGTCCACCGTCCTGGATCGCTTAGAATTCGCTGAAGTAACTGGTAGTGTGCCGTCCGTGAGAATTGCAATTCCGCGTGGCAAGTGGTGACTATTTACACTTTTATGGCGAGCATTGATTTGGAACATTTATTGCAAACCTTCATTGAGTAATTTTAGTCAGGGCGAAAGACAACCTGGTAGGAACGTTCCGTAGAGCTCGTCTCTGAACTGTTAAATGTGCTGTTAGAATAGAAAGACTTGCTTTCAATTGACAATAGTGAATTTCTAAGTGTGCGAGAAACTTTACGTCATATAAATTTTGACTGGAACTTTATACTTTTATTTAAGATCATAGTCCTGATCCCGCAAACTTTTCTATCAATGAGCTGGACCAGAATGAGGCCGTGCAGACCGGAAACTAAGGTCAGTATGTTTCCCTTCGCTTTCTAGCTGACCACAAAATTAGTAGCCAGGCTCACGTGAGTAAGATGGTATTAATTTTTACCAGCCGCCCCACATCCAGATTCGACAGTTCTGTGTATTCACTGCACCCTGTAGTGTAAAATATGCGAATATTCAAAATGTGTGTGAATTCCTAAGGGACCAAACTGCTCAGGTCATCGGCCCCTAGTCTTACACACTACTTAAACTCACTTATGCGAAAAACGACACACACACACACACACACACACACACACACACACACACACACACACACGCCAGAGGGAGGACTCGAACCTCCGGCAGGAGGGACCAAGCAATCCGTTACATGGCTCCTATAATCGCGCGGCCACTCGGCGCGGCTGTAAAAATGTGCCTCACCACTCCACAAAATATTGCCCGGCCACATATAATCAACTTCGATCCGTGCCAGAAATCTAAGAGCAACTTGACAACGTTGCTGTGGATCACGATGTTTCCGTTGCTGCACCGTCTGGATCTTTTACAGATTCCTGTGTAAAATAGACAGCAAAACTTTCGCATGTTAAGTTACAGCATCAGCTACCTCGTCAATATCTTCCACTGAAAAGGACGCCTTCCTTTTTCAGGTAGCACACCAAGCTCACCCGTGTTTTCGAACTTCGTTATCATCTTCTTTACACCATTTAATGAAATCGGGCCTCTCCATTAAACCATTTAATGAAATCGGGCCTCTCCACAGGCCTTTCATTCGGCGATCCTGTCTCAATATAGCACTGTAATTTCTGACGTTCGCACAAAACAGTTTTACTAAAGGCGCACGGTTTCTCTTTCTCTTCCCGATAGACATACTATTCACTCCAATTATAATTTGTTAAATGACAGTGTAGATGTCAGACCGTGCCGGCCGAGGTGGCCGAGGGGTTTTAGGCGATACAGTCTGGAACCGCGCGACCGCTGCGGTCGCAGGTTCGAATCCTGCCTCGGGCATGGGTGTGTGTGATGTCCTTAGGTTGGTTAGGTTTAAGTAGTTCTAAGTCCTAGGGGACTGATGACCTCAGAAGTTAAGTCCCATAGTGCTCATCGGCATTTTTTGTCAGACCGTCACACAAATACTATAAAGCACGAGATTTGCACCTGGTAGCCACAACTGGAACTAGTTTTTCCCAGCGTAAATCGGCCTCGCATTAACGCATTAGCACATCTGTCAAGTTCCGCTGCCGTACGATAATTACAGTCCACATCAGACCTCTGTGAGTAACTGCACTTTAATTATAACCACCCAGTAGTTCGACATTTAACAATTTGTTTACTTCGGCATCTTTCAGTGTCTCGGTGTGGAATATACCAATATAATAGGATTAAGATGCCCTGCAAGTCCCTCAATAGCTTTATGGAAGTAGAAAGGCGGCAGTTTTTGAAAAGACCCTTCAGTACGTTTAATAACAATAAACACTATTTACCGCACAATGTGGTTCGTTACTACTACTACCGCTGTCACCCATATTAACAGACGTCTCTGGTGGACTTGCCACATGAGGGGTATTTGGGGTTTGGGTGCTAATACTGCCTAGCGGATCACTCAAACCGCTGGGAAAAGGAAAAAAAATGATTTAGGCTTCATGGAAGTCCCACGAACAGCTTAGGAAGTAAGCGTCGACTTACCTGTGTAAGCCTTATACAGCTGAGGTGCTACAGATCCTCCAGAGGTTGGCCACTAATGATTGTTTTGCCTCGACATGCATCTTATGCGCATGCAGCACAGATTGAAGGATTTTTAGAGGTTTTTACCATCCTCGTTCTCTGTGACATACAATGGTCTATCGCCGCAGAGCACGATGGTCGCTGTAGCATGCCCTGTGTCAATGTCCAGCGTTACAGAGGACTAGCTGCGCTCACCGGCCCCAGGTCAGGAAACCCTGGTTTGCCAAGCAGGTAACCAGCAAACAAATCCTGAGTTCCCTGAGGGGTTCACCATTTAGAAAAACCCGTGGGCTCGCGTGTGGCTTTATCGAAAATAACACGAAATTTGAGAGCATTGACACCACCCCCAGAAACTTTCTTTATAGGTCAGGAAATCTAAAGTATTTCTCGCATGTGTGAACTAACTGACTAATTACTGGAGATAGTAATCTGTTAACGTGTTCAGTATTACTTCATAGGATCTTTTGTTTTTAGACGTGGTCATGTATGAGTTGTTCTCCCAGTCTGTACCAGGCAGGTTTAAGTAACCCCCCACAGTAGTAGTTGTGGTCTTCAGTCCTGAGACTGGTTTGATGCAGCTCTCCATGCTACTCTATCCCGTGCAAGTTACTTCATCTCCCAGTACGTACTGCAGCCTACATCCTTCTGAAACTGCTTAGTTTATTCATCTCTTGGTCTCCCTCTACGATTTCTACCCCCCACGCTGCCCTCCAATGCTAAATTTGTGATCCCTTGATGCCTCAGAACATGTCCTACCAACCGATCCCTTCTTCTAGTCAAGTTGTGCCACGAACTCCTCTTCTCCCCAATTCTATTCAATACCTCCTCATTAGTTATGTTGGTTGGTTGGTTGGTTTGGGGAAGGAGACCAGACAGCGAGGTCATAGGTCTCATCGGATTAGGGAAGGACGGGGAAGGAAGTCAGCCGTGCCCTTTGAAAGGAACCATCCCGGCATTTGCCTGGAGCGATTTAGGGAAATCACGGAAAACCTAAATCAGGATGGCCGGACGCGGGATTGAACCGTCGTCCTCCCGAATGTGAGTCCAGTGTCTAACCACTGCGCCACCTCGCTCGGTTCATTAGTTATGTGATCTACCCATCTAATCTTCAGCATTCTTCTGTAGCACCACATTTCGAAAGCTTCTATTCTCTTCTTGTCCAAACTATTTATCGTTCATGTTTCACTTCCATGCATGGCTACACGTCATACAAATACTCGTACTTTCAGAAACGACTTCCTGACACTTAAGTCTATACTCGATGTTAACAAATTTCTCTTCTTCAGAAACTCTTTCCTTGCCATTGCCAGTCTACATTTTATATCCTCTCTACTTCGACCATCATCAGTTATTTTGCTCCCCAAATAGCAGAACTCCTTTACTACTTTAAGCGTCTCATTTCCTAATCTAATTCCTTCACCATCACCCGAGTTAACGCGACTACAGTCCATTATCCTTGTTTTGCTTTTATTGCTGTTCATCTTATATCCTCCTTTCAAGACACTGTCCATTCCGTTCAACTGTTCTTCCAAGTCCTTTTCTGTCTCTGACAGAATTACAATGTCATCGGCGAATCTTAAAGTTTTTATTTATTCTCCATGGATATTAATACCTACTCCGAACTTTTCTTTTGTTTCCTTTATTGCTTGCTCAATATACAGATTGAATAACATCGGGGAGAGGCTACAACCCTGTCTCACTACCTTACCAACCACTGCTTCCCTTTCATACCCCTCGACTCTTAACTGCCATCTGCTTTCTGTACGAATTGTAAATAGCCTTTCGCTCCCTGTATTTTACCCCTGCCACCTTCAGAATTTGAGAGAGAGTATTCCAGTCAACATTTTCAAAGCTTTCTCTAAGTCTACAAATGCTAGAAAAGTAGGTTTGCCTCTTCTTAATCTAGCTTCTAAGATAAGTCGTAGGGTCAGTATTGCCTCACGTGTTCCAATATTTCTAAGGAATCCAAACTGATCTTCCCCGAGGTCGGCTTCTACCAGTTTTTCCACTCGCCTGTAAAAAATTCGCGTTAGTATTTTGCAGCCGTGACTTACTAAACTGATAGTTTGGTAATTTTCACACATGTCAACACCTGCTTCCTTTGGGATTGGAATTATTATATTTTTCTTGAAGTCTGAGGGTATTTCGCTTGTCTGATACATTATCATTGTCATATGATCGAGATATTAAATTATGCTGTATTGAGTTACTCTCCGACTAATGTGTGACACTGGCGGTCAGTACAAATACACGATTCTTCAGGATTACTCCACAACTTTCTATTCTTTGCTTTTTTGCCGAAACATTTCAAAGCCGGTTTATTTTGTACCTCGCTAGACCTAATCTCTCGGTTATTGCTTCAAGTGCATCTCCTGCGTCATCTTTCTTTTTCATGAATATTCCAAACACTGACAATTTACGTCTCTACAGTCGGATTCGACTAGCTCTAAGTTCTTAGTACTACGTGAAAGGGAAGCAGTTTTTTTTTTTTTTGAGAGAATTGTGTTCGAAATTTTACTGCGAACTTTTCAGCTGTTAAGAACGAGTCTATCAATATTCTCAGTCTCCTCATTTGTTATCCGACCAGTAGTAATAAAACGTTTCTTAGGTGGCGGGTTTCGTCTTTGGATTTCTGGATTTGGCTAATCCAGTAACTATCCCCTCCCCCTTCACTTTCCTGTGCGTTACACACGTACACTCTAATCAAGTGTTTGCTTCGGGTATGCAGTGCACACTTGACATGTCAAGGATGACTCAACAAGTTTCCATCTGTAGTGTAAGTCGGGGGATCACACCCGAGCTCGGCACAGGGCTGATACAGCCCATGATTCAGAACCATCAGCTTTACTGCAGAGCAGAGGACTGCTGTCAGTCTCCGAGATGATACTGCGTATCGACATTCGTGCTCAAGGGAGAAGGAAATTAAGTGTTAAATGTACCCCTTATGATAAGGCCACTAGGCAATGGAACAAATGGTTCAAATGGCTCCAAGCACTATGGGAATTAATATCTGAGGTCATCAGTCACCTAGACTTAGAACTACGTAAACCTAACTAACCTAACAACATCACACACATCCATGCCCGACACAGGATTGGAACCTGCGACCGTAGCAGCCGCGTGGTTCCGGACTCAAGCGCCTATAACCGCTCGGCCACCACGGCCGGCGGCAATGGAACACAAGCTAGAGAGGAGCAGGATGGGGAAGAAAACTGGACGTGTCCTCCTTATCAGAGAATCCATTGCGGCATTCATCTTAATTGATATAAAGCCACCATGGAAATTCTAGATCAGGTAGGCCGAACCGGTTCTGGAACCCGCACCCCGAATGCGAGTCCAATTTTCCAAGCAATTTTCCCTGTTTCTGTGCTGAAACCCCACTTGCTCTGTTCACCATGATCTTCACCTGACTGCATCCCGTTCTTCCCTTTGATTCCGCGGTGGCCTCTTATCTGATGGACGACTCCTCTATGGATACACGAGCAACACAAATTTCGTTGTTTGTCCACATGTGGTACTGTTTCCCTGAGGAGGTTGTCACCCGCCTAGCGTTACATGATGATGATGATGATGATTGGTTTGTGGGGCGCTCAACTGCGCGGTCATCAGCGCCCGTACACGTTCCGAATCTGTACACAATCCAATTGAGCCACTTTCGTGAATGATGATGGAATGATGAGGACAACACAAACACCCAGTCCCCGGGCAGAAAAAATCCCCAACCGGGTCGGGAATCGAACCCGGGACCCCGTGATCCAGAGGTATCAACGCTAAACAGTAGACCACGAGCTGCGGACCGTGGCGTTAGAGCTGCATACTACCCAGACCTCGACCATTGGTCGGACAGGGGAGAGAACGCCCGCTGGCTCTGATTCATTATTATCAACGGGAGGCAATTCCTCAAACCCGTTCATTAAATGTATTGCGGGTAACATTTAGGCCGTAGTCCACGTACGTTTTTTTCCTGTCATAATTTGATATGAACCACCAGTCGTCCACAGATGACAGTGTGGTGCCAGTTTGGGGGTTTGTATAATATATCGCGTCATCAAACGCTTATGTGGCATCCAAAGGTTACCTTACCATTTCACCACCGGCGCAATGCGCAACAGCCATATGAAGTCTCTAGACACTTTTCAGCGCAGCAACCAGACATCGACCAATTTTCAACAATTTCAGTCAGCGGTCAGAATCTTCATCCACATGTACTGTAGATAGTTACATGTGATCTTAACTCTTGAAAATAGACAAATACGAAAAGAAATTAAGAGTGCTAATGGACTTATTCAGGAGATAGTTCCTCTTCATCAAAACACGTGAAGTACCTGTACGTAAAGTAGTATCCAAGCTAAGCGCAATGATCAGACCAAGTACTGCAGCTGTTTTAAGTGACTCAACTGATCGAAAGTTTCGGTGCAATTCAGAAAAATGCCAAGTATAAATCCACATACTTTCGGGAAGATCTTTATTTAGGGTAATAGCCACTCGTAAACCATTACCAACCACACTTTAATGAATATTGAACTAAATATATTTAATTTCAAGGGGTTTCCAAACTTAATATGTCATTCAACGTACAACTCTCCTGTATACGTATTTTGGTGCAGTTTCTAAGCTGTGCTGTTGTGTTGTCCCTCGGGGAAAGACTTTTACCAAAAAATGGCTCTGAGCACTATGGGACTGAACATCTGTGGTCATCAATCCCCTAGAACTTAGAACTACTTAAACGTAACTAACCTAAGGACATCACACACATCCATGCCCGAGGCAGGATTCGAACCTGCGACCGTAGCAGTCGCGCAGACTTATCACGCAACTTCTGTACCTGAAGCAATTTTTCTCGAATTTGTAATAAATAACTGGTAGACAAAGATATACACACTGTAACACCACTGCAGGAATTTACTCTCAACGGTTCTGAACAATCCGAGCGAGATGATGGTTCACGGGTTCCGGAGGGTCAGGGTTCAAATCCTGATCCAGACAGAGATTTGGGTTTCGATACAGACAAATTCTACACTTGCGCCCTTGAAATATTTTTTCTGCCCTATTTGTTTTATCCGACCTTGTGCTTCGTCTCTGATGATCTCTAAGTCACTGGGTCATTAAACCCCATCTTCCTTAGACCTGCTTATTATACTGTATTTAAACTGTTCCCTAACAGTGTCACTGTCAGAATGACATTTTCACTCTGCAGCGGAGTGTGCGCTGATATGAAACTTCCTGGCAGATTAAAACTGTGCGCCGGACTGAGACTCGAACTCGGGACCTTTGCCTTTCGCGGGCAAGTGCTCTACCAACTGAGCTACCTAAGCACGACTCACGCCCCGTCCTCAAAGTTTGGTAGGTAGGAGACGAGATACTGGCAGAAGTAAAGCTGTGAGGACGGGGCGTGAGTCGTGCTTGGGTAGCTCAGTTGATAGAGCACTTGCCCGCGAAAGGTAAAGGTCCCGAGTTCGAGTCTCGGTCCGGCACACAGTTTTAATCTGCCAGGAAGTTTCAGTGTCACTGTCAGTTTATCTTGAAATGGCTCGTTTCTAACATCCTTCTTTCCCTTATGGTTTAACTAAACATCGGTATACAAGCGATCATAGAATTTTAGAAGCATCATGTTACGAGGATCCCGATCAGCAGTAGGAAACACTTTGCAGTAAGCTACTCGCAAGGGAATAGGAAGTCTTCAAAAAAATAAACTTGCATTATTAACGACGTATCGTGAGAAATTCCCAGAGAACTAACTTTCAACATCTGACGACTGCGATTCTGTAATTAAAGTGTGAGAAAATAACAGCAACAAGCGAAAAATTACCAGTGCTACCTATCTTCTGATGAAAAGCAGACAACTCACAAGGGAAACTCCTCATCCATCCCCCTCAGATTTAGAGGTAAAATGGCCTAGTGGACAGATCAAGCATGAAAACAGGAAGAAGGTGTACTGGACTGTGAAAAAAGAAGCAAAATCGAAACAGTGAACGGTTCAAACTCACGATTTGTAACATCTAGACAACTGCAGAATCACGGCGCCGTGGTTCTGTGGTCACGGTGTTGGACTGCAAAGCGAGAGATGCGTGTTCCAATCTCTCTCGTGCCCCATTTTCTTTCACAAACTTATGAACTATCAGTCAGGTCATTGACGCGTCTGTTCTCCTTCTGTAGTCTTGGAAATTGTCATACTATACATCGATTGTAGAATGAGAGTCATGTGGTAAGAATATTTTACCGTCGCAAGTAAATGTGACGAATATTGATAGCAGGCGAGATGCCGCATTGACCTCTCACAGAATTGAAAAACAACAAATAAACGGGTGTGAACTATGTTACAACAAAGGAATTCACGAGTCAAAACTTTCAAAAGTGAACGCAAGCTTCCTAACATGTGGTACATGGTAGAACAAATGGGAGGTGAGTATGTCTAGAGGTCCCTCCCTCACACCTCGCTGTTGCAAACGGACGTTACCTGAAGACACAAACACAAATTTGAACAAACACATCAATGACTGAACGTACAGTTCATAATTTTCTGAAAAAGTATGGGGCACGAGGGAGATTTGAAGATGTGGCAATTTTGCGGTCTGACACCGTGACCGCATAGCCACGACGACCTGACTACTGAAATTCTTTCGATGATGCACATTTTGCGCTCGGACCACTTGCTGTTTCAATTTTGCTTCTTTTTTCACCGTTCAGTACGTCTTTTACCTGTTTTCATACTTGGTTTGTGTTCAGTTTTTGACGGGCTATAGTTTTTGACGGGCTATACACTGAGCCGTCTTACCACTAAATCTGAAGCCGGCCACTGTGACCGAGCGGTTCTAGGCGCTTCAGGCCAGAACCGCGCGACAGCTACGGTCGCAGATCCGAATCCTGCCTCGGCCATGGATGTGTGTGATGGCCTTAGGTTGGTTGGGTTTAAGTAGTTCTAAGTTCTAGGGGACTGATGACCTCCGATGTTAAGTCCAATAGTGCTCAGAGCCATTTGAACCATTTTTTAACGATGTCAAATGATGAATACCTGTATTAAATGGAACTATAAATATAGGAGATGACGTGGCTTGAAGATGGATTAGAAGAACTCATGGAAATATTATGCCTGTTCCATATTATTTGTCAATGAACAAATGATTTTTCCCATTTACCAGTACTGAGTAAATGCAGTGGAATTTTTAATTAACGACCACAGAAATACTAAAACAAAGTGGTTCAAATGGCTCTGAGCACTATGGGACTTAACTTCTGAGGTCATCAGTCCCCTAGAACGTAGAACAACTTAAACCTAACTAACCTAAGGACAACACACACATCCATGCCCGAGGCAGGATTCGAACCTGCGACCGTAGCGGTCGCGCGGTTCCAGACTGTAGCGCCTAGAACCGCTCGGCCACACCGGCTGGCGCCGGCCGAAGTGGCCGTGCGGTTAAAGGCGCTGCAGTCTGGAACCGAAGACCGCTACGGTCGCAGGTTCGAATCCTGCCTCGGGCATTAATGTTTGTGATGTCCTTAGGTTAGTTAGGTTTAACTAGTTCTAAGTTCTAGGGGACTAATGACCTCAGAAGTTGAGTCCCATAGTGCTCAGAGCCATTTGAACCATTTGAACCACACCGGCTGGCACTTCCAATTCAAAAACCTACACACACTTAGGCAAATATTTGACTTTGTGCTACATGCACGGGCTTCAGGTGAATACAGCCAAGTCGCAGCTGTACGATCAAAAATGTCCGAGGACGTAGGCAATCCGTTTCAGCTGACTGCTGCTAATGAAAAACGAGTGCGATTAAATTTGTCGGATTTGTGGATGACGTGGAAAAAGGCCCAACTGAAATGCGACGTTTCTGACATTGGAAATAAAAAGTGGTTGGACGAAAGAATTACATGTATGGAGAGTACCACCCGAGTTGCCCACCTGGCTAGCCACGCGGTCTAACACGCTGCTTCCGGAGTAGGAAGGCGTGCCGATCTCTGGCACAAGCCCGCCCGGCGGATTAGTGTCCAGGTCCGGAGTGCCGCCAGCCTGTGGATCGTTTTTAAGAGGGGGTAGGACGTCAAACGGGACGACTTGGAGCAGGAGACACGCCACAAGACATTTTAATTTCCACTGTCTGTACTTTTAAAAATAAATTCATAAAACTGTCAGAATGACCAGAAAGGATTCAGGATTTACACTTATAATGGTGGAAGTTCAAAAATAAGAAAATAATTTATTTTTTGACACTTGTATTTCACCTTTTTTCACTTACCATTGGCTGCATTTGTTGCTATAGGTACACTTTTCTTCATAAGTAAGGGAGATTCTTTGATGAATTTTGCACAACATAGAAACCATACTTACAGGTGTATGAAACTCTAGAATTTTCCAAATCTATTAAAAACTGTGGTAAAAATTGAGATAATTAACTATAAAATTTGAGTTTTTTCTAAACATGAAGTTTAAAATATAACAGCAAACTCATTTTTTCATAAATTAAATAATTTCTAGAGTTTCAGACACCTGTAAGTATGGTTTGTATGCTGTGCAAAATTCATCGAAGAATCTCTCTTACTTATGAAGAAACGTGTACCTACAGCAACAAACGCAGCCAACAGAAGTGAAAAAAATGATTATCTTTCACATGTAAAAAAAATTGTTATTTTTTTTAACTTACACTGCTATGATTGTGAATCCTTAATCCTTCCTGGTCATGCTGACAAAGTTTTATGAATTTATTCGTAAAAGTATAGACAGTGGAAATTAAAATGTCCTGTGGTGTCTCTCCTGCTCCAAGACGGCTCGTTTGACGTCCTACCCCCTTAAGGCGGTTTTCCATCTGCCTCGGCGTATACGGGCTGGTTCCCCTATTCCGCCTCAGTTACACTATGTCTGCGATTGCTGCGCAAACAGTGCCCCCAGTATGAGTACACCATCATTGCTCTACCATGCAAATATTTTGGGTTACACTCGTCTGGTATGAGACGTTCCAGGGAGGAGGGGGTGGGAGGGTGGGGGGGGGGTCCGCTGGGGGCCGAACCACACAATAACCCTGGCTTCAGTGTGGGGCGGCGGTGGGGTGGTGGGTGGACTGTTGTGGCCTGTTGTGGGGTTGTGAACCACTAAGGGCTACGGCGGGACGAAGCCTCTCAGTCGTTTCTAAGTCCCCGGTTCAATACACACAATACGCAACACACACATCACCGTGTTCGTATTATCGTCCATTTCAACACCTTGTGCTTTATGTTCGTGTGGTAATATTAATTGTGCATTTGAGAATGGCTCTGATTAAGAATATGCGATGTTGCCAAGAAAATTTTACACGCAAATACTCCAGTGAGAAAACTATGCATGACGTATTCTGTTGACTTCTGGCATCTTCGGATCTAATCGTCTCGATCTTCCAGAAAATGACAATTGAAGATAACAGATGCCACCTAAGGTAAAATACCCGCGTTTCGAACCATACCTCAGTGTAAACCTGAAAGCGACCCTTCTCATAGCGACAAATAGTTACAAATGTGATTACGACTTTTACATCTACATGATTTCTCTGCTATTCACAATAAAGTGCCTGGCAGAGGGTTCAATGAACCACCTTCAAGCTGTCTCTCTACCGTTCCACTCTCGAACGGCACGCGGGAAAAACGAGCACTTAAATTTTTCTGTGCGAGCCCAGATTTCTCTTATTTTATCATGATCATTTCTCCCTGTGTAGGTGGGTGCCAACAGAATGTTTTCGCACTCGGAGAAGAACATTTTTGATTGAAATTTCATTAGAAGATCCCGTCGCAACGAAAAACGCTTTGTTTTAATTATTGCCACTCCAATTCACGTATCATGTCTGTGGCACCATCTCCCCTACTTCGCGATAATACAAAACGAGCTGCCCTTTTTTGTACTTTTTCGATGACATCGGTCAGTCCCATCTGATGCGGATCGCACACCGCACAGCAATACTCCAGAATAGGGCGGACAAGCGTGGTGTAAGCAGTCTCTTCAGCAGACTTGTTGCACCTTCTAAGTGTTCTGCCAATGAATCGCAATCTTTGGTTGGCTCTACCCACAACATTATCTACCTGTTCGTTCCAATTTACAGTATTTGTAATTGTAATCCCTAAGTATTTACTCGAATATACAGCCTTCAGATTTGTGAGACTTATCGCGCAATCGAAATTTAGCGGATTTCTTTTAGTACCCACGTGAATAACTTCACACTTTTCTTTATTCAGGGTCAACTGCCACTTTTAGTAACATACAGATATCTTATCTAAATCATTTTGCCATTCGTTTTGGTCATCTGATGACTTTACAAGACGGTAAATGACAGCATCATCTGCAAACAATCTAAGACGGCTACTGAGATTGTCTCCTATGTCGTTAATATAGATCAGGAACAATAGAGGGCCTATGACACTTCCTTGGGAAACCCCGGATATTATTTCTGTTTTACTCCATGACTTCCCGTCTATTACTACGAACTGTGACCTTTGTGACAGGATATCACGAATCCAGTTGTACAACTGAGGCGATATTCCATAGGCACGCATCTTGGTTAGAAGATGCTTGTGAGGAACAGTGTCGAAAGCCTTCTGGAAATCGAAAAATGTTAAATATTGAATAAAACATTTCAACGCGGCAAAACAGACTTAATTCGTTGTTAGCGACCTCAGAACACATTATCTCGATGTTTTACTCAGGTCGGCTAAACTTATAATTTTTGATCCGCCATATTAGTTCAGTCAGTTTGAGTTTTGTAATTGAAACATCAGATTCATAATCAGCGATCCCAAAAATCTAAAAGAACACAGTTTTTGTAAAGTTAAATACCCATTTTTTTTATTAAGACTAGGTTTCGAAGCTAATCGCGCGCACGCGCACACACACACACACACACACACACACACACACACACACACACACACACACACACACACACACACACACACACACAAATGATAGATAACGCTATTAGCATCCCCGGCATTGAAAAACAAGTAGGACTACATAAAATGAACAACGCACTAGGCTCTTTCCTAATTCCAGTCAAATTTTACATTGAATACACCACGGAATTAGGTCCTTTCTTCTGGCTCATTTATCAAATGGTTCAAATGGCTCTGAGCACTATGGGACTCAACTGCTGTGGTCATAAGTCCCCTAGAACTTAGAACTACTTAAACCTAACTAACCTAAGGACAGCACACAAAACCCAGCCATCACGAGGCAGAGAAAATCCCTGACCCCGCCGGGAATCGAACCCGGGGACCCGGGCGTGGGAAGCGAAAACGCTACCGCACGACCACGAGATGCGGGCTCATATTTATCGAGAACCTTTTGCTTAGCGAATCGTCCCGTGTGATTGAAAATGAGACACAGTGACTCCTGTTCACAAACAGGCTACTAGGTAGAATAGATAGAATTATACCTGATGTCCGTCTGGTGCATAATCGTAGGGCTTTTCTAAGCTCAAAAGTTATAATAAACTTGAAGCAAATCAAGTTTCTCCCATAGAATCGGTATGCATTTAGAAAAATCGACTCGTGTGAAAAACAGCTTGCTTTGTTTACACACGACATCTTCCAAACTACACGTACACAGTTAGATTCTGTCCTATATTTTCGAGAGACGTTCGACACTGCGCAACAACGTCGACTACGGAGTAACTTCACAAATATCTGATTATCTCGAAGAATATTTGACTAACAGAGCCAGATACACTATACTGGACAGCGAATGCACCACAGAAACGAATATAACCTTGGTTGTCCCCCAGGGACGTGTAGCATAATCTACAATATTTTCAGTTTAGACAAACGCCTTATTAGATAGGATCAGCAGTACTATAATATTATTCGCTGTAAATGCTGTGATCTACAGAAAAAGTAGCGTCGTTAGACGACTGTGAGGAATTGCAGGATTGCTTCGACAAATATTCCACTTCGTTTAAAGAATGGCAGCTCTCTTTAAATCGAAGATAATGCATATGACAAAGACAAAGAACACAATAAATCGGATTCCAAGGTAGGTACTGAAAATCTCGCTCATATTACGTTCTAAGAGGGTAATATTAATAAGTGATACGAAACGGGACGATCGCACAAGTCAATATTAAAAAAGGTGAAGGAAATCTCATGAAAGACGCTAGTGCGACCAATTCTAAAAGTATTATTCCAGTGCGTGGAGTCCTTATCAAGTAGGCATCACAAAAAACGTCGAATGAATTCAGAGGGGCGCTGCTGGCATAGACAATACGAAAAATCTAACAGAAATGCTCGTGGAACTTATAAGGGAATCCTTGGAAGAAAAACGCCCTAATTCTCACGAAACCCTGCTGGAGAAATTTAGAGAATCGTCTTTTGCGCACATGACTGCACAGCCGCTACAAATTTCTTGAGGGAAGTCATTGTCGTGTGTAGGTTGTTTTTATTTTTGAACTAAACGTTTTATTTCATCCTTTTTTGCTATTAGCTGATTTTGCCCAGTTTGGCATTTTCAAGCTACCTCCGTCAAACAAATACTGCAGTCATGTATCCAACACATTAGTGTGGAGGGAACTTCCTCTAATGATGTCTCTAATAAATGCTACTTAAGACATAGTGACAACGGACACAACATACACGTGAATTCCATATGTAAAATGATAAAATGGAACCATAACGCAAGTCTCTGTCACTGTGTCTGCGAATATTAAAATCAGTATTTCGTATTTGAAACAAAAAAGTCTAAAAATCATTTTACATACGGAATTCACACGTGTTGTGACCGTTACCATCACCTTCACAAGTACAAGTACCTTTATTAGAGATACCATTAGACGGAGCTTCCTGCCACTAATGTGTTGAAGATAAGATACGTTTCACTGTGACGGAGGTAGCCTGAAAATGCCAAACTAAGCGTAAGTTGCTAACAGCGAAAAATCATGAAATAAAGTGTTTATTTTAAAAATAAAGTGTTTATTTTAAAAATAAAAGCAGCCTACGCAGTACAATGATTTCCCTCGAGAAATTTATAGAACCTGTATTAGAAGCTGACTGTGCGAACATCTTCCTGTCGTCACCGTTTATCTCGTATAGGGATCATGAGGAAAAGATAAGAGATTAGGACGGTTACAGGAGCATACATTGAAGTGACAGCAGTCATGGGTTAGCGATATGCACATATACAGATGGCGATAGTATCGCGTATACAGGGTGTTTCAAAAATGACCGGTATACTTGAAACGGCAATAAAAACTAAACGAGCAGCGATAGAAATACACCGTTTGTTGCAATATGCTTGGGACAACAGTACATTTTCAGGCGGACAAACTTTCGAAATTACAGTAGTTACAATTTTCAACAACAGATGGCGCTGCAAGTGATGTGAAAGATATAGCAGACAATGCAGTCTGTGGGTGCGCCATTCTGTACGTCGTCTTTCTGCTGTAAGCGTGTGCTGTTCACAACGTGCACGTGTGCTGTAGACAACATGGTTTATTCCTTAGAACAGAGGATTTTTCTGGTGTTCGAATTCCACCGCCTAGAACACAGTGTTGTTGCAACAAGACGAAGTTTTCAACGGAGGTTTAATGTAACCAAAGGACCGAAAAGCGATACAATAAAGGATCTGTTTGAAAAATTTCAACGGACTGGGAACGTGACGGATGAACGTGCTGGAAAGGTAGGGCGACCGCGTACGGCAACCACAGAGGGCAACGTGCAGCTAGTGCAGCAGGTGATCCAACAGCGGCCTCGGGTTTCCGTTCGCCGTGTTGCAGCTGCGGTCCAAATGACGCCAACGTCCACGTATCGTCTCATGCGCCAGAGTTTACACCTCTATCCATACAAAATTCAAACGCGGCAACCCCTCAGCGCCGCTACCATTGCTGCACGAGAGACATTCGCTAACGATATAGTGCACAGGATTGATGACGGCGATATGCATGTGGGCAGCATTTGGTTTACTGACGAAGCTTATTTTTACCTGGACGGCTTCGTCAATAAACAGAACTGGCGCATATGGGGAACCGAAAAGCCCCATGTTGCAGTCCCATCGTCCCTGCATCCTCAAAAAGTACTGGTCTGGGCCGCCATGTCTTCCAAAGGAATCATTGGCCCATTTTTCAGATCCGAAACGATTACTGCATCACGCTATCTGGACATTCTTCGTGAATTTGTGGCGGTACAAACTGCCTTAGACGACACTGCGAACACCTCGTGGTTTATGCAAGATGGTGCCCGGCCACATCGCACGGCCGACGTCTTTAATTTCCTGAATGAATATTTCGATGATCGTGTGATTACTTTGGGCTATCCGAAACATACAGGAGGCGGCGTGGATTGGCCTCCCTATTCGCCAGACATGAACCCCTGTGGCTTCTTTCTGTGGGGACACTTGAAAGACCAGGTGTACCGCCAGAATCCAGAAACAACTGAACAGCTGAAGCAGTACATCTCATCTGCATGTGAAGCCATTCCGCCAGACACGTTGTCAAAGGTTTCGGGTAATTTCATTCAGAGACTACGCCATATTATTGCTACGCATGGTGGATATGTGGAAAATATCGTACTATAGAGTTTCTCAGACCGCAGCGCCATCTGTTGTTAAAAATTGTAACTACTGTAATTTCGAAAGTTTGTCTGCCTGAAAATGTACTGTTGTCCCAAGCATATTGCAACAAACGGTGTATTTCTATCGCTGCTGGTTTAGTTTTTATTGCCGTTTCAAATATACCGGTCATTTTTGAAACACCCTGTACAAGGTACAGAAGGGCAGTATTGGCGGAGCTGTCATTTTTACTCAGATGACTCATGTGAAAATGTTTCCGTCATAATTATGGCCTCACAACGGGAATTAACAAACTCTGAACGCAGAATGGTAGTTGGAAGCACGGGGCATTCCATTTCGGAAATCGCTGGGGAATTCAATATTCCGAAATCCACATTGTCAAGAGTGTGCCGAGAATACCAGATTTCAGGCATTACCTGTCACAACGAACAACGCAGTGGCCGACTGCCTGCACTTAACGACCGAGAACAGCAGCATTGGCGTAGAGTTGTCAGTGCTAACAGATAGGGCAGTTCTGCGCGGAATAACTGCAGAAATCAATGTGGGACGTACCGCGAACATATCCGTTAGGACAGTGGCGTTAATGGGTTATGGCAGTAGACGACCGACGTGAGTTCCTTTGCTAATAGCACGACATTGCCTGCAGCGCCTCTCCTGAGCTCATGACCATGTCGGTTGGACCCTAGAGACTGGACGACCGTGGCCTGGTCACATGAGTCCCGATTTCAGTTTGTTAGAGCTGATGGTAGGGTTCGAATGTGGCGCAGACCCAACAAAGCCGTGGACCCAAGTTGTCAACAAGGCACTGTGTAAGCTGGCGGTGGCTCCGTAATGTTGTGGGCTGTGTTTACGTGGAAGGGACTGAGCTTTCTGGTACCACTGAACCGATCATTGACTGCAAATGGTTATGTTCGGCTACTTGGAGACCATTTGCAGCCATTCGTGGACTTCACGTTCAAAAACAACGACGGAATTTTTATGGATGACAGTGTGCGATGTCACCAAGCCACAACTGTTCGAGAATGATTTGAAGAACATTTTGGACAGTTCGAGTGAATGATTTGGGCACCCAGATCGTCCGACATGAATCTCATCGAATATTTATGGTGTATAATCTAGATGTTAGCTGGTGGACAAAATCCTGAACCAGCAACACTTCCATAATTATGAAAGGCTATAGAGGCAGCATGGATCAGCATTTATGCTGGGGACTCCCACTGGCATGTCGAGTCCATGCGTTGAACTGCTGCACTATGGCGGGCAAAAGGAGGTTCGACACGACATTAGGAGGTATCCCTTGACTTTTGTCACATTGTATACACGGTGTCCCAGGAGGAATGATAAGTATTCCAGGATATGACAGGAACGATCATTCGAAGCAATAATGTCTAGTAAACATGGGCTCTAAAACGCATACCTTAAGAGCTATAAGCATCTGCTCATTAAAAGAGATGTTTCACAGTAGCGAAGATGGCCAAGTGCCCATAGTTGTTAATGTATGCATTTTAGAGCTCATGTTTACTAGACTATTTTGCTTTGAATAGTGTTTCCTGTCATAGCCCTGTATATTGACCATTTCTCCTGGGGTGCGCTGTATAGTCATTTTTCCCTTGCTCCATACGCGAATGGAATAGGAAAGAAAATCGATAATACTGGGAGAGTTTAACCTCCCACGCAATGTACAGAGGCGTGTGGAGGATATACGGTGATTTACTTATACCGCGAGTTGTAGATACAAATATCCTAAGAAAAGCCAAGTATACACTACTATACGCCGGCCGGGGTGGCCGAGCGGTTCTAGGCGCTACAGTCTGGAACCACGCGACCGTAGGTTAGAATCCTGCCTCGGGCATGGATGTGTGTGATGTCCTTAGGTTAGTTAGGTTTAAGTAGTTCTAAGTTCTAGGGGACTGATGACCACAGCAGTTAAGTCCCGTAGTGCTCAGAGCCATTTGAACCCATTTCTGTGCTCTAAGTTCTGCTAGAAATTAGATCATCTATACTCTCAGTAAAACAAAAAAGAAAGTCTCTCAGAAATACAGCGTAGCAGTCCATGAGCATTTTTGGTCACGTTAATGACTCCTATGCAGGGTAAGAAACGAAAGAGAAGAACATTAGAAAATTGGAAATCTGTGGTAAGGTCTTATGGGACCAAACTGCTGAGGTCATCGGTCCCTAAGCCTACACACTACTAACCCTGACTTTAACTTACGCTATGGACAACACACGCCCATGCCCGAGGTAAGACTCGAACTGCCGACAGGGGTAGCCTCACGGACCGTGACAAGGCGCCTAAGACCGCACGGCTAGTTTGTTCGAAAGCTTCAACAGACTGTAGAGTGATAGGAATGTTACAGATTGCTGAAGACATCATCGTAGCGAATGCGTGTATCCTTATATTAGTAGAACTGGCGTAATACGAAACACAATTCATACAGCAATGAGATAGGGAAAGAATGAGGTAGAAAGTAACTACAGCGGTAGAACCAGACATGGATAACATTCTCCTGATAGCAGATGGTGGTTGGAGAAGAGTTTGTGCTTATTTTTTAAGAAATGGATGAAAAAAGGTGAGACTACAGTAGCCTGGTGAGCAGTAAGCACACAGTGTTGATTACGACACGAAAACTCTTCGTCTAGTGGTTAGGGCTACTGGTTACTTACGTTTAGGACCCTGGTTGGATTGTCGGTGGTCGCCCCTGGGCAGAGTGTGCTGTAAACGCGTGACAGGTCCACTCAGGCTACTGGGCCCAAGTGAGCAACTGCTCGCGTAAATATACAGTGAATTTGATACGCAAATCGAATAGTGACGTTGAATGGAAAGTCCTCCAAGAGAATGTGAGACACGCTACATTTACTTGTTTCCTTCAGGACGTGAAGCCACAAAGCAGACTTTGTATGATGCTTATTTCTAACATAATTATACTTCTCCTACCTTTCGTTCGAACGAGAAAATTGGTGTATTTGGGACAGCACAAAAAAATTAACGAGTTTTGTCCTAACCACAAAGGTCGAAAAACATATCAAGGCAGGCTGAGACACAAAAAAAGAACGTATGTGCCGTTCCTTTGTCGTGCTCTGAGTCTGTTGCAAGCCTCGCACTTATTGCGTGACTCTTACACCCACGAAAACACGTGACCTGCCATACAACATTCCACTCAGTTTCAGGTAACACATGAAGAGACAAGCGACAGGCAGTCAGTCAGAAAACGGCGCAGTGGCGGCACTCAGTAACGGACTAAAATAAGCGACTCTACTAGCACCTAGCGTTTCTCAGGCGTTTTTCAGGTATCATCGCCACCTTAGACATTTTCCGAGCAGAGGAACAGAGGAGATTAGTGTTTAATGTCTCGCCGACAACGTGATTATTGGAGTAGAAGCTCGGATTAGGGAAAGCTGGGAGAGGAAATCGGGTGTGCCCTTCCAAAAGAAGCATCCCGGCATTTGCCTGAAGCGTCCTAGGGTAATCACGGAAAACATAAATCAAGATAGCCGGACGCGAGTTTTCGCAGATGATGCTGTAGTATACAGAGAAGTTGCAGCATTAGAAAATTGTAGCGAAATGCAGAAAGATCTGCAGCAGATAGGCACTTGGTGCAGGGAGTGGCAACTGACCCTTAACATAGACCAATGTAATGTATTGCGAATACATAGAAACAAGGATCCTTTATTGTATGATTATATGATAGCGGAACAAACACTGGTAGCAGTTACTTCTGTAAAATATCTGGGAGTATGCGTGCGGAACGATCTGAAGTGGAATGATCATATAAAATTAATTGTTGGTAAGGCGGGTACGAAGTTGAGATTCATTGGGAGAGTCCTTAGAAAATGTAGACCATCAGCAAAGGAGGTGGCTTACAAAACACCCGTTCGACCTATACTTGAGTATTGCTCATCAGTGTGGGATCCGTACCAGATCGGGTTGACGCAGGAGATAGAGAAGATCCAAAGAGGAGCGGCGCGTTTCGTCACAGGGTTATTTGGTAAGTGTGATAGCGTTACGGAGATGTTTAGCAAACTCAAGTGGCAGACTCTGCAAGAGAGGCGCTCTGCATCGCGGTGTAGCTTGCTGTCCAGGTTTCGAGAGGGTGCGTTTCTAGATGAGGTATCGAATATATTGCTTCCCCCTAGTTATACCTCCCGAGGAGATCACGAATGTAAAATTAGAGAGATTCGAGCGCGCACGGAGGCTTTCTGGCAGTCGTTCTTCCCGCGAACCATACGCGACTGGAACAGGAAAGGGAGGTAATGACAGTGGCATGTAAAGTGCCCTCCGCCACACACCGTTGGGTGGCTTGCGGAGTATAAATGTAGATGTAGATGAACCGTCGTCCTCCCGAATGCGAGTCCAGTGTGCTAACCACTGCTCCATCTCGCTTGGTACTTCTCCGAACAGTCGTCTCTATGGTAGTTACATAAATCTCCTCCCCCGTCAAAAAATAAATGAATGAAAATCCTTAATGTAAGTTTTATACTAATCAGTAAATCGGGGACACCTTTTGTAACACGAAACGTCGCATTTCACACTTATTACGGTGTTGAGTCGTCTCGGTTGCCCCATCATCTTATTAGTACGGATGCGGTGGAAGGAAACTCCGAGGCGATTGCACCACTATCTTTCTTTTTCAGATGGAAAAAAGATTCACGCAGAAAGAGCATGGAGTCTATTTAAGTACCGTATATCCGGCCTCTCATTTGTTACCTCTAACTGCTACAGAAGACCGACGCAAACTCTTATGTCTACGCTACTGCTGAGCATACTTGGTGCTGAAACCCAGGTTATTTCGTAGAACAAAATTTGCTGGATATCATTCCTACCTCACACAAATGGGATGCTATCGAGCGCCAGTACATATCCTATAAAAACCCTTATAATCTAGCGAAAAATTATCTGTGGCACTTACCTCCGCGATTGTAGCAAGTACTTGCAGAATCAGTGCCTCGACGAATTTTCACAGTTTTGTGTCCCAACTTTTGACAAACATACTACTATTTGTATGATCATAATGTTCTGGTCCTGTCAGAACGATTGTCATACTTTTAGATCTTCAGAAAGCAATGGTATGGCAAATACGTTTCCAATTGCTGCAAACGAGGGAAGTACTTAAGGGTGAAGAGATTAGACTAATACTGGAGCAGTAGGACTCAAATTGCAGTTCGTCCTTACCCGTTCTAGTTTTATGCTCCGTCTCTAACTATCTCCAATCAACGGAACATTATTCTAACACTAACATTGCCGCGAAGCCGGCCGCTGTTCTAGGCGCTTCAGTCCGGAACCGCGCTGCTACTACGGTCGCAGGTTCGAATCCTGCCTCGGGCATGGATGTGTGTGGTCTCCTTAGGTTAGTTAGTTTTAAGTAGTTCTAAGTTCTAGGGGACTGATGACCTCCGATGTTAAGTCCCACAGCGCTCAGATCCATTTGAACCATTTTGAACCACCAATTTCAGTTCTGTTCGCGAATGGTACATCGGAGGAGAGATATCCAGTACTCCTCGTTATTCGCCAAAATTTCTTTAATATTTGCCTCTGACCTTTACTCGTGATGTAAACTGGGGGATATAATACCCGTTGCTTTCCCTCCTCCCTTAATACAGCTAGGTAATGATCCCAGAACGACATACAGTTCTCAAGAAGTGGTCGAAAGAAGAATTACTAAGTGGCCTCCTCAGCCGATGAGTTGCTAGTCTCTAGGATTCTTCCGATAAATTCGAACTTTGTATATGACTCTCCTACAGCTAGATTTGCAGTGTCAGCAACCGAAATTACCGTATTCTAAGAAAACACGGTGAAGTATGTTCCATCTCAGATTATTGCCCTTTTATGTCCCATAAAATGGGTGTGAAATCTTATGGGACTTACAAACTGCCTATTGGCTTCTGTCTCGGGTTCTTCGGCCGACGTTCATCTAATGATTTTTCTGACGTTTCGCCAGCACGAGTGGCTGGCATTGTCAAAGCTTCACCCTCCATTGCCGGTGGTAAACTGGAGGCGAGCTCGCGGCCGCAGACTATATGTACCTGGCGCGCCAACGTCCGAGGGCTTCTCCGCGGTCATTTCCGGTGCGGTTCTCCTCTTGCTACCTGCGACGGTCGTTCGCTGCAGTACGGGAAGCCAGGATCCGTTTACCTTAAGGCTTTCCTCTTTCTTGTTGAAACTGTTCGCGTGTTTTTGGATTTCTACAGCTTCTCTGAACACGCGCGTGTGATAGTGCTTCTCTACAGCCAGAACTTCCGTGTCGGCGAATTTTATTACGTGGTCGGTCTCATTCAGTGCGTGTTCTGCCACGGCCGATTTCTCCACCTGCCCCAACCTGCAATGTCGCTTATGCTCTTTGATCCTGGTGTTAATGGATCGTCCAGTCATTCCGACATAAACTTTTCCGCATGTGCAAGGTATACGGTATATTCCCGACATTGCAAGTGGGTCTCTTTTCTCCTTCGCCGATCTAAGACACTCTTTGATCTTCCTTGTCGGTTTGAAAATCGTCTTTACGCCGTGTTTGCGCATTATACGGCCGATTCTGTCCGTCACTCTGGGAATGTATGGCAGAAAGGCCGTACCCGACATTTCTTTTTCTGGTTCCTTACTTCGCCGAGTGTTTGGCTCTGTTACCCTTCTAATGTAATTTGTGGAGTACCCATTGCTCCTCAGAACAGTTTCCAGGTGTTGCATTTCTCGTTTGAGGTGTTGAGGCTCACATATTCGTCCTGCTCTCGTTACGAGCGTACTAATCATGCCTCTTTTCTGGCTCGGGTGGTGGTTTGACAGTTTGTGGAGGTATCGGTCCGTGTGTGTCGGTTTTCGATACACGCTGTGTGATGGTGAAGAACAGCTCGGTGAATTCCTGAGACACTTGAACAGCCTCCATGCCAACATAACATTTACCATGGAGGTAGAAAAGGACAGGAAACTGCCATTTCTAGATGTGCTGGTCACAAGGGACGGCGAAAACCTGGGACACGGCACGGTCAGGTTGTTCAAATGGCTCTGAGCTCTATGCGACTTAGGTTCTAATGTCACCATTCGCCTAGAACTTAGATCTAATTAAACCGAACTAACCGAAGGACATCACACACGTCCATGCCCGACGCAAGATTCGAACCTGCGACCGTAGCAGTCGTTCGGCTACAGACTGTAGCGCCTAGAACCGCACGGCCACTCCGGCCGGCGGTCAGGTTGTTGTTGTCGTCGTCGCCGTGTAGTAGTTTATCATCATAAACATGAATGACGAAAAACTTGCTGAATTAGTGCGCAAGTATCCTGTGTTGTATGATCTCAACAACCCCAAGTACATGGACACAGAGCTTTCTTTCTCGGGGACTTTGTCCCTCTCCAACGCGGGGTCGGCTTTGTTAGTACGGATTTGGCAGTGTTAATTGCAGAGGGTGGCCAGATGGCCTTCCTGACGCCACCGCGAACCCCCAGGGAAGGAAGTAGTGTACCCCAGCTGTCTGCAGCTAGTTTAAGTCATGAAATGGTGCGAACGTTTGCAAATGTCTGAGTCGTGGAACTGAGGCGGAGCTTGGGGACCAGCCAGGTATTCACGTAGCGGGATGTGGAAAACCGCCTAAAAACCACATCCAGGCTGGCCGGCATACCGGCCCTCGTCGTTAATCCGCAGGGCGGATTCGATCCGAGGCCGGCGTGCCTACCCGAGTCCAGGAAGCAGAGCTGAAGAACAGAATAAAATAGGATCAGAAATGAAAACAAATGGTAAGTACATACGTGTATATTCCTGATTTTACATCAATGGTTGGTTGGTTGGTTGTTTGAGGTTTAAGGGACCAAACAGCGAGGTCATCAGTCCCTTGTTTCAAATATACTCCATTCTGCTAACGGGACATCTCAGAAAAGTCAGAACAATAAAACGGAAAAAGGGAAAAAACGTAAAGGGCACTCACGTTGTCATTGGTAAAAACAAATGAGGGAAGTCGGCAAGAGAACGAACCCAACACTATGCTGAAACAGCATAGGCAAGACCACCTGTGACTTAAAAGGTACAACTGCTATAATGCAGAAAATACGTATGGGAATAAAAAGACTAACCAAGCCTTAAAAAAGGGTAAAAAGAGTAAAAGGGGAAGAAAAGAGGATTCCGGTCAGGGAGGTGAATCGGGAATCTCTAAACACTGCCTACAGTGGGAGACACCCAAACACTCACCGCCCTGCCCCAACACCAGAGAGATTAAAAACCTTAAAACTGAGAATAAAAACCACTCTCCCGGAGGAAACCGAGAACCAGAGAGACCATCCGGGAATCGTCAGCCAACATCAAAGGTAAAGTGTGGGGGAGTCTGTACTTAGTACGCAGAGCCAAAAGAAGGGGGCATTCAACCAAAATGTGGGCCACTGACTGGAAGGCTCCACAACCACATAGCGGGGGTGGCTCATCACGCAAAAGAAAACCATGGGTCAGCCTGGTATGACCAATGCGGAGACGACACAGTGTGGTCGAGTCCTTTCGGGAGAGGCGAAAGGAAGAACGCCATGGGCCTGGTGTCACCTTAATTGCACGAAGTTTATTAGACAGTGGAGTAGCCTCCCAAGAATTGGCCCATGACTGCGCGAAGTGGGATTTGATGTGAAGCCGTAAATCCGCTGCAGGAGGGGTTACAGGAAACGGGGGGTAAGTAACTGCTCCCCCAGCCAAACGATCAGCGAGCTCATTTCCCGGGATACCCACATGGCCAGGGACCCATAGGAAGTCAATGGAACAAGCAGCACGGTGAATATCAGCGAGATGGTCATGGATGGCAGAGACCAAGGGATGGCGCGAAAAACACCGGTCAATAGCAAGAAGGCCACTCATCGAGTCCGTACATAACAAAACGCGGTTGTGTTGGGACTGTTTAATAAAGGTAAGGGCCCGGGAAATTGCCATCAATTCCGCAGTAAACACCCCACATGTAGGTGGCAGCAGATGATTTTCCGTTCCAAAAGAGGACGTGAAGGCATACCCAACATGATCAGCAGATTTAGAGCCATCAGTGTAAAAAACAATAGCATCCCGAAACTCCCATAAAATTTTGCGGAAAAAGGAACGAAACACCACCGGGGGGATGGAATCTTTCGGACCGCGGCGGAGATCCATCCGAATTCGAGGCCGAGGAACTAACCAAGGAGGGGTGGAGGGGAGGGAGCGAGGAAGACAGGACAAAGAAGGAAGTTGAAAATCACGGTAAAGAGACGCAAGGCGCAGCCCAACCGGTAAACCCGCCCGAGGGCGGGAGTCGGGTGGGCGACGTCCATGGTCTGGGAACAGGATAGAATAGGAAGGATGAGAGGGAGAAGAACGGATAGTGAGGGCATAAGACACCAGAAGCTGGGACCGCCGAACAGAAAGGGGTGGGATCCCAGCTTCAACCAGGAGACTATCAACAGGGCTAGTAGGGAAGGCACCGGTGGCCAAACGGATACCACGATGGTGGACTGGATCCAGCACGTGCAGTGTGGAAGGAGCAGCTGAACCATAAACTTGACAACCATAGTCCAAACGAGACAGAACTAGAGCACGATAAAGACGGAGGAGGAGAGAACGGTCCGCACCCCAAGAGGAGTGGGCAAGGAAGCGAAGGACATTGAGTTTACGGAAACATCCTACCTTCAGGAGTCTGATATGGGGCAACCAAGTGAGCTTGTTGTCGAAAAGAAGACCCAGGAAACGAAACTGTGAAACCACAGGCAATCGTTGTGCAGCGAGATAGAGCTCTGGATCAGGGTGGACCGTAGTACGGCGACAGAAGTGGACCACCCGCGATTTTAAAGGAGAGAATTGAAACCCGTGTGAGAGGGTCCATGCAGAGGCACGCCGTATAGCCACCTGGAGCTGCCGTTCTGCAGATGCCATCGAGGAGGAACTAACCCAAATGCAGAAATCATCCACATACAGGGCAGGGTCGACCAAGGGACCGACAGAGGCCACAAGTCCATTGATAGCAATGAGGAAAAGAAGGACACTCAAGACAGAACCCTGTGGGATGCCCGTCTCCTGGGTCCGTGGAGAACTAAAAGCAGTACCAACTCGAACTCTGAATGACCGATGGATCAGGAACTGGCGGATAAAATTCGGGAGTGGGCCCCGAAGACCCCACTGATGAAGGGTTAGTAAGATGTGATAGCGCCAGGCCGTGTCATAGGCCTTGCGAAGGTCAAAAAACACTGCAACCAAATGGCGGCGCTGGGAAAAAGCCTGCCGAACTGCGGATTCCAAGCGAAGTAAATGATCGATTGGAGATCGTCCCTCGCGAAAGCCACACTGGTAAGGGGACAATAGATCCCGAGATTCGAGGACCCAAGTGAGCCGACGGGCTACCATCCGTTCAAGTAACTTACAAACAACATTGGTCAAACTAATTGGCCGATAGCTGTCAACAGATAGGGGGTTCTTACCAGGCTTAAGGACAGGAACCACAATGCTATCCCTCCACTGAGAAGGGAAGTCACCCTGGAGCCAGATACGGTTAAACACCCGAAGAAGATGTTGCCGTTGTGGAGCACTGAGATGTTGAAGCAGTTGGTTATGAATGGAATCTGGGCCAGGGGCCGTATCATGAGAAGAAGATAGAGCAGAAAGAAATTCCCATTCAGTAAAAGGTTCGTTATAAGATTCTGACTCACAAGTGGTGAAACTTAAGGTGAGAGCTTCAGCCTGCTGTTTGTGATGAAGGAAAGCAGCGGGATAGGAGGCTGACGCCGATGCCACTGCAAAATGGGTCGCAAGATGTTCGGCGATAACTAATGGGTCCGTACAAATGCCATCTGGGAGGTGAAGGCCTGGTAGGGTGGACTGCCGATGGCAACCTTGGAGAGAACGAAGTGTAGCCCATACCCGTGACAGAGGGACAGTGGAACCAAGGGAAGAAACGAATCGTTCCCAACATATCCGCTTGCTCTGTTTGATTAAATAACGGGCTTTAGCGCGAAGGCGTTTAAAAGTAGTAAGGCTGGCTACGGATGGGTGCCTCTTGAAGTGTTGCAAAGCTCGACGGCGATCACGGATGGCAATGGCAATGGCCGGACTCCACCACGGGACTTGCCGGTGACGAAATAGTCCAGATGAGCGCGGGACAGCAACGTTAGCAGCGCGAACAATCGCGTCAGACAAGTCACGTAGGACGTCATCAATACAACCCGACAAAGAGGGAGAAAACTCGACCTGTGCAGTGTATAGAGGCCAATCAGCGCGGTGGAAAGACCAACGAGGTAACCTGTCCATCGGGGAGCGCGAAGGGAGCGTGAGAATCAACGGGAAATGGTCACTATCACAAAGGTCGTCGTGTGGCGACCAGTGTAATGAAGGGAGGAGAGAGGGAGAAGAAAGAGAAAGATCAATGGCAGAAAAGGTACCATGACCAGCACTGAAATGAGTAGGGGAGCCATCATTAAGAAGACACAGGTCGTGGTCTGCAATAAATTGGTCTATAAGAAGACCTCGTCTAGATGGAAAGGCACTGCCCCACAAAGGATGATGAGCATTAAAATCCCCAAGGAGGAGGAAGGGAGGAGGAAGTTGCTGAAGAAGGGTGGTTAAGGCAGCAGGTGTAAGAGCCCTGTCAGGAGGGAGATAAAGATTGCAAACGGTGACTGCAGAGTCTAAGTGGACCCTAACAGCAACCGCTTCCAATGTAGTTTGGAGAGGAATCCACGTGCAAGCAATGTCGGTACGGACCAACGTACAAACGCCACCAGAAGCCCGCAAGGGTCCGACCCGATTGCGACAGAAAACACGGAACCCACGGAGGGTCGGTGAGTGAGCATCAGTAAAATGTGATTCCTGGAGAACCACACAAGCTGCAGAGTAGGACGAAAGAAGGGATTTCAATTCCGGAAGGTGTCGATAGTAGCCATTACAATTCCATTGGAGAACCACAGAACGATGGTTTAAATGAGGGCTGAACACGCTAAATCCAGTCATACTGCCGGGTCCCCACCCGTCACAGACAAGGAGGGGGCGACATCCATAAACGACAGGTCAGAATCCAGTTGTGAAGTCGGGGAAGGGACCTCCGGTGACACCAGAGGCTCTTTGTCCCGGGACTTATGTTTCTTCTTCTTTTCAGGCTGAGATCGAGGAGGGCTGTGTGGCATAAAGGAGCCAGCTGCAGCAAGATCAGGAACAGAAAGAGACCGGGCGACCTGGGGGCCGACAGACCGCGGCTCTCGCGGTCGCCGCGCGGCAGCAGACCTTTGACCTGAAAGGTGCCGGGAAGGGGCATCCCGGGAGAGGCGCCCTTGACCGGCAGACGCCGAAGGAGTGGGACACTTCTCCGGCTGGGGAGGGGGAGCAGCACCCAGAGGAGAAGGTGTGGGAGCCGCAGGGGAGGGGGGGAGGAGTGGGGTCCGGGATGGGGGTAAGGAAGGGGGGGGAAGGGGGGAAGATGTAACCAAGGCGTAACTCGATGTCATAGACACAGGGTGCAGTCGTGCATATTTCTTACGGGCCTCTGTGTAGCTTAAACGATCGAGGGACTTATACTCTTGGATCTTTTTTTCTTTCTTATAAACTGGGCAATCTGGTGAACGTGGAGAATGACTACCACGACAATTTACACATACAGGAGGGGGAACACAGGGACTCCCCTCATGGAGTGGACGTCCACAGTCACCACAGAGAGGGTCCTGGGAACAGCGAGAAGACATGTGGCCAAAACGCAAGCACTTAAAACACCGCATAGGAGGTGGGATGTACGGCTTCACATCACAGCGATAGACCATAATCTTAACTTTCTCAGGAAGGGTATCCCCTTCAAAGGCCAGGATAAAGGCACCAGTATCAATACGGTTATCTTTAGGACCCTTCTGAACACGCCGAACAAAGTGAACACCCCGCCGTGCGAGATTGTCCCGAAGTTCCTCATCAGTTTGAAGGATGAGGTCCCTGTGGAAAATCACACCTTGTACCATATTTAGAGACTGGTGAGGGGTAATAGACACAGGAATTGTGCCAAGATGGGTACAGGCACGAAGGGCCGCAGATTGGGCAGCTGAAGTAGTTTTAATCAGCAACGAACCCGACCGCATCTTGCTCAGGGAGTCCACTTCGCCAAACTTGTCTTCAATGTGTTCCACAAAGAATAAAGGCTTGACACTGGTGAAAGTATCTCCATCAGTCCTGGTGCAAACTAGATAACGGGGGAAAGGTTTTGCCCCTAGACGACGGGCCTGACCCTCTTCCCAGGGGGTAGCCATGGAAGGGAAGGCCGAAGGGGCAAGAGAAGCAGCACTTGAGGAATCAGTACCACGCAGAGAGACGGCCGCAGGACGGCCAGAGTTTTGGACCCTTATGCGTTTCATCTGCATAGCGTCCGCCCTGATACCACCCACTCCGATCAGGGGCTCTCCTCACGGGCGCCACCCAGCCACAGCAAGGGCCGTCTGGCACGGCGGCCATTGCCGGGAGTTCCGATGCTCCAGGATGACGAGCAACCACTCCAAGGCATGCATGAGGAGGTCACAGCTCAGGTATCAGAAGTGTGATCCCTGTGTGTTCAGGGGGCTCAACCAAAAGGGTACATAGCGACCCCACCACACGGGCTGGCTACCGTGCTGGCTATGCACCCTAGCATCAGACCACGACGTGAAAGAAAAGGTGGAATGTACTAGGAGGGCGCACGTCGGAGACACTAGGTAAGGTGCTCTTCCCCAAATGGCTCACACTACGGAAGAGAAATTTTGGAATGGAGGTCAAACCCCAGAGGGGGACCAAGGAATGCCAAAAAGAGGAGATAAGTACGCAACAAAGCCAGAGAGTAAAACTAACAGAACCAGGAGGATAGCGGGGCCAACATAAACAAGGACACCAATAGTGGGAGAGGAGAGGGCGAGGGGAAAGGAGCATGGAGGGGAAAGGAGGGGAAGGAAAAGGAAATGCAGCCCGGGAGAGAAAGAAGGCTGCGATGGCTCGGGGCCCCGTGCTCGCCACGCACGTATCCACAAAAGAGTTGTGGACCCCCTGGGGGGTTTACATCAATGAATACAATCACCTACGTAAAAGATTACTGCCAGAGTGCTGCCTGTAGTTGTAACATTTTCTTCCTAAATGCCCCGACATCAAGAGCAAATTAATTACATTTAACGCCTGCAAGTGGAAACAAACTTATGGAGAATTTCCTTGTGTAATTAAAGAACGGTGATTCGGTGTTCGAAGGAACCAGAATAGAAACGTGTTTCCCATAAAAATTTCCTATAAAGTTGGGAAAAAGGCACATTTCATAAAAACCTTTAGCGATGTTCTTACGCATTTCGTCTGTCGGAGTAGACATCAATTCGTCCATTGTATTTTCTGTCATTATCTTGCAGGTCTCTCGTACTATCTTGTGAACTGTATTATGCCACATGTGATAACTAAGGGAAATCGTGTTCATTGCATCTCCAGTAGAAAAACATCCTTAAAAAAAAAAGGTAGGCGGTAGAGATGTAACAAAGAAAGATTTCACATGTGGTCTTTGTGGTAATGAATCAGTATCGCGCGAATCAGAAGAAAACACTCAAGACTATACAACAGCAGCCAATAATGATGAATGTTTATTTCACATATTTAGTTACCAATTAACTGTCAAAGTTATACACTAAACAACCTCAATCAAACGGCGAGCCTTCCTATTGATGTGATGGCTTTTCTTCGATGTGTATTTCCATTTTTCAGATGAACTTCCAACTTGTTCAGTAGTAAGAGGAATGAATTTTCTGACATTCTGAAATATTGATAAAACTTTGTTCCATCGTCCATCAATTTACTGTACAGAGTGGCAAGTTTTCCCTCTGTTGCCCTCTTTTCCACGTCTGAAGAACCCACGACCGTTTTTTCACTTGTGCTTCCTCTCCTTGATCCAGAATCGCAGCAACCAGTGTGAGATCGTCGTCCGAGAACTTTGCCATCCCGGCCGCTCAAGTGCACTGCCACACACCTGAAGAAATGCTGACCGCTGTTCAAATCGTTCAAATGGCTCTGACCACTATGGGACTTAACATCTGAGGTCATCAGTCCCCTAGAACTTAGAACTACTTAAACCTAACTAACCTAAGGACATCACACACATCCATGCCCGAGGCAGGGTTCGAACCTGCGACCGTAGCGGTCGCACGGTTCCAGACTGTAGCGCCTAGAACCGCTCGCCCAATTCTGCCGGCCTCTGACTGCTGTGGTTTGGTTTGGTTGTTTGAGGAAGGAGACCAGACAGCGTGGTCATTGGTCTCATCGGATTAGGGAAGGATGGGGAAGGAAGTCGGCCGTGCCCTTTCAGAGGAACCATCCCGGCATTTGCCTGGAGCGATGTAGGGAAATCACGGAAAACCTAAATCAGGGACTACTGTGAATAGACGTCACTGTGGCATCATGGCCGGTACAATTGCGGGTCACTTACGGCACTGTCGCGTCACTGATGTATGTGAAGCGGCCTTTATGGTTGTTGGCCGGCGTAGCCCAGCCTACCGAGGATTTAAATTTCCTTGCACGTGTCTAGTAGCATCTGTGCCTCGCAAACAAGTGGGTGTTCGCCAGTCGAAATAAGACATCCAACACAAACGTCAGCTAAACACTTGGCGGTTGTATGTCTGGCTGCGAGACCAAAGTGATAAAGGCCATAGAGCGTACCCCTCTTTTGCCCAACATCAGGGGAAGGTTACAGATTAATAGCCCAATCTTGCCCGTGTCATTGTTCATTTCCTCACCGGACATGGCCCGTATCTAGCGGACCTATAGAGCGTCTCGCTTCCTGCGGGCAGCAGCTACCAATGCTGTGAACTTGCATCCAGTGACTACGTCATGCTGTACTGTGAGCGATATTTACACCCACACACGATGAAACTAAACGGGAATCACAACAAAATGCTATAACTAACACTCAGGGACTTACACAAACGGGGACAATTAAATGAACTAACAGACCACACATCCAAGACAGAATACACGATCTATAAACAGATGAGACCTTAACAAGCATCGTAGCAGTCGTCGAGGAGACGACTGGGTTAGTTCAGATGATGAGTCCAGTACAACGGACTATTCCAACACCGAAACAGTGGACATAACGCACGAATAAGATGATTTAGACATCCAACTATAAGAGCATTAAACACTAATCAAACCACATAGCCGTATGTTGTATAACCGTTGCCGGTTATTGTATCAGGCGCCACGTGAAACCTGTTACTGTAATGACAGATTTTTTGCGCATAGCGTAGTTAGAGTACAACCGAGCGAGGTGGCGCAGTCGTTAGCACACTGGACTCGCATTCGGGAGGACGACGGTTCATATCCACGTCCGGCCGTCCTGATTTAGGTTTTCCGTGATTCACCTAAATCGCTTAAGGCAAATGCCGGGATGGATCCTTTGAAAGTGCACGGCCGACTTTCTTTTCCATCTTTTCGTATTCCTGTGGGACCGACGGCCTTGCTGTTTGGTCCTCTTTCCCAAATCAACCGCCGGCCGTAGTGGTTGAGTGGTTCTAGGTGCTACAGTCTGGAACCGCGCGACCGCAGGTTCGAATCCTGCTGTGGGGCGGCTGGTGGAATTATGTTGCTGTTATATAAAATTTGTTTGCATGTAGAAACACTGCATTTCCCGGCCGATTAACCATATGTGCAGCGGCGGGTGGAATTATCGTTAAAATGTTCCTATTATTTAGAATGTTATTTATGCTGTCTTTCGCCGTTCTCAACACTGGCTTTCTAACTACAATATTGGCAACCAGAAAGTGATTAGCAAAACGTGATGCCTGCAATTAGAATTCCTAGTGCCCACTTCATCTGAGAAACACACTTACAGCTGCAGCTTATAGCTCTGAGAAATTAGGAGATTGTCTAGGATTCATAATCAAAAACGATTTTGATTAAAATAGTTCAGTATATTCTGAAAGTCACAGATGAAAACAAAAGAATCCACACAATCTAACTAACAGAGCAGTTCAGAGTCTAATGCGCTGATGCCACTATAACTGTCCAAATTAAATGTTTAAATGAATGCTCGCCATAATTTGATGATTAGTTTCATCAAACGCCACACTAAATAATTGGTAGAATGTCTGTCCCGCGGCGGCACGTGAAAATACGACAATACGCAAACTGAAGATCGATAATTAAAGTCATCCCAGAATTAACACATCACTCGAAAATGATTTCATGGTTACGCGTATCTCGAGTAACTTAATACGGCATCCGAGGCTGTTTGTAGCAATGATACCGACGCGACGCGACTCCCGACAGATGGCGTGCTATTCAGCGTCTGGAGAGAACTGGGGCCTTGCTTCCTCGCGCAGCGTTCTTATATATATAAAGCCGCGGTGCGGACGGCTAAGGGAACGCCTGATCAAATCGGCTCTTCCGACTAGCCGCTGGGCTAGTAAGGCACCACTTTAAGTTACCTAATAAATCATAGCTTCTCTTGCTGATGGCCGATGAAGCTCTTAATTTAAATGTGCATTCAGCACACAGGTAAGTATTGATAATAAAATTTTGACGTGGCTAAGTTAAATATTTTGGGCGAGAGAATTAATTTAGTTACACTGCACGCAGTAGACGAGCTCTGAACTGGCCCTTTGGAGATACGCTATCGCTATAGTTTTATAGGTATTCAAATGAAACTTCTCACATCTTCATAGTTATAGCGGATCTCCAACCTACTAAATATAAACATCCTCGCCTTATTTATTAGCCTACTTAATCTATCTTGCTTCCTGAAGTTTTAAGACAAAAACCAGAAAATCATGAATTTCCACTAAAATCTTAAATTGTGAGATCCAGAAGACTGTTTTTATTAAATAATTATGAAAATTGAATCTAATTATCAATTTTTAATTCTCTAGCTCTTTTCTGTTGCGCCAATGATTTTTACAGAAAAACGTCAAAATTTCGAAAATGGCTGAAGTTATCGAACTGATATTCAACACATGTTGTTTTAGTATTACTCCTGACATGCTAGAAATGTTTTAGGTTATTTGCTTGATTTTTAAAGTATTGCGCAACATTTATGACGTCAGAGCTAGTTACAGCGGACTGGGCTGGCACACAATGCAAAGACTGATGTGAATTTAGTACGGCGTGAGTAGGCTGCTTCCCTACACTGCCTCGGGCATGGATGTGTGTGATGTCGTTAGGTTAGTTAGGTTTAAGTAGTTCTAAGTTCTAGGGAGCTGATGACCTCAGAAGTTAAGTCCTGTAGTGCTCAGAGCCATTTGAACCATTTTGAACCCAAATCAACCAATCAATAAGTGTACAGCATACACAACATTCATCAATAGTAATCATTTATCACACAGTATGCAAACACCAAGTAGAACCCAGAATGAAGTAGACTAGTGACCCAACATACCTCAGTATGTAATCTTGGGAGGCACTGCACGGGGTTGTCGGACTCGAGGTAACATTTCTAGATCTCTTCCCTGGGCAGCGCAGCTAAAGGGACCTCTACTACTCAATTTGTCCTATCTTCCTTTATCGCTCTTCTTGACTCAACTCTTTTTCCCTTTTATAATTTCTCATTTACAGTCTGAAGTATAATAGTTTTATAAGTATGACACAGTTCCCATTTACATAAGAAAGAGGACGAAAGATATCCGTTAGTCCCCTCTTCACGTCGTGCTGCAAGGGCAACAGAGCCCGCGGCCCTAGCCACGTAGCGTAAGAGCTGCGCTGTGGGGGTTGTTGGTTCCGGCGAAGTGTACTGAGTGGAGCACTACGGTCTGCGCAAAACTTATTAGATGGCGCACCCTAGTAGACCAAATGCAGCGTGCAGCATGTCGAAATATCTGCGCTTCTGCAAGACATCAATCAACTGCATTCCAGTAAGTTGTATGAAAATTTTATACGCTGGGAGAAACTATGTTGTAGCTAAGACTTCCCAAAATCAACAATACATGGAATTAATCTAGGCTCCACTATCTGTAACCTTTTGGATCTCGTGAACGAACAGAAAACTACGTTTCACACAGTCGGTTCTTGCAGAATCCGCCTTGACATTTTCCCATGTTGCTCCAAATCGTTAGACTGTCACTGATCAATATGAAGGAGTCAGGTGATGCATTGATACTGTACTCAAAAGCGTATTGACAATTTTCCCCTATCTTCACCATCACCTCGCAGACATTTTTTGTGCTATTCGTTCTGAATTTACCTACGACTACTTATCCAGGATTACTGTTATTATTATTATTTCTTTCCTTTCTCAGACGTTATATCTGGTTAAAAATGTAAAGTGACGCGGACCTTGATCAAGCGTGACTTCCTTTTAACTGTACGGTATATGTTATATTGCATTTAGGAACTTTCGGGTAATTGAACATGTATCAATAATTACGGATTTCTGTAGTTGTGTATATAAGTTTAGATGTACCTGTATTGCATTCATGTACTGGTGGATATTGTGTGGTATGACTCCTGTAGTTGATAGTATAATTGGTATAATGTCAACTTTATCCTGATGCCACATGTCTTGGACTTCCTCTGCCAGTTGGATGTATTTTTCAATTGTTTCTCCTGTTTTCTTTTGTATATTTGTTGTATTGGGTATGGATATTTCGATTAGTTGTGTTAATTTCTTCTTTTTATTGGTGAGTATGTCAGGTTTGTTATGTGGCGTTGTTTTATCTGTTATAATGGTTCTGTTCCAGTATAATTTGTATTCATCATTCTCCAGTACATTTTGTGGTGCATACTTGTATGTAGGAACGTGTTGTATTATAAGTTTATGTTGTAAGGCAAGCTGTTAATGTATTATGTTTGCTACATTGTCATGTCTTCTGGGGTATTCTGTATTTGCTAGTATTGTACATCCGCTTGTGATGTGATCTACTGTTTCTATTTGTTGCTTGCAAAGTCTGCATTTATCTGTTGTGGTATTGGGATCTTTAATAATATGCTTGATGTAATATCTGGTGTTTATTGTTTGATCCTGTATTGCAATCATGAATCCTTCCGTCTCATTGTATATATTGCCTTTTCTTAGCCATGTGTTGGATGCGTCTTGATCGATGTGTGGCTGTGTTAGATGATACGGGTGCTTGCCATGTAGTGTTTCCTTTTTCCAGTTTACTTTCTTTGTATCTGTTGATGTTATGTGATGTGATCTAAAGGGTTGTAGAAGTGGCATTGAGTGCTTCTTGGTCTGTGTTACTCCATTTCACTACTCCAAATGAGTAGGTCAATATTGGTATAGCATAAGTATTTATAGCTTTTGTCTTTTTTCTTGCTGTCAATTCTGTTTTTCAGTATTTTTGTTAGTCTTTGTCTATAGTTTTCTTTTAGTTATTCTTTAATATTTGTATTATCTATTCCTGTTTTTTGTCTGTATCCTAGATATTTATAGGCATCCGTTTTTTCCATCGCTTCTACGCAGTCGCTGTGGTTATCCAATATGCGATCTTCTTGTTTAGTGTGTTTTCCCTTGACTATGCTATTTTTCTTACATTTGTCTGTTCCAAAAGCCATATTTATATCATTGCTGAATACTTCTGTTATCTTTAGTAATTGGTTGAGTTGTTGATTTGTTGCTGCCAGTAGTTTTAGATCATCCATGTATAGCAAATGTGTGATTTTGTGTGGGTATGTTCCAGTAATATTGTATCCATAATTTGTATTGTTTAGCATGTTGGATAGTGGGTTCAGAGCAAGGCAGAACCAGAAAGAACTTAATGAGTCTCCTTGGTATATTCCACGCTTAATCTGTATTGGCTGTGATGTGATTATTTGAATTTGTTTGGATATTAAGTGTGGTTTTCCAATTTTTCATTACTATGTTTAGGAACTGTATCAATTTAGGATCTACTTTGTATATTTCCAATATTTGTAGTAACCATGAGTGGCGTACACTATCAAAAGCTTTTTGGTAATCAATGTATGTGTAGTGTAGCGACCTTTGTTTAGTTTTAGCTTGATATGTCACCTCTGCATCTATTATCAGTTGCTCTTTACATCCTCGTGCTCCTTTGCAACAGCCTTTTTGTTCTTCATTTATAATTTTGTTCTGTGTTGTATGTGTCATTAATTTCTGTTTAATGACTTAAGTTAATATTGTGTATATTGTTGGTAGGCATGTTATGGGGCGATATTTAGCTGGGTTCGCTGTGTCTGCTTGATCTTTAGGTTTCAGATAAGTTATTCCATGTGTAAGTGTATCAGGGAATGTGTATGGGTCTGCAATGTAACTGTTAAATAATTTAGTTAGATGTGAATGTGTTGAGGTGAACTTCTTTAGCCAGAAATTTGCTATTTTATCTTTTCCAGGGGCTTTCCAATTGTGAGTAGAATTAATAGCTTGGGTGACTTCATGTTGCAAAATTATCACTTCAGGCATTTGTGGTATCATCTTGTATGTGTCTGTTTCTGCTTGTATCCACCGTGCATGCCTGTTATGTTGTACCGGGTTTGACCATATGTTGCTCCGGAAGTGTTCCATGTCTGTTATGTTTGGTGGATTGTTTATTTTAATGTGTGTGTTATCTATTGTCTGGTAAAATTTCTTTTGGTTTATGTTGAATGTTTGGTTTTGTTTCCTTCTATTTTCACTTTTTTTGTATCTCCTAAGTCGTTTGGCCAATGCTTGTAATTTCTGCTTCTTCTCACGTAATTGCTCTATCGCTTCTTGTTGTGAGATTTTACCTAACGTTTTTCGTTTTATTTTCTGACATTTCATTTCTTATAAATTGTGTTAGCTGTCCGATGTCCTTTCTCAGTTTTTCTATTCTGATCTGTAGCCTGTGTTGCCATGCTGGTTTTGTGGGTTTCTTCTGTGTGTTGGTTGGTTCTGATCTCTGCCTAGTGTGTATATTTAGTGTAGTGAGTGCTCCTATATAAACCAGTAGTTGTAACTCTTCCATAGTTGTGTTTTCATTTATTTTGTTGTGTATGATTGTGTTGATAGTTTTTATTGTTGTTTCGACTTGTGGGTTATTTGGTGGTCTATGCAAGAATGGTCTAATGTCTGTATTTGTGTCTTTGTATTCTATATATGTTAGCTGAAATTTTTCTTCTATATCTAACATCTGTGTCACTTCGTGTTCTATTTGTGCTTGTTCTGGTGGCTGTCATAAGATTTCGTTTTCCTCTGATTGTTTAATTGGTGCTTGTTGTTCTTTGTTTGTTTGCTGTGGGATGTTTGAGTCCATTACTGTATTTTCTTCTTCTGATTGCACATTATTTTGTTCCAGTATTTGTTGTACTTGTTGTTTGATGTTTTCTAATTCTGACTGGGGTATCCTGTTATTTTTGATTACTACACGGATCTGATCAGCTAGTCGTTGTTCTGTTAAAAATTTTAATTCTGGGTATCTGGTAATAAATGTTGTGTATACTTGTGATCTGTATCCAGTTGTGTTGGTTCCTAGGTTTGATGCTTGGTAATAACAGAACATGAGGTGTCGATTAACTTCATCTGACCATCTCATCCTCTGTCTGTTTTCCTTCTAGGGTGGTTGCAGGAAGCATATCCTGCAAAACACCTCTATTTGGATTTAAATCATTTTCCAGTTGGCTAGCAGTGTCGTTACCATTATGGGCGGGCATAGGGTTCAAGCGTCGTCCCCGACCATGACGGCGCTTGTCCGATGCTTCTTTAGTTCTGTCCTGAACCAACTAACCACACTAAAAGGGGGGTTAGCCCTATTAGTGGTTTGTTCTTTTCGTCGCCTTTTACGACTGGCAGAAAATACCGGAGGCCTATTCTTTTCCCGGGCCTCCACGGGGATTATTATTATTATTATTATTATTTCTTTACTTTCTCAGACGTTAAGTCTGGTTAAGAATGGAAAGTGACGCGGACCTTGATCAAGCGTCACTTCCTATTAACTGTACGGTATGTGTTATATTGCATTTAGGAACTTTCGGGTAATTGAACATGTATCAATAATAATAATAATAATAAAAATAATAATAATCCCCGTGGAGGCCCGGGAAAAGAATAGGCCTCCGGTATGTTCTGCCAGTCGTAAAAGGCGACGAAAAGAACAAACCACTAATAGGGCTAACCCCCCTTTAGTGTGATTAGTTGGTTCAGGACAGAACTAAAGAAGCCTCGGACAAGCGCCGTCATGGTCGGGGACAACGCTTGAACCCTATGCCCGCCCACAATGGTAACGACACTGCTAGCCAACTGGAAAATGATTTAAATACAAATAGAGGTGTTTTGCATGATATGCTTCCTGCAACCACCCTAGAAGGAAAACAAAGACAGAGGATGAGATGGTCAGATGAAGTTAATCGACACCTCATGTTCTGTTATTACCAAGCAACAAACCTAGGAACCAACACAACTGGATACAGATCACAAGTATACACAACATTTATTACCAGATACCCAGAATTAAAATTTTTAACAGAACAACGACTAGCTGATCAGATCCGTGTAATAATCAAAAATAACAGGATACCCCAGTCAGAATTAGAAAACATCAAACAACAAGTACAACAAATACTGGAACAAAATAATGTGCAATCAGAAGAAGAAGGAAATACAGTAATGGACTCTAACATCCCAGAGCAAACAAACAAAGAACAACAAGCACCAATTAAACAATCAGAGGAAAACGAAATCTTAAGACAGCCACCAGAACAAGCACAAATAGAACACGAAGTGACACACATGTTAGATATAGAAGAAAAATTTCAGCTAACATATATAGAATACAAAGACACAAATACAGACATAAGACCATTCTTGCATAGACCACCAAATAACCCACAAGTCGAAACAACAATAAAAAATATCAACACAATCATACACAACAAAATAAATGAAAACACAACTATGGAAGAGTTACAACTACTGGTTTATATAGGAGCACTCACTACACTAAATATACACACTAGACAGAGATCAGAACCAACCAACACACAGAAGAAACCCACAAAACCAGCATGGCAACACAGGCTACAGATCAGAATAGAAAAACTGAGAAAAGACATCGGACAGCTAACACAATTTATAAGAAATGAAATCTCGGAAAAAAAACGAAAAAGGTTAGGTAAAATCTCACAAGAAGAAGCGACAGAGCAATTAGACGAAAAGAAGCAGAAATTACAAGCATTAGCCAAACGACTCAGAAGATACAAAAAAAAGTGAAAATAGAAGGAAACAAAACCAAACATTCAACATAAACCAAAAGAAATTTTACCAGACAATAGATAACACACACATTAAAATAAACAATCCACCAAACATAACAGACATGGAACACTTCTGGAGCAACATATGGTCTAACCCGGTACAAGATAACAGGCATGCACGGTGGATACAAACAGAAACAGACACATACAAGATGATACCACAAATGCCTGAAGTGATAATTTTGCAACATGAAGTCACCCAAGCAATTAATTCTACTCACAATTGGAAAGCCGCTGGAAATGATAAAATAGCACATTTCTGGTTAAAGAAGTTCACCTCAACACATTCACATCTAACTAAATTATTTAACTGTTACATTGCAGACCCATACACATTCCCTGATACACTTACACATGGAATAACTTATCTGAAACCTAAAGATCAAGCAGACACAGCGAACCCAGCTAAATATCTCCCCATAACATGCCTACCAACAATATACACAATATTAACTTAAGTCATTAAACAGAAATTAATGACACATACAACACAGAACAAAATAATAAATGAAGAACAAAAATGCTGTTGCAAAGGAGCACGAGGATGTAAAGAGCAACTGATAATAGATGCAGAGGTGACATATCAAGCTACAACTAAACAAAGGTCGCTACACTACGCATACATTGATTACCAAAAAGCTTTTGATAGTGTATCCCACTCATGGTTACTACAAATATTGGAAATATACAAAGTAGATCCTAAATTGATACAGTTCCTAAACATAGTAATGAAAAATTGGAAAACCACACTTAATATCCAAACAAATTCAAATAATCACATCACAGCCAATACAGATTAAGCGTGGAATATACCAAGGAGACTCATTAAGTTCTTTCTGGTTCTGCCTTGCTCTGAACCCACTATCCAACATGCTAAATAATACAAATTATGGATACAATATTACTGGAACATACCCACACAAAATCACACATTTGCTATACATGGATGATCTAAAACGACTGGCAGCAACAAATCAACAACTCAACCAATTACTAAAGATAACAGAAGTATTCAGCAATGATATAAGTATGGCTTTTGGAACAGACAAATGTAAGAAAAATAGCATAGTCAAGGGAAAACACACTAAACAAGAAGATTACATATTTGATAACAACAGCGACTGCATAGAAGCGATGGAAAAAACGGATGCCTATAAATATCTAGGATACAGGCAAAAAATAGGAATAGATAATACAAATATTAAAGAAGAACTAAAAGAAAACTATAGACAAAGACTAACAAAAATACTGAAAACAGAATTGACAGCAAGAAACAAAACAAAAGCTATAAATACTTATGCCATACCAATATTGACCTACCCATTTGGAGTAGTGACATGGAGTAACACAGACCTAGAAGCACTCAATACACTTACACGATCACAATGCCACAAATATAGAATACATCACATACATTCAGCAACAGAAAGGTTCACATTAAGCAGAAAGGAAGGAGGAAGGGGATTTATCGATATAAGAAATCTACATTATGGACAGGTAGACAATTTAAGAAAATTCTTTATAGAACGAGCAGAAACTAGCAAAATACACAAAGCAATCACTCATATAAATACATCGGCTACACCACTACAATTTCATAACCACCTCTACAACCCTTTAGACCACATAACATCAACAGATACGAAGAAAGTAAATTGGAAAAAGAAAACACTTCATGGCAAGCACCCGTATCATCTAACACAGCCACACATCGATCAAGACGCATCCAACACATGGCTAAGAAAAGGCAATATATACAGTGAGACGGAAGGATTCATGATTGCAATACAGGATCAAACAATAAACACCAGATATTACAGCAAGCATATTATTAAAGAGCCCAATACCACAACAGATAAATGCAGACTTTGTAAACAACGAATAGAAACAGTAGATCACATCACAAGCGGATGTACAATACTAGCAAATACAGAATACCCCAGAAGACATGACAATGTCGCAAAAATAATACATCAACAGCTTGCCTTACAACATAAACTTTTAAAACAACACGTTCCTACATACAAGTATGCACCACAAAATGTACTGGAGAATGATGAATACAAATTATACTGGAACAGAACCATTATAACAGATAAAACAACGCCACATAACAAACCTGACATACTCACCAATAAAAAGAAGAAATTAACACAACTAATCGAAATATCCATACCCAATACAACAAATATACAAAAGAAAACGGGAGAAAAAATTGAAAAATACATCCAACTGGCTGAGGAAGTCAAAGAAATGTGGCATCAGGATAAAGTTGACATCATACCAATTATACTATCAACTACAGGAGTCATACCACACAATATCCACCAGTACATCAATGCAATACAGCTACATCCAAACATATATATACAACTACAGAAATCCGTAATTATTGATACATGTTCAATTACCCGAAAGTTCCTAAATGCAATATAACACATACCGTACAGTTAATAGGAAGTGACGCTTGATCAAGGTCCGTGTCACTTTCCATTCTCAACCAGACTTAACGTCTGAGAAAGTAAAGAAATAATAATAATAATAATAATAATAATAATAATAATAATAATAATAATTCCCGTGGAGGCCCGGGAAAAGAATAGGCCTCCGGTATGTTCTGCCAGTCGTAAAAGGCGACGAAAAGAACAAACCACTAATAGGGCTAACCCCCCTTTTAGTGTGATTACTTGGTTCAGGACAGAACTAAAGAAGCCTCGGACAAGCGCCGTCATGGTCGGGGACGACGCTTGAACCGTATGCCCGCCCACAATGGTAACGACACTGCTAGCCAACTGGAAAATGATTTAAATCCAAATAGAGGTGTTTTGCATGATATGCTTCCTGCAACCACCCTAGAAGGAAAACAAAGACAGAGGATGAGATGGTCAGATGAAGTTAATCGACACCTCATGTTCTGTTATTACCAAGCAACAAACCTAGGAACCAACACAACTGGATACAGATCACAAGTACACACAACATTTATTACCAGATACCCAGAATTAAAATTTTTAACAGAACAACGACTAGCTGATCAGATCCGTGTAATAATCAAAAATAACAGGATACCCCAGTCAGAATTAGAAAACATCAAACAACAAGTACAACAAATACTAGAACAAAATAATGTGCAATCAGAAGAAGAAGAAGAAGAAAATACAAACAAAGAACAACACACATCAATTAAACAATCAGAGGAAAACGACATCTTAAGACAGCCACCAGAACAAGCACAAATAGAACACGAAGTGACACACATGTTAGATATAGAAGAGAAATTTCAGCTGACATATATAGAATACAAAGACACAAATACAGACATTACACCATTCTTGCATAGACCACCAAATAACCCACAAGTCGAAACAACAATAACAACTATCAACACAATCATACACAACAAAATAAATGAAAATACAACAATGGAAGAGTTACAACTACTGGTTTATGTAGGAGCACTCACTACACTAAATATACACACTAGGCAGAGATCAGAACCAACCAACACACAGAAGAAACCCACAAAACCAGCATGGCAACACAGGCTACAGATCAGAATAGAAAAACTGAGAAAAGACATCGGACAGCTAACACAATTTATAAGAAATGAAATATCAGACAAAAAACGAAAAAGGTTAGGTAAAATCTCACAACAAGAAGCAATGGAGCAATTAGATGAAAAGAAGCAGAAGTTACAAGCATTGGCCAAACGACTTAGAAGATACAAAAAAAGTGAAAATAGAAGGAAACAAAACCAAACATTCAACACAAACCAAAAGAAATTTTACCAGACAATAGATAACACACACATTAAAATAGACAATCCACCAAACATAACAGACATGGAACACTTCTGGAGCAACATATGGTCAAACCCGGTACAACATAACAGGCATGCACGGTGGATACAAGCAGAAACAGACTCATACAAGATGATACCACAAATGCCTGAAGTGATAATTTTGCAACATGAAGTCACCCGAGCAATTAATTCTACGCACAATTGGAAAGCCCCTGGAAATGATAAAATAGCAAATTTCTGGCTAAAGAAGTTCACCTCAACACATTCACATCTAACTAAATTATTTAACAGTTACATTGCAGACCCATACACATTCCCTGATACACTTACACATGGAATAACCTATCTGAAACCTAAAGATCAAGCAGACACAGCAAACCCAGCTAAATATCGCCCCATAACATGCCTACCAACAATCTACAAAATATTAACTTCAGTCATTACACAGAAATTAATGACACATACAACACAGAACAAAATTATAAATGAAGAACAAAAAGGCTGTTGCAAAGGAGCACGAGGATGTAAAGAGCAACTGATAATAGATGCAGAGGTGACATATCAAGCTAAAACTAAACAAAGGTCACTACACTACGCATACATTGATTACCAAAAAGCTTTTGATAGTGTACCCCACTCATGGTTACTACAGATATTGGAAATATACAAAGTAGATCCTAAATTGATGCAGTTCCTAAACATAGTTATGAAAAACTGGAAAACCACACTTAATATCCAAACAAACTCTAATAATATCACATCACAGCCAATACAGATTAAGCGTGGAATATACCAAGGAGACTCATTAAGTCCTTTCTGGTTCTGCCTTGCTCTGAACCCACTATCCAACATGCTAAACAATACAAATTATGGATACAATATTACTGGAACATACCCACACAAAATCACACATTTGCTATACATGGATGATCTAAAACGACTGGCAGCAACAAATCAACAACTCAACCAATTACTAAAGATAACAGAAGTATTCAGCAATGATATAAGTATGGCTTTTGGAACAGACAAATGTAAGAAAAATAGCATAGTCAAGGGAAAACACACTAAACAAGAAGATTACATATTGGATAACAGCGACTGCATAGAAGCGATGGAAAAAACGGATGCCTATAAATATCTAGGATACAGGCAAAAAATAGGAATAGATAATACAAATATTAAAGAAGAACTAAAAGAAAAATATAGACAAAGACTAACAAAAATACTGAAAACAGAACTGACAGCAAGAAACATGACAAAAGCTATAAATACTTATGCCATACCAATATTGACCTACTCATTTGGAGTAGTGAAATGGAGTAACACAGACCTAGAAGCACTCAATACACTTACACGATCACAATGCCACAAATATAGAATACATCACATACATTCAGCAACAGAAAGATTCACATTAAGCAGAAAGGAAGGAGGAAGGGGATTTATCGACATAAAAAACCTACATTATGGACAGGTAGACAATTTAAGAAAATTCTTTCTAGAACGAGCAGAAACTAGCAAAATACACAAGGCAATCACTCATATAAATACATCGGCTACACCACTGCAATTTCATAACCACTTCTACAACCCTTTAGATCACATAACATCAACAGATACGAAGAAAGCAAATTGGAAAAAGAAAACACTTCATGGCAAGCACCCATATCATCTAACACAGCCACACATCGATCAAGACGCATCCAACACATGGCTAAGAAAAGGCAATATATACAGTGAGACAGAAGGATTCACGATTGCAATACAGGATCAAACAATAAACACCAGGTATTTCAGCAAGCATATTATTAAAGATCCCAATACCACAACAGATAAATGCAGACTTTGTAAACAACAAATAGAAACAGTAGATCACATCACAAGCGGATGTTCAATACTAGCAAATACAGAATACCCCAGAAGACATGACAATGTCGCAAAAATAATACATCAACAGCTTGCCTTACAACATAAACTTATAAAACAACACGTTCCTACATACAAGTATGCACCACAAAATGTACTGGAGAATGATGAATACAAATTATACTGGAACAGAACCATTATAACAGATAAAACAACGCCACATAACAAACCTGACATCATACTCACCAATAAAAAGAAGAAATTAACACAACTAATCGAAATATCCATACCCAATACAACAAATATACAAAAGAAAACAGGAGAAAAAATTGAAAAATACATCGAACTGGCTGAGGAAGTCAAAGACATGTGGCATCAGGATAAAGTTGACATCATACCAATTATACTATCAACTACAGGAGTCATACCTCACAATATCCACCAATACATCAATGCAATACAGCTACATCCAAACATATATATATATACAATTACAGAAATCCGTAATTATTGATACATGTTCAATTACCCGAAAGTTCCTAAATGCAATATAACATATACCGTACAGCAAAAAGGAAGTGACGCTTGATAAAGGTCCGCGTCACTCCATTCCTCACCAGACTTAACGTCTGAGAAAGTAAAGATAATAATAATAATAATAATAATAATAATAATAATAATAATAATTATTATTATTATTATTGTCAAGATCCTGTAGGATCACACAGTGTTCTGTCTCATTTCAGTATTCTTTCTGATATTATACGATTCTTTCTTTTTACCGGTGGAGTCACTTTCCGCTTTTAGTCCACCTTGCCCCTAGTTTCTTTGTAACTTCGTTCTCTGACATCACATACCACCTGTATGGTTATCGCTGTTTATTTTTCTGTCTTCACTTTCTAGTGGATCAATCTGTGCTTTTTCTGGGTCAAGTTTGACCTGTGTGATCCATGGTATTTTTGACTTGACCCCTCGTATGTATGTCAGAATTCTGATGGTGAGCATTGTTGTTGGCAGCTTTCTGACGTGCCTGTAGAATTGTAACGTTTTTGTTACAACTGCTGCTAGGTTTGAAATTTTCTCCGTGGTTTTTCTAGAGTGTAATCTATATCCCCTTCTGTCGGAATCGGGCCGAGTATGCTTTCCATATCGCTTTCCGTATGGAGTGTTAATGTCTCGCTTGCATACATTATTTCAAGCTTGATTACTGTGTTGTAGTACGTGATTTTTTTGCGAATGTATGAAATGACTTATTTTTTATTAGCCTATACATGGTGTAACATGAATCAATGCAGATATTTGTATTGGTGACCGAGGACGGTGTACTGAACAACATTACATCGGTATTTACTTCGTCTGCTGACTAATAATTATGTTTTTAGGTTGGTTAGTACCTTCAAGTACATGTGGAAAGAGCAAACCATTAGTGCTTATTGTTGCCTGAGCATCATGTGAGGCGTTTGAAGCGTGGACGTGAACACTCGAGGACGCAAAACGGCGAGTCTATACTGACAGGCGTAATCCACTTCGTGTTGCAGTACGACCGTGCAGAAAACACCAGGTCGCGAAGTTTGTGATGTGTTTGAGGGAATACTGTTGGACACAGAGAAAAGACGACCAATACATGATGTGTGTAAATATTAAGGTACCACATATAAAAATACATGCACTTATACCCTGTATACATCCATTATCTTGACTCCCACTCCCACTCCCACTCCCACTCCCACTCCCACTCCCACTCCCACTCCCACTCCCACTCCCACTCCCACTCCCACTCCCACTCCCACTCCCACTCCCACTCCCACTCCCACTCCCACTCCCACTCCCACTCCCACTCCCACTCCCACTCCCACTCCCACTCCCACTCCCACTCCCACTCCCACTCCCACTCCCACTCCCACTCCCACTCCCACTCCCACTCCCACTCCCACTCCCACTCCCACTCCCACTCCCACTCCCACTCCCACTCCCACTCCCACTCCCACTCCCACTCCCACTCCCACTCCCACTCCCACTCCCACTCCCACTCCCACTCCCACTCCCACTCCCACTCCCACTCCCACTCCCACTCCCACTCCCACTCCCACTCCCACTCCCACTCCCACTCCCACTCCCACTCCCACTCCCACTCCCACTCCCACTCCCACTCCCACTCCCACTCCCACTCCCACTCCCACTCCCACTCCCACTCCCACTCCCACTCCCACTCCCACTCCCACTCCCACTCCCACTCCCACTCCCACTCCCACTCCCACTCCCACTCCCACTCCCACTCCCACTCCCACTCCCACTCCCACTCCCACTCCCACTCCCACTCCCACTCCCACTCCCACTCCCACTCCCACTCCCACTCCCACTCCCACTCCCACTCCCACTCCCACTCCCACTCCCACTCCCACTCCCACTCCCACTCCCACTCCCACTCCCACTCCCACTCCCACTCCCACTCCCACTCCCACTCCCACTCCCACTCCCACTCCCACTCCCACTCCCACTCCCACTCCCACTCCCACTCCCACTCCCACTCCCACTCCCACTCCCACTCCCACTCCCACTCCCACTCCCACTCCCACTCCCACTCCCACTCCCACTCCCACTCACTCTTTTTCTGTTATTTTCTTTTCTTTTTCGTTTTGGTAGTAGTAGAGTTTTCTGTGATCTCTTCCCTCCTCTCCGCGCGACCGCTACGGTCACAGGTTCGAATCCTGCTTCGGGCATGGATGTGTGTGATGTCCTTAGGTTAGTTAGGTTTAAGTAGTTCTAAGTTCTAGTGGACTGATGACCTCAGATGTTAAGTCCCATAGTGCTCAGAGCCATTTGAACCAATCTTCCCTCCTCCTGTAGGTTCGAATATTTAACCTAGATATTTCAAATAAGCAGCTCTGTTTATCTTACCCTATTTTGTGTTCAGGTTTAGTATTTATTTCTTTATATGGTGTACATCATAGCCCATTGTCTGGGGTAGAGGATACTGTCGTCAGCAAACCAGTTCCAAGTGGCGCTCACATTTTCTGATACTCTTTCTCGACAGCGATGCTAGTCTGTCTCTGTGGTTTCCGGGAAGTATTGCTGCAAGGTAAAATGGATGTCGCAGGTTTTGGTCCGCCTAGGACGTAGATATGAATTTTAATTGTGTCATGTGTCTGTATGGTTCATTCAGGTATGAAATCAAACACTATAGAAATGAATTTTGATATGTCTGAGATTGCGAGCAATGAACAATATCTTGCTCCGTACACACTAGTGTGTCTATGAGAAGTGTAGGATGTCTAATATAAAAGCAGCCCCCCTCCGTAAACAACACTTTGTGATTTTATTTTTTCCCGCTCGCCATATATTCCGATCGCTTGACGGACGTGACAAATTGTCACAGCTTATTGTTGCAGTTTTTAAAAGTATTTTCTTATTTTAAATAAAATCATGTTTTCTTGTAAGACCTGAGGTTGTCTGGTGAGGAAGACACAGCTATCTGTATTACTTATTTCAAATTTTAATGGTCACGGTAGCAATAAAATTTAATCACAATTTGACGATAACTGGTTTCGGCTGACTAGCCATTACCCTACGTTCTACGCAAATAAACAGAAACATAACATTTCAGTTAATGCGAAAACCTAACAATATAGATAGGATAGGTGGGTGATCTGGAAAAGTAGTCTAAACTAGGTAGCCAAAAGCACAGTGACCCCCTTTACATACCTATTTTATCGAAAAATTCTTCAGGTTTCAGAATTTTCTGTATGATATTCGCTCCAATGAGGGGAATTCTTAAACTTAACGTTTCGGTTATATAGATACGAAACAAGGGTTACTATACTTTCAGCTTCCTCCATCCGAAATACATTCTCATAGACCATCCTAAAGAGGGAAATTCTTACGTTTTTCGTCGGTTGACGAATAAGAAAAGCAAATATTCTGGTACAAGATCTATATTAATTTCTACATATTGATTTACACACAAAAAACCCTTAATTGTGTTTGTTTGGGACGGTTTTAATGACATCAGGCTTAATTTTTAACTTTCAACTACTGTTATAACACTACATCTTTCTGCGTGTGCATTGCCAACTCTTCTACTGCACATTCTTGTGAAATTTCCGTATAGAACTTTAAGTGTACAGCTTTTGCAAACGAATTAACAATAAATGTTGTTGATGTGTTGGTTTTAAGCTCTGCAAACGGATGTTCTGTTACTATGTGCACAACATCCAGTGCAGTGCATTTAGATATTAAGTAACCACCCTTTTTAACCAGATCCTGGTGGGAATGTAGCTTTATAAACAGATTTTCCGTGTATCCTTTAATAGAATAAACATGTTCCAATCCACCAGTTTCTCCCAGGACTCCAACATATGGCCAATTGCCATTGCTATTAACAATAAAGGCGTGTATTTTATATTCCCCACGTGCAGCCAGATTTCACCACACACACTGCGTTGAAGACAATATGTGAACCGTGCCTGCACATCTGTGATAGCTTTTTGTTTTTCAGTTTTAATTTATATTCCTTCTTTCTGGCAAAAGTCTTCGCCTAATACTCCATTTTGCGTTTTTAGGATTCGAGCTATTTCATTTCGAACTTTCTTCTTCGTACACACATCACATTAACTGCACCTAAAGGTGTGATTTCTTTAACATGGAACGGCCTAAGTCTGTGCTATACATTTACTCTTTTTCTTAGCGCTTGTGGAATAACATTATTTGTGGATGCCAGTCGTAATTCAGCGATATCTGCAGATCAAGTAGCAAATTTATATGTTACTACAATTCTCATGATGCTAAATGTAAATAAATAATGTACTGTCTTACCTATACAGTACTCACAAAACATATATCTTAGACATGGAACATCTTTATAATCAATGTGACAGTATTCGCTCTAAAACTCACAAAATCAATGTCTCTCTGTACTCGTGTGAAAGGCGTTTCAGTTGCGTAAGTGAATATTTGATCTTTTTCCAAACATGGGAGATCTTTATATTGTTACGATATATCATAGCATCTCTGACACTCATATGTTTGTAAGCGCTTTGTATCTATCGAAACATGTGGTGCATGCTAGAAATCTGTGACATATCTAAAGTATTCAGTGAAAAAATTTACGTGTGCAACGATAAGAATGCAGTGAGAATGTATTCATATCTGTTGGACGAAAACTATGAAAACAAACACTCCAAACAGACATTTCACCTAAGTCACATTCAGTGCGAATCTGTAACGCAACCATCTGTGTGGCGTGCTTATAATTATGTATTATTTATATTTTAGGACAATTAATCTTTAAAAAACGCACCACATGTTCTAATGAAAGCATGAAAACCGTCTGAAGATGAATCACAATGATTCGAAACCGGTAACGGTACCTTTTGAATAAAGGAACTGAAAATAAATTTGTGGCTGGTTGCTGTCACACCACCACCAACATTTGTCTTCAAATAACAGCCACGGTCTCCAGCCATGTCATCATATGACAAAATTGCATTAAGATAACTATATCTACCGGTATTGTGGAAAACAATGCCTAGGTGTGGGGCAAATGTGTTTCTCCAGCTTTAATATAGCATTTCTGTATAATACCTATATCGTCTTTGTTGGAGTCAGTGCTAAGAATCTCCACGTAGTTTACAGTTAGATAATTAAAATTGTATGCGGACAGAGCATAATTTATGCAGAAAGCTTTTCTCGTCATTGAGTGTCTGGGAGGGTTGTCTTACATTAGTCGATTTTCGTGTATTTTTATTGCCCCAGTCGACAAACTGCAGAACTTTGTTAAACACCACACAGCACTTGTTCTGCAAGTTATTTGTTAGCTGACACCACACCAATGTGTTTGGAACAGAGTACAGTGGAGCACACTGTAAATGCTGTTTGTTAGACTCTAACACACTTAAACAGTCTTCCACAGAGTGAAACACATGATACGTTCTGTAGCTGTATATTGTAACCCGTAGCCTGGCAGGACATAAAAGTTGCTGGTAGTCACATATCTGAACACTTTATAAAAACTTTAAGGTCTTTACCAACAACTTTTTTCACGCCTGGGCTGGTGATCTGATATGTAAATTTATTATATATCATTAATATTGTCGGTCACCTATGTTAAGCAGTCTATTACAACTGTCGTATTGTTGTCCATAATCACATTGCTATTTATCTCTAAGACTTCTTCCATTCAGAAGTCGTGGTCGATAATAAGTAGTCGCGTAGCTCCATTTTCTTAAAAATTCCGTAGAACCTTGCGTTGTGTCCAAATCGAAAAGGTAATGGTCTATACACGTAGTTGCTGCATTGTTCCAGGCAGCTCTTCCATTACAACATTCAACTTAATGTCGTCTAATTACACTTTATATGCTATAGGTACAGGATGTTGGTATTTCCTTCAAATGGTTTCTAGTGCTTCCTTGCCGAATTTTTCCAGTATCCGTCTTGCTGGCACACTTGTCCCCATGTAGCAGGAAAGGTAGCTTCGCTATGACGCCATGTCTTGCAGTTATGAACATGGAGGATTTGCTGCAAAGATAATCGTTACATGATACTAATGTCTTCTTTAACATTATAGACCTCCCCTTCTCTAATAGCTCGTACCACTGCACTTGATCTGAGATTTTAGCAACCATAAAGTTGTCGCAAAACAGTTCTGTAAGAGATGTAGGTACACTTAAATTATCATTATCAAGAAGCGTGCCATTTTCGGTGTAATTTATACTACCAATATCAGTAAAAAGCTCGTCAGTTGGTCTTGTCCTTCTCCCTAATAACTGAGGGATGTTTAGCACTTTGGAGGAATCCATGTCAACATTTCCATCTACCACGGAAGACTGATCAGTTACGGCTACCAGACCTCCTTTTAATCTCTGAAGATACATAATGGTAGCAGGAGTCACTTGCGCTTCTGAAGATGCGTCCTAAATTTGGTAGTACTTGCAATCCGTGGATTCCAGTTACACTACATTATGTCTCACTTTCTCTTGGGGGCCTACATTGTCTGGAGTATGTTTGGAGGATAAATGTAAAGAAGTCGTCCAAAGGCAGATGCACCAGCGTTACATCGGAATACTGCTCATCACAGATCCACCGACGCCAAGTCTAGGGTAACGTCCGACGGTGGATCCACATTGGGACGATACCTGTGATCATACGTGAATGGACCCGTCCCGCAGAGGGTACGAGATGGAGTCCGGAAGTGGGTGCACTCATGTATGACCCCGGGTAGCGATCAAGCGAACTATCAAGAGCAATTACAGAAGGGACGGTCTGTAACATTAAAGTAGTACATGCGTTCATCGTGTATCTATTATCTACGTAGCAAATTCACCAAGATCGTCAATGTGAGACATGGTGTCAAAGCGAAGATACCTTTCCTCCTACACAAGAATTACAGTATGACAGCAAGAGGAATGCTAGAAAAATTGGACAAGGAAGCGCTAGAAACCATTAGGAGAAAATATCCATATCCTGTACCTATAGCATATGAAGTGTAATTAGACTACATTAAATTGAATGTTATAGTGAAAAAGATGCCTAGAATAAAGCAGATACGTGTAGATGACTAACACCTTTTGGATTTGGATATAACGAATATTTTGCAGAATTTTTGATTAAGTACAGATTTGCGACTGTATTACCAGGCTGGGAGCTCCAATATACAGCTACAATACGTGTCATGTGTTTCACTCTGTGCAACACTGTTTAAGTGCATTAGACTCTAACAAACAGCATTTAAAGTGTGCTCCACTGTACTCTGTTCCAAACACATTGGTTTGGTGTCAGCTAACAAATAACTTGCAGAACAAGTGCTGTGTGACGTTTAACAAACTTCTGAAGTTTGTGAACTGGCGTAATAACAATATCCGAAAATCGACTGGTGTACAAATAAACCTTCCAGACACTCAATAACGAGAAACGTTTTCTGTATAAATTATGCCCTGTCCTCATAAAATTTTAGTTATTTACCTGTAAACTACGTGGAGATTCTTAACACTGACTCCAAGATAGGCGATATAGGTATTACACAAGTGCTATATTAAAGTAGGAGAAACATATTTCTCTCAATCAGAGACACTGTTGTTCACAAAATTGTAAGCAATAGATATCGCTGAATTAGCACTGGCACCCACAATCAATATTATTCCACAAGTGCTAAGAATAAGAGTAAATGTACATCAGAGACTTAAACCGTTCCATGTTAAAGAAATTACAACTTAAAGTGCAGTTAATGTGATGTGTGTACGAAAAAGGAAGTTCGAAATGAAAGAGGTCGTAGCCAACAAACGAAAACTGACGTAGAAAGCAAACAGCCGGCCTTGTGGCCGAGCGGTTCTAGGCGCTTCAGTCTGGTACCGAGCGACCGCTACGGTCTCACTTTCGAATCCTGCATCGGGCATGGATGTGTGTGATGTCCTTAGGTTAGTTAGGTTTAAGCAGTTCTAAGTTCTAGGGGACTGATGACCTCCGAGGTCAAGTCCCATAGTGCTCACAGCCATTTGAACGATTTTGAATTAGAAAGCGAACATAATTGCCACAAAGGACGAATATGAACTGCAAATGGAAAAAAAATAAGCTATCGCAGATGTGCAGGCACGGTTCACATATTGTCTTAAATGCAGTGTATCGTTAAATCTGGCTGCATCAGCGGAATATAAAATATATGCCTTTACTGTTAATACTAAGGACAACTGGTCGTATGTTTGAGTCCTGGGAAAACTGGTCGATTGGAGCACGTTTATTCAATTGATGGACACACAAAAAATATGTTTGTAAAGCTCCATTCCCACATGGATCTGCTAAAAAAGGGTGGTTACTTTGTATCTAAATGCACTGCACTGGATGTTGTGCATCTATCAACAGATCATCCGTTTGCAGAGCTGAAAACCAACGTATCATCAATTATTATTGGTAATTCGTTTGCAAAAGTTGTACACTTAAAGTTCCATGCTGAAATTTTACAAGAATGTCTAGCAGAAGAGTTGGTAGTGCACACACAGGAAGACGTTGGCTGTTATGACAATAGAATTGTGCAGGAAATAAACGATAAAATTAAGCTCCCCGATTCCTCATTCCTTGAAGATTTGCAGCAAGGAATGGAACTAATTGATAAATCCATAGAACATATATTTTCGGGAAAAAAATAGATACATATTGGCATTCGAGAACATACTTCCTTTGTACCTGTGAAAGTACTGGATGGAGAAAGTATTAGAAGATTACAATGTAGATTTAAATTTTAAGTTAAAAATTAAGCTGGATGTCATTAAAACCCCACCAAACAGACATATTTAAAGGTTTGCCTTCTGTGTGTAATTGTTTATGCATTGCAGAAATTAATAAAGATTTTGTACGAGTATATTTGCTTCTCTTATTCGCCAACCTAGTAAAAAAAACCTAAGAATTTCTCTATTTACGATCTACGTGCATGTAAATTGGATGGGAATAGTGAGTTGCTGGGTGATCTTCACAACTGGCTGAAACTAGGTAGCTGAAAGTATAGTAACCCTCGTTTCGTACCTGTATGAATACAATACGGAATATCAAACAATATTTGCTAGTTCGTTAGAAAGTTACTAGCAAATAGCGTTTTCAGAATGAGATTTTCACTCTGCAGCGGAGTGTGCGCTGATATGAAACTTCCTGGCAGATTAAAACTGTGTGCCCGACCGCGACTCGAACTCGGGACCTTTGCCTTTCGCGGGCAAGTGCTCTACCATCTGGGCTACCGAAGCACGACTCACGCCCGGTACTCACAGCTTTACTTCTGCCAGTACCTCGTCTCCTACCTTCCAAACTTTACAGAAGCTCTCGAGTCTCGGTCGGGCACACAGTTTTAATCTGCCAGGAAGTTTCAAATAGCGTTTTGTTTAAAATGTAGTTACATGCCCAGCTTCAGAGAATATTGCTACTGCTTCTAAAATTGTTGCAGTGTTCGCAGAGCTGTCCGCTCGTGTGTCTGTGCTCGGTCTGGGCGTTTGCCTACACAATAAGCCACTGTGCAGTTTCAAAATTAAGCCCAGGTTAATGTAGGAACGTGTCTGTGTACCGTCTGCAAAGTGACGTCTTCTATTGAAAGGTACTGCATGCCGCAAAACGCCGGAGAGCCCGGGATAAATACACAGTGACGATACAGGTGCGAGCAGACAAGGGGACGCAGAGGACTGAAGGCAGTCGCGGCATGTAGCAGTCGTCAAGCTATGGAATTCTCCAGCTATGGAATGTGTCAACTTTTGGCGAGCGCGTGCCTGCATTCCCAAATGCATGATGCGGCGCCGGACAGTTCTCATACGTATCTACGCAGGTGAAACCAGCGTCTCTGTAACAGTGAATTCAGGGATCGTGTGGCGTCGTGTGATGCATTCCGAGCAATATCTGTACAGAGTTACATGCGGTATGTCAACCTGGGGGAATGCCTGCGGAGCGTGAGCTGATCCGGCATGCCGCAGCACAAAGGTGCCACGAGTTGCTTTCCGCTGCCCGCGATTAGACTGCCTTTCAGCGCAGGGCGGCATGGGTACAGCGGTGCCTAAATAAAGATGCAAGTGAATACCTCTCCCATTCCTCCTCCCCTCCCCACCCCGCTAACTACATACGACAGTGGCGAGTGTTTGACAACCATACAGACTGCATCAGTGGGCTAGTCATTTTTAAATTTACTGTCAGAGTGCTGTAGTTTTACACCCGGCAGACTCCCATCATTTTTAGCTTCGGGTAAGTGGATTTTCTCACCATTTTGAACTTATAGTAACTGGAGCCGAGGAGCGAACTGTTTAAACTGTAATGTCAGAAGAGGTGGGCGGGTTGTTTAAGCGTAGCACAAATACACAACTGGCCATTAAAACTGCTGCACCACGAAGATTACGTGCTACAGACGCGAAATTTAACCGACAGGAAGAAGATGCTGTGATATGCAAATTATTAGCTTTTCAGAGCATTCACAACAGGTTGGCGCCGGTGGTGACACATACAACGTGCTGACAAGAGGAAAGTTTCCAACCCATTTCTCATACATAAACATCAGTTGACCGCCGTTGCCTGGTGAAATGTTGCTGTGATGCCTCGTGTAAGGAGGAGAAATGCGTACCATTACGTTTCCGACTTTGATAAAGGTCGGATTGTAGCCTACCGCGATTGCGGTTTATCGTAAAAAATGGTTCAAATGGCTCTGAGCACTATGGGACTCAACTGCTGTGGTCATTAGTCCCCTAGAACTTAGAACTACTTAAACCTAACTAACCTAAGGACATCACACACATCCATGCCCGAGGCAGGATTCGAACCTGCGACCGTAGCAGTCGCACGGTTCCGGACTGCGCGCCTATAACCACGAGACCACCGCAGCCGGCGCGGTTTATCGTATCGCGACATTGCTGCTCGCGTTGGTCGAGATCGAATGACTGTTAGTAGAATATGGAATCGGCGGGTTCAGGAGGGTAATACGGAACGCCGTGCTGGATCCCAACGGCCTCCTATCACTAGCAGTCGAGATGACAGACATCTTATCCGCATGGCTGTCACGGATCATGCAGCCACGTCTCGGTCCCTGAGTCAACAGATGGGGACGTTTGCAAGACAGCCCGCATCTCGTGGTCGTGCGGTAGCGTTCTCGCTTCCCACGCCCGGGTTGCCGGGTTCGATTCCCGGCGGGGTCAGGGATTTTCTCTGCCTCGTGATGGCTGGGTGTTGTGTGCTGTCCTTAGGTTAGTTAGGTTTAAGTAGTTCTAAGTTCTAGGGGACTGATGACCATGGATGTTAAGTCCCATAGTGCTCAGAGCCATTTGAACCATTTTTTGCAAGACAACAACCATCTGCACGAACAGTTCGACGACGTTTGCAGCAGCATGGACTATCAGCTCGGAGACCATGGCTGCGGTTACCCTTGACGCTCCATCATGACTGGAATCATGTTGCCTGACGGAGGACTCTCGTTTAAAATTGTGCGGTGCTCCTGCACATGTGCATCTTCCGGGTCACAGCGTGCACGCCACAGCCTTCAGCTTGCAGGCCAGGGGAAGGTATTTCGCGTATTAAGCATTTAAAATACTGTCACAGTCTACTCATTGAGACGTCTACTTTTATGTTAACAGTTTAACCCAGTAAGACAAGTAATATAGTTAACAATCGTGGGTTTTTATTAAGGCAGCTTGACTGACGGCACGTAAATACGCGTAACGTTTTTGATCTAGTATTTACGAAAGAGAGCACTTAGCGACTTCCAACGAACCTTATTCATGATTTCAAATAACATTAAACTAATGCAAGGTTTCCTATAACTAATTCTCGGTGCCCTCAGTTACACCCACATAATTTCTGTCTCACTGACCTCTGAACAGAATGATAACCGCATACCTCTCGATGATCACCTGTTATCTCAATACCATTATTGCTGTATCTTTCATCAGTTCCGTCTGAAATCTGCATAATAACCGACATTAGATGAATGTTATGTTTTATCTACTTCAGCTGAGCGTAGCCCTTCACACATTAAAAAAAAACCCTAAATGTAAGTATACAGTGGATCAATCAGTTTAATGACCAATTTTCCTGATAATATAACATGGAGCAGAATGAGGCAATAATGCACAGTTATTAAACAATTTTTAATTATGAAAGGAATAAATCCAAATACGTTTATCACTGGTCATGAGTAATGATAGGGTTAATATCGGGCACAAAAGCCCGGCTCATTGACAAACGCAAGCAGTTGCGAAGATTTTCATCACTTATGCTTCATCGAAACCTTGATTTATTCATTTTCATCACCGAGAAAAATCTTTCACAAACATATGTCGACCGAACATGGACAGAACTCTCGCGGCTTCTCGGTGCAGGCGTGAAAATTCTTGTTGTGAAAAATTTTCGTAGAATTCTTTTGTACTTCGCACTGTAAAGAACTTGTCCTTCAGTCTTGTATTGCACTGTAGGTCGATCAGTTCCATCTGTATATAATTCGGCGCATCGTCATCTGACGACGAGAACGGTCGAGCAAAGAGACGAATGACTGGAGACAAACTCGTAGCACCTGCAAATAGTGCTCGAAATTGTTCCTTAATTTTTACAATTATTGACACGTATTCTTGAAATCTAGCACTTTCATGGACCAGTCCAAGAGTCGGGAAATGTTCGGTGTTTTCTGTCAATACCTGGCTCTCCCAAAGCGCAAGCTCCCTTTCAAAGGCATTTTCACCTTGCAAACTGACGTTCAGGCTGTTCATGTGAGACGTAATGTCCACGAGAAATGCCAGATCTGATATCCAACAAGGGTCTTTCAACACAGGTTCACTTTTTCCCTTGTCATGTAAGAATATTACTATGACCAAACTTAAATCAAAAAATATTTTCACCATTTTACATCGACTGAGCCAGCGTATTTCGGTATAGTAAGGTATGTCGCCGTACTCCACTCCTAATTCCTCCAAGAACCGCAGAAACTGGCGATGCGTAAGCCCATGTGTCTTCAGATAGTTCACAGTACGCACAACAATGTGCATGACATTTGCTAATGTTACTGACTTTGCACAAAGCGCCTCTCGATGCAGAATGCAGTGAATTCCATACGTCTCGTCTGTGAGCCCTAGCTTTTTGCGCATCCGTGCTATGAGTCCTCTCTGATGGCATCGCATTGATGGTGCTCCATCTGTGGTCACTGAGACTAACCGATTCCAGTCCATACCGATACCATCAATCGCTCGACAGCTTGGAGTAAGTCCGCACCTGTAGTAGTCCCTTTCAAAGGTACTAAGTCCAAAACGTCCTCTGTTACACAAAGTACGTTATCGACACCTCGTATGTATATCACAACCTGGGTTGTATCTGTAAGATCTGTTGCTTCATCGAGCGCAACAGATAAGGCAACAAAGTCTTTAGTCTTATTTATTAGCTGCCTGTGCCCATCGTCGGCCATAGCACTGATACGTCTTGTCACTGTTTGTTTGGATAGAGTGATTTCTTGAAACCTGCTAATGTTCATGGGACACACAAGTTCTGCAGCATCAGACACCCTTTCACAAACTCCCCTTCGGAAAAGGGTTTCCCAGATTGTGCAGTTCTTAATGCAATTTTAAAACTTGCTCGCAGTGACGATTTAGTGTGGTTGTCATTCTGGAAAATTGAAAACAGCACATTGTACAGCGTACAGTAAAATAGACACAAATGTAACACAAGAAACTAAGAGTTCAAGAAGTATCAGTTACTTTGACGTACAGTAAAATGGAGTTGATGTGTCTCATCCATTTTCTTAAGGACATTTAACTTTGCTTTCCGTTCTTCACTGTTGAACACATTACACTCGTCTTTGTGATATGTATTGTGTCTTTCAATTGAAAACTTACGCTGGCCGCCTATTATTCGGCGACACAGCAAACACTGAGCTTCCGCCAACGGCTACAAAAAAGAATTGCAGTTCCCAGTCATTTTTAAACGACTGAGAAGATAGATCTCCCGTCCTTTGCTTTTTCACAGTACCTGCCATTTCTCAGTACTTCAGACATCAGTTGAGTCCATGTCACATGGTGTTGCGGCACTTCTGGGTGCTCCCGGGGGCCCTAAACGTTATTAGGCAGCTGTACCAGTTTCTTAGGCTCTTCAGTGTATATCTCATTTGTGCGACCCATTCTTGAGTACTGATCCCGAGTTTGGGATGCTCATCAGGTAGTGTTAAAGAAAGACATGGAAGCAATTCATAGGTGGACTGCTGTATTCACCGATAAGTTGGATCAACACTCGAGTATTACGGAAATGCTCCGTGAACTCAAATGGGAATCCATGGAGCGAAGACTACGTTCTTTTTTGCGAACCACTTTTGAGAAAGTTTAGAGAACCGGCATTTCCTGGTGAATACGAGGTGTGGCTAGAAAAAAACCGGACTAGTACTGGTGAAACAATAAAACGAATGCAATAAGGCTGAAAGTCGCGTGGCCTGTCACGTGACTCTCGCTCCGCCTACTGCTCGAGTTTCATCTGCCTCCTGCACTCAGTCTGCCCGTGGCGTCTGTTAAGTAGTTGACGTTTTGTCTGTGCGTCGGAAAATGTTGAGTGTACAGAAAGAACAGCGTGTTAACATCAAATTTTGTTTCAAACTAGGAAAATCTGCAAGTGAAACGTTTGTAATGTTACAACAAGTGTACGGCGATGATTGTTTATCGCGAACACAAGTGTTTGAGTGGTTTAAACGATTTAAAGATGGCCGCGAAGACACCAGTGATGACACTCGCACTGGCAGACCATTGTCAGCAAAAACTGATGCAAACATTGAAAAAATCAGTAAATCGGTAATCCTTGTCAACTCCTGTTAACTCAGACACTGCTCTGATTGTTAAACGGCGATCTTGTCGAACAAGTTTACCGATTTTTTCAATGTTTGCATCAGTTTTTGCTGACAATGGTCTGCCAGTGCGAGTGTCATCACTGGTGTCTTCGCGGCCATCTTTAAATCGTTTAAACCACTCAAACACTTGTGTTCGCGATAAACAATCATCGCCGTACACTTGTTGTAACATTACAAACGTTTCACTTGCAGATTTTCCTAGTTTGAAACAAAATTTGATGTTAACACGCTGTTCTTTCTGTACACTCAACATTTTCCGACGCACAGACAAAACGTCAACTACTTAAAACAGACGCCACGGGCAGACTGAGTGCAGGAGGCAGATGAAACTCGAGCAGTAGGCGGAGCGAGAGTCACGTGACAGGCCACGCGACTTTCAGCCTTATTGCATTCGTTTTATTGTTTCACCAGTACTAGTCCGGTTTTTTTCTAGCCACACCTCGTACAGAAGGATTCAACTGCCACCAACGCACATCTCGCGTAAGGGACGCGTAGACAAGATAGTGAAATTAGGGCTCATACGGAAGCACATAGGCACTCGTTTCTCCCTCGCTTCATTTGTGAGTGGAATAGGAAAGTGTATGACTAGTGTTTGTGTAATGTGCTCTCTTCCATGCACCGTAGAGTAGCTTTCGGGGTATGTATGTATATGAAGATTTGTATTTTAATCACACTCCTCCTAATGCAAGTCCAAATAATAGCTCCATCACTCCATCACCCTCGTTCAATTCTACACAATAAACGCAAGCTTCGTTGCGCAATGACGACACGTTCATTACCTGTTTTGATATTTGGAGAGATGTTGTCCTCACCGTACAGGTGCTGGGCAAAAATTAAGGAAACATCGCTCTAAATGCATGCTTGAACATAAATGAGGACGCTAGCCAAGTTTGCAGGTTGTGCTGTTTTACTTAACCACGAACAGCATCTGTGCAATGTCCTCAACGCGTTGCAACTATCAGTGGTGGCCAGAATGGTGTTCTTTGTTGTTAAGACTGCATTATATCGGAGATCAATGAATTATAAAGCGGGAAAGTTGTTGGTGCTCATATGGTGTATGCTTCCGTAACTAGAGGAGCCGAAGTGATTCGTGGTTTATGAAACAGTGTATCGAAGATCTATGCTGCATACAGGGAAATAGGAAAAACATATCCGCTAATGATAACGCGGACAAAAGTGTATGTTGAGTGATCTTAGCAGGTAGTCATTGAAGAAGATTGTGACGAAAAATAAGAAGACAGTAGCTGCAGAAGACACTGCAGAGCTGAATGTCGCATTCACGAACCCCGTCAGCAGAAAAAAAAAAAAAAAAAAAAAACACGATAGGAGCTCCGAACGAGGGAATTGCAGGGCGGGCTGAAATTCTGAAATCACTCTCCAGTGATGCAAATTCCAGCAACAGGGAAATGTTGTGCGGAAGCCAAAAACCTCGACTATGGATCAATAGAAGGAAATAGTTTGGTCGGATGAGTGTTGTTACACAGTTCCCTACTTCTGGCCGATTTTACGTCCGAGAGTGAAATATGGCAAGGGTTCGGTGTGATTTTGGCAACCATATCGTGGTATTTCATTGGTACCATTGTTACTCTTCAAGGTCACATTACTGGCATGGATTATGCGACCATTTTAGCTGATCAGATCCGTCCTATGTACAATGTTTGTTCCTTAACGGTGATGCTTCGCTCCAAACGATAGGGAACCCGTTCACACAGTTCGCATCGTCCAGGACTGGTTTTATGAAGACGAGAATGAATTATCGCATCTCCCCTGACCACCACAATCACCAGATCTCAATACTATGGATGTGTGATCGTTATCCGCCTCTATCATCATTACATGGACTTGCCACTATTTCGCAGGAATAATGATGTAAGATTCCCTTGAAAACCATACAAGTCCTGTATTTATTCATCCAGAGACGACTGGAAGCTATTCTGAATGCCTTGATAGGCGTTTGTGGTGTTTCCATATTTTTTTCCAACCTCTGTACATAGCAGACTATGTTTTAGTATGCTGAAACAGATAGAGGTGTAGGCCAGCAGTTGCAGGAAGTTTTGGGGAGTGAGTACCAGGTCACCAGCATTGTGAAGCCTAATGCAGGATTGGCTCAGGTGACTTTTAACATAGGGGGGTTATGTAGGGATTTTACTAAAGAGGATCAGGTAGTGATTGTGGGTGGGGCTGGTAATAGTATTGATAGGGATGGGGAATATGACATAGATGGTGACCTGGAAAAGATAGCCACTCAGACTGGCAACACGAATGTGCATTTCGTGGAACTGTTTCAGCGTCACGATCGGCCTCATCTTAGTACAGCCGTCAGGCGTAATAAGATGAGACTTGGGGGTGCGCTGATGACAGAAGGCATGAGTCACATTTCAGTGGTGTCGGTGGAGTCTATCGGCAGGACGGGTTTCACTAGACATGGCCTACACCTCAACAGGTATGGGAAGGGGAGGTTGGCAAAACTTATAGGTGACAGCATAGGTGGGGGTGGTGGGATCACTCATGGGAAAATTCCGGTAGTTGTGGGTGTTAGAGCTGTACCTTTTTTAGATTGAAGTCAGCTGATAGGTATTCCTGCTTAAGGGAAGTCTCTCTAACAAAGAAACCACTTTCTACAAAGCTTGGGGATCCGATTAATGAGGGAATTAGTATATTTCATCAAAATATACAAGGTATTAGAGATAAAGTTAGTGAACTGCTTATAGATGTTGACTCTGAAATTATTGGTATATCTGAACACTTCTTAAATGAGGAGATAATTCAGAGGCTTCCTTTACCAGGATACAGGTTGGCTGACAGCTTTTCTAGGAGCTCTTTGCGGTGTGGGGGAGTAGCCATGTATGTGAAAAACGGTATCCCATTTGAGTCAATTGATGTTTAGAAGTACTGCACTGAAAAGGTGTTTGAATGTTGTGCAGGTGTGGTTAAATTTAGTGGAGCTAAACTTCTTACTGTTGTTATTTATAGATCCCCAGACTCCGATTTCACAACATTTTTGCTAAAGCTAGAGGAGGTTCTTGGTTCACTTCATAGGAAATACAAAAAGTTAGTTATATGTGGTTTTTTTTTGGGTTTAGGGCGCAAAACTGCCATGGTCATTAGCGCCCGGTCCGTGACTGAGGAAATTATAAAAACTGAAAATGGAAAACAGCAAAAATGGGAACGAAACTCAAAAAATTGGAGACACTAAAAGCAGAAACAAGGCTTAAAAGTCCACTACAGAGAGGGGTTGATGGTCCCCGATAAAACTTCAAATGACTGACGTCATTTCACTGTCACTAATAAACTGGAGAACGCGGTCGGCTGAGCGCGTGTCATCTGCTAAAATCGACGATAGATCAGGCGATAGCTGTAGACGGGAGCGTAACGGATTAAAATAGGGGCATTCAATTAAAAGGTGTCTTACCGTCCACAGCTGAGAGCAGTGTGGACAGAGTGGGGGAGGATCGCCGCTTAAAAGATGTCGATGGCTAAAAAGACAGTGCCCTATCCTGAGTCTAGCTAAAATTACCTCCTCCCGACGACGCGTTCGGGAGGAAGAGGTCCAAGCGCAAGGAAGGGCTTTTACTTCCCGCAATTTATTTCGGGGAAGTGTTGACCAATGCGCATGCCATAAATGAGCAACTTTGCGACATAAACCGCTCCGTAGATCGGTGAAGGGAAGCGACTGAATAGCTGGCCGAGGAAGAGAAACTGCAGCCTTGGCTGCTGTATCAGCCGCCTCATTCCCACAGATACCAGCGTGTCCCGGGAGCCAGAGGAACGCCACCGAGACGCCCCCCAGGTGGAGCAAGCGCAGACAGTCCTGAATCCGGTGGACCAGAGGGTGCACAGGGTAAAGAGCTTGGAGACTGAGGAGAGAGCTGAGAGAATCTGAGCAGATTACGTACTGTATCCGCTGATGGCGGCGGATGTAGTGGACCGCCTGGAGAACAGCGTAAAGCTCCGCAGTATAAACCGAACACTGGTCGGGAAGCCGAAAGTGATTTGGGGCGTCGCCAACAATATAGGCACTCCCTACACCCAACGATGTTTTCGAGCCGTCGGTGTAAATAAAGGTGGCGTCCGTCATTTGTGCACATAGAGCAGCAAATGCCCGACGATAAACAAGTGAAGGTGTACCATCCTTGGGAAATTGACAAAGATCACGGAGCAGACAGATCCGGGGACGGAGCCAAGGCGGTTCTGTACCCCAAGTTGTCAAGAAGGTTTTAGGAAAGCGGAAGGAAAGAGAATGGAGCAGTTGACGGAAGCGGACTCCCGGGGGTAGTAGGGAGGAGGAGCGGCCTGCATACCCTACATCAAAGGAGGCGTCGAAAAAAGGGTCATGGGCTGGATTAGCAGGCATGGAAGACAGATGGCTAGCATAACGGCTCAGAAGGACCGCTCGCCGATTGGACAGCGGAGGTTCAGCAGTCTCAGCATAAAGGCTTTCCACAGGGCTAGTGTAAAAAGCTCCAGACGCTAAACGTAATCCACGGTGGTGGATAGAGTCGAGACGCCGAAGAATAGACGGCCGAGCAGAGGAGTAGACTATGCTTCCATAGTCCAATTTCGAGCGCACTAAGGCGCGATAGAGGCGGAGAAGGACCACTCGGTCCGCTCCCGAGGAGGTACCATTCAGGACACGGAGGGTGTTGAGCGTTCGCAGACAGCGAGCCGAAAGATAGGAAACGTGGGAGGACCAGCACAGTTTTCTGTCAAACATAAGACCCAAGAATTTAGTGACGTCTGAAAACGGAAGGTTGACAGGACCTAGATGTAAGGAGGGCGGAAGAAACTCCTTACGTCGCCAAAAATTAATACAAACGGTCTTACTGGGAGAAAAACGGAAGCCGGTTTCGAGGCTCCAAGAGTGGAGGCGATCGAGACATCCTTGAAGACGTCGTTCAAGAAGGCTGGTCCGTTGAGAGCTGTAGTAGATCGCAAAATCGTCCACAAAGAGGGAGCCCGAGACGTCAGGAAGGAGACAATCCATAATTGGATTTATAGCGATGGCAAACAGTACAACACTCAGCACGGAGCCCTGGGGTACCCCGTTTTCTTGAGAGAAAGTACGGGAGAGAGTAGTGTTCACCCGCACCCTAAATGTTCGCTCTGCCATAAATTCGCGAAGAAAAAGGGGCAGCCGGCCTCGAAAGCCCCAAGAGAACAGTGTGCGGAGGATGCCTGTCCTCCAACAGGTATCGTATGCTCTCTCCAGATCAAAAAATATTGCTACCGTTTGGCGTTTCCGGAGAAAATTGTTCATGATATAAGTGGAGAGAGCAACAAGATGGTCAACTGCAGAACGATGCTTTCGGAATCCGCATTGGGCAGGTGTTAAAAGACTGCGGGATTCCAGCCACCAAGCTAAACGGTAATTCACCATACGCTCCAAAATCTTACAGACACTACTCGTGAGAGAAATGGGGCGATAGCTAGAGGGGAGATGTTTGTCCTTTCCAGGTTTCGGAATGGGAACGACGATAGCTTCCCGCCATCGTCTGGGAAAAGTGCTGTCGGTCCAAATTCGATTATAAAGGCGAAGGAGGTAACGCAGACTATGGGTTGATAAATGCAGCAACATTTGGACATGGATACCATCCGATCCTGGGGCGGAGGAGCGAGAAGAAGAGAGGGCATGTTGGAGTTCCCGCATGGAGAAAACAGTATTGTAGCTTTCGTGATTTTGAGAGGAGAAAGCAAGATGTCGCACTTCCGCTGCACGTTTCTTCGGGAGAAACGCTGGCGGGTAATTTGAAGAGCTCTAAATCTCAGCAAAGTGCTGACCCAATGAGTTAGAAATTGCGACGGGGTCCACTAAGGTATCATGCGCGACAGTGAGCCCAGAGACCGGGCAGAAACTAGGCGCGCCTGAGAACCGTCGAAGCCGACTCCAAACTTCCGAGGAGGGAGTGAAGGTGTTAAAGTTGCTAATAAAGAATTTCAAGCTTGCCTTCTTGCTATCGCGGATGACGCGACGGCATCGCGCACGGAGCTGCTTATAGCGGATACAGTTTGCCAAAGTAGGATGGTGACGGAAAATGCGAAGAGCACGTCGCCGCTCACGTATTGCGTCACGGCATGCCTCGTTCCACCAAGGAACTGGGGGGCGCCGGGGCAATTCGGAGGTGCGTGGTATTGAACGTTCCGCAGCTGTAAGAATAACGTCGGTAATATGTGTGACCTCATCGTCGACGCTGGGAAAGCGACGGTCATCGAATGTCGCTAGAGACGAAAAAAGTGTCCAATCGGCTTGGGCAAACTTCCAGCGTCGCGGGCGCATATATGGCAGTTGAGGCTGCAGCCTAAGGACACATGGAAAGTGGTCACTCGAGTGTGTATCATCAAGGGCGAACCATTCGAAGCGCCGAGCTAGCGGAACAGTACCGATCGCAAGGTCCAAATGAGATAAATTTGTCGTGGAGGCAGACAAAAACGTGGGGACCCCAGTGTTGAGGCAAACTAGATCCGCTTGGTGGAAGACGTCTAGCAATAGGGAGCCACGTGGACAAGGATGTGGAGATCCCCAAAGCGGGTGGTGGGCATTGAAGTCCCCAACCAGCAAATAGGGGGGTGGAAGCTGACCAAGAAGGTGAAGGAGATCAGCTCGTGCCATTGGTGTGGACGATGGAACGTATACAGTACAAAGAGAGAACGTGTATCCAGAAAGGGAAAGACGGACGGCGACAGCTTGGAAGGAACTGTCTAAGGGGATTGGATGATAATGGAGAGTATCATGGAGAAGAATCACGAGTCCTCCATGGGCTGGAGTGCCTTCCACAGAGGGGAGGTCATATCGGACGGACTGAAAATGAGGGAGAACAAAGCGGTCATTGGGACGCAGCTTTGTTTCCTGAAGACAGAAGATGACCGGCGAGTAGGATCGTAAGAGGATCGACAATTCATCCCGATTGGCTCGAATGCCGCGGATATTCCAGTGGATAATGGACATAGGGTGAACAGAAAATGGAGGATTGTGACCAAGGGTGCTGTCAACTCAACGACTGCTCAGAGCTTGCGACCGACAGCATGGAATGGCATTCAGCCGAAGGCAGAAGATCCTGATCCATAGGTTGGTCAGGAGCAGCTCCTGCCACCAGCGATCGGCCGGTTGACCGGCCACCAGCAGTGCGCCTCGGCGACACAGAAGACGGCCGAGGGCGATTTCCGCCAGGTGGCGCTGTGGATGGGACACGCCTTGGCGGAGAAGGAGAGGAACTGGGTTTCTTTGTAGCCTTCTTGGAAGTATGAGGTTTAGATGAAGGAGGAACCGATGGTGGTGAAGTTGCCGTACGTAAAAACTCTTCACGAGTATGCTCTTTCTTCGAAGACTTGGTGTCTGACTTTTGGGCTCGAGATTTAGCAGAACCCGACGAAGGATGAGCCATAGAGTGGGCAGGCGAAAGTGGTGAAGTTGAACGGGCGATCTTTGCGCTGGCCGATCGGACGACCGTGGCACTAAAGGTGAGGTCGTAAGTCTGCGTGGCCGCCTCCTTTGTTGGCCGAGGAGAAGCAAGGACAGTGCTGTATTTGCCTGTCTGAGGCACGGTGGGCTGTCGACTGGCGAATAATTTTCGAGCAGCAAAGGTCGACACCTTTTCCTTCACTCTTATTTCCTGGATGAGCTTTTCGTCCTTAAAAACTGGGCAATCTCTAGAGGAAGCAGCGTGGTCACCCATACAGTTGATGCAGCGAGGGGATGGAGGTGGACAAACACCCTCATGGGCATCCTTGCCACACGTAACACATTTGGCCGGATTGGAACAGGACTGGCTGGTGTGATTGAACCGCTGACATCGATAGCAACGCGTAGGGTTTGGGACGTAAGGGCGAACGGAAATTATCTCATAGCCTGCTTTGACTTTCGATGGGAGTTGAACTTTGTCAAATGTCAAGAAGACAGTGCGGGTTGGAATGATCTTCGTGTCAACCCTTTTCGTAACTCTATGAACAGCCGTTACGCCCTGGTCGGACAGGTAGTGCTGAATTTCTTCGTCAGACAATCCATCGAGGGAGCGTGTATAAACGACTCCACGCGAGGAATTTAAGGTACGGTGCGGTTCCACCCGGACAGGGAAGGTGTGGAGCAGAGAAGTACGCAGCAATTTTTGTGCCTGGAGGGCACTGTGTGTTTCTAGCAACAGGGTGCCATTCCGTAATCTGGAACAAGACTTTACAGGACCTGCCATTGCGTCGACACCTTTCTGAATAATGAAAGGGTTGACCGTGGAGAAGTCGTGACCTTCAGACCGAGAAACAACACGGAACTGTGGCAACGATGGAAGAACTGTCTGTGGCTGAGACTCAGTGAACTTACGTTTGTGAGCAGACATAGTGGAAGGTGAGGAAACCATTGCGGAAGAATCCCCCATGATTACCGGCGTCTCCGATGGCGCGCTCCCCCCTTGTGGGGGCCCTCACTGAGGGCACACCCGCCTTAGGTGATTGTTCACACCTCAGGTCACACCTCCCGACAAACGGACGGAGGGACCAATCGGCACTTTGGGAAGGTATCAGCTCGGGTAATCACCCCTCCCTGGGCCTGGCCGTTACCAGGGGGTACGTACGTGTCCTACCTGTCTACCCGGGGCGGGGAATTACGCGTTACCCCGTCACCGGCTACGCATGGAAGTGCGTGGGTCGGCCTTCAGACACGCACAGGGAGGAAAAAAGAGAAAGGGAAAGGAAAGGAAACGAAAGAAGAGGGGGTCTCAAACGCCGCAGTGGAGAAAAGGGCAAAGAGAAGAGGGAAGGAAAAGAGAAGGACAGAGGAAGGACGAGGACTTGCAAGCGTAGAAGGCAAGGAATTTGGAAGTTTCGAGCGTCCGTCTCCAGACGTAGGCACAAACTATACTCCCAGAGGGGGAGAAAGGGAAGGAAAGAGCCAGAGGTGAGGGGGGGGGGGGGCGGCGAAGATGGGGGACGGGGAAGGATGCGGAAAGGGAAGGCATGCAGCCCGGAAAGGAAGGAGGGCCACATTAGCTCAGGGTCCCGTGCTCGCTACGCACGTGTCCACAAAAGAGTTGTGGACCCCCTGGGGGGAGTTATATGTGGTGACTTCAATATTAATTGTATAAGTGATTGTGCAAGGAAAAGGATGCTGGTAGACCTCCTTAATTCATATAATCTTATGCAAACCGTATTCTTTCCAACGAGAGTGCAAGGGAACAGTAGAACAACCATAGACAATATTTTTGTTCATTCGTCATTATTAGAAGGGCATTCTGTTAGCAAAAAGGTGAATGGCCTTTCAGATCATGATGCACAAATTTTAAGTCTAAAAGATTTTTGTGCTGCAACACATGTTAAATATAGTTACCAACTTTTTAGGAAAGCTGATCCAGTTGCTGTACAGACTTTTGTAAACCTTATCAAGGAACAAGAGTGGTAAGATGTTTATAGTGCTGATACAGTAGACGATAAATATAATGCGTTCCTCAAGACTTTTCTCGTGCTCTTTGAAAGTTGCTTTCCGTTAGAACGTTCAAAACAGGGTACTAGCACAAACAGGCAGCCTGGGTGGCTGACTAAAGGGATAAGAATATCTTGTAGAACAAAGTGGCAATTATATCAAAACGTTAGAAACAGTCACAATCTAAATGCAGCAGCCCATTACAAACAGTATTGTAAGGTGCTTAAAAAAGTTATTAGGAAGGCAAAAAGTATGTGGTATGCAGATAGAATAGCTAAGTCTCAGGATAAAATTAAAACCATATGGTCAGTCGTAAAGGAAGTGGCTGGTCTGCAGAGACAGGTCGAGAATATAGAATCAGTGCGTAGTGGGGATGTCCGTGTTACTGATAAGTCGCATATATGTACAGTACATAATAATCACTTTCTGAATATAGCAGGTGAACTAAATAGAAACCTAGTCCCAACAGGGAATCATATAGCGCTCTTAGAAAAAAGTGCTCCGAGACTGTTACCTGAAATGCTCCTCCATGATACTGACAAGAGGGAGATTGAGTTAATAATTAAATCACTAAAGACCAAGAACTCTCATGGATATGACGGGGTATCTAGCAGAATACTGAAGTATTGTTCCACGTATGTTAGCTCAGTACTTAGCCATATCTGTAACTTTTCCTTTAGGAGTGGTCGGTTTCCTGACCGATTAAAGTACTCGGTAGTGAAGCCACTTTATAAAAAGGGAGACAGGGATAATGTTGACAATTATAGACCTATTTCTATGCCATCGGTGTTTGCTAAAGTTATCGAGAGGGTTGTATGTACAAGGTTACTGCAGCATTTAAATTCACATAATTTGCTGTCAAATGTACAGTTTGGTTTTAGAAATGGCTTAAGAACTGAAAATGTTATAGTCTCTTTTCTCTGTGAGGTTTTGGACGGATTAAATAAAAGGTTGCGAACGTTAGGTGTTTTCTTTGATTTAACGAAGGCTTTTGACTGTGTTGACCACAAAATATTACTGCAGAAGTTGGAACATTATGGAGTAAGGGGAGTAGCTTACAATTGGTTCGCCTCCTACTTTAAGAACAGAAAGCAGAAGGTAATCCTCCGCAATATTGAGAGTGGTAATGATGTTCAGTCCCAATGGGGCACTGTTAAATGGGGCGTTTCCCAAGGGTCGGTGCTGGGGCCACTGCTGTTTCTTATTTATATAAATGATATGCCTTCTAGTATTACAGGTGATTCAAAAATATTTCTGTTTGCTGATGACACCACCTTGGTAGTGAAGGATCTTGTGTGTAATATTGAAACATTATCAAATAATGTAGTTCATGATATAAGTTCGTGGCTTGTGGAAAATAATTTGATGCTAAATCACAGTAAGACTCAGTTTTTACAGTTTCTAACATACAATTCAACAAGAACTGACATTTTAATCAGACAGAATGGGCATGTTATAAGCGAGACGGAACAGTTCAAGTTCCTTGGTGTACAGATAGATAATAAGCTGTTGTGGAAAGCCCATGTTCAGGATCTTGTTCAGAAACTAAATGCCGCTTTATTTACCATTAGAACAGTATCTGAAATAAGTGACATTTCAACACGAAAAGTAGTATACTTGGCATATTTTCATACGCTTATGTCATATGGTATTATTTTTTTGGGGTAATTCTTCTGATTCAAAAAGGGTATTTTTGGCTCAAAAACTGGCTGTTCGAGCTATGTATGGTGTAAGTTCGAAAACCTCTTGTCGACCCCTATTCAATAGTCTGGGAATTTTGACATTGCCCTCACAGTATGTATTTTCTTTAATGTCGTTTGTTGTTAGCAGTATTAGCTTATTCCCAAGAGTTAGCAGCTTTCACTCAGTTAATACTAGGCAGAAATCAAATCTGCATGTGGAATGCACTTCCTTGACTCTTGTGCAGAAAGGAGTGCAGTATTCTGCTGCATCCATTTTCAATAAGCTACCACAAGAACTCAAAAACCTTAGCAGTAGCCCAAACACTTTTAAGTCTAAACTGAAGAGTTTCCTCATGGCTCACTCCTCCTATTCTGTCGAGGAGCTCCTGGAAGAGCTAAAAAATTAAGCAAATTCCAGTGTTACATTCTTGATTTTCTTTATTTAAACTAACGACTTGTCGCCTGAATATATTTCTTACATTTCATTTTATCTGTTTCTACAATCGTGTTATAATTTCATGTATTGACTCGTGCCATGACCATGGAGACTTCTAAATGTGGTCCCACGGAACAATAAATAAATAAATAAATAAATAAATAATAGAAAGTAATGTCACTAATCTATAGCACTGCCCATTTGTTGTTCTACCCTTCTTATACATTATGGATTAATCGTTTTTGCTATTGCGGAAAACAAATTTAAAACGGAACCTAGAGTTGCACAAGTCAGATATACAGCGGAGGGGGAAGTGGCTTGCAAGCACGAAATAGAAATGGAAGTAGCATCAGACAGTTACTCCTTATATAAGCAGAGCAATAAAACACTCGTCACCGGTTCGTACGTCTCTCAGCAATGTCCGTTGGTACTGCTCTGTGCCAAAGGACATAATACTGTTCACTTTTTCTTCTTCTCAGCTGTTATCCCAGTGACTACTTGAAAAAATAAATAGGTGCACTTATTCAGTCAATAGAAAGATAATTACAGGATAACTGAAAGCAAAATGTTCAAGTTGTCACAGATGGGATAGTCAGCCCAGAAACTAAGAAATATGAAATGTGTTAGAGTTCTTTTTGGGTTGCCTCATCTCAGTAAGATAGTCTTTAGACCAAATGATGCACGAACTTTATTATTTGAAATGGATAGCCAGTCGTGTTATAGAAGCCTTATTCTGACAACGGATGCGATGAAGTAAGATATTTTAACCAGATAACTGAAATGAAACTTCCTGGCAGATTAAAACTGTGTGACGGAACGAGGCTTTAACTTGGAACCTTTGCCTTTTGCGGGCAAGTCCCGAGTTCGAGTCTCGGTCCGGCACACCGTTTTAATCTACCAGGAAGTTTCATATCAGGATACACTCTGCTCCGGAGTGAAAAATCTCATTGTCGGTAACTTAAACATTGCAAAATTAGTTAAACCTCAGCATAATTTTTATCTCTTGTTGACAAAGTAGCCAGAAAACATTTAAAAATGTTTCAAATGACTAAGCACTATGGGACTTAACATGTGAGGTCATCAGTCGCCTAGACTCAGAACCACTTAAACCTAACTAACCCAAGGTCATCACACACATCCATGCCTGAGGCAGGATTCGAACCTGAGACCGTAGCAGCAACGCGGTTCCGGACTGAAGCGCCTAGAACCGAGTACATTTACAAGTTCTTAATTAAAACAATGATTTCTTGAAATCTCCACATAGATTTATGGACAACATATTTTGTAAGGCTAACTAGAATTATCGGGCACTACAAAGAATTTAGTATATTTTAGTGATAGGCAGAGAAATATTTATCTAACAGAAGACATCGGTTACTGGCAACACTAGACTCAACATAACGTTAGGTACAAAATTGTTAAGGCTTTCGTGGCCACTTGTTGACAAACTGCCTATTGGCTTCTGTCTCGGGTTCTTCGGCCGACGTTCATCTAATTATTTTTCTGACGTTTCGCCAGCACGAGTGACGCATTGTCAAAGCTTCACCCTCCATTGCCGGTGGTGAACTGGAGCCGAGCTCGCGGCCGCAGACTGTATGTACCTGGCGCGCCAAGCCCTCGGACGTTGGCGCGCCAGGTACATATAGCCTGCGGCCGCGAGCTCGGCTCCAGTTCACCACCGGCAATGGAAGGTGAAGCCTTGACAATGCCAGCCACTCGTGCTGGCGAAACGTCAGAAAAATCATTAGATGAACGTCGGCCGAAGAACCCGAGACAGAAGCCAATAGGCAGTTTGTCATAACGATAGGTCTTAATATATTTCTATTTCTACCAATTCAGTGATGTTCCGTTTTTAAAATTCTGTGTGTAAACTTCCCATACGATTTAAAAGCTTGACAGAGCGATAATTGAAACACCACTTAAGGACTGCTGGAGATAGCTGTCGCTTTACGTCTAGTTAAATTCCCTGTAAGGATTAGTGCATGATTTAGATATTACAACTCTAGACCAACAGATAATCTCTGCAACGATATAGCCTGACGCAACTGTAGCTGCTAGGATGCCTTCCGTTTTTATTTGCCATTCACAGTATGAAATCAACACTGTTGACCGTATCTGTGTGATGTGGCGTGATCCTTTCAACTCACGTCGCTAGATTCGCTATTTGTAGTTAGATTAACGATGTCTGCCAGGAAAAACAGTGAAGCGCATGGAAACTAATAGATATGTGATGTACCTAGAGGGTCTTTGTCATTTATTCTATTTTATATCTAGTCTGAAGAGGATAATAACACGGACTGATGTAGATCATACTAATGATTTGGTTTTTAATTTGACCTGAGTTCCAACTGTGTAACTACGGCGGGCACTGCTCAGAAAACACAGTCTGGAAATGCGTTCAGTCGCCGTCATGTCTGCAAGTCCCTTCGCAATAGGCACACCGTTTTTCTGTACAGCAATATTTTAATGACGTAGAGTACGCTATTTAAACAGAAGACAAATGCACGATACATAAACCTGATGGGCAGGGAGGAGGGGGGAAATAAACAAATGTGGCGTAGCCCCAGCTGCAGGTTAGTTTAGGTGAAAATATGGTTGCGAGTTGATGAAGACGACGAATGTGAGTACCATAAGAAGGGTGTGGTAAGACTGTAGCACAGCCCAAGGTCTAAGCTCATTCTGTAATTAATCCACTTTTCAATCCCTACCAAACAAATACTAGGTAAAAATAAAAAAAAACAATAGAGAAAGAGGAAAGAAGAAATAAAAGATAACCTCAGATAAAAATCATAAGAAATATGTTAGATATTCTGCTAAATCTTGCCGCGAATAGAGATGTTTGGGCAAAAAAAAAATCACCGATCCTAGTTTTTTCTGATTAGGTACATCGCCAACTTTGTACAGAAAAGCTAAATCCGTTGTGTCTCATCATTACAGAGCAACATGCAGAAAACAAGCATTTTGGAAATGATATATGTCGGACTACAGACTAATCGTGCAGCGCTTGCCAGGGGCCACTTACTTGGGTCAGGCACTAGCAAGTATAAAAGCTTCGAGCTAGCTCTTCGCGACCTGTGCTGCGGCAGCCGGAGTGTAGGTGGGGGAAGCGGCTGTTAAGGCGACCCAGTTGGCCGCTCTCTCTTCTCCTCTCATTCTCTCGCTTCCTGCGGCCTCGCTGCTAACACTACGGTTTTGCAACCCACTGTCAGAGTAATTGAGGCAGCTAAGCGAGTACGGCGGAATACGGTCCTCTGCAACAGGCGTTTTCGAGCCTACCGAAGGAAGCAGCGAGGTGATTATGCCATTGTAGGAATGGTGTAGACATCCCTGTCTAGGAAGCAAACTTTAGCTCTCTGGAGTTTCCCCTCAATTAATTAAGGCGTTGGCCGGGAGTGTCCTTTTGAAAACGGACACGACGAAACTCCTTCCCTAATGTAATTGTTTCAGGGCTTGTGTTCCGTTTAAGACGACATTCAGGTCAATGAGAGATTACCTTTATCATCCTACTTTTCAGTTCATCTATATCTACATACACTCTAAGAAAAAATATAAATGACTAAATAAATAAATGACGCACCACGAAGGAATTATCTGAACGGGACGCAAATCATAGAATTTGCTGTATATGTACATACAAACCAATGATAGTAGTGGGGCAAAGGCAGCATCACCCCACTCTGCATTGCTGACAAATTTATTCAAGGTGGCGGCCATAGATGTCACAATGTTGCACTGACATTGTGGGAAATGCAAATTTTGGGGGGGAAAATAGATCAACTGGGCTACCTCCACTAACCTCACTCCACTCCACCCCCATCCCCACCCCCACCCCTCCCCACTCCTCCCCCCTCCCCCAACCCATCTGGAAATTGGCAGGAAAAGGACTCAGTCTGTGCTGGGCTGCCGGATACGTTGGACGTAAGTCTTTACTTTGTATGCAGAGAGGTATGGCTTCGAAATGGTTCAAATGGCTCTGAGTACTATGCGACTTAACTTCTAAGGTCATCAGTCACTTAGAACTAATTAAACCTAACTAACCTAAGGACATCACACACATCCATGCCCGAGGCAGGATTCGAACCTGCGACCGTAGCGGTCACGCGTTTCCAGACTGAAGCGCCTTTAACCGCACGGCCACTCCGGCCGGCTGCAGAGAGGTATATTGCTTATTTAAATAATCTGAGTAGCCATTGATCGAGTACTATGTAGTAGCTCCATCCAGTGTGTTCAGCCGGCCGGGGTGGCCGAGCGGTTCTAGGCGCTACAGTCTGGAACCGCGCTGCTGCTACGGTCGCAGGTTCGAATCCTGCCTCGAGCATGGATGTGTGTGATGTCCTTAGGTTAGTTAGGTTTAAGTAGTTCTAAGTTATAGGGGACTGGTGACCTCAGAAGTTAAGTCCCATGGTGCTCAGAGCCATTTGAACCAGTGTGTTCACCTTGAGGTCTGGAGGCCGAACGACCTAGTTTACAACATAACCACCTGCAGTCACTGTTGACCCTCTCCCCTCCCCCTACCATGACGTGATCCATGATGGCGGCACAGGGAAATGTGTAGGGAAATTCGCTCAGTGTGTCTAGCTGCTGCACTGGGAGGATCTCATGACGGTACGCTAATGTGGCGTGCACAAAGCATTGTTTAAATAATTTATTTCAGAATATTGTTTATTTATTTCTGAAATCGCAATAAATCCCGAAATTGACCCTAGTTATCAGACGATGCTAAACAATTGTACTTTTCTTCTTTCCGATAGCAAAAGGAATCACGTAGTTTCACTGTCGCAGATCGCTCTAAAGGTATCTGAAAAACTTTCTGACGTGCGCTCCCGCTGGAAGAATCCATGCGCCGGGCTCACAGTACTGGCCACCGGTAACTGCAGGGCAGCGCGCTAAGCACTTCCTGTCACGCTGGAAATTACCGCAGCCTTCCTCCTCACCCCTGGCCCATTTGTGGCTCACAGATACCCCATATCAATGAACACGAACTGCTTCAGGAGTTATTAAATCTGGCGTTTAAGCAATGTGCAGAATTTTGTCACATACATATCTGGATGATGTCACAGGAAGGACACACACACACACACACACACACACACACACACACACGATTCGAAGCATTTTCCTACAGACGAGAAGACTGGTTGGAATTTTCAGTGCCCTACAACTGCTCTTCTGGAGATGCTCTCAAGTCACAACGGCGGGTGTGGGCCAGCTTCCCACCTGTCCAAACCAGAAGAGAGTGATCTGCTTGGACTTTTGTCTGAACGCTAGAACAAAGAAGACTGCACAAAGGAAGGATGTCTTGTGACTCTCCGATGTCATGGAACCTCCTGTGAATGGAGCATTCCCATTGGTTCTTACTGAATTTACTCACCAAATTGCTGTTGCCGGTGTGGGAGCACTGTCCACCACTTTCTGCAGTTGGACTTTCAGCAGAAAACTATTTTTTACAGATCGAGAAACATACAGTAGTCATATTTCACTGACAGTTAAACCCTTTAAAAAAGGTCTACAGGTTATGAAATACGGAAACTACCGCCAAAGGCACTTCCTCAATTACAAAAAATGGCTCTGAGCACTATGGAACTTAACTTCCGAGGTCATCAGTCCCCTAGAACTTAGAACTACTTAAACCTAACTAACCTAAGGGCATTACACACATCAATGCCCGAGGCGGGATTCGAACCTGCGACCGTAGTGGTCGCGCGGTTCCAGACTGTAGCGCCTAGAACCGCTCGGCCACCCCGGCCGGCGCCTCAGTTACACTCTGCTCCGCTGCTGTCGAGGATAGCTTGAGTTTTTCGGCGTGAAATCGATGTCCAACCAGGCTATATCACCACAAACGATTGTACCATCCTACCACATCTATGTACTAAGCACAATTCGTATCCTGCACCATTCAAAATCATCATTTCTGCATCCTGCATACAGCGATCGACCACTAGACGCTCATACATATACCGTGAAGACAGACAGATCCCAAAAAAGCGGAAGCACATGCACCGTATATAGCACTAGATACTTCCCATGAGGTTGAGCGGTCATCCACTGTGGCCAACGGTCACGAGTCAATTGCCGCCGCCCCCCCCCCCCCCCCTCTTGCACATGCTGGCCTGGTGAGTGATCAGAGCGTCCTCCACAGACAGCAGCCACCCTCTGAACTGGTGTACAAGGGCTGGGTTGGTTCCCAGCACAAAGGCGTCTGCTAATGGTACTTTCTCCTATATGGCCTGCTTGATACCATGGTTCCTGTAATGTGTTATCATCATCTCCAGACACGGGGATTACAAGATCATTTGTATCTTCGCGTGATTTGCCAGTATATCATACCATTAACGCGACAGCTCTCCATATCAAGCACGTAGCAGTATGTTACCAAGCGCTTGCTCACTATAAATCCGAAGATACAGAGTGGAAATTATATCTCTAGAAATCCGAAACTATAGCAAGGTCATTATGTGGGATGTGCTAAAAATCTCTGAGTAACTAGAAACTTACCTCATCTGTGAAGATTCTTAAATGAAAACTCGAAAATAGAGGAAACTGGTAGTTCTCATATTTTTTAATGAATACCGATGTCAATGATTTAACAGATTCCAAATCACCCTTGTACTTTACAGAGTCAAATACGGTTCTACGAGGATAACCCCAAAAGTAAGGTCTCCTATTTTTTTATAAGTACATAGACCTGTTTATTTCTACAATGGTTTACATCAGTTTACAGCTTGAACATTTAGCTATTTTTCGACATACTCGCCATTTCTGTCGATGCATTTTTATAGACACTGTGGCAGTTTTTGTATGCCATGTCATACCAGCTCACCGCCATGCTGTTCAGAAAGTTACGAACCTCTTCTTTCACGTCGTCGTCGGAGCTGAATCGCTTTCCTGCCAAATGTTCTTTTAACCTAGGCAACATGTGATAGTCACTGGGTGCCAAGTCAGGACTATGGGGTGGGTGGGTGGGTGGGTGTGTGATTATGCTGCACTGAAACTGTTGCAGGAACGCAACGGTTTGCCTAGCGATGTGTGGGTGAGCATTGTCATGCAGAATGTGTACGCCCTTGCTCAGCAATCCTCTTCTCCGGCTCTGAATTGCCCCTTTGAGTTTTTTCAGAATCTCACAGTACCTGTCAGCGTTAATTGTGGTCCTCAGAAATTGACGGTCTCCCACTCCTTTGTTCGTCGTGAATTTCGGTCCGACCAGCTGCAAACTCTCTACACCACTTACGAACATTTTTGACATCCATGCACGCCTCACCATACACTTCCATCAATTCGCGATGGATATCAATCGGCGCAGTGCCCCTTGCATTCAAAAACTGAATAACTGCGCGCAATTGGCACTTTGCGGTAATATCCAACGGGAGCTTCATTCTCAACGGCTGCCAAGCCACGACTGAGCGCCTCAGCGCGGCGTGCTCATGTTTACACACAGCGCGTGAAGCACTCTTCATAACAGTGTGACCAACTGCCACACAGAGTTCTGTACTTATAAAAAAATAGGAGACCTTACTTATGGGATTACCCTCGTAATACTTACAATCGTATGTCTCTTCCACCTGTTTTTCACCATCTACATGCATACGACAAACATCACATTCCATGTTCACTCAGCCAAATAGACAGGAAATGTGCAGAAGGGCAGTACAAGCAATCAACCAGTCAATTTACATGGGAGGGAATAATTGTCCAGCTTGAACACTTGTCCATATTGAATCTTCTCAAATTTCCAGAGGATACTCACAACACACGGGATGAGAAGGCGTGTCCAATAAATACTGAGTATTAGTTCGCTATTCACCCCCATAGAGAGCGACATGGTTAGGTCAGCTGCACGATGTACCCCAGCCGGTTTAGTTCAGGCGATCCAATAATGACGGCTCGTAACTTAGCTGGAAACGCCAAGTCGTTCCGGCCACCAGCTACCTCCGCAACGTGCTTCCTATGCCAGGCAGAATCGTCCTAGGAAAGCAGCCACATATTTAACAGTGTAATTACAATTAAATATTACTGACTTAGCGCCAATATGGCGACATTCGACAATGAGCGATATATCAGGAATACCCCCTACTGACAGCTGTGGCTCTGGAAATATAAATTTCTACACTTCCAACACATACTTTATAAGCCTGCTAATCACAGGGAGTCTATAACACATCACCTACTAAGAACAATACTTGGCCAATAACTGAATGCTGCTGACACCAAACAATACTGAGCGAAAATCTGCGATGGATGGGCATGTCTCATTTGTTTTTCTTGCCAGTGGTACCAGTGTGTCTTAGGAAGAGAGAGGTGATCGTCTTATAAGCGACCAGTTATTGAGAACACGATCGCAACGAATTTGTTACTATCACCCTGCATAAAAAGCGCTCTTGTTTCCACAGGCGCACACAAAAGTCGCTAACGATAACCATGTTAAAAACTAAAGAAGCTTTATAAATCAAGATATTTGTTTCCGAATGAAGTAATCTTCCACACAAATACCGCGACTTTGAATATAGACAATGATCGCTGGGGTGTGTACTAATACACACAAAGCGCGGTTGTACGCCACTGGCGGTGAAAGCTGGTAATAAAATCGCCATTTTCATCGAATTTACGAAGTGATTCGCCTAAGGAACGTGGTACTAAGCTGATATTTGCAACTCCCTCATGCCGCCACTAGATATTTCTCACGCTACCAAACGGTGTTTGTAACACATGCTGTCTCAGTGACATGTCAGAAGTACTGCGATATATCCACTGCGTTATAAGCTTGGGAGGATGGTAGTTGACTGAGAATGATCGCCGGCCGCGGTGGTCTAGCGGTTCTAGGCGCTCAGTCAGGAACCGCGCGACTGCTACGGTCGCAGGTTCGAATCCTGCCTCGGGCATGGATGTGTGTGATGTCCTTAGGTTAGTTAGGTTTAAGTAGTTCTAAGTTCTAGGGGACTTATGACCACAGATGTTGAGTCCCATAGTGCTCAGAGCCATTTTTTTGAGAATGATCACATACAATAGATGGTATGCTATGTGAGCAATCACTTAAAAATGCAACGCCAAATTGAAGTCTAAAGAAATGTTCAAAATCCTGTGACCAACACAGTGGCAAATCAGATTTATAGTATTAGCATTTTGGTAGATATGTTGTCTAAGATTTGGAATCAAGTCTCTCCATTCAACCATATACTTGCATTGGATCCTATGGAAATGTCTCTTAATGATTACAATCCCTAGCGAATCATATTCGTGGCACTCTCTTATCTCGAAACGAGTTTCCAGTGCTCTCGTCGGGTACAAGATGGTAAGCCCTAATCTTCAAAAATGCTTCAAATGTCTCTGAGCACTATGGGACTTAACTGCTGCGGTCATCAGTCCCCTATAACTTAGAACTACTTAAACCTAACTAACCTAAGGACATCACACACATCCATACCCGAGGCCGGATTCGAACCTGCGACCGTAGCGGTCTCGCGGTTCCAGATTGTAGCGCCTAGAACCGCTCGGCCACTCCGGCCGGCCCCTAATCTTCCTTTCATATTTTCGTCACGAGGCTCTGGCTGAACTTCATGATGCACATGTCAGGGATTAGCCGAGCGGTCTGGGGCGCTGCAGTGATGGACTGTGCGGCTGGTCCCAGCGGAGGTTCGAGTCCTCCTTCGGGCATGGGTGTGTGTGTTTGTCCTTAGGATAATTTAGGTTAAGTAGTGTGTAAGCTTAGGGACTGATGAACTTAGCAGTTAAGTCCCATAAGATTTCACACACATTTAAACATTTGAACTTATTTCTCCCTTCCCCTTTCCTTCTCAATTCGATGCCATTATGCAGGATGTTAAAAGTATGCATTCGATATTTTGAGAAATCGTAGTATGGAACACAACAAGGAAAAAGTCCAGTAAAAATGAGCTGTGAAATGCATACCTGAAGAGTTATGGGATTTGCGATCAACGAAAGCTACGGTTTGGTAGTATTGGTGCACTACATAAATGATCTAGTAAATGGTAGGGTTACCGGTAGTATTGGTACGGAAACAAACATAACAGTGTGTATGAGAGAAACTAGTAGCCTCCTCCTCCTTCTTCTTCTTCTTCTTCTTCTTCTTCTTCTTCTTCTTCTTCTTCTTCTTCTTCTTCTTCTTCTTCTTCTTCTTCTTCGATTTGAACACAATTAGATTCGCAGATCATTCAGCTTTAGTCCATTGGGTATTTACTATCGTCACAGAATATAAATGGTGTTTAATAAGTAAGAAAAATTCACTGATCTCGTAACTTCTGCGCTTTTATGTAACCAAAGCAATTACTTTTGATGCAAGTGCAGTTTCCATGCACAAACATAAAAAATATACAGGGTGAGTCTAACGATTGCCACCTAGAATAACTCCGAAAGTATGATAGTAGCTGAAAAGTTTGTGGAACAAATGTTGCATGGGACAACGGGGACCATAATACGACGTTGGTTTTTTTTGTTAGGTGCGGTAGCGTAAGAGATATGAAGCTCAACTTTGATTTTCTTTCTTAGATGGGATACTATAGGTTGGGACTTGTTTTCTGATAGCGGCTATCAAGACGAATCCAATGATGTGTAACAGTAAGGTCTTTGAAGGTCAACGAAGGTCACAAAAGTGGCATGAACGTCCATTTACAGAAGGTGTTCGAAGAAGTGATGACCATTGGTATCAATGCAGTGCTGCAATCTCCTTATCATGGATTGAGTGGTATTCCATATCCCATCGGCACTTACCGAAGCACATGCTTTGATAATTCTCTCTCGCGTATCTTCTTCTGGTGTAGTCGGAACGTCTCCATAAACAATGTCTTTTACGAATCCCCACAAGAAAAAGCCAGGGGCGTCAGGTCTGGCGAACGAGCCGGCCACGATACATCTCCTCCGCGTCGAATCCAACGATTTAGAAATTGTCTCGGCAACTCAGTTCTAGCCATTAGCGAAAAATTTGCAGGACACCCATCGTGTTGGTACCACATTCTGTTCTTTGTTCCTAAAGGTATTTCTTCTAATGACTGACCTAATGTTTCTTGCAGGAATGTGGTCTACTTCCTACCACTAAGATTTCCTTCGATGAAATAGGGGCCTATAATTCTTTCTATCCTCCAGAATCCCACGCCGACCGTTGTGACCGAGCGGTTCTAGGCGCTTCAGTCCGGAACCGCGCTGCTTCTACGGTCGCAGGTTCGAATCCTGCCACAGGCTTGGATGTGTGTGATGTCCTTAGGTTAGTTAGGTTTAAGTAGTTCTAAGTTTACGGGTTTGATGACCTCATATGTTAAGTCCCATAGTGCTTAGAGCCATTTGAACCAACCAGAATCCCACACCATACATTCACCGACCACGGTTTTTGGTGTGCAACTTGCCGCAGCCAACACGGATTTTCAGTTGCCCAATAATCCATGTTATGCAAATTAACATTTGCACGGTTCGTGAATGTAGCCTCGTCACTAAATAAAATCAAATTAATAAATGTGTCATCCCTCTGAATCGGAAGTTGACCCCATCGGCAGAATTCAATGCGACCCCTACAATCCGTACCAATTAATTCTAGGTGGAGACTGATACGGTAAGAATGATACTTATGGCGATGCAGAACACTTCACTGACTCATGCCAGATTCCCTTGCGATTTGACGCGAACTAAGAAGGATCTCGAACCACAGTTGCGAGAGTACCAATTTCCGTTTCCTAGTTAGTAACTTTCCTTTGCCGGATATGTTTCCGATGCGTTAAAGATCCAGTTGTTCTCAATTTATCATACACGTAAGCATATAGACTTGTTCTTCGAAGGAATACATCATTCACATTCGCATTATTCGACGATACTAGTCTTACCGTTCCTATTAGTGTTGTATTGCAAAACCGTCGAGTGGTGTTTGCATATTCATGGCACGTTAGATGGATACGCCGTATTCTGCAAATATTTACTATTTGCACGATATATGAGAGAGAATTGTCAGAGCATTTGCTTCGATAAGTGCCTGAGTGATAAGGAAGATCACTCATTCCATGTTAAGAAGATTGCAGCACTGCATTGATACCAACGGTCATCACTTCGAACACCTTCTGTAAGTGGACGTTCATGCCAACTTTTTTGACCTTCGTTGACCTTCAAAGAGCTTACTGCTACACATCATTGGATACGTCTCGATAGCCGTTACCAGAAAATAAGTACCAAACTGTCCGCCCCCGGTAGCTGAGTGGAGGCCGGTACGGTAGCTCAGCGTGTTCGATCAGACGGTTAGCTACCCACTGTAATAAAAAACAAATTCAACGAACAGTATGGAACAAAATGAGATTTAAAAAAGTTGTCAGCGTGACAGAATGTCAATACCCGGGTTCGATACCCAGCTGCGCAGGAGATTTTCTCCGCTCAGGGACTGGGTGTTGTGTTGTCCTAATCATCACCATTTCATCCCCATCGACGCGCAAGTCGCCGAAATGGCGTCAGATCGAAAGGCTTGCACGCGGCGAACGGTCTACCCGACAAGAGGCCCTAGTCACACGACATTTTTTTAGAACCAAACTAAAGCATCCCACTTAAAAAAAACGAAGTTGACCTTCATATCTCTGACGCGACCCCACCTAGCAACAAAGAACCAACGCCATATTATGGCCCGCGTTGTCCCATGCAACATTTGTCCCACGAACTTTTCAGCTACTATCGCACTTTCGGAATTATTCTAGATGGCAATACTTAGTGACTCACCCTGTATATAATTACTGGTGTTATTTTGTACTCAGGAGAACGTTCTTCATCTTGATTGAAGGTAAGAGATTCAAATCATTATTGATAAATGCGGAAATTGTTCGTGAATAACAGAAACATGTTTTATGTAAGTTCGACGAAGTATCGAAGTGATGTTTCCAGAATGAGATTTTCACTCTGCAGCGTAGTGTGCGCTGATATGAAACTTCCTGACAGATTAAAACTGTGTGCCGGACCGAAACTAGAAATAGAGACCTTTGCCTTTCGCGGGCAGGTGCTCTACCAACTTGCCCGCGAAAGGCAAAGGTCCCGAGTTCGAGTCTCGGGCCGGCACACAGTTTTAATCTGCCAGGAAGTTTCGTATCGAAGCGATGTTTGACATTTTGGTTTTACGTTGTTTTTGTTATTTCACCCTTTTGTTGAGGAAATTACGTTTTCTAGTGCTATATGATAGATCCGTATTTTTTTTCTTTTTTACTACATCCCTCTGTTTTCCATTACAAAACAACATGTGCATGAAACCTAAATTAAACATTGACAATTTCATTTCTGCTACAAATACGAGGTGCATTCAAGTTCTAAGGCCTCCGATTTTTTTTCTAATTAACTACTCACCCGAAATCGATGAAACTGGCGTTACTTCTCGACGTAATCGCCCTGCAGACGTACACATTTTTAACGACGCTGACGCCATGATACCATGGCAGCGGCGAAGGCTTCTTTAGGAGTCTGTTTTGACCACTAGAAAATCGCTGGGCAATAGCAGCACGGCTGGTGAATGTGCGGCCACGGAGAGCGTCTTTCATTGTTGGAAAAAGCCAAAAGTCACTAGGAGCCAGGTCAGGTGAGTAGGGAACATGAGGAATCACTTCAAAGTTGTTATCACGAAGAAACTGTTGCGTAACATTAGCTCGATGTGCGGGTGCATTGTCTTGGTGAAACAGCACACGCGCAGCCCTTCCCAGACGTTTTTGTTGCAGTGCAGGAAGGAATTTGTTCAAAACATTTTCGTAGGATGCACCTGTTACCGTAGTCCCCTTTGGAACGCATTGGGCAAAGATTACGCCCTCGCTGTCCCAGAACACGGACACCATCATTTTTTCAGCACTGGCGGTTACCCGAAATTTTTTTGGTGGCAGTGAATCTGTGTGCTTCCATTGAGCTGACTGGCGCTTTGTTTCTGGGTTGAAAAATGGCAACCACGTCTCATCCATTGTCACAACCGACGAAAAGTCCCATTCATGCTGTCGTTGCGTGTCAACATTGCTTGGCAACATGCCACATGGGCAGCCATGTGGTCGTCTGTCAGCATTCGTGGCACCCGCCTGGATGACACTTTTCGCATTTTCAGGTCGTCATGCAGGATTGTGTGCACAGAACCCACAGAAATGTCAACTCTGGAGGTGATCTGTTCAACAGTCATTCGGCGATCCCCCAAAACAATTCTCTCCACTTTCTCGATCATGTCGTCAGACCGGCTTGTGCGAGCCCGAGGTTGTTTCGGTTTGTTCTCACACAATGTTCTGCCTTCATTAAACTGTCCCACCCACGAACGCACTTTCGACACTTCCATAACTCCATCACCACATGTCTCCTTCAACTGTCGATGAATTTCAATTGGTTTCACACCACGCAAATTCAGAAAACGAATGATTGCACGCTGTTCAAGTAAGGAAAACGTCGCCATTTTAAGTATTTAAAACAGTTCTCATTCTCGCCGCTGGCGGTAAAATTCCATCTGCCGTTCGGTGCTGCCATCTCTGGGACATATTGACAATGAACGCGGCCTCATTTTAAAACAATGCGCATTTTTCTATCTCTTTACAGTACGGAGAAAAAAAATCGGCGGCCTTAGAACTTGAATGCACCTCGTACTGGTTATTATTAAGTAACAGACAGGAGGATAACTATGTAGACCAAAAAAGTTCCATAGGTTACCCGGCCCTTTATATTTTGTCACTGAGTTTCAAGATGGTCCATCGCTTCCGGTTTTTAGGGAAGCTAGTAAGAGACTCATCGCATAAATAAAGAAAGCGATCGTTATGAGGTACCGAGCGAGATGGCGCATTGGTTAGCACATTGGGCTTGCATTGGGGAGAAAGACGGTTCAAACCCGCGTTTTGCCATACTGAATTAGGTTTTCCGTCATTTCCTTAAATCGCTTCAGGCAAACTCCGAGATAGTTTCTTTGAAAGGCCGTGGCCAATTTCCTCCCCGTCCTTCCCTAATTCGAGATTGTGCTCCGTCTCTAATGACCCCGTTGTCGATGGAACGTTAAAAACTAATCTCCTCCTCCTCGTTATGAGGTAACGCTCGATAGATATGAAACACACCCAACGTACAGGAAACGCCGATACGAACTTAACTGACCAAAGCTACTTTTAGCTATGAGCAATTGTTCATCTTCGCTACTTTGAAACATCTAAATATCTTAAGTTTCCTTTAATTTACGTCTATGGTCACAAACTTTTTGCTAACAGATTACCGGTTTCGGTCTATAATGACCATCACATCTGTTTATAAAAACGAAGTCCTAATGTACTGCAGCCACTGTGGCATCGTCAAATGCAGCCACAGTGGCTGCAGTACATTAGGACTTCGTTTTTATAAACAGATGTGATGGTCATTATAGACCGAAACCGGTAATCTGCTAACAAAAAGTTTGTGACCATAGATGTAAATTAAAGGAAACTTATTGTATATATGGGTCACTGTTTTATTCGCGTCACCGCTACGGTCAAAGGTTCGAATCCTGCCTCGGGCTTGGATGTGTGTAATGTCCTTAGGTTAGTTAGGTTTAAGTAGTTCTAAGTTCCAGGGGACTGATGACCTCAGAAGGTAAGTCCCATAGTGCTCAGAGCCATTTGAATGCAGTAACCAAATCAAGACATTCCTCTGTTACTGTCCATCGATACGGCATGCAGGAAACGTCTGTTTCTGTTGTTACTGTAAACCGTATTCAGATTCGCGTATTAGTCGACTTATAGGTGACAGCATAGGTGGGGGTGGTGGGATCATTCATGGGGAAATTCCGGTAGTTGTGGGTGTTAGAGCTGTACCTTTTTTAGATTGAAGTCAGCTGATAGGTATTCCTGCTTAAGGGAAGTCTCTCTAACAAAGAAACCACTTTCTACAAAGCTTGGGTATCCGATTAATGAGGGAATTAGTATATTTCATCAAAATATACAAGGTATTAGAGATAAAGTTAGTGAACTGCTTATAGATGTTGACTCTGAAATTATTGGTATATCTGAACACTTCTTAAATAAGGAGATAATTCAGAGGCTTCCTTTACCAGGATACAGGTTGGCTGGCAGCTTTTCTAGGAGCTCTTTGCGGTGTGGGGGAGTAGCCATGTATGTGAAAAACGGTATCCCATTTGAGTCAATTGATGTTTCAAAGTACTGCAGTGAAAAGGTGTTTGAATGTTGTGCAGGTGTGGTTAAATTTAGTGGAGCTAAACTTCTCACTGTTGTTATTTACAGATCACCAGACTCCGATTTCACAACATTTTTGCTAAAGCTACAGGAGGTTCTTGGTTCACTTTATAGGAAATACAAAAAGTTAGTTATATGTGGTGACTTCAATATTAATTGTATAAGTGATTGTGCAAGGAAAAGGATGCTGGTAGACCTCCTTAATTCATATAATCTTATGCAAACCGTATTCTTTCCAACGAGAGTGCAATGGAACAGTAGAACAACCATAGACAATATTTTTGTTCATTCGTCATTTCTGTTAGCAAAAAGGTGAATGGCCTTTCAGATCATGATGCACAAATTTTACGTCTAAAAGATTTTTGTGCTGCAACACATGTTAAATATAGTTACCAACTTTTTAGGAAAGCTGATCCAGTTGCTGTACAGACTTTTGTAAACCTTATCAAGGAACAAGAGTGGTAAGATGTTTATAGTGCTGATACAGTAGACGATAAATATAATGCTTTCCTCAAGACTTTTCTCGTGCTCTTTGAAAGTTGCTTTCCGTTAGAACGTTCAAAACAGGGTACTAGCACAAACAGGCAGACTGGATGGCTGACTAAAGGGATAAGAATATCTTGTAGAACAAAGTGGCAATTATATCAAATGGTTCAAATGGCTCTGAGCACTATGGGACTCAACTGCTGAGGTCATTAGTCCCCTAGAACTTAGAACTAGTTAAACCTAACTAACCTAAGGACACCACAAACATCCATGCCCGAGGCAGGATTCGAACCTGCGACCGTAGCGGTCTTGCGGTTCCAGACTGCAGCGCCTTTAACCGCACGGCCACTTCGGCCGGCGGCAATTATATCAAAACGTTAGAAACAGTCACAATCTAAATGCAGCAGCCCATTACAAACAGTATTGTAAGGTGCTTAAAAAAGTTATTAGGAAGGCAAAAAGTATGTGGTATGCAGATAGAATAGTTAAGTCTCAGGATAAAATTAAAACCATATGGTCAGTCGTAAAGGAAGTGGCTGGTCTGCAGAGACAGGTCGAGAATATAGAATCAGTGCGTAGTGGGGATATCCGTGTTACTGATAAGTCGCATATATGTACAGTAAATAATAATCACTTTCTGAACATAGCAGGTGAACTAAATAGAAACCTAGTCCCAACAGGGAATCATATAGCGCTCTTAGAAAAAAGTGCTCCGAGACTGTTACCTGAAATGCTCCTCCATGATACTGACAAGAGGGAGATTGAGTTAATAATTAAATCACTAAAGACCAAGAACTCTCATGGATATGACGGGGTATCTAGCAGAATACTGAAGTATTGTTCCACGTATGTTAGCTCAGTACTTAGCCATATCTGTAACTTTTCCTTTAGGAGTGGTCGGTTTCCTGACCGATTAAAGTACTCGGTAGTGAAGCCACTTTATAAAAAGGGAGACAGGGATAATGTTGACAATTATAGACCTATTTCTATGCCATCGGTGTTTGCTAAAGTTATCGAGAGGGTTGTATATACAAGGTTACTGCAGCATTTAAATTCACATAATTTGCTGTCAAATGTACAGTTTGGTTTTAGAAATGGCTTAACAACTGAAAATGCTATAGTCTCTTTTCTCTGTGAGGTTTTGGACGGATTAAATAAAAGGTTGCGAACGTTAGGTGTTTTCTTTGATTTAACGAAGGCTTTTGACTGTGTTGACCACAAAATATTACTGCAGAAGTTGGAACATTATGGAGTAAGGGGAGTAGCTTACAATTGGTTCGCCTCCTACTTTAAGAACAGAAAGCAGAAGGTAATCCTCCGCAATATTGAGAGTGGTAATGATGTTCAGTCCCAATGGGGCACTGTTAAATGGGGCGTTTCCCAAGGGTCGGTGCTGGGGCCACTGCTGTTTCTTATTTATATAAATGATATGCCTTCTAGTATTACAGGTGATTCAAAAATATTTCTGTTTGCTGATGACACCACCTTGGTAGTGAAGGATCTTGTGTGTAATATTGAAACATTATCAAATAATGTAGTTCATGATATAAGTTCGTGGCTTGTGGAAAATAATTTGATGCTAAATCACAGTAAGACTCAGTTTTTACAGTTTCTAACTCACAATTCAACAAGAACTGACATTTTAATCAGACAGAATGGGCATGTTATAAGCGAGACGGAACAGTTCAAGTTCCTTGGTGTACGGATAGATAGTAAGCTGTTGTGGAAAGCCCATGTTCAGGATCTTGTTCAGAAACTAAATGCCGCTTTATTTACCATTAGAACAGTATCTGAAATAAGTGACATTTCAACACGAAAAGTAGTATACTTCGCATATTTTCATGCGCTTATGTCATATGGTATTATTTTTTGGGGTAATTCTTCTGATTCAAAAAGGGTATTTTTGGCTCAAAAACGGGCTGTTCGAGCTATGTATGGTGTAAGTTCGAAAACCTCTTGTCGACCCCTATTCAATAGTCTGGGAATTTTGACATTGCCCTCACAGTATGTATTTTCTTTAATGTCGTTTGTTGTTAGCAATATTAGCTTATTCCCAAGAGTTAGCAGCTTTCACTCAGTTAATACTAGGCAGAAATCAAATCTGTATGTGGAATGCACTTCCTTGACTCTTGTGCAGAAGGGAGTGCAGTATTCTGCTGCATCCATTTTCAATAAGCTACCACAAGAACTCAAAAACCTTAGCAGTAGCCCAAACACTTTTAAGTCTAAACTGAAGAGTTTCCTCATGGCTCACTCCTCCTATTCTGTCGAGGAGCTCCTGGAAGAGCTAAAAAATTAAGCAAATTCCAGTGTTACATTCTTGATTTTCTTTATTTAAACTAACGACTTGTCGCCTGAATATGTTTCTTATATTTCATTTTATCTGTTTCTACAATCGTGTTATAATTTCATGTAGTGACTCGTGCCATGACCATGGAGACGTCTCCTAAATGTGGTCCCACGGAACAATAAATAAATAAAAATAAAATAAAATATTACTGGACCTGGTAGCCTGGGCGTTCCAGTTCCCTTATCGTCAGTTTTATCGTGATGTTTCACGGCAAGCCGCTGAACCACTTGATAGGATTGTACAACGGTCTTCAAACGCGTTTTCCTTCCTCACCACTGTACTTTTTCAGTGTAATGTCACGGCATGTTTCCGGTAACGACCACTGGAGACCGTGTACAGTAATATCGTGGTTGAAGAGTAAGTGCAGCACAACTTCAGGACTTAACATACTACCAAAGAGATTGACTGGTGCAAGGTATCTTCAGTTAATACGAAACGACTTGCCTGTCTATTAAAGGAGGTACCATTTTAACGACGACTGGCGATGTGTTTCATGCATGATGGAGCATCAACCCATTTTCTGAGGAATGTCTTAGAACTCCTCAGATATCCATTTAATGAGCAATGAATTGGACGGACGTACGTTGTACAACTCTTATGCTTAACAACTCGTTTGTGCGATCTTAATACCTTGGATTTTTGGTTGTGGGTACACTTAAAATCTTGTTATATGCAGTCCCAATTAATCACGTACAAACACTACAGTAAACGCGTCATCAATGTTTTCCAGCGTATCCGTGACCAGCCTGAAGATTTTCAGAGAATGTGTGATTCCCTAAGACATGGTACAGAAGCATTACAGTAAATGAATTTAGCGATGCCTCACAAGTGCAGGTAGTATGTGATAGCAAGCAGATTACATTAACTCTTGTTTCACAGTAATAGAACAATGTGTTTACAGCATTCTGTTGGTCGTTAGTGATTGCAAAGAGCTTGCAGTAGAAGAGAGATTTAGATTCACAAGCTGCTCACACAGTAGCGCCTAGAACCGCTCGGCCACTCTGGCCGGCACGCTTACTGCATTCTCTAGGTCATTTGCAATAGCGAAGAGACTACAGTAGAAGACCTGTATTTCACCGTATCGAAGATGAGAAAGTACACATTGCTCGTAAGGTGCACATTTTAGAGTCCACGTTTACTGGACATTTTTGTGTTTTTTGGTCCATACTGCTACCTCTCAAGATACCGAATAATTTTTTTTAGCATCCTGTATAGGCAGATGCACTATATAATACTCAGTGGTTAATAACTACGGAAAAAGCCCTTCTTTGAGAGAGTTAACATTGCTGTCAATCTGGAATACCTGCACCTGATACGTATGAAGCTCAGTTGGCAGCGACGTCTACAAGTTTTCTCGCGTATCGTGGCTTCGTAGGACTCAAAATATGCAGGAATTGTAGAAATTTAATACGTCGAATATGTAAAACTTTCGATAGCCAATTTGAAAGCTGATCATCTTTATCCCACAATCTTCGTCTGACAACTGCTCAAAAGGATCTAGAGCTCATAACGATGGAGCCAAATGACGTGCAACAACACTGGATATCTTTTACTAATACACTACATTACCCTGAGTATATAGTGGCTTTAGTTCTTTCTTTGAGTTTTCGGAGACTGTAAGTACTGTATTAATACTAACTCATTATATTTAACCGTAAAAATTGTGCTTATTTCAGGGTTTATATTTCGGTTGACACAAACTGAAAGACAGATCATTCAGTTATATCTGACTACTACAAGGGAAAGCATTGTTATGTTCCATTCCGACGTAATTTAGGATGTCCTGCAATTTACAGTGTAGGCGTCCTGTAATAGTCATAACTGACTGGAAAGTTGATACCAATACAATACAGTTTTAATAAGTATAAATACCATTAGATAGTAAATCTGTAATCTGAATATTAGCAGGTAAGGGTCAGTGTCAATTATTTTTCAAACAAGGTTTGTTTGCTAAACTCAGTTCTCTTTTATTGTGGACTTTGAAAGTAGTTTGCATCGTGCCAACATCCTTTATACGAAAAGAAACTATCAAACAACAACACCGTGCAATGTCCTTCAGTTTCGCAACTGCGGCCGCCCTTGGCATGCATCGGTATCAGCACATTTCCAAGCCACAGCACGTAACGCGGTTGTACAAAGAATACTGAGACACGCCGCCATGCTTCCTCAGCCACGTTATTCCTGCGTCACATCTCTCGTGCCACCACATTAACAAAATCGAGTACAACTCTAAAATATCATAGAAAATTAATTGATCGCGCCCTCCAGGCTTTCACTGCCAGAATTTAATTATTTTGTGACACACGGTTTCTGAAATTTTAGTACGCAACTTAAGACACGGTGTTGCTTTCGTGCGCGGGATTAGCCGCGCGGTCTAAGGCGCTGCAGTCATGGACTGTGCGGCTGGTCACGGCGAAGGTTCGAGTCCTCTATCGGGCATGGGCGTACGTGTTTGTCCTTAGGATAATTTAGGTTAAGTACTGTGTAAGCTTAGGTACTGATGACCTTAGCAGTTAAGTCCTATAAGATTTCACACACATTTGAACATTTGTTGGTTTCGTGGGTAGCTGCTATTACTTGTGGACCGGCTGAAATATTGATTTTAAAATTATAATACCTGTGTACAAATATGTAGTTTGGAATTTCAGATCAGTTTTGGGTTTATTAGACTTTCTACTTTAAATACACGTATCTTGGTACTGCTAATATTAAAACCGAAATAGCCAACAAAACTTCAATTTGACAGTAATCACAGGAAAATTTGAAAGCGAATTCTAGTATTCAAATATGTAAACAAGGACGTGATCTTTTCTTTATTTTTCTTTTACAGCCAATTTACATCTAAATAAACATACAAAACACAATATCAAAGCAAAAGATTGCATTAATAGTGGAGTACAGTGCGACGCATGTTGAAACAGAGATATACACATTCAGACATTACATTCACTGGACTCCTATGCTCGCATTCATTTCCTGATGCAGCTGAAGGATATTTCTTCATAAATATGCAGCAACCCATCTTCAAAAACTACAATTTTCAGATGATGTGTTATCTGAATCGTCATCAAATAGTTCATTTCCATCATCTGTAAACTCACCAAGAGCTTTTAAATCATTTTCCCCAAACGTTTCTCCTCTTCGCTGCACATTTTGAACGCAACATCAACAGAAAAGCACAAAGACGGACGAAACAGAGAGAACTGTAACATCACCTAATGCCTACGAAGCAAGAGACAGTAACAAATGTTTCAAAAGGACGAATTGTTCGAACGATACCGCTACTGTCATCTACGAAGCCTCCAAACCTCACGGGTGATTCTGGGAGCCGTAAAAAGTACGTTTGAAATCGCGGAAAATCATCGCATAGAATGCATCCGCCGCACATTCTCATTTCCCGCAAACGCCACAGTATTACGTCAGCCGCACGCTAAGTGTTATCGCACGTGTGTCGTCTATTTCACCAGGATACACGGTCAAAAGCTGTGGCTACAGTTGGCTAGCGTCTGTGATTTACTGCTTCGAAAAGCTTGAAATACATCACCCGTACAGAGATTTGATTAGCCCTTTGACTGCGGCAAACGTGCTCGCTACATTCCGTAGAGAGCGCCGCTTTGTTGTCGTCGTACACTGCTGCCGGTACCGAGAGACCACGTTCGGGCCGCTACCTGTGAACTGTTTCTGCCACGAGGCCCGCTTCCTCTATGCCCAACATTCCAGGAAGCCTGGGCGTAACAATTTCGTCTGTCGCTCTGTGTTTCACTGCACCTGATTCAGAATAAATGCTGTTACTGTAAAAACTTAAGTTTTCCACTTTCAAACTCCTCTAAAAACGAATCACTGCATAGAGAAACACACAGGTACGTCAATATTGTTTCACGCCTCAGAACTGCATCTTTCCTAGAGTTATTAGTAACATGCTAGAAGACTATGACGAAAGCGAAGTGTCACTTTCGATTCCTCCCTGTAACCTAGTGTTTTTTCGTAGTTTCTCTTTCATAAACCTATTGTCATACATACACTACTGGCCATTAAAATTGCTACACCAAGAATAAATGCAGATGATAAACGGGTATTCGTTCGAAAAATATATTATACTAGAACTGACATGTGATTACATTTTCACGCAATTTGGGTTCATAGATCCTGAGAAATCAGTACCCAGCACAACCACATCTGGCCGCAATAACGGCCTTGATACGCCTGGGCATTCAGCAGTCAAACAGAGCTTGGATGGCGTGTAGCTGCCCATGTAGCTTCAGCACGATACCACAGTTCATCAAGAGTAGTGACTGGAGTACTGTGACGAGCCAGTTGCTCGGCCACCATTGACCAGACGTTTTCAATTGGTGAGAGATCTGGAGAAGGTGCTGGCTAGGGCAGCAGTCGAATATTCTCTGTATCCAGAAAGGCCCGTACAGGACCTGCAACATGCGGTCGTGCATTATCCTGCTGCAATGTAGGGTTTCGCAGGGATCGAATGAAGGGTAGAGCCACGGGTCGTAACACATCTGAAATGTAACGTTCACTGTTCAAAGTGCCGTCAATGCGAACAAGAGGTGACCGAGACGTATAACCAATGGCACTCCATACCATCACGCCGGGTGATACGCCAGTATGGCGATGACGAATACACGCTTCCAATGAGCGTTCACCGCGATGTCGCCAAACACGGATGCGACCGTCATGATGCTGTAAACAGAACTTGGATTCATCCGAAAAAATGACGTTTTGCCATTCGTGCACCCGGGTTCGTCGTTGAGTACACCATCGCAGGCGGTGTACTCCTGAACCTACCGATTCCATATTCTGCTAACAGTCATTGGATCTCGACCAACGCGAGCATCAACGTCGCGATACAATAAACCGCAATCGCGATAGGCTACAATCCGACCTTTATCAAAAATGGTTCAAATGGCTCTGAGCACTATGGGACTTAACATCTGTGGTCATCAGTCCCCTAGAACTTAGAACCACTTAAACCTAACTAACCTAAGGACATCACACACATCCATGCCCGAGGCAGGATTCGAACCTGCGACCGTAGCAGTCCCGCCGACCTTTATCAAAGTCGGAAACGTGATGGTACGCATTTCTCCCCCTTACACGAGGCATCGCAACAACGTTTCACCAGGTAACGCCGGTCAACTGCTGTTTGTGTATGAGAAATCGGTTGGAAACTTTCCTCATGTCAGCACGTTGTAGGTGTTGCCACCGGCGCCTACCTTGTGTGAACGCTCTGAAAAGCTAATCATTTGCATATCACAGCATCTTCTTCCTGTCGGTTAAATTTCGCGTCTGTAGCACGTCATCTTCGTGGTGTAGCAATTTTAATGGCCAGTAGTGTATATTCATAACTGTCATAACTCTCGGAAAAGATGAACCTATCAGTGATATCACTAACACATCGACAGGTTTGAGAACCATAGTAATAACTTTTCTGTTCCACGTTTGTTGATTCGGTTCACGAATTTTCAGCGACGCGGTTGAGCAGACATGCAGGCCACTGATGAAATACTTATCATAAAACTATTATGTGAAAAAATTTGTTTCTTTCATATTTTACAGTATGATACCTTCTCTCGTTAAAGAACTGAATTTCTTTTCGTTATTCGACTAACACTGAAGCGCCGAAGAAACAGGTCTAGGCATGCGTATTCGAATACAAAGATATGTAAACAGGCAGAATACGGCGCTGCGGTCGTCAACGCCTATACAAGAGAACAAGTGTCTGCCGCAGTTGTTAGATTGGTTACTGCTGCTACAACGGCAGGTTATCAAGATTTAAATGAATTTGAACGTTGCGTTATAGTCGGCGCACGAGCGATGGAACACAGCATTTCCGTGGTAGCAATGAAGCGGGAATTTTCCCGTACGACCATTTCACGAGTGTACCGTGAATATCAGGAATTCCGTGAAACATCAAATCTCCGACATCGCTGCGGCCGGAAAAAATCCTGCAAGAACGGGACCAACAACGAATGAAGAGAATCGTTCAACGCGACAGAAGTGCAACCCTTCCACAAACTGCTGCAGATTTCAGCGCTGGGCCATCAACAAGTGTCAGCGTGCGAACGACTCAACGAAACATCATCGATATGGGTTTTCGGAGCCGAAGGTCCACTTGTGTACCCTTGATTGCACGACACGAAGCTTTACGCCTCGCCCGGGCCGTCAACACCGACATTGGACTGTTGATTCTTTGGCTCGTTAAGTGTAGTTACTGTAGTGCATCCAGTTAAATAAAACATTTAACGAAAGTTTAAGATTTTCGCAGAGGTAGAAGCACAATGCTTAGACTTTCCGTATGGTTCCTTTTACGTCAGTGATTTCCGTGTATAAAATGTAGTTAACATATCGAAAGTGTCAAAAGGTAGAGGCTGCATTTTTATTTGACAACTTAATTACTGTTGCTGATACGGGTCGGAAAGTGAGTGGAGAAACATATTGAAATTGTTTTTAAAGCTGAGTCGAAGCTACACTCCTGGAAATTGAAATAAGAACACCGTGAATTCATTGTCCCAGGAAGGGGAAACTTTATTGACACATTCCTGGGGTCAGATACATCACATGATCACACTGACAGAACCACAGGCACATAGACACAGGCAACAGAGCATGCACAATGTCGGCACTAGTACAGTGTATATCCACCTTTCGCAGCAATGCAGGCTGCTATTCTCCCATGGAGACGATCGTAGAGATGCTGGATGTAGTCCTGTGGAACGGCTTGCCATGCCATTTCCACCTGGCGCCTCAGTTGGACCAGCGTTCGTGCTGGACGTGCAGACCGCGTGAGACGACGCTTCATCCAGTCCCAAACATGCTCAATGGGGGACAGATCCGGAGATCTTGCTGGCCAGGGTAGTTGACTTAACACCTTCTAGAGCACGTTGGGTGGCACGGGATACATGCGGACGTGCATTGTCCTGTTGGAACAGCAAGTTCCCTTGCCGGTCTAGGAATGGTAGAACGATGGGTTCGATGACGGTTTGGATGTACCGTGCACTATTCAGTGTCCCCTCGACGATCACCAGTGGTGTACGGCCAGTGTAGGAGATCGCTCCCCACACCATGATGCCGGGTGTTGGCCCTGTGTGCCTCGGTCGTATGCAGTCCTGGTTGTATTCAAGTATGGTGGGTCTGACACACCGGTGTCAATGTGTTCTTTTTTCCATTTCCAGGAGTGTATATGTTGTTGATCATTCTTCCGGGTTATATGGCCGTGGTCCATGGAATACTTCTATTCCTAAAGTTTCGTCGAATACTACGTTGGACATCCTCAGAGGTATGGCTGGTTCTGTTGAGTCCTGCCTGCAGTCGGAAGGACTCAGCAGGACCAGCCATACCTCTGAGGATGTCCAACGTAGTATTCGACGAAACGTTCGGAATAGAAGTATTCCATGGACCACGGCCATATAACCCGGACGAATTATCAACAACAGTATCATCCGGTCGTGAAAGCCTTCATTGTAAAGCTATATGTATCACCATTCTCAAGATATTGGTTTTTGTATCTATGGGAGGGTTACGTGTGTTGCGTCCAGCGTTCTGGCGACGCACAACGTGAATCATGTAATCATTTCATAAACGGTTCCGTACACGGAAAAGATGATTCTTGGAAATGATAGCACGCAAAGAGTTGCGTATGTTTTCGTTATGGTTATTACTCTAAGCTTTTCTGCCTGTCGAAATACGGATATAACTACGACTTTTTCGATGGAAAGACGTATTTCTTTTAACTGCATTTAATATCTCGTCAAAAAAAAATACTGTAGCATTGTAGACATTAATATTCAATATATTCTATGTGGGAGACTCAGCTTTAATCGAAATCAGTTTGATGTTATATCACAAGACGTAATCGTGAGTAACTAAATGTTTAATTATTTCAATTTCCTTCGAGACCTTTTGTTTATTTACAACCTGTAGAACTGATTATAGGTATATGTAATGATGAATCACGAATACTGCAATGGTCCTCATAAGGGGCATTTCATACTCTACTTCTGTTTCTTTTGTCCAGTGACGCCAAGTACCAGGTATAATTCCCTGTCACCATCTTTATCATTTCTTCCTTTGTACAAGGACTATTAGGAAAGCAAGGACCTATCGGTCGCGAAATGGGAACAACAAAGATTTTATTTGCAACAGTTAGGGATACCTTCCAGCTACTTCTCTACACAGTCGCCGCTACAACTGAAACATTTGTCATAACATTGTACCAACTTTCCAATACCCTCGCCATACAAGGCAGCTAGCTGCCTGTGCTTTCCGTCAATTTTCTACCCCGATCTGTAGCTTCTTGTCTGTGCCAAAATGTTGTCTTCATAGCCAACGATTCCTGTGAGCAGAGATGAAAATTAGAGAGAGCCAAGTCCGGACTGTACGGTAGGCAATCAAACATTTCCCATCGGCCGAGAATTGTCATGAAGTAAATGCGTAACAGGTACATTGTGTGGGCTGCCTGAAATCAGGCGAAATCTCTCACAGGCGCTCATAATTGGTGGAAGACACTATTTTCTAAGTATCTTTACGCGCTCACTGTACGCTCAGAACTGAGAATGGCCACTTGACCCGATCGATGGGCATATTGGAGACACTGTCCAACAAATCTGTGCAGAGATTCACCTTTTGTTTTTTTTGTGATTTCCATTCCGTGCCCGATTGGATATTACTTTCCGAATAGCCCTCGTACATTCTAAATGGCGTGCCATTTTCTCACTCCAAAACAAAGATCAAAACAACACAAATAAGATCACAGTATCACATGCACACAGGCCGAATGATGGAAAGCTGCTGCCGTTATTTGTATCGAGCGTTAACGCTCCCGGAGCGCTCAGAGGATTAGAAATGTACTAAGAATTTGTGGAGGAATTCTAAGAAACAGTTTTCGAAGGATGTGTGGAGGATTAGAAAAGACAGTGACTGAAGAGATCTCAGATCCTTGACGATCTGCACACAGGATGTAAGCACAAACCGAAATAAGTGACATCAAAATGTGGAGGAAACAAGACACTGCTCACAGAACATAAAACTAGTTCTGAATATGCTGGTAAAGATAGTCGAAACAGCAGAACTACACTGAGGTGAGGAAAGTCGTAGGATAGTTATATGCACATATAAAAATTATACAAATGGATGTGGTATCGCTTACAGAAGGTATGAAACGGTAGCACACTGGCGGAGCTGTGATTTGTAGACAGGTGATTAATGTGGAAAGGTTTCACACGTGATTGTAAGCGCCGACGGGAATTAATAGACTTTGAATGGGGAGTTGGAGCTAGATGCATAGGACATTCCATTTCAGAAACCGTTAGGGACTTCAGTATTCAGAGATTCACAGTGTCAAGAATGTCCTGGGAATACTCAGTTTTAGCCATAACCTCTCACCACGGCCAACACACTGAACGACCAAGAGCAGCGGCGTTATCGTAGAGTCGTCAGTGCTAACAGACAAACAACACTGCGCGAAATAACCGCAGAAACCAATGTGGGACATATGACGTATCTGTTAGGACAGTATGGCGAAATATGGCGATAATAGCCTGTTGCAGCAGACGACCGACGCGAGTGCCTTTGCTAATAGCACGACGTTGCCTGCAGCGCCTCTCCTGGGCCCCCACCATATCGGTTGCACCCTAAGCAACTGGATCACCGTGGTCTGGTCAGATGAGTCCCGATTTCAGTTGGTAAGAGCTGATGGTAGGTTTCGAGTGCGTCGCAGACCCCACGAAGCCATAGACCCAAGTTTTCAATAAGACCTGCGCAAGCAGGTGGTTCAAATGGCTCTGAACACTATGGGACTTAACATCTGAGGTTATCGGTCCCCTACACTTAGAACTACTTAAACCTAACTAACGTAAGGACATCACACACATCCATGCCCGAGGCTGGATTTGAACCTGCGACTGTAGCGATCGCGCAAGCACTAGGTGACACGATAATGATGTAGGCTGTGTTTGCATGGAATGGACTGGCTCCTCTGATCAAACTGAACCGTTCGTTGACCATTTCCAGCCACTCATGGAATTCACGTTCCAAAATAACGATGGAATTTTCATGGATGACAATGCGCCATATGACCGGATCACAACTGTTCGCGATTGGTTTGAAGAACATTCTGGAGAATTCGAGTGAATGATTTGGCCACGCGGTGGTCTCGCGGTTCGCGATTGGTTTGAAGAACATTCTGGAGAATTCGAGTGAATGATTTGGCCACGCGGTGGTCTCGCGGTTCTAGGCGCGCAGTCCGGAACCGTGTGACTGCTACGGTCGCAGGTTCGAATCCTGCCTCGGGCATAGATGTGTGTGATGTCCTTAGGTTAGTTAGGTTTAAGTAGTTCTAAGTTCTAGGGGACTGATGACCACAGCAGTTGAGTCCCATAGTGCTCAGAGCCATTTGATTTGGCCACAAAATATCCTGCACCAGAAACACTTTCGCAACTGTGGACGACCAGAGGCAGCATGGCTGTGCAAGTGACTTCCGACGACTTGAGTCAATGACCCATCAAGATTCTGCACCACGCCGGAGAAAACGAGTCCCAGCACAGTATTAGGAGGTATTTCATGATTTCAGTCACCTCAGTTTATTTATTGATAATCCGCAACAGTTATCGTTCAGTGGCATCAGAACACCGTCGAGGACTGCCTAGTCGCGGCGGAGTGGTTACTGAAATTCTTCCAGCGGTCGATTTAATGCTGCTTGCTTTAACACTACTCCGAGCCCCATAAATAGCCTAATTTAAGTCTTGTGTCGAATTTGTTCTTTATTTTATTTTATCGTATGGCTAGGGCCCCCCGTCGGGCAGAATGTTCGCCGAGTGCCAGTCTTTTAATTTGACGCCACTTCGACGACCTGCAGTCGATGAGGATGAAAGGATGATGATGACAGCACACCACCCAGTCCCTGGGTGGAGAAAATTCCCCGACCCAGCCGGGTTGGCAGGTTGGTTTAAAGTCGGGAGAAGAGACCAAACTACGATGCCATCGGTCCCTTGTTCCTAATAAAACAATGCCACAAGTGTGAGAATAAAACGGACGAAATATATAACACAAAACGGAAAGAAAGGAAAAGCCACAAGAACGAAGGGAAGGCAACGAACACTAAAAGGAACAAAGAGGACAAGAAAACAACAGAGAGACGCTAGAAACAGAAGAGAGTTCAAATGGTTCAAATGGCTCTGAGCACTATGGGACTTAACATCTGTGGTCATAAGTCCCCTAGAACTTAGAACTACTTAAACCTAACTAACCTAAGGACATCACACACATCCATGCCCGAGGCAGGATTCGAACCTGCGACCGTAGCAGTCGCACGGTTCCGGACTGCGCGCCTAGAACCGCGAGACCACCGCGGCCGGCTCAGAAGAGAGTAAAACAGAGGAGAGTAAGACATAAGAGAGTAAGACATAAGAGAGTAAAACAGAGGAGAGTAAAACAGAGGAGAGTAAAACAGAGGAGAGTAAAACAGAGGAGAGTAAGACATAAGAGAGTAAGACATAAGAGAGTAAGACATAAGAGAGTAAGACATAAGAGAGTAAGACATAAGAGAGTAAGACATAAGAGAGTAAGACATAAGAGAGTAAGACATAAGAGAGTAAGACATAAGAGAGTAAGACATAAGAGAGTAAGACATAAGAGAGTAAGACATAAGAGAGTAAGACATAAGAGAGTAAGACATAAGAGAGTAAGACATAAGAGAGTAAGACATAAGAGAGTAAGACATAAGAGAGTAAGACATAAGAGAGTAAGACATAAGAGAGTAAGACATAAGAGAGTAAGACATAGAGTAAAACATAAGAGTAGATTACAGTGGTTGGTCAACTACCTGATTAAAAAAGGAAAGCCAGCCACTCGGCAACACATTAAAACCTCCACTCTAAAAGCACTAGGGTGGACAACACAGAGGAGCAAAGGACATGCGCTAAACCCTACATAGAAGTATAAAACCCACTCTCACGGATAAAACGCAAAACTAAAGCTGCTGAGGAGGCATTGTCGCCCAACACCGAAGACAGGGTGCTGGGAAAGTTAAAAGTCTGCCTCAGAGCGGCTAAAAGTGGGCAGTCCAGCAAGAGGCGGACGACTGTCATTCGGGAGCCACAGCGACACTGAGGTGGGTCCTCGCAACGGATTAGGTAACCATGCGTTAGCCACGTATGGCCAATGCCGAGCTGCGACCCAGCCGGGAATCGAAGCCGGGCCCAGAGGATTGACAATCCTTCACGCTGACCAGTCAGCTACCAGGGGCGGACGAATTTGTTCTGATGTATAAGATTACAATGGTAATTACGTTACCTAGTAGAGCAATAACTTTAAACACTTATAGGCATTGTTGATATGTTAATTGTTGTGGTTTTCACGCTAATATTTGATTTTTTTGTATTATTCGCGTATGACAGACGGTACTAACTGTTGATATTCTAAAACTGCCTCGTATGCAGATGAGTATGAAAAACAGTCATGTGATGTTCGAATACAGTATTAGTGGTATGCTTCTTCACCCAGTCACGTAGATTAAATAACTAGGTGCAATGTCGCAAAGTGACATTAAATGGGTCGATCACATAAGGTCGGTTGTCGGGAAGACGAATGGTGGACTCTGGGTAACTGGGATGATTCTAGGGAAGTTTATAACCCTGTATAAAGGATCGTGAATACAGAACACTTGTGCGACCCGTTCTTGAGTACTGCTAGAGTGTTTGGAATCCCAACCAGATCGGATAAAAGGAAGACATCGAAATAATTCAGAGGCGTGCTGCTAGATATTTTATGTTTGATTCGATCGACACGTGGTTATTACGGAAATGCCCCGTAAACTCAAATGGGAACCCCAGAGTGAAGAATACTTTCTTATCGTGAAACTCTATTGAGACAATTTCGTGAAGTGGCATTTGCTACAGACTGCAGAACGTTCCTTCTGCAACCAACACGTATCACTCGTATGGACCGCGAAAAGAAGACAGATCAGAGACCGTGCACAAGTAAGTGGAAAGTCGTTTTTCCTTCACTCCATTTACGACTGGAACAGGAAAGGAAACTGTTGCTATTAGAAAGTACAACGTTCAGCTATAAAATAAGCAGGAAACAAACTGCTGTTGTAACAGGTGCAGGAGTTACAAGTAGATTATCTGATACTACTGATCAATCTTCAATAGCGTCTGATAGATTATCAGATTGTACAACATATGCCTAAAATATCTTCGTGCACATATTAAGTAACAGTATTTCATAATTTCGTGTACTCTGTCAAGTCAGTGTGTAATACCATAGTTAACATACCAAATATTTTTTCTCATTAATTATGCTTTGTATAAGGTATATTTTCTTTGATATGTAATCTTTGATATGCTGGAAAGATATAGAAAGATCTATAATATGTTTTCTCTTCACCATTTAAACACTTTGCTACATTTGGAGAAGGATGACTTCAATATTTTTTTTTTAAATTGTTAATATGTATATATGAAAGGATTCTGCAAAAGATATGAATATGTAACTATGTACACACTGATCCACACTTAGGGCTTTTGGTTTATATCGAGTTAAAACCTGGTGTACTTCCCATCTGCAACGAAAGTGAGTTAGCGCGCGCAAAACGTGGTTGGTGCGAAGGAAAAGGTGGAAACGATAGTCATTCGGAGACTAGCAACCGTACAGACGGTAGCTAGTAATTGGAAGGTGCATTGTGCAGGTGCCGAGTGAGGTTTTCAGTGCTTGGAGATACTATGGACAAGCCTCGGGTGGATGAATGGCTCCAATACATTGCTCTGTTGCTGGAAAATACCATAGCTGATGATCGTCGCCAAGAAGAAAATAACAGAGCAAATTACTTACAACAGGAAGTCCATCTGTTATGTACTCGCCACCAACGCTGCGCAATCACTTCAGCAGAGAGGATAAGTCATATCTTTGTAAAGTGTATCGATCAGCACATTTGCTAAAGTATGTGCAAATATAAGGTAACTCTTGTTAATCTTGTGTGCCAACCTCGATTTGTTTCCTATCATGATACCTCTTGGGATTCACTCCTCTTAAACAGTGATTTCCGAGTACCCTGATTATGATAACTGGTGAAAAAACAAGTGTTTACTTTTGCTGAAACCTGAGTACTAAAAACACTTGTCAAAAATTGCTGTGGATTTTATTGGAGTTGAGGGAGGAAGTAAATGTTGCTTTTTAAAAAGCCTCCCCAGTAATTGAATTGCTTCAGTTTAAAGTTTGTGGTTTTAAAGATTATTTGCTTAAATTCTGTCTATAAAAGCAAATGATTGTGCTGATGACGAATAGTTAACAAGTTATGGTGAGGTTAGTTAAAGTAAATGTTTTGAAAGGTAGATTTGAAATACAATATCTGATAAAAATATCCGCTGCACTAACTGTTGAAAGGGCATATAAGGTGAGTCAAATTTATGAAAGAGTGTTACCAAAGTTTGCTGATTTTAATTTGCTTCAGAAAAGTGTATCCAGTTTGCATTATAATAGTAGTCAAGATAAAGCTCCCCCCCCCCCCCCCCCCCAAATTGCAAGTTGTTCAAAATGATTAATGAATATATCAACTGCTTTTAAAGTTTATGTTGAGTTTTGTACACATTGTGTGATAAAAAGTGTAATATCAGATTAGGAGCCCCCTACTTACTGTTTTTATTACTGAAGGTAAAGCTACTATGAGTCCCGTTATTTACAAAAACAGTTACAACATTGCTTACTAAAGAATGTGTGCATCTAATGCAAGTGAATTTTAATTAAATTTGTGCTGTGTAGAAAGTATTTGATGAAATAAGACTAGGTCCATGTCCATTTCTAGTTTAGTAATGAATTGCAACTGCTGTGATGATGAAATAACTCAGGTTTGGCAAAGTTTACTATTGATGAGTGTTAAAGTGTCATTTGTGCTTGTGAAAACTTGAATATCTTACAACAACTGGTTTTATCCACTATAACATTTTTCTGCTTGTGATAGGGTTCATTGCACTTTCGTAAGAAAGGAGTATAGGTGGTTTTCTTTTTTACAAAACTATTTACTTTTTCATTTCGTTTGAGTTAATTTGATTAGTTACATTATGTAAATTGCATCTGACACTTTCTTTGTTCTCCGTAACTTTAATTTCAAGTCCGATAAGCAAAATTCTTTAGGCACTTCACGGTTAAATCTGTAAAAATCCTCCGAGAGGGTAACATTAACTGCATCTAAACACTAAAATTGGTTATAAATATTATGTCAGTATACTAAACGGTGCAGTGATAGTGTTATGTCAGCAAAAGCTTGAAATAAGAAGTAACGTAAGGCATGCCTCAACGAATATATGAAATCAGCGGACTGTAACAAACTCTGAATTGTCACGCAGTTTACGAGAGTTACAGCTAGAGAAAGATGGTAGGGGGTACATTGAGTCCTTAGCTGACAGAACGGGTTGTTTTATAGAGGAAAGGGATGAAAGATAGTAAGTACTCCGTCAGAAAGTAACAATGTAGCGTCGGTGAAATGAGTTTTCAAATTTTGTATGTTGTTAAAGCTACTACCCAGATTCATATCTACATCTACGTGGTTACTCTGCTGTTCACAATAAAGTACCCGGCAGAGAGTTCAATGAACCACCTTCAAGCTGTCTCTCTACCACTACGTAGGTGGGCGCCAACAGGATGTTTTCGCAACCGGAGGTGAATTCTGGTGATTGAAATTTCAGGAGAATATGCCGTCGCAACGGAAAACGCCTTGGTTTTAATGATTGCCACTCCAATTCACGTATCATGTCTGTGGCACTATCTCCTCTATTTCACCCTTCTTAGAACTTTTCGATGTCATCCGTTAGTCCCATTTGATGCGGATCCCACACCGCACAGCAGTACTCCAGGATAGGGTGGACAAGCGTGGTGTAAACAGTCTCTTTAGTAGAGCTGTTACACCTTCTAAGTCTTTTGCCAATGAATCGCAGTCTTTGGTTTGCGCTACCCACAACATTATCTATGGGATCGTTCCAATTTAGGTTATTTGTAATACGTAGGAAGCGGATTTTAATGTGTGTCGCCCTTATTTACCTTTATCAACGAATAATAGTTTTTCTTTGCCTTCTTTTATACATTTAAATAACATGTAAAAATTTCTTGTAATACACTCTTTGTGGAAATATAGATTATGATGGCATAGATATCCAAAAATACTGGCACAGTCATCACTTTCACTCACTCTACGGATTCTATGAGCTTCTATGTCATGTCCCAAAAACTAGTCATCTTCACCGTAATTATGAAGGTGTGTTGAGGATTAAGCGATCACGGTAGAGTAATTTGTTTGATTTTTCCGTGCAGGCCGCAACACAGTTCACCGTTCACCCCCTTACAGTTACATTATCTGATCAAACGTGTCCAGACAGATCTACGTAATGTGGAACTGAGCACTAGATGTCACAAGAGGCGGACACCCACTATAAAAGATGGCGGAGAGCATTGTGTTGTCAGTGGAGAAGGAATAGCAGCAGAATGGTTAGGTCAGGAGAGTTCAGCGACTTCGAACGTGCACTAGTCATTGGATATCACCTGAGTAACAATTCCATCACCGCGCGGGATTAGCCGAGCGGTCTTAGGCGCTGCAGTCATGGACTCTGCGGCTGGTCCCGGCGGAGGTTCGAGTCCTCCCTCGGGCATGGGTGTGTGTGTTTGTCCTTAGGATAATTTAGGTTAAGTAGTGTGCAAGCTTGGGGATTGATGACCTTAGCAGTTAAGTCCCATAAGATTTCACACACATTTTTGAACAATTCCATCAGGGACATTTCAACCCCCTTCTAAAGCTACCCAAGTTGACTGTTTTTGATGTGACTGTGAAGAAGCAACGCAATGGAACGACCACAGCTAAACAAAGACAAGGCAGATCTTATGTATTGACTGACAGGTACCGTCGATTGTTGCGGAGAGTGTTTGCATAAAATCTCATGAAGTCAGTATAAGGAGTCACTCGTGAGTTACAGTGTGCTACCTGCAGTCCAGTGTGCATAGGGAGCTGAAATTAGCGGGGTATAATCGTCGAGCAGCACCTAATAAGCTACCCATTTCTGTAGTCAGAGCCAATCGAAGCTTGAGACGGTATAAAGAAAGACTCCACTGGACAGTGGATGACTGGAAAAGAGTAATTTGGGGTGATGGATCACGCTCAATCCTGTGGAATACCGATGGAAGGGTTTGGGTTTGGCGAATGCTTGGCTATTCCATCATGTGCAGTGCCAACAGTGAACAACGGGCTAGGGGTTTTGTTAAGATATGGGGGTGTTTTTCTTGGTTAAGGTGCAGTCTTCTTACTGCGCTTAAGAAAACGTTAAATTTGGGAGGACAGACGATGATCGGTTGTATCAGCATGACAATGCACACTTGTCATAGAGCAGCATCTGTGAAGCAATTACATGTGGATAACAACATTCTTGAAATGGGTCGGCGTATCGAGAGTACCGACGAACTCAATGGAACACCTTTGTGATGAGTTAGAACGTCGACTTCGTTTTATATTCCAGTGTCCAAATTCACGACCCTCTCTGTTTTCGATTCTTGAGAAAGAATGGGCTGGCACTCCTCCACAGACATTCAGACACCTCACTAGCAGTGTCCGCAGCAGAGTCCAAGCTGTAATAAAGGCGAATGGTGGACATTTCCCGTATTAATGTCCACTAATAGATGTCCGGATACTTTTCATCAGATAGTGTATTTCCTATAGTTAGCGCCGTAGCAGGGAGGTTCGGTTGGTTTCTACGTAGTCCCAGTTGCATCGGAACGTCACGTTTGTTTTTAGTGTAAGGGGCGCTCAAAAAGAAACGAGCCGGAGGCATAATTACAGAAACCAGCACCTATATGCTAGAAATATTGACCCTAGCTGTTGAGACACTTGTGCCACTGTGACAAGGCGGTGAATGTCTGTCTCATAAAATTCCCGGAGCTGCGATGTTAACCAGTTCCGCACGTACAGCTGCACGTCGTTGTCTGACGTGACTCGTTTGCCCCTCAGAGCCTTTTTAAGGGAACCAAAAATGACGCAATAGCAGGGAGCGAGGTCCGGACGGTATGGAGGGTGGCCTAGGACCTCCCATTTGAATTTCTGCAGGAGTGCGGCGTCTACGTTGGCCGTATGAAGCTGAGCTTTGACGTGGAGCAAAATGACCCCACGGGTGAGAGTGCCTAGACGTTTTCATTTGGTCGCTTGGCAAAGGGTGGTCAAGGTTTGCGAGAAACGCTGGGCATTCACTGTGTGTCGTGCTGCAGGAAGTGACTCAGAAGGGGGTCATCTTGGTCAAAGAAGAACATCAGCATGATCGTTCCTGCACTCGTGTGGACGCCGACGTTCAGCTGTACGTGCGGAACTGGTTAACATCGCAGCCCCGGGCATTTTATGAGACAGCCATTCACCGCCTTGTGTCACAGTGGGAGACATGTCTCAACAGCCAGGGTAGATACTTCTAACATACAGGTACTGGTTTCTGTAATTATGCCTCCGGCTCTTTTCTCTTTGAATACCCTTATACTTAAATACCCCCGTCGGAGGTTCGACTCCTCCCTCGGGCGTGTGTGTGTTGTCCTTAGCGCAAATTAGTTTAATTAGGGTGTAATCCTAGGGACCGATGACCTCAGCAGCTTGGACCCACAGTCCTGACCACAAATTTCCAATTTATACTTAAATGCTGTCCGTGACTGAACATTTATTTTCTGAAACACACGAGTCAGGTGTTTCAGACGGCTTTTAATTATCGTTACCTGATAATTTCCTTGCTCTGTGGTAAGATTTGTCACAGCAGCTGCTCCTGTCTACATTAAATTATGAAAACATCTCGAATTTTCTTTGAAACCCTACATGTGTAAGTTTTCGAAACTGACACTGCATCTTTCCGCTATATATGTGATTTTTGAGCCCCTATTAGGCCTTTAATGATGTCGCAGTCTATAGAAATTTCGTTGACTAATTGTATTATTTATTGCTCCAGTATATGTTTGTGTATACGAATTTCTGGTCAGACTGTCATCTGTACTGAAGCACTAATCTTAAACTTAAAAAGTTTAGTACACGCGTTCGCATACTAAAATGCCATGTTGCTGCTTCATACTGCCATACAGCGCCACAGATAACTCAGAAACAGCACAACCAAAAATCAGTTATGACATCTCTGTTTGTAATCATTTCATGGGGGTATAATTATTCGAACGTGTTGCGGTACTATAAATAAAACAGCTAATTACAGAGAAGTGAGTATTTAAACTGAAACACATGAAACTTATTATGGAACTGTTTAATATTTTTTGAGACGGCTTCGTATCTGTTTGAATCTTATTAATAACGCTGTGGTCCTTCAACAGTTTCTATTGCTTTGCGTACGCGGTCACTTCGAATTCTAATCGAGTATGTAGCCACACGTTCGCAAGTAAACTGGGCTGATTCCCATTTCACAAACTTCGAAAATGCTTTACCTTCCATTCATACCAACTATCCCATACAGTCCAGACCAAACAACTTTACTTCTTTAGACTACTAATTCTTGGACTTAAAATTCGATTAGGTGTCCTGGAGGACTCCTAAGAGCACTATATGACAGTCTTTTCTGTGCTATATATCTTGCCAGTACTGTCTCGCTCAGAAAATTCGACAACAGTTACGGAATACGAATATCCATATTGTTTATGAAACAGTAATAAACACGACAGTTTGCAGAACGATCACCAAGACCAGCTAACCCTTTAGCAACATCTAGTCTCTACACATTCACTATGAGAAATTCCCGAACTGGCTATACCAGCAAATTTATACTGTATATACTCCACCAGGAACATTCTGGACAAATAGACCAAGTACTTATCTCCAAAAAGGCCACTGTATTCTATTGTATCTTCCTCCACTGTGTCATTAGCTCCATACAAGTGCTACCACACAACACGCAGCTTAGGAATTATCCCACTGATAAGCGAGAGGCGTGGGTTGCTATCACCAAAGCTCCTGCAGCGCTTTTTAGGACACGTCAGCTGATAACCGAGAAATCTTCTGTAATCGCTGCAAATACGTTAAACTGTGATACACGCTGTGAGAAACCTCGCTGGTGCTATGGACCTGTTGGGACTCCTACAAGCTTCAGCATCATGTTTGGATACGCGTGATTGTTATTTAGCAAGGGAAATGTCACTGACTAGGTAAATAGAAGGTATCTAGCCAGTAAAATACAGAGAGGATATTAAAAGATACGGCTCAGTGGGGCTTTATGGGTTGTTTGATACAAGAAAACCATGGTTGCCAATGGCTTGTTAACAAATGAGTTGATAGTGATGTACTGGAAACATAATATCTCTGACCCGGATGGATGGATTTCTATATTAAAAGTAAATCAGCTACACATTATGTGATATGTTTCCAGAAAGAAATACCCAAAACTTGCACAAGACATTAAATGATAATACATATAAGTTGGTTGGTTGGTTGGTTTTGGGGAAGGAGACCAGACAGCGAGGTCATCGGTCTCATCGGATTAGGGAAGGACGGTGAAGGAAGTCGGCCGTGCCCTTTGAAAGGAACCATCCCGGCATTTGCCTGGAGCGATTTAGGGAAATCACGGAAAACCTAAATCAGGATGGCCGGACGCGGGATTGAACCGTCTACATATAAGTAGCCTCAGATAAAACACGTACTTTCCACGTGTGTCTCAATTCTATCTATAATTAATCGGATGATAAAGACAATCACTTCAGTAAATAAAATGAATAATAAGAACAGGAATCAACAATTCCCAATAACATTTGAGAGTGCCACTATCGGGTTTGCCTGAAAAAGTTCAGATAGCATGCATTCTTATTTACCGTAATGTGTTTACGTCTTTAAGGACATAGGACGTTGAACCTAACCTAATACTAAAATATTTCAGTGCACAATGAGGTATTTTGTGTTAAAAGAGATGAATAATACTTTTACAGGCTTGTCGAGCATTTGATGATAAGGCGGAACATCATTGAATTACTGCTTTAGGCGGGATTAAATCTGCATAAATGGATGTGCGGTATTTAAAGAAACGTGTCATAACACATTAACTAACATATATATCGCACCCTCCACCATGTACAGCACGGTGGCTTGTGGAGTATGCATGTAGATGTACTACAGTTGAGGATATTAATTTTTTGCAGCAGAATTCTTCTAACTGCATTAACTTTTTTACGTTGGAACAGGTGTCTGCTGACATGATCTAAGTTCGTATATTGACAAATAGGTTAAGTCACAACTCAATTTATTTTGATATTTAACCTGCTGCTCATTTGAAAATATTGCTTAAGGGAATATGGAAGTCCTAAGGTCCAAAAAATGGAAACACTTTATTTAATAAAATTCTGTGAGTATTCCTAATTCTAAAAATATATACTTTACGTATAGCACGGCATCATTTTCGTGTTTAAATGCATTTCTAAAGCGGATGTGGCGCGTGAATGCCTAGCTGTCACAGTACTGTCAAACAATACTTTACCTACCATGTCTGGATGTTTAATTTTTGCGCGGTTGTCTGCATAGCAAATCGTTTGTGTAATATCCTTCAAGAACAGATCTATTGTACTACGAGCAGTGATTTATTGCAGTCAATCTTTCTGTCGATACAAGTAGATTACTTGAGTTTATTTACGTTTTTCGTGTGTTCATGTTGTAAACTTGTTTTTGTGACTATCTGTTTCAACTATTTTACATCGTTAAATGCCAAAAACCGCAAATTTTACGGTAATGAACACAAGTTTGTTGTTGGCAATGAAAGTGAAGAAAATGTTTCGCTGCAGCGAAGTGATGTTAGACCTAAGAGATCGCCAGCCAGTACTTCAAAACGCACGTTGAAACATCTTACCGAAAATGAACAAAATGTTTGTGTTGTAAATAGTGAAAATTATAATTAGCAAGTGCAAGATTTCGTAACTGCTTTTGTCTAAATGTAAATACTGTAATAGTGAAAAGTCCCTCATGTTTATTAAGTAGGTAAGCGAAGATGCCTATCCAGCCAAATTGTAATGGAATGTGAAGCGTGTAATGTAACGAAATGAGTGATGCGAATATTCGCCTTGCTTATGCCATGAGGTGTATTGGGAATGGAAGAATGGCAGCCCAGACATTCTGTGCTATAATGGATCTCCCACCGCCACATGCCAAATTTGAGAGGTGTTATAAACGTTTCTATAATACCCTAACAAAATTAGTGAAATATATATTGCAGAGGGCAGCGAAAGAAATTGTAGATACTTGTCAATCTACTGACTGTTGCTGCACTGGACGATTCCTGGCACAAGATAGACCATACATCGATGATTGGAGTTGTCATACTTACCTCTGTAGATACAGGGAAGGTGCTGGACTATGAATGTCTGACAAAACACTGTCAAGATTGTGCCAGTAAGGTAAATGAAAACAAATGTGACAAAAACTTTGAAGGTTTCAGTGGTGGTATGGAAAGCAAATGGTCAGTCTCTATCTTTAGTATGTCAATTGCTAGATGTGGTATGTGATACACTCGGTACATTAGTGTTGGTGACTCTAAAGTCTTCAATAGAGTTGTGGCTGCTAAAGCATATGGTTAAACTGAAATTTAAAAAAATGGAATGTATAATATATGTACAGAAGAGAACGGGGCAAGACTTAAAAAATTCTGCATGGACGGACAGGGAAAAAACTCTGGTAGAAAGCAATTGGTGGACAAGGCAGACTCACCAAATCAGAAATAGAAAACTTCACAGGATATTACAGTCCAGCCTTCAGGAGAAACAGCGAAATGGTCAGTGACACGAGAACAGCAATTTCGGCGACTGTTTCACAGAATATTCACTGATGAGCATCCAAAGCATGGTCCCTGTCCAAAAGGAAACAGTTCAAGGAGCAGGTATAGCAGGTGTGAAGCAAATGGACACAAACACACATGCACGCTCTACACTAGAAACTGATGTGGCAGAACTAAAGTCAATATACCATATAGAGATCCTTCTGATTCTAAACACGGTAAAACACAGAATCCGAATGAAAGCTACAATAGTTGCATTTGGGAATGTTTGCCAGAAACTGTTTTTGTTGGCATGTCAACTTTCCAGATTGGTGGGGTGGACGCCATAATATGTTTTAAATGATAGGCATCAAAACTGGGGACAATTTGAAAGTGGGCTGCTCCGAATGGACAGGCCACTTGTTGCTGAATCTTAAAAAGCTGTTGAAACCTTGACAAATGAGGCCAGAACAATAAATACAAGGAAAAACTAATGAAGATTAAAGAACACTTAAAGACTATGGAGCTCAATGTTTTGACACGTTATCATTGAGAAGAAAATGACATTCAAATCTTTAGTTTCAGTTTCCTGTAATCAACGTTCTGCTTACTTAGGTATTATTATCTCATCCAATATTAAAGCTACAAAAACAAAATTTTGCATGAATAATAATGTAGTTCTGGCCTACACAGCGAACCATCTTATTCAAGAATGTATTAAATATTTTAAGCTGAAGTGTGTAATATGTTTTTAAATTATTAAGAGAATAAACTGGCTTCTAAGAAACAAAACAACAAACTGGTACATATTCTTGGTTTACTGTGTCAACAAGTTAATAATTAAAAGAACAGAATTTGTTTTGACCTTCTATTTTTGACAGTACAGAACTAAAGTGTACCTAAAACAAAAATTACATGTAATTCAGTAAGATAAAAATCAGTATTCACTCCGCTATGTATTCCACAGATTACTGTTTTCACGTAAGGATCACAACATACTAATTATTTAGTTAAAGTTTCATTCCAATATCTATTAAAGTTTTGAGTTATTGAATTTCAGAATACTAGTGAAAACTACAAGCCATGACCCCCAGGTCCCCTTCAGAACTTCGTACAAACCATTCAAATGCTGAATAATTTCTTCAATAAAAGTATCTCCTACTTCAATCCCTTCCTCTTTTATAAAGGCTTTTATCGTTGAAAAGTTTTCCAAAATTCTTTTTGTTCAGTACTAGAATTTTTTCATTAGCACTTAATACATTTATTTGTTTGCCCCTAAGGGTGCATTGAGCTTTGTAGAAACGTCACTTATACAAGCAATTTGAGGCATTCAATTTCTGTCAAATAACTGTCCTTTCAAGTCTAAATTGTTTTCTCAAAAGGGAGTACAAACCTCGTCCTTCGGCTCTGAGATACGAGTTATTAACTTTCCTTGAGATAACTTTCTGATCACAGTTTGCGAAAGAAGAGATGTGTCTACACTTCCCACACCCGCACATTATTTTGTGCAGTCGTTTACTCATTTCTGGGTTTGCCTTCTGGACTCCGATAAATACAGTTATATTTTATGTTGTTGTCACATTCTTAACAGCCACCTAAACTAGTCTGTAAAAGCGAGATTTATTTGTTACATTTCTTTTTAATTTCGCCAAGGCGTTAATTTTTACTGTTTTTTTTAAGTTACTTTCTCGAATGTTGTGAAAAAGGGCAAGTACTTTTCGCGGTACATTTGAGCGATCTCGACAGAACCCCAGGGTTCCACAGAACACAATTTAAGAAAGGCTAGTTTAGAGCATCACATTCATGTTCAGTGGAATTTAAATCCAGTGAGCGACATTCAGGACGACGACAGTTCAAATCCGGGTCTTTTGGACTTCTGTGATTTTCCTAAATAATGTCTGGATTCGTTCCTATGAAAAGGGCATGGAAAATTTCCTTCTTTAACGTCACACATTTGTAGGTGACCTATTGGGCCACTAGAATTGGTACAACGTAAGATGAAGTTGTCTGTGCAATTGAACGCAAGCCGGTGTCCCCGGTCCGTGTCCGTGGCGCGCCACGGCCGACCCAACAAAGCAACTGGTAGGGCCCCTCTCCAAGTATGATAGTGTGGCCGGAAATTTGAAAATTCCCAGTACAGAGAATTCGGACAGCAGTTGCTCGCTCAGCTGAAGAACAGGCGATACACCAGAAATGGCTGATTGAAATATGGCTGCTTACAACTCTTCGAAACTCTATAGCAAATCATAGTTACGTAATAAAGCAAATATGAATGCATCGGCGATCTCAAATATGAGGCACATCCAGTGAAACAGTAATATGTTCATTATCTTAAAAAATAAATTAATTAATTTTTTACAGAGATTAAATGTTCTTACAATGGACCTTAAAATTAACTATTTTTAAAAGCTACGTGCGATTTGACCAAACGATATCTCAAATAATAACATTGCACCATAGTTATCACCAATGAAAGTTATGTATATTTTATTTATTAATTACGTTACTATATTCCTTTCATTATGCAAATGTTTGCCAGAACGTTGACTTTATGAACAAATCCTTACCTGGACACATCAAAAGTAGTTTTCCATCACCCCGGTTCCCAGAACTCCTAAAGATAGACGTTGACTGTGGATGTTGCATCACAGACACAGTCCCTTTGACTGTTCAGAGATGTCACAACCCGCCCAAAGATGTAAACAACCATGCATAAGCAGCGCCTATTAGACGGAGTGGGTCCGACAGCCGATCAGTTCCATTCATTCCACCAGGAAGGAGGTACACGGCTCGTGTTGTCTGTAGTTCAACCATACTTAGATGATCAATACCGCGGTTCGATCGCGTCCGCATTGCTACTTTGTGCCAGGAAGGGCTCTCAACAAGGGGAGTGTCCAGGGGTCTCTGAGTGAACCAAAGCGATTTGTTCGAACATGGAGGAGATGCAGAGAGACAGGAACTGTCGATGACACGCCTCGCTCAGGCCGCCCAAAGACTACTACTGCAGTGGATGACTCAAATTGAGCGCAATAGGGTGCATGATGCGCAACGTCATTCCCGACGTCCATGGCGAGATCCATCTTTGCAACCACGACACCATGCAGATGGGCCAACAACATGCCAAATGGACCGCTGAGGTTTGGCATCACGTTCTCTTCACCGATGAGTGTCGCATATGCCGGACAATCGTCGGAGACTTGTTTGGAGGCAACCCGGTCAGACTAAACGCCCTAGACAAACTGTCCAGCGAGTGCAGCAAGGTGGAGATTCCTTCATGTTTCGGGGTGGCATTAATGGAGCCGACATACACCGCTGGTGGTTATGGAAGACGCCGTAACGGCTGTACGATACGTCAATGCCATCCTCCGACCGATAGTGCAACCATATTGGCTGCATATCGGCGAGCAATTTGTCTTCATAGACGACAATTCGCGCCCCCATCGTGTACATCTTGTGAATGAGGATAACCACATCGCTATGAATATGACTGGGATAGATTGAAAAGGGCTGTTTATGGACGACGTGACCCACCAACCACTCTGAGGGATCTACGCCGAATCGCCGTTGAGGAGTGGGATAATCTGGACCAACGGTGCCTTGATGAACTTGTGGATTGTATGCCACGACGAATACAGGCATGTATCAATGCAAGAGGACGTGCTACTGGGTATTAGAGGTACCGGTGTGTACAGTAATCTGGACCACCACCTCTGAAGGTCTCGCTGTATGGTGGTACAACATCCAATGTGTGGTTTTCATGACCAATAAAAAGGGCGGAAATGATGATTATGTTGTTCTCTATTCCAATTTTCTGTACAGGCTCCGGAACTCTCGGAACCGAGGTGATGCAAAACTTTTTTTTGATGTGTGTATGTGAATTATTTGATTATAACATTTCTTTAATTATTGTTATAATACACTGAGATAAGTCATGGAATAGCGATATGCACGTATACAGATTGCAGTAGTGCCGAGAACACAAGGTAGAAAATGTGAAAACGATTCTTCCGGTGTTATGGGCGCATGACAGGAATTAACATACTCCATTTCGGAAACAGTCAGGGAATTCAATAGCGTGAGATCCACAGTGTCATTAGTGTGCCGAGAATACGAAATTTCAGGGATTACCTCTTACCACGGACTTCGCTTAACGACCGAGAACAGTGTCATTTGCGCCGAGTTATCAGTACTAACAGACAAGCAACATTGCGTTAAGTAACCGCAGAAATAAATGTGGGACGGTACTACGAAAATGGCTCCGAGCGCTATGGGACTTAACTGCTGTGGTCATCAGTCCCCTAGAACTTAGAACTACTTAAACCTAACTAACCTAAGGACATCACACACATCCGTGCCCGAGGCAGGATTCGAACCTGCGACCGTAGCGGTCGCGCGGTTCCAGACTGTAGCGCCTAGAACCGCTCGGCCACTACGGCCGGCGGACGGTACTACGACTGTATACGTTATGACTGTGGCGTTGATGGGCTACAGCAGTAGACGACCGATGCGAGTGCCTTTGCTAACAGCATTACATTTCCTGTAGTTCTTCTTCTGGTCTTGTGACTTGGTCAGATGCGCCCTCCATTTCAGCTGGTAAGAGCTGATGGTAGGGTCCGAGTGTAGCGCAGACTGCACGACACCATGGACCCAAGCTGTCAAGAAGGCACTGTGCAAGCTGGTGATGACTCTATATGAGTTTGGGCTGTGTTTACATGGAATAGACTTTATTCTGTCGTCCAAATGAACCGATCATTGACTGGAAATGGTTATGTTCGGCCACTTTGAGACCGACTACAGCCATTCATGGACTTCATGTTCCCAAACAACGATTGAATTTTTATGGATGACAGTGCACCGTGTCATTGGATAGCAATTGTTCGCAATTGGTTTGAAGAACATTCTGGACAATTTGAGAGGATGATTTGGCGACTCAGGTCACCCAACAGAATTTCATCTGACATTTATGGGACATAATAGAGGTCAGTTCTTGCACAAAATTCTGCACCAGCAACACTTTCGCAACTACGGACGGCTACAGAGGAATCAAGGCTCAATATTTATGCAGAGGACTTCCGCCGACATGCTGACTCTTTGCCACGTCCACTTGCTGCATTACGCAGGGAAAGAGGAGGTCCAACACGATATTGTCAGGTATCCCATGACTTTTTTCACTTCGGTGTATATTAGTTTAGTGTTGAAAGTGGTCATGCCGAGTCAAAATAATGTCTTTAGGACACAAGAACGACGTAAGTTTGGTGGACTTTTTTTTTTTTTTTTTTTTTTTTTTTTTTTTTTTTACACGAGTTCTTGTAAACGGCAGACGTACCTGTAGCACAGCGCTATATTCAGTCGTGTAGGCAATAGAGCGAGATCTGAATGTACTCCGGTGCAGGACTAACTTTTTTCTGATTGTATTGTTCAACTGAGAATAGACAGTGAGTTTCCATTCGTTGTCTCTCGTGTGGTATTATACGAATTGTCATACTGAACTCTGAATTATTTTGAGCTGGTGAATATTTAGTGAACGGTCATCACGAAATGGGCTTAGTTTTTTGCGTATCTTTAATGGCATTTTAGTTTGGGAAGTTTGTTACCATTCTCATAGCGGTCTTAACGCAGCATTACTGCATTTAATAAGGTTATTTTCTGTGTGTATCATAATTGGTTATCGTAGGTCCACTTTCCGTACATTTGAGATTTACTTTCTCGAAAACATTCAACAGAATTCGCTTATGACATATCAGTTACTGACGTTAGAATAGTACCTATTTATTAATTATTCATTTGCCTTTTATCCAATATTTCTGTTTATTTTGTTAACTCGCAATTCTAGCCAATGCAGACACTATTAGACTGCTTAATCATGGCTACAGGTTAATATTTACAGCGGGTTAGCTGCTGGGTATGAGAGGAGACCCTATGAGATTATCGAGGTATTGTTTTTAAACAGAGCGGTGCATAACCCTATTACCTAAGGTGCGAGAACATCAGGTAAAGTCGCAATTAGTTTAGTTCCTCATCCTTTCGTAATGCGAGCTTGTGCGCTCTCTCTCTCTAATGACCGCACTGTCGACGGGACGTTAAATTTTAATCTCGCTCCTTTCTTTCCTGTGAACGTGCTAGCTTATATGATGAGTTCCGGAGACTCGTCCACATAAAGCCACTCACGACACTATCTAGCACCTGCACTTGAGTCTCTAATTAAAATACTGTCTGGATTGCAGCGAGTGCCAGCGGCGCGCCAAACAGACGGAAACAATATCGAGGCTCATCCTCGCCCCCTTTGCCAACTGAACACTACCGCACTGTATATTAGCCCCCTCACAACGGACGAAACGCCACATTCGCGTAGCCACGCAATGCCTCCGGGTGAACGAAATACATTGGGCAGACTGCAGAGAACTTAAAGCGTAGTTAGAGGCCAACGATTCCCATTCTGGCAAGGAGATGTATGAACAACAGCCCGATGCGAGGTCTCTAGGCGGAGCAGGTGCTTTGTTGATTGGATATCCTACCTCTGAGGCAAGACCCTGGCACTAGGTTGCAACATATGGTTGACATAACCCACTTTACCGTTGAACATTCTCTCCCATCTGGAATGTTCTCCGCAGCTGCGATATGACACTGCTGTTGTGGTCTTTAGTTCAAAGACCGGTTTGATGCCGCTCTACATGCTAGTCCTCCCAGTGCAAGCCTGTTCATCTCTGTGCAACTGCAACTTTTCTTGAACTTTTTTACATCCCCCCCCCTCCCCCCCCCCACACACACACACCACACACACACACACACACACACACACTCCCCCATTAACAAACTGACTGTTCCTTGATGCCATGATAAGATGTGTTCTACCAACCGATCCTTTGTTTTTCATGACGTTGTGCCATAAATTTCTTTTCTATCCATTTCCGTTCAGTACCCCACTATTAGTTATTCATCTAATCTTCAGCCTTCTTGCCGGCCGGAGTGGCCGTGCGGTTCTAGGCGCTACAGTCTGGAGCCGAGCGACCGCTCCGGTCGCAGGTTCGAATCCTGCCTCGGGCATGGATGTGTGTGATGTACTTAGGTTAGTTAGGTTTAATTAGTTCTAAGTTTTAGGTGACTGATGACCTCAGATGTTAAGTCGCATAGTGCTAAGAGCCATTTTCAGCCTTCTTACCTATCGTCATACATCAAACCACCTATTCTGTTTTATTTGTAATGGTTATCACTCACGTTTTCCTTTCGTATAAGGATATACTGCGTAAAAATACTTTCAGAAGGACTTTCGACTTGTTAAAACATTCCTCTGCTTCATAAACTGTTCCCTCGGTACTGCCTGTTTGCATTTTATATCCTTTCTGCTTCGGCAATCATCAGTTATTTTGCTGTCAACACTGAAAAACTCGTGGATACATTTTAGTGTCATTTGCTAGATTATTCCCTCAGCATCGCTTGATTTAATTCGAGTACAGTCCATTAACTTGTTATACTTTTGTTGCTGTTCATCTTATTACCTCTTTTTAAATGAGTATTGATTCGGTTCAACTGATCTCCAATGTACAGGTTGGCTATAATTAAACTTTTTCTGCTTGAGAGGGCCCAAATCGTGGGACAATGAAACTTCGTGGAAACATTTGTAAGGACAGGCGGAAGAGAAACAACTAATAAATCGTTGAAAGATACACATTTTGATTTCCATATGAGATGGTAACATTTGTTAACTGTGTACCATGTTTATGTTTATGTTTCAGGTCAAAAAATAGTTCAAATGGCTCTGAGCACTATGGAACTTATCATCTGAAGTTATTAGTCCTTTAGAAAGAACTACTTAAACCTAACTAACCTAAGGACATCACACACATTCATGCTCGAGGCAGGATTCAAACCTGCGACCGTAGCGGTTGCGCGGTTCCAGACTGAAGCGCCTAGAACCGCTTGGCACAGCTTCCGACGTTTCAGTTCACATACGTTGCTCAGTATGACGACCATACGCATCCACGACAGCTTGGAACCGTACTGCCCGAAACAACGGTGGACAATGGAATGTTCAGCTGTCGTGAACACAGCTACTACACTGCTTTAAGATCGCACATTGAGTCCAGTATTTTCAGTCATGCCAACAGTGACTCCTTCAACAGTTTGTGACGCAATTGGTCGTCGGCGTCTCCCAGGAGCAACTCCCAAATCGCCAGTTAATTCGAAATTCGGAATCATATTTTTCAGCCTCGATGCGGAAAGACGTCGATATTCGCGAAGAAGAGCAGCACTATTGCTGTTGCTTGGATAAAACAGCTTTACGAGTGAATCCCTGCTCACCTTGTCCAGATCCATGTGACTGCCTGCAATTGAATTGCACACTGCTTCTGTTTCAAACCTACCTCGCTGCACTGGTATCCGCGCCTAACGGCATGTCATGACACTAACACGGCCGGCCGGAGTGGCCGAGCAGTTCTAGGCGCTACAGTCTGGAACCGCGCGACCGCTGCGGTCGCAGGTTCGAATCCTGCCTCGGGCATGGATGTGTGTGATGTTCTTAGGTTAGTTAGGTTTAACTAGTTCTAAGTTCTAGGGGACTGATGACCTCAGAAGTTAAGTCCCATAGTGCTCAGAGTCATTTGAAAATGACACTAACACAACTATGCAAACCCTGCAGCGGACAGTCTGAACGTCATTCCTGTAACGTTTGAGACCCACGCGGTAAATAGTTCTTCGTCTACACTGGCTCATGTAACGAAAGTTAAATTATAACCACTCTGTACTTTGCCATATCTGACGGAATTACAATGTCTTTGCCGGCCGGTGTGGCCGTGCGGTCTAGGCGCTTCAGTCTGGAACCGCGTGACCGCTCCGGTCGCAGGTTCGAATCCTGCCTCGGGCATGGATGTGTGTGATGTCCTTAGGTTAGTTAGGTTAAAGTAGTTCTAAGTTCTAGGGGACTGATGACCACAGCAGTTGAGTCCCATAGTGCTCAGAGCCATTTGAACCATACAATGTCTTTGTTAAACATCGAAGATCTCATTTCTTCTCCCTGAACTTTCAGGCCTTTTCCAATTGTCTTCTCAGTTTCCATTACTGCTTGCTCTACGTGTAGATTAATAAACATGAGGAATAGGCTTTAACACTGTCTCGTTCTCCACTTATCAACGGTCTCCTTTTCACGACATCCCGTTTCTATACAAATTGCAGAAACATTCGTTTCCCGTGTTTTTCCCTGATAACCGTAGAATTTCAAATAGTTAATTGCAATTAACATTGCCAACGGCTCTCTCTAAATCTTCTAATACTGTAATAATTGTTGTGTCTAGACAAGACAGCCTAGACACAATGAGAGGAAGCCGAAAGGCACGCGCTTAAACTCACGCAGGCTGGCGTGAGGTCTGAAACAGAACACGTAATGAATGCTATAAAGAAAAGTACGTAGCTTCTGGAATACTTAACTTTAATCCACATTTGTAGAACATCGCTCTTGATGATACATTAATAGAATCTCAATATCAATTGAATACGGCGCCTTGCTAGGTCGTAGCAAATGTAGCTGAAGGCTATGCTAACTATCGTCTCGGCAAATGAGAGCGTATTTGTCAGTGAACCATTGCTATGAACGTCGGCTGTACAACTGGGGCGAGTGCCAGGACGTCTCTCTAGACCTGCCGTGTGGTGGCGCTCGGTCTGCTATCACTGACAGTGGCGACACGCGGGTCCGACGTATACTACCGGACCGCGGCCGATTTAAAAGCTACCACCTAGCAAGTGTGGTGTCTGGCGGTGACACCACAATAATAATAAATGGTTTCGTATTCAGTGAATGAGTGTGGAGGAAGAAGGTGCAGGGATCTTACAACGCCGCTCATGGCACGGTCCTAGTGGAGAAGGTTCACCATTGCCTTCCTCCGACCCGTTATGAAGTATCAAGTGTACATCTGTGTCGTGTGGATGACTGATGAGTACCTGTACAATGTAGTGTTGGCTTTATGTTATTATTAGTCGAGCAAAACTGGAAGGTAAAACCCGGTGTCCGCACATAGCCTACTCCTCTCGGGCCGGCCGAAGTGGCCGTGCGGTTAAAGGCGCTGCAGTCTGGAACCGCAAGACCGCTACGGTCGCAGGTTCCAATCCTGCCTCGGGCATGGATGTTTGTGATGTCCTTAGGTTAGTTAGGTTTAACTAGTTCTAAGTTCTAGGGGACTAATGACCTCAGCAGTTGAGTCCCATAGTGCTCAGAGCCATTTGAACCATACTCCTCTCGAAAAACACCAACGAGGATGCCGAGCTTAACGATGGATCATCATCAACAGTGTCAAATGCCCTCATTTCATGAGACGCTACGGAGAGGTTTGGAATTTATTCCAGGACGTTGGCGCGGACTGGAGGTCGGAAACCTTACGCCACCAACTCTCCTCCCTTTGCTGGCCAAATACTGGTAATGAAAATTTCATCCATCACCAGCATTCGAACCAGCTTACCTCCGAATCGAACGCTACCACAAAGGCGTGCGTCAGCGGCCTCGGCGGGTGCAGTTAGTGTATATGCGGTTTATCTTTTTTCTAAGATAATTTTTAATGTCATTGTCTCACGTGTTCCTAAATTTTTATGGAATCCAAACTGAACTTCCCGAGGTCGGCTTCTGCAGGCATTTTATTTTTCTATGGATATTTCTTTAGCACCTGACCCACACTCGCGTCGACTGTGGTCAACCTCTGATCTACCGGCAATTTGCCAGCGTAATGTTATGCTCATGTGTTAGCTGTAACAACCCGCTTTCCAACACACGATAAGCAATTACTTTTGAATACATTGTGGGAGTCTACAGTGATCAATATTTACTACAAATATTTACTATCATAAATAGTCTTGATCACAAATTATATATTCCAGTGACCGGTTTCGACCACAACTGTGGTCATCTTCAGACCAACGAGTAAGAACCTCCTTCTAGTGGTAAATCACTTGTTGTTTACCAACAGTGTCAATCACTAGTGATTTACCACCAGAAGGGGGTTCTTACTCATTGGTCTGAAGATGACCACAGTTGTGGCCGAAACCGGTCACCGGAATAAATAATTTGTGATGAAGACTGTTTATGATAGTAAATACAAGAGAAGCAGTCAGAACAATTATGACAAATCCTATCCAACACGCACTGCTGTATGCACATTAATTAGCGTCGACCTGGTATGCCGTGTGTTATGTTCCTGTGTTACACCGCGAATGCTTAGTCGTCGCAACGATTAACATTTTCTTTACCCTGCAATCTCCCTTAATTTATGGACACAAGTAGTTTATCGCTCAGTAAACAGGCCTGAACACATGACCTAAGTTTATCGACATATTTCTGACTCAGTTTGGACAAATATAATGGCTGAGAGTGTTATGATCTACGAATACCTTAAGAACACTCCCTGAAGGAAAAGTGAAGTACCCAGAGAAAATGGTCGAAAGGCAACGTAAATGAAGCACTAACAGGAGGCTACCAAATAACACATTTACCTTCTGTTTCGGTTCTCAGTTAATTCTTAAATTCCTTCCGTGTTTTTGTGAGCTTGCAATGTTTGATTCTTAAATTCTTTGCCGGCCGCGGTGGTCTAGCGGTTCTGGCGCTGCAGTCCGGAACCGCGGGACTGCTGCGGTCGCAGGTTCGAATCCTGCCTCGGGCATGGGTGTGTGTGATGTCCTTAGGTTAGTTAGGTTTAAGTAGTTCTAAGTTCTAGGGGACTTATGACCTAAGATGTTGAGTCCCATAGTGCTCAGAGCCATTTGAACCATTTTTTTAAAATTCATTGCGTGTTTTTATATTTGGGAGGTATAGTAACGCGTCTTTTTGCCGCGCGGTGTAGCCGCGCGGTCTTGGGCGCCTTGTCACGGTCCGTACGGCTTCCCCCGTCGAGTTTCGAGTCCTTCCTCGAGCATGGGTGTGTGTGTTGTCCATTGCGTAAGTTGGTTTAAGTTAATCATCTTGTTTATTTATTTATTTATTTACATGACAACTTCCGCAGGACCAAATTGACGAACACATCTCAAAAAAATTGTTCAAATGGTTCTGAGCACTATGGGACTTAACATCTGTGGTCATCAGTCCCCTAGAACTTAGAACTACTTAAACCTAACTAACCTAAGGACATCACACACATCCATGCCGGAGGCAGGATTCGAACCTGCGACCGTAGCAGCCGCGTGGTTCCTGACTGCGCGCCTAGAACCGCTAGACCACCGGGGCCGGCGAACAAATCTCCAAGGTCATGGAACGTGTCAGTACATGAACTTAAAACATAAAAGTAATAACATAAAAATAAATGCTCATGAACCTGAAAGAAAGTCAGTCCATAAGTTTAAGCAAACGCTATCAGCAATACAATGATAATCAGCTTAATTTTTCAAGGAACTCCTCGACAGAATAGAACGACTGACCCATGAGGAAACTCTTCAGTTTCGATTTGAAAGCGCGTGGCTTACTGCTCAGATTTTTGAATTCCAGTGGCAGCTTATTGAAAATGGATGCAGCAGTATACTGCACACCTTTTTTGCACAAGAGTTAAGGAAGTCCGATCCAAATGGATGTTTGATTTCTGCCGAGTATTAACCGAGTGAAAGCTGTTGATTCTTGGAAATAAACTAATATTGGTAACAAGAAATGACAATAAGGAATATACATATTGAGAGGCCAATGTCAAAATACCCAGACTCGTGAACAGAGGTCGACAAGAGGTTCGTGAACTCACACCACTTATTGCCCGAACCGCCCGTTTCTGAGCCAAAAATATCACTCTAGAATGGGAAGAGTCACCCCAAAACATAATACCATACGACACAAGTGAATGAAAATAAGCAAAGTAGACTAATTTACGTGTCGAAGTATCACTCACTTTCGATACCGTTCGAATAGTGAAAATGGCAGTATTTAGTCTTTGAACAAGATCCTGAACGTGGGCTTTCCACGACAGCTTACTATCTATCTGAACACCTAGGAATTTGAACTGTTCAGTTTCACTAATCATATGTCCGTTCTGTGAGATTAAAACGTCAGGTTTTGTTGAATTGTGTGTTAGAAACTGTAAAAACTGAGTCTTACTGTGATTTAACGTTAGTTTATTTTCTACAAGCCATGAACTGAGCTGGCCGGAGTGGCCGAGCGGTTGAAGGCGCTACAGTCTGGAACCGCACGACCGCTACGGTCGCAGGTTCGAATCCTGCCTCGGGCATGGATGTGTGTGATGTCCTTAGGTTAGTTAGGTTTAAGTAGTTATAAGTTCTAGGGGACTTATGACCACAGCAGTTGAGTCCCATAGTGCTCAGAGCCATTTGAACCAAGCCATGAACTGAGGTCATGTACTGCACTACTTGAAACCGAGTCAATGTTGCACACAACATCCTTTACTACCAAGCTAGTGTCATCAGCAAACAGAAATATTTTAGAGTTACCCATAATACTAGAGGGCATATCATTTATATAAATAAGGAACAGGAGCGGCCCCAACACTGATCCCTGGGGCACCCCCCACTTGACAGTACCCCACTCAGATCTCACATCACAGCCGTTATCAACATTGTGAATAATGACCTCTTGCTTCCTGTTGCTAAAGTAAGGGGTGAACCAATTGTGAGCTACTCCCCTTATTCCGTAATGGTCCAGCTTCTGGAGCAATATTGTGAGATCAACACAGTCAAATGTCCTTGTTAAATCAAAAAATACGCCAAGCGTTCGAAACGTTCTGTTTAGCCTATCCAGTACCTCACAGAGAAAAGAGGATATAGCATTTTCAGTTGTCAAACAACTTCTAAAGCCGAACTGTACATTTGATAGCAAATCGTGTGATATAAAATGATCAATTAACCTTACATACACAGCCTTTTCGGTAACTTTTGCAAACACTGATCGCATAGAAATAGGTCTAAAATTATCTACATTATCCCTTTCTCCCTTTTTATAAAGTGGCTTTACCACTGAGTACTTTAATCGCTCAGGAAACTGACCATTCGTGAAGGAAAAATTACACGTATGGCTAAATACAGGGCTAACATGTGCAGCACAGTACTTTAATATTCTACTAGACACTCCATCATAACCATGACAGTCGTTAGTCTTCAGTGATTTGATAATGGTCTCCATTTCCCTTTTGTCTGTATCACAGAGGAGTATTTCAGACGTCAATCTCGGAAAGTCATTTGCTAAGAAATTTATATGATTTCCTGTAGAAACTAAATTTTTATTTAATTCACCAGCAATGCTCAGAAAATGGTTGTTAAATACTATACATATATTTGATTTATCAGTAACAGAAATATTATTACTGCGAACTGACTTTATATCATCGACCTTGTGCTGCTGACCAGACACTTCCTTCAAAACTGACCATATGGCTTTAATTTTATCCTGTGAATTAGCTATTCTATTTGCATACCACATACCTTTTGCCTTGCTAATAACATTTTAAGCACCTTACAATACTGTTTGTAATAGGCTACTGTAGCTTGATTGTGACTACTTCTAACATTTTGATATAATTTCCGCTTTGTTCTACATGATATCCTTATCCCACTAGTCAGCCAACCGGGCTGTCTATTACTGCTAGTACCCCGTTTAGAATGTTCTAATGGAAAGCAACTCTCAAAGAGCATGAGAAATGTGTTATGGAAAGCATTGTATTTATCATCTATATTATCGGCACTATAAACATCTTGCCACTCTTGTTCCTTGACAAGTTTAGAAAAACTCGATTGCTGTTGGATTAACTTTCCTACGTAGTTTGTAATTAAATACGACATTGGTTTGAGTACAAAAACCTTTTAGTGTTGAAACTTGTGCATCAAGGTCTGAAAGGCCATTCACCCTTTTACTAACAGAATGCCCATCTAGTAATGAATAATGAATAAAAATATTGTCTATGACTGTGTTACTGTTCCCCTGCACCCTAGTTGGAAGAAAAAAACAGTTTGCATCAGATCATATGAATTTAAGAGATCTACCAACATCCTTTTTCTTGCACAATTATGTACTAAATTAATACTGAAGTCACCACATATAAGTACTTTCTGGTACTTCCTACAAAGTGAATCAAATGGTTCAAATGGCTCTGAGCACTATGGGACTCAACTGCTGTGGTTATCAGTCCCCTAGAACTTAGAACTACTTAAACCTAACTAACCTAAGGACATCACACACATCCATGCCCGAGGCAGGATTCGAGCCTGCGACCGTAGCAGTCCCACGGTTCCGGACTGCGCGCCTAGAACCGCGAGACCACCGCGGCCGGCACAAAGTGAATCAAGGACCCTCTAGCTTAAGCAAAAATGCTCTGAAGTCGGAGTTAGGGGACCTATGAACAACAGCAATTAGAAGTTCAGTTTCACTAAATTCAACTAATGCTGCACAACTTTCAAATATCTGTTCAGTGTAGTGTCGTGATACGTCTATGGACTCAAATGAAATACTTTTTTTTTTTTTTTTTTTTTTTGTTTTTACGTACAGACCCACTCCCCCACCCCGCAAGGAACTCCTTGAGAAACAGCCAGCTAATCTGTAGGCTGGTAAAGGAAGCCTCTAAATTGTCAAATTATTTAAGTGGTGCTCTGATATACCAATAATTTCAGAGTTAACATCTATTAGCAGTTCACTAACTTTATCTCTAATACCTCTTATATTTTGATGAAATATGCTAATTCCTTCTCTACTTGGAAACATTGCATCCTCTGGAGGTGAGCCCTTAGTTAGAGGCACTTCCTTTAAGCAGGTGTACCTATCAGCTGACTTCAGTCTTAAAAGATGCAGCTCTAACACCCACTACTACAGGAATTTTTCCATGAGTGATACCACCACCACCACCACCACCACCACTCACTACACTGTCACCTATAAGCTTAGCCATTGTTGTTACATATTAACACTTGTCTTGTTTATAACATTATGTCAGTGTTCCATTTATAGCCTAATCGGCAAAAAGTGGATGTATGCGTTTGTTAACATACCATACATGCTGTTATTGTCCATTTATTTTGTTACCTATTCTGCCAAACAGAATCTCTGTCATCTGCAAACAGCAAAAACTTAATTTATTTTTCTGTTTGTTATGCATTTACGAACGGAAATCAGTCTATATCATGTTTTTCGTCTGTAACTTACAGTTTTGAAGTAGTGGTGCGTTCTCCTGTGCTGTTGGCGAACTAAATAGGCTTACTTTGTGACCTATGGTCGCTTGGCACTGCGCGTTTTCGATTTCTCGAAACACAGGCGGAGTTTTCGCTGCCATTACGTTTTGTTGTGGCTGTGTGGTGTTCATTTGTTTCGTAGCGTGTTTGGCTGGGTGAGGTGCGCGAATTTGAATTGTATTTGGCGTCAGTGGTGTATGGTTTGGGTGGTTTTGCGCGCGTGCGTGTGCGTGTGCGTTTGTTGAGTACTGGGGCAGAGAGAGGTAGATAGAGGAGAGTGAGAGAGAGAACGCAAACCCACACAAACCACACACCACTGACGCCAAATACAATTCTACTCGCGTGCCTCACCCAGCGAAACACGCTACGAAACAAACAGAAAAAAGGTGTCTTGCATAAGGCGGAACTTCGCATCCCATAGTTTAAGTTAGATTAAGTAATGAGTAGGCTTAGGGACCGATGACTTCAGCAGTTTGGTCCCATAAGACCTTACTACAACTTTCCAAAAGTAAAGCATTTTAAGTAACGGCCACGCCCACATTCGCGCAATCACCATTTGTTTATTGCTTTGGACGGGCAGTAACCGACGATCACAATCAGATGTTTCCCTTCGAGAGCGAAACACTAGCAGGCTAGAAAGTAGCATATTTAGCTTTTTTCTGTTTGTTTTCATACTTTAATTCTCAGGTTCTTTTCTTTTTTTTTTTAATTTGGGGTTTAAGGGCGCTCAATTACTGAGGTCATTAGCGCCCAGTCACAATTGTTAGAGCACATAGAATCTAGTAGAACTCAAGGGGGGGGGGGGGGGGGGGACACCAGAAAGTTCGTACAAATATGCAGATAAAATAAGTGAAAGAGTTAGATGTCTTTGGACAAGCCAGTCAAAGTTATAAAACGCAGAACACGAGCAGCTGCTCGAGCGTTATCAGCTAAAATATCCGGTAAAGTAGATGGCAGGGACAGGACAACACGAGATTGACTAAAGTGGGGACACGACAATAAAACATGGCGCACTGTTAATGCTTGACCACAATGGCACTGCGGGGCTGGGTCACCGGAGAGCAGGTAGCGGTGGCTAAACTGGCAATACCCAATCCGCAACCTGGTCAGAAGGACCTCTTCTCGCCTAGATGGTCGGGAGGAGGTTGTCCAAGCAGTTGGGAGCGGTTTTACTGCCCGGAGCTTGTTTCCTTGGAGGGATGACCAAGCATCCCACCACAATGACACAAGCCTCTTACAAACAACCCCACTAACGTCAGATGACGGGACACAATGGGAGGCTGACCGAGGCAGGGGGACTGCAGCCTTGGCTGCAGCATCAGCAGCCTCATCCCCAGGCACTCCTACATGTCCGGGAACCCACAGAAAGCTGACAGGAGAACCATCATCAGCGAAAGAATGGAGGGACTGCTGGATCCGTTGCACCAAGGGATGGACCGGGTAGGGAGCTCCAAGGCTCTGAAGAGCACTGAGTGAGTCAGAGCAGAGTACATACGATGAATGGCGGCGGGCATACTGAACGGCCTGATGGAGAGCAAAAAGCTCGGCCGTAAAGCTCGAACATTGGTCGAGGAGCCGGTATTTAAAGGTGGCGGCCCCGACGACAAAGGCACAGCCGACACCATCATCAGGTTTGGAGCCATCGGTGTAAATAAAGGTGTGACCGGCAAGTCGAGCACGAAGTTCGACAAACCGTGAGCAATACACTGCAGCCGGAGTACCCTCCTTCGGGAGTGAGCTGAGGTCGAGATAAATATGAACCGGAGCCTGGAGCCAAGGTGGTGTCGGGCTCTCACCCTCTTTGAAGGTGGTAGGGAGGGCAAAATCCAATTGTCGAAGCAGGCGACGGAAGCGGACTCCGGGGGGGCAGCAGGGCAGACACATACAACCCGTACTGACGGTCGAGAGAATCGGCGAAGAAGAACTGGTAAGAGGGGTGGTCGGGCATAGACAACAGCCGGCAGGCATACCGACACAGCAGTACGTCGCGCCGGTAGGTCAATGGTAATTCGGCAGCTTCAGCATAAAGACTCGACGGGACTAGTGTAGAAGGCTCCGGTCGCAAGACGTAACCCCCGATGGTGGATGGAGTTGAGACGGCGTAAGAGGGATGGCCGAGCAGACGAGTAGACGAAGCTCCCATAATCCAGCTTCGATCGGACTGTGGACCGACACAACCGAAGCAGGACAGTGCGATCCGCTCCCCAAGATGAACCACTAAGAACTCTGAGGACAGTAAGGGAATGTGTACAACGGGCCGCCAAATAAGAGACGTGCGGAGACCAACAAAGTTTCTTGTCCAATGTGAGCCCTAGAAACTTAGTTGTTTCCACGAATGGGAGAACAACGGGACCGAGGTGTAAGGATGGCGGAAGGGACGCTTTATATCGCCAAAAGTTGATACAAACCGTCTTCTCTTCAGAGAACCGGAAGCCATTTGCCACGCTCCATGAGTATAGGCTGTCTAGACAACGCTGAAGGCAGCGCTCCAGGAGGCATGTTCTCTGGGCACTGCAGTAGATCGCGAAGTCATTAACAAAGAGAGAGCCTGAGACATTAGGTGGAATGCAATCCATAATTGGATTGATCGCGATGGCAAAAAGGGCTACGCTCAAGACGGAGCCCTGAGGCACTCCGTTCTCCTGGAGGAAGACGTCGGACAATACGGAACCCACACGTACCCTAAACTTTCGATCTGTTAAAAAGGAATCAATAAAAAGGAGCAGGCGACCGCGTAGACCCCACCTGTGCATAGTGCGGAGGATACCTCCTCTCCGACAGTTATCATAAGCCTTCTCCAAATCGAAGAACACGGCTACCGTTTGGCGCTTTCGCAAAAAGTTGTTCATGATGAATGTCGACAAGGTCACAAGGTGGTCAATAGCGGAGCGGCGGCGACGAAAGCCGCATTGAACATTGGTAAGTAGCCGTCGAGATTCAAGAATCGAGACTAACCAAGCGTTAACCATGCGCTCCATCACCTTACAGACACAGCTTGTAAGAGAAATGGGGCGGTAACTAGAAGGAAGTTGTCTATCCTTCCCAGGTTTGGGTATAGGAACAACGACGGCGTCACGCCAACGCATGGGGACCTGACCTTCAGTCCAGACGCGATTGTGGGTACGAAGAGAAAGGTGTGCCAGCATCTGAACGTGAATGGCATCTGGCCCCGGAGCAGAGGACCGGGACAGTGCAAGCGCACGTTCGAGTTCCCGCATAGTAAAGGGGGCATTATAAGTTTCCAGATTCAGCGAGTGGAAGGAAGGTCGCCGAGCCTCTTCTGCCTCTTTCCTGGGAAGGAAGGCAGGGTGGTAATGGGCGGAGCTTGAAACCTCCGCGAAAAAGCGGCCGAAGGCGTTGGAGACAGCCACAGGATCAACAAGGACCTCATTACCTGAGGTCAGGCCAGGTACCGAGGAGTGGGCCTTAATGCCCGACAGCCGGCGCAGGCCACCCCAAACGACAGAAGAGGGAGTAAAACTGTTAAAGGAGCTGGTGAAAGAGGCCCAACAAGCTTTTTTGCTGTCTTTGATGACTCTACGGCATTGCGCTCGGAGTCGTTTGTATCCAAGACAATTCGCCAACGTAGGATGGTGGCGAAAGGTGCGTAAAGCACGTCGTCGAGCACGGATAGCGTCTCTACAAGCCTCATTCCACCAGGGGATGGAAACGCGACGTGAAGAAGAGGTAGTATGAAGAATGGAACGTTCGGCAGCATTGATGATAACAGCCGTGAGGTATTCGACCTGACTGTCACAACTGTGAAAATCGTGGTCCGGAAAGGTCGCCAGGGAGGAGTAAAGTCCCCAGTCAGCTTTCGGTATGTTCCAGCTCAAAGGACGTGGGGATGGGGTGTGGTGCAGGAGACCATCGACACAGGGGAAGTGGTCGCTCGAATAGGTGTCAGAAAGGACATACCACTCGAACCGACGGGCAAGAGTGGTAGAACAGATCGAAAGGTCCAAGTGGGAGTAGGTATGAGTAGAGTCCGAGAGGAAAGTCGGGGCGCCAGTATTGAGGCAGACAAGATTGAGATGGTTGAAGACATCCGCCAAGAGGGAGCCTCTTTGACAGGATGCAGGAGAGCCCCAAAGGGGATGATGGGCATTGAAGTCGCCAAACAATAAAAACGGCTGAAGAAGCTGAACAATCAGGTGCATCATGTCAGCCCGACTAACTGTGGATGACAATGGAGTGTAGACGGTACAAACTGAAAAAGTAAAGGCAGAAAGATTAATACGGACAGCTATTGTTTGGAGTGGGGTGGTCAATGGGATGGGATGGTAATAGACATCGTCCTGAACGAGCAACATGACCCCACCATGAGCTGGAATACCGTCCACAGGTTGGTTCAAATGGCTCTGAGCACTATGGGACTCAACTGCTGAGGTCATTAGTCCCCTAGAACTTAGAACTAGTTAAACCTAACTAACCTAAGGACATCACAAACATCCATGCCCGAGGCAGGATTGGAACCTGCGACCGTAGCGGTCTTGCGGTTCCAGACTGCAGCGCCTTTAACCGCACGGCCACTTCGGCCGGCACCGTCCACAGGGGTGAGGTCATACCACTCCGAGGTATAGTGGGTAACGGCAATACAGTCAGTTGGGCGCAACTTGGTTTCCTGGAGACCAAGGACGAGCGGACAGTGCAGGCGAAGGAGCAGTTGTAATTCCTCCCGATTAGATCGAATACCTCTTATGTTCCAATGTAACAAGGCCATCGCTAGTCAGAAAAAAGGGGGGAACGAGACGGGGGAAGAGCTGGTCACCTCGACGGCCGCGGAGGGCCAGGTTTCGAGGGAACAACGCTACAACCGGCGGGAGGCGGATCGTGTTCCATCGAGTCGTCGCCAGCTGCGGCCGCTGTCCCGGGTTGCGTAGGAGGGGCAGCATCATTTGCCGACGAGAGGCCAGCTGAGCGCCTGGCAGCAGAGCATCCCGGCGAAACTGAGGATGGCCGGGAGCAGCAACTCACGGATGGAGCGTCAGACGAAACGCGCCGGAGTGGAGAGGGGGATAGAGACTTCTTCTTGGAGGCCTTCTTGGAAGTCCGAGGAGGCACAGGGATGGTGGGCTGGACCCAAAGAAGGTCCTCACGCGCGGGGTCAGTTTTGGAACGCCGGACCTCGGAAGCCAGGGTGCGGAACGTTTCCCCGATGGACGCCTGAGAATAGGATCGCTTCTCAGGCGGGGGGGGGGGGGGTGGAGGAGGAGGAGGAGGAGGAGGAGGAGGAGGAGGAGGAGGAGGAGGAGGAAGGGTGGCCCCTGGGGCAGAGGGGGTGGGGGCCGCGGGGGAGGAGGATTTGGAAGGGAGGGATTTGGGAGGCAGAGGCATAGACCCCGGATGGGGGGAGGAGGTGGAGGGGGGACAGGATAGGGGTGAGGATACTGTGGAAGGAGTGGACATGACTGAGGCAAACGAAGTTGTCAACGTCACGGGATGGAGGCGGTCATACTTCTTCCTGGCCTCAGAATAAGAGAGACGATCCAAAGTTTTGAGTTCTTGAATCTTCTTCTCCTTCTGATACGCGGGGCAGTCTAAAGATTTAGGCGAGTGGATGCGAGGACAATTAACGCACCGAGGTGGTGGGGTGCATGTATGTTCCTCACGAAGAGGACGTCCACAATCGCCACAAAGGGGCTCAGCCTCACACCGTCACGACATGTGCCCAAAGCGCAAACACCGAAAGCAGTGCATAGGAGGCGGGACGTAAGGTCGCACGTCGCACCGGTAGCACATCACCTTTACCTTCTCCGGGAGAACGTCCCCCTCGAAGGCGAGAATAAGGGCCCCGGTGTCGATGCGATGGTCTTTGGGGCCGCGCTGGACTCGCCGGACGAAATGCACGCCTCAGCGCTCCAGGTTGGCCCTGAGCTCCTCACCAGATTGCAGCAGGAGGTCCCGATGAAAAATAACCCCCTGCGTCCTATTCAGTGCCAGATGCGGGACAATGGACACTGGGATGTCCCCTAGTCGGTCGCACGCCTGGAGCGCCGCCGACTGTGTGGCGGAGGTGGTCTTTATAAGAACGGACCCCGAACGCATTTTACTGAGAGCCTCGATTTCCCCGAAGATGTCCTCGATGTGCTGAACAAAGAACATGGGCTTGGAGGTGGCGAACGTTCCCCCATCGGTCCGAGAACAGACCAAATAGCGGAGGAAATACTTTGCCCCAAGCCGGTGGGCCTGTCCTTCCTCCCAGGGAGTGGCCAAGGGGGAAAGGGCAGGAGAACCAGAACCAGAGACAGTACCTTTCTTTTAAAAGACTCTGCTGCAGAGCAAGCTGATACATGTTGACGTTTCATCTGCGAAACGTCCGCCCCGATACCACCCACTCCGACCAGGGGCTCTCCTCACGGGCGCCACCCAGCCTCAGCAAGGGCCACCTGGCAGGATGACTGTTGCCGGGAGCCCTGATGCCCCAAGGAGACGGGCATCTACTCCTTGGCCGACGTGGGGAGGGTGCAGCTCAGGTATCGGCAGTACGATCCCTGTGTTGTCAGGGGGCTACAACCTAGAGGGTACACGACGACCCCACCACAACTGGCTGGCTACCGTGCTGGATTTCGGGTGCCATGGAAAGTCCATCATGATCGTAGGTGCAGATGGGGACGCACTATGGGCGTAACTTGTACAACCCATCAGGCGTTTAGGCCCAATTTGAGGAATAGTGGGTATGGTTACAACGCCGTTACAATTCTGAGTGCCAAGGTCTTAGTGCACGGAGGACCAGGATACACCACGTAAGGCGTCCTTCCCCAAAAGGCTCGTACTTCTGTAGAATTTTGAAAAATGGAGGTCAAACCCCAAGGGGGACCATCACATGGAAGGCCGAAACGGTTGAAACTCCTCTTAGTCGCCTCTTACGACAGGCAGGAATACCTCGGACCTATTCTTACACCGGACCCGCAGGGAGAGAGAGTGGCTCGAAGACCTTTTACATAACAGAACCCAGTACATGGTCCTCGACGGCGAGTATTCATCAGAGACAAGGGTATCGTCAGGAGTGCCACAGGACCGATTTTATTTTCTATATACATAAATGATCTGACGGACAGGGTGAACAGCAATTTATGGCAGTTTGCTGATGACGCTGTGGAGTACGGGAGCATGGGGAGCTGTCTTCGTTGAATGACTGTAGGAATATGCAAGATGAATTAGACAAAATTTTTACTTGGTGTGATGAATTGCACTTTGCTGTAAATGTAGAAAAACGCAAGTTAATGCGGATGAATAAGAAAAACAATCGTGTAATGTTGGAATACAGCAGTAGTAGGGTAGCTTGACATAGTCACCTCGAATAAATATCTACACGTAACGTTGCAAAGCGATATGAACTGGAACGAGTGGGAGAATTTTGGGAAAGTGTAGCTCATCCACAAAGGAGATGGTGTATAGATCGATAGAGCGACCCATTCTTGAATGCTGTTCGAGTTTTTTTTTTTATTTTGGTTTTAGGGCGCAAAACTGCTATGGTCATTAGCGCCCGGTCCGTGACTGAGGAAAGAATAAAAACTGAAAATGGAAAACAGCAAAAATGGGAACGAAACTCAAAAAATTGGACACTAAAAGCAGAAACAAGGCTTAAAAGTCCACTACAGATAGGGGTTGATGGTCCCCGATAAAACTTCAAATGACTGACGTCATTTCACTGTCACTAATAAACTGGAGAACGCGGTCGGCTGAGCGCGTGTCATCTGCTAAAATCGACGATAGATCAGGCGATAGCTGTAGACGGGAGCGTAACGGATTAAAATAGGGGCATTCAATTAAAAGGTGTCTTACCGTCCACAGCTGAGAGCAGTGGGGACAGAGTGAGGGAGGATCGCCGCTTAAAAGATGCCGATGGCTAAAAAGACAGTGCCCTATCCGGAGTCTAGCTAAAATTACCTCCTCCCGACGACGCGTTCGGGAGGAAGAGGTCCAAGCGCAAGGAAAGGCTATCACTTCCCGCAATTTATTGCGGGGAAGTGTTGACCAATGCGCATGCCATAAATGAGCAACTTTGCGACATAAACCGCTCCGTAGATCGGTGAAGGGAAGCGACTGAATAGCTGGCCGAGGAAGAGAAACTGCAGCCTTGGCTGCTATATCAGCCGCCTCATTCCCACAGATACCAGCGTGTCCCGGGAGCCAGAGGAACGCCACCGAGACGCCCCCCAGGTGGAGCAAGCGCAGACAGTCCTGAATCCGGTGGACCAGAGGGTGCACAGGGTAAAGAGCTTGGAGACTGAGGAGAGAGCTGAGAGAATCTGAGCAGATTACGTACTGTATCCGCTGATGGCGGCGGATGTAGTGGACAGCCTGGAGAACAGCGAAAAGCTCCGCAGTATAAACCGAACACTGGTCGGGAAGCCGAAAGTGATTTGGGGCGTCGCCAACAATATAGGCACTCCCTACACCCAACGATGTTTTCGAGCCGTCGGTGTAAATAAAGGTGGCGTCCGTCATTTGTGCACATAGAGCAGCAAATGCCCGACGATAAACAAGTGAAGGTGTACCATCCTTGGGAAATTGACAAAGATCACGGAGCAGACAGATCCGGGGACGGAGCCAAGGCGGTGCTGTACCCCAAGTTGTCAAGAAGGTTTTAGGAAAGCGGAAGGAAAGAGAATGGAGCAGTTGACGGAAGCGGACTCCCGGGGGTAGTAGGGAGGAGGAGCGGCCTGCATACCCTACATCAAAGGAGGCGTCGAAAAAAGGGTCATGTGCTGGATTAGCAGGCATGGAAGACAGATGGCTAGCATAACGGCTCAGAAGGACCGCTCGCCGATTGGACAGCGGAGGTTCAGCAGTCTCAGCATAAAGGCTTTCCACAGGGCTAGTGTAAAAAGCTCCAGACGCTAAACGTAATCCACGGTGGTGGATAGAGTCGAGACGCCGAAGAATAGACGGCCGAGCAGAGGAGTAGACTATGCTTCCATAGTCCAATTTCGAGCGCACTAAGGCGCGATAGAGGCGGAGAAGGACCACTCGGTCCGCTCCCCAGGAGGTACCATTCAGGACACGGAGGGTGTTGAGCGTTCGCAGACAGCGAGCCGAAAGATAGGAAACGTGGGAGGACCAGCACAGTTTTCTGTCAAACATAAGACCCAAGAATTTAGTGACGTCTGAAAACGGAAGGTTGACAGGACCTAGATGTAAGGAGGGCGGAAGAAACTCCTTACGTCGCCAAAAATTAATACAAACGGTCTTACTGGGAGAAAAACGGAAGCCGGTTTCGAGGCTCCAAGAGTGGAGGCGATCGAGACATCCTTGAAGACGTCGTTCAAGAAGGCTGGTCCGTTGAGAGCTGTAGTAGATCGCAAAATCGTCCACAAAGAGGGAGCCCGAGACGTCAGGAAGGAGACAATCCATAATTGGATTTATAGCGATGGCAAACAGTACAACACTCAGCACGGAGCCCTGGGGTACCCGTTTTCTTGAGAGAAAGTACGGGAGAGAGTAGTGTTCACCCGCACCCTAAATGTTCGCTCTGCCATAAATTCGCGAAGAAAAAGGGGCAGCCGGCCTCGAAAGCCCCAAGAGAACAGTGTGCGGAGGATGCCTGTCCTCCAACAGGTATCGTATGCTCTCTCCAGATCAAAAAACATTGCTACCGTTTGGCGTTTCCGGAGAAAATTGTTCATGATATAAGTGGAGAGAGCAACAAGATGGTCAACTGCAGAGCGATGCTTTCGGAATCCGCATTGGGCAGGTGTTAAAAGACTGCGTGATTCCAGCCACCAAGCTAAACGGTAATTCACCATACGCTCCAAAATCTTACAGACACTACTCGTGAGAGAAATGGGGCGATAGCTAGAGGGGAGATGTTTGTCCTTTCCAGGTTTCGGAATGGGAACGACGATAGCTTCCCGCCATCGTCTGGGAAAAGTACTGTCGGTCCAAATTCGATTATAAAGGCGAAGGAGGTAACGCAGACTATGGGTTGATAAATGCAGCAACATTTGGACATGGATACCATCCGATCCAGGGGCGGAGGAGCGAGAAGAAGAGAGGGCATGTTGGAGTTCCCGCATGGAGAAAACAGTATTGTAGCTTTCGCGATTTTGAGAGGAGAAAGCAAGAGGTCGCACTTCCTCTGCACGTTTCTTCGGGAGAAACGCTGGCGGGTAATTTGAAGAGCTCGAAATCTCAGCAAAGTGCTGACCCAATGAGTTAGAAATTGCGACGGGGTCCACTAAGGTATCATGCGCGACAGTGAGCCCAGAGACCGGGGAGAAACTAGGCGCGCCTGAAAACCGTCGAAGCCGACTCCAAACTTCCGAGGAGGGAGTGAAGGTGTTAAATGAGCTAATAAAGAATTGCCAGCTTGCCTTCTTGCTATCGCGGAGAACGCGACGGCATCGCGCGCGGAGTTGCTTATAGCGGATACAGTTTGCCAGAGTAGGATGGTGACGGAAAATGCGAAGAGCACGTCGCCGCTCACGTATTGCGTCACGGCATGCCTCGTTCCACCAAGGAACTGGGGGGCGCCGGGGCAATTCGGAGGTGCGTGGTATTGAACGTTCCGCAGCTGTAAGAATAACGTCGGTAATATGTGTGACCTCATCGTCGACGCTGGGAAAGCGACGGTCATCGAATGTCGCTAGAGACGAAAAAAGTGTCCAATCGGCTTGGGCAAACTTCCAGCGTCGCGGGCGCATATATGGCAGTTGAGGCTGCAGCCTAAGGACACATGGAAAGTGGTCACTCGAGTGTGTATCATCAAGGGCGAACCATTCGAAGCGCCGAGCAAGCGGAACAGTACCGATCGCAAGGTCCAAATGAGATAAATTTGTCGTGGAGGCAGACAAAAATGTAGGGTCCCCAGTGTTGAGGCAAACTAGATCCGCTTGGTGGAAGACGTCTAGCAATAGGGAGCCACGTGGACAAGGATGTGGAGATCCCCAAAGCGGGTGGTGGGCATTGAAGTCCCCAACCAGCAAATAGGGGGGTGGAAGCTGACCAAGAAGATGAAGGAGATCAGCTCGTGCCATTGGTGTGGACGATGGAATGTATACAGTACAAAGAGAGAACGTGTATCCAGAAAGGGAAAGACGGACGGCGACAGCTTGGAAGGAACTGTCTAAGGGGATTGGATGATAATGGAGAGTATCATGGAGAAGAATCATGAGTCCTCCATGGGCTGGAGTGCCTTCCACAGAGGGGAGGTCATATCGGACGGACTGAAAATGAGGGAGAACAAAGCGGTCATTAGGACGCAGCTTTGTTTCCTGAAGACAGAAGATGACCGGAGAGTAGGATCGTAAGAGGATCGACAATTCATCCCGATTGGCGCGAATGCCGCGGATATTCCAGTGGATAATGGACATAGGGTGAACAGAAAATGGAGGAATGTGACCAAGGTTGCTGTCAACTCAACGACTGCTCAGAGCTTGCGACCGACAGCATGGAATGGCATTCAGCCGAAGGCAGAAGATCCTGATCCATAGGTTGGTCAGGAGCAGCTCCTGCCACCAGCGATCGGCCGGTTGACCGGCCACCAGCAGTGTGCCTCGGCGACACAGAAGACGGCCGAGGGCGATTTCCGCCAGGTGGCGCTGTGGATGGGACACGCCTTGGCGGAGAAGGAGAGGAACTGGGTTTCTTTGTAGCCTTCTTGGAAGTATGAGGTTTAGAGGACGGAGGAACCGATGGTGGTGAAGTTGCCGTACGTAAAAACTCTTCACGAGTATGCTCTTTCTTCGAAGACTTGGTGTCTGACTTTTGGGCTCGAGATTTAGCAGAACCCGACGAAGGGTGAGCCAAAGAGTGGGCAGGCGAAAGTGGTGAAGTTGAACGGGCGATCTTTGCGCTGGCCGATCGGACGACCGTGGCACTAAAGGTGAGGTCGCAAGTCTGCGTGGCCGCCTCCTTTGTTGGCCGAGGAGAAGCAAGGACAGTGCTGTATTTGCCTGTCTGAGGCACGGTGGGCTGTCGACTGGCGAATAATTTCCGAGCAGCAAAGGTCGACACCTTTTCCTTCACTCTGATTTCCTGGATGAGCTTTTCGTCCTTAAAAACTGGGCAATCTCTAGAGGAAGCACCGTGGTCACCCATGCAGTTGATGCAGCGAGGGGATGGAGGTGGACAAGCACCCTCATGGGCATCCCTGCCACACGTAACACATTTGGCCGGATTAGAACAGGACTGGCTGGTGTGATTGAATCGCTGGCACCTATAGCAACGCGTAGGGTTTGGGACGTAAGGACGAACGGAAATTATCTCATAGCCTGCTTTGATTTTCGATGGGAGTTGCACTTTGTCAAATGTCAAAAAGACAGTGCGGGTTGGAATGATCTTCGTGTCAACCCTTTTCATAACCCTATGAACAGCCGTTACGCCCTGGTCTGACAGGTAGTGCTGAATTTCTTCGTCAGACAGTCCATCGAGGGAGCGTGTATAAACAACTCCACGCGAGGAATTTAAGGTACGGTGCGGTTCCACCCGGACAGGGAAAGTGTGTAGTAGTGAGGTACGCAGCAATTTTTGTGCCTGGAGGGCACTGTGTGTCTCTAACAACAGGGTGCCATTCCGTAATCTGGAACAAGACTTGACAGGACCTGCAATTGCGTCGACACCTTTCTGAATAATGAAAGGGTTGACTGTGGAGAAGTCGTGACCTTCGTCAGACCGAGAAACAACAAGGAACTGTGGCAACGATGGAAGAACTGACTGTGGTTGAGACTCAGTGAACTTACGTTTGTGAGCAGACATAGTGGAAGGTGAGGAAACCATTGCGGAAGAATCCCCCATGATTACCGGCGTCTCCGATGGCGCGCTCCTCCCTTGTGGGGGCCCTCTCTGAGGGCACTCCCGCCTTAGGTGATTGTTCACACCTCAGGTCACACCTCCCGACAAACGGACGGAGGGACCAATCGGCACTTTCGGAAGGTATCAGCTCGGGTAATCACCCCTCCCTGGGCCTGGCCGTTACCAGGGGGTACGTACGTGTCCTACCTGTCTACCCGGGGCGGGGAATTACGCGTTATCCCGTCACCGGCTACGCATGGAAGTGCGTGGGTCGGCCTTCAGACACGCACAGGGAGGAAGAAAGAGAAAGGGAAAGGGAAAGGAAAGAAGAGGTCTCAAACGCCGCAGCGGAGAAAAGGGTAGAGAGAAGAGGTAAGGAAAAGAGAAGGACAAAGGAAGGACGAAGACTTACAAGTAAGGAAGGCGAAGAATGTGGTACATTTACAAGCGTCCGTCTCCGGACGTAGGCACAAACCATTCCCCCAGAGGGGGAGAAAAGGAAGGAAAGAGCCAGAGGTGAGGGGGGGGGCGAAGATGGGGGATGGGGAAGGATGCGGAAAGGGAAGGTATGCAGCCCGGAAAGGAAGGAAGGCCACATCAGCTCGGGGTCCCGTGCTCGCTACGCACGTATCCACAAAAGAGTTGTGGATCCCCTGGGGGGTGCTGTTCGAGTGTTTGGGACCCCAAACAAGTCGGATTAAAAGAAAACGTCGAAGCAATTCAGAGGCGGGTTGCTAGATTTGTCACCAGCAGGTACGATCAGCGCACAAGTATTATGGAGATGCTTAGTGAACTCCAATGGGACACCCCGGAGACAAGACCGTGCTCATTCGGCAAGACAGCAGCTGAGGGTGACTGCAGAACGATTCTATTGTCGTCAACGAACATGTCGCCTAAGGACCGTCACGTAAGATGTGGAAAACTAGGGCTCGTGTGCAGACTGACAGGTGTCAATGTTACCTATCAGTTTAATAAGTCATGGTTGATCAGACTGGATGTAGGAGACATGTAGGAACACGCGCGACAATACTGACCGTACGACTTATCTTAGAAGATAGGTTAAGGAAAACCAAAGCTATGTTGATAGTATTTGTAGACTTAGAGAAAGCTTTGACAAATTTCTCTGGAATACTCTGAAATGCTTAAGGTAGCAGGGGTAATACAGGGAGCGAAAGGCTCTTTACAACTTGTACAGAAACCAACGGCAGTTGCAAGAGTCGAGGGGCACGAAAGTGAAGCAGTGGTAGAGGAGGGAGTGAGACAGGCCTGTAACACATCCCAAATGTTACTGAATTTGCACATTGAACAAGCAGTAAAGGAGCAAAGAACAAATTTATAGTGAGAATTAAAGTTCAGGGAGAAGAAATAAAAACTAAGGTTTGCCGATGACATTGTAATTCTGTCAGACATAGCAAAGGACTTGAAATAGCAGATGAACGGAAGGGATAGTGCCTTGAAAGGAGGGTATAAGATGAACATTAAAAAAGCAAAATAAGGATAATGGAATGTAGTGGAATTAAACCAGATGATGCTGAGGGAATTAGATTTGGAAACGACACACTTAAAGAAGTAGATGAGTTTTCCTATTTCGGCAGCAAAATACTTAACGGTAATCAAGAAATAGAGCATATAAATTGTAAACTGGCAGTAGCACCTAATATAGATTTTAGTGTCGGGAAGTCTTTTCTGAAAGCATTTGGTGTTTACCCATGTATGGAAGTGAAGCACGGACGATAAAGCCGGCCGGGGTGGCCAAGCGGTTCTAGGCGCTACAGTCTGGAGCCGCGCGACCGCTACGGTCGCAGGTTCGAATCCTGCCTCGGGCATGGATGTGTGTGATGTCCTTAGGTTTAAGTAGTTCTAAGTTCTAGGGGACTGATGACCTCAGAAGTTAAGTCCCACAGTGGTCAGAGCAATTTGAACCAACGGACGATAAACAATTTAGACAATAAGAGAATAAAAGCTTTTGAAATGTGGCGCTACAGAAGAATGTTGAAGATTAGCTATGTGGATGACGTAACCAATTAGGAGGTACTGAATAGAATTCGGGAAACGTGAAATTTCCGACACAACTTGACTAAAAAAAGGGATCAGTTGATAGGACACTTTCCGAGACATCAACACATGACCAACTTAGAATTGGATCGGTGTTTTTTGGTGTGTGTGTGTGTGTGTGTGTGTGTGTGTGTGTGTGTGTGTGTGTGTGTGTGTGGTAGGAGGGATAAAAATCGTAGAGGAAGACTAAGAAATGAATACGGTAAGCAGATTCAGTGGGATGTAGTTTGTAGTGGTTATTCGGATTTGTAGTAATTCGGAGTTTAAGCTTGCACAGGATAGAGTGGCATTGATAGTTGAATCAAACCAGTCTCCGGATTGAAGACCAGAACAACAACAACAACAAAAGGAGGCTTTTAGACAGTCGTTTTTCCCTCGATCTGTTTGCGAATGGAGCAGGAGAGGAAATGAACAGCAGTGGTACAAGGTACCTACGCCATGCAGCATAGTATGTATGTAGGCGTAGATAACTTCATACACGTACACACCGTTGGCGTGTATGTAAATCATTAGAGTTGCAATTTTCTGTGACAGATCGACCACCAGAGTTCATTAGTGTTGTTCCTGTTTATTATTCTTATCAGACCTGGTCAGGTATATAAGGGGCATGAACAGCGTCAGATGCAAAGTGATCGCAGAGAAGGACAAGAAGATGATGCGTACTCGTGTGAGACAGCGTTATCAGCAGCTGAGAGGATTTGAAAACGGCTTCATTGTAGCTCTCCATTTGGCTGACTGGTCAAATCTTGCAATATCTAGAGTTTTGGGGCATTCGGGTTCGTCAGTGGCCCAGTGTGCACGGGATCGTGAAGTCAGGCATAATCGTCTTCAAGATTTCAATCGACGATATTGATTACAACGAGGTAGAATCGCCATATTGTGCACCCAACACATTGTAACCCCTTCACATCAGCGCCTGCAATCGGAGAACAAGAAATGGTCTTCCCGCATCATTGGTCGAAGACTAGCAGCAGCCGAACTGGGGAATTACCGTCTCTTGCGTAGGCAGTCGTTAACACAACGCAAACGGCTATGTCCGGAGTGGTGCTATGACCGAGAAGCATGCAAAGGCGTCACACTGTCTTCAGCAATGAATCGTGGTTCTGCACTATCCCATACGACATCCCATCAGACTTTAGCACGATTTTTGGCCCTTCAATAAAAGTCCTATTGTGCGCCGATGATATCTGCATGTACTCGTTTTCTCTCAGCTTGAGGATGACGCTAAGGTGGTTGGATCGAACGGCGTAAGTACTCTATTCGTAGACTTACAAAACTGGACTGAATCTGGCAGATGGTAAATCTTCGGTGGTTGTCTTTACACAGCAGAGATGGACGTTAACAACGCCCTTGATGCGATTAAGTCCTTTTACTATTTCAGTAAGCAGCTATTTGTCGACAGACTGAAATGGGCAAGCTATGTGGGATATTTGATTTCCAAGGTTGGTCGATCACTCAATATCCTACGATCGGTATCTCGCGTATGATGTTACAGTCCTACTCACTCTTTACAATGGCATGATTCGGTCTATACTGAATTATTGGCGACATCTCTGCAAGGCAAGATCGATACTCTGCAGTACAGTGGCATACGCACCTGCCTTGGGGCAATGAATTCTACACCTGCGAATGCGCTTTTGGTGGAAGCAAGGGAGATGCCTCTTCAATTCCGGACGACTTCTTGGCTCAGAAATTCTTCCTTCTTAAAGCAGCACAAAGAGTTCATCCTCTTCTGTAAAATTTTAGCTTCATTGAGGACAACTGGTACGACGATAGGGTTCAAAGGAGGAGGGTACCCCTCCTAGCTCAAAGCTTCAGGCAGCAAAGATATTTGATACCCCTCGTCGTGAAAGACTGCCTCCTGCATTTAGTGTGGAATATGACGTATTAAACTAACAGCCCACAATCTTCTATCAGCTCAAAGGATCGAATCGAACTTCCACCACTTCTACTGGCGCTTTCAATTTGATTGCATCAGCGTGTCTCTCATCGGTGAAAATATTCACTGACGGCTCCAAAACAAGACAGGACACCGGCTTTTCATACTTTGGCGGAGATCCGTTATACTGGGCTATGTTTACGCTAGCGACTGAAACCAGCATAGCATCTTCACTGGCGAAGTCCTTACAATTAAGGAAGCTCCTCAATATGCGACAAATCAGTTCAACGACATCCTTATTGCCTCAGATTATCGCGAAATATGGGAGAGAGTGTCACAGATATGATACAGGATTTGGGTGTAAATCATTAAAAGAAAGGCGTTTTTCGTTGAGATGGAATCTTTTCGCGTAATTCCAATCACCAACTTTCTCCTCCGAATGCGAAAATATTTTGTTGACACCGACCTACATATGGAGGAACGATCACCACGATAAAATAAGGGAAATCAGAGCTCGCACGGAAAGATTTATGTGTTCATTCTTTCCGTGCACTATACGAGATTGGAATAACAGAATTGAGAAGGTGGTTCAATGAACCCTCTCCCAGGCACTTAAATGTGATTTGCAGAGTATCCGTGTATATGTTGATGTAGATTTGAGGAACGCACTGAAAAACCTGGAAAAGCAGCAGTGGGGCTCCAACAAAAATTGGTTCAAATGGCTCTAAGCACTATGGGACTTCACATCTGAGGTCATCAGTCCCCTAGACTTAGAACTACTTAAACCTAACTAACCTTAGGACATCACACACTCATTGCCCAAGGCAGGATTCTAACCTGCGACCGTAGCAGCAGCGTGGTTCCGGACTGAAGCGCCTAGAACGGCCACAGCGGCCGGCGGGGTTCCAACACCAGTGGCCATTTACTCTATGTAATAAAGTTTCTCTGTAAGTGTGAAAGTCATCATGAACGTGTCCATTTATTATGGATCAAGGGACACTCACGTAACGAGATGGAGGACCACCTGGCAAAACAAAGTGTGACTGATGGCCAGCCTTATTACAGCTGGCTTCAACATACAGATTTTGTTGCTGGCGTGAAGAAAAAGGTTGTCAAGAATGGTCACATACGTGGGAGATCTCACAATAGTCCAAAGGAAGACACTATGCCATATACAGCCGAGTATTCCATGAAAAACTTGATTTTCACAAATCAAGCTATCTACACGTCATACCACAGCCTTAACGCGCAACCGCATGATCACGGCTGTTACTCTTTACATCTTTATAGGATGAGAGTTAAGCCATATCCATACTGCGAAGACCACCCAACTGAAACTGCAGACCTTAACCATATGCTACAAGAATGTTCACGCTATGAGAGACAACGCCGCAGGTCTCTTAAGGCCATGGTGAGAGCAAGAATTCCTCAAGCTAAATCTGTGACGGAGCTGTTTTGACAGCCGACCACAACGGACTACGTCAGTGTTGCCCAGTTTCTGCAAGAAGCATATGAGTCAGACTCAGAAGTTCCAGAGTAAGAAGTTGTGATAGGTGAACTGTTTTGAATGCGTGAATGTACAGAATGTATCATGAAGTTTACCTGGAATTACTGTAATTTCTAATGTTTATGCTATATGTGTGATATAGTATACCTGATCTGTAATTACTCACTTCTCTGGCTAAATGGTTAATGCCAAAGGCCAATAAATTATATGCAAAAGATATCCCATATGACTATGGTCAGCGAGTATCATGGTGACCTGAAGATGTGTCCCAATCTTCCAATGTTTTGGACAAGCACATCATTTTAACCTTGGCGACATGGGGTGGAAAGCCATCGGGTATGACTTCGGGCTACGACTGGCAGTGATCGAGAGAACTGACGGCACAGCGGTACGTCACAGACATCCTGCATTCACAGTGTTACCTCTCGTACGATAGTATCATGGTAACGCTTTCCAACAGGATAATGCTCGTCCACGCAAAGCACGTCTTTCTGTAAACTGTCTGCGTGTTGATGATGAACTCACGCTGTCCGCAAGACCCCCAGATATAACACGCAGCGCAGACCAACTACAATCCGTGGCAGTATCCAGGATATCGGTCAGAGTACCTGATGGCTCAACACAAAAGTTTTGTCTCAAGTACAGATAGTCTTGAGGATCAGTGGACAAAGTTCAAAACCATGGTACAATATGTGTTAGATGAGTATGTGCCAAGCAAGATCGTAAGAGATCGAAAAGAGCCACCGTGGTACAACAACCGAGTTAGAAAACTGCTGCGGAAGCTAAGGGAACTTCACAGCAAACATAAACATAGCCAAAGCCATGCAGACACACAAAAATTACGCGAAGCGAAATTTAGTGTGACGAGGGCTATGCGAGAGACGTTCAATGAATTATAAAGTAAAGTTCTATGTACTGACTTGGCAGAAAATCCTAAGAAATTTTGGTCTTATGTCAAAGCGGTAGGTGGATCAAAACAAAATGTCCAGACACTGTGACCAAAATGGTACTAAAACAGAGGATGACAGACTAAAGGCCGAAATACTAAATGTCTTTTTCCAAAGCTGTTTCACAGAGGAAGACTGCACTGTAGTTCCTTCTCTGACAAAATGGTAGATATCGAAATAGATGACAGAGGGATAGAGAAACAATGAAAATCGCTCAAAAGAGGAAAGACCGCTGGACCTGATGGGATACCAGTTCGATTTTACACAGAGTACGCGAAGGAACTTGCCCCCCTTCTTGCAGCGGTGTACCGTAGGTCTCTAGAAGAGCGTAGCGTTCAAAAGGATTGGAAAAGGGCACAGGTCATCCCCGTTTTCAGGAAGAGACGTCGAACAGATGTGCAGAACTATAGACCTATATCTCTAACGTCGATCAGTTGTAGAATTTTGGAACACGTATTATGTTCGAGTATAATGACTTTTCTGGAGACTAGAAATCTACTCTGTAGGAATCAGCATGGGCTTCGAAAAAGACAATCGTGTGAAACCCAGCTCGCGCTATTCGTCCACGAGACCCAGAGGACCATAGACACGGGTTCCCAGGTAGATGCCGTGTTTCTTGACTTCCGCAAGACGTTCGATACAGTTCCCCACAGTCGTTTAATAAACAAAGTAAGAGTATACGGACTATCAGACCAATTGTGTGATTGGATTGAAGAGTTCCTAGATGACAGAACGCAGCATGTCATTCTCAATGGAGAAAAGTCTTCCGAAGTAAGAGTGATTTCAGGTGTGCCGCAGGGGAGCCTCGTTGGACCGTTGCTATTCACAATATACATAAATGACCTTGCGGATAACATCGGAAGTTCACTGAGGCTTTTTGCGGATGATGCCGTAGTATATCGAGAGGTTGTAACAATGGAACATTGTACTGAAATGCAGGAGGATCTGCAACGAACTGGCGCTTGGTGCAGGGAACGGCAATTGAATCTCAATGTAGACAAGTGTAATGTGCTGCTAATACATAGAAAGAAAGATCCCTTATCATTTAGCTACAATATAGCAGGTCAGCAACTGGAAGCAGTTAATTCCATAAATTATCTGGGAGTACGCATTAGGAGTGATTTAAAATGGAATGATCATATAAAGTTGATCGTCGGTAAAGCAGATGCCAGACAGATTCATTGGAAGAATCCTAAGGAAATGCAATCCGAAAACAAATGAAGTAGGTTACAGTACGCTTGTTTGCCCACTGCTTGAATACTGCTCACCCGTGTGGGATCCGTACCACATAGGGTTGATAGAAGAGATAGAGAAGATCCAACGGAGAGCAGCGCGCTTCGTTACAGGATCATTTAGTAACCGCGAAAGCGTTACGGAGATGATAGATAAACTCCAGTGGAAGACTCTGCAGGAGAGACGCTCAGTAGCTCGGTACGGGCTTTTGTTGAAGTTTCGAAAACATACCTTCACCGAGGAGTCAAGCAGTATATTGCTCCCTCCTACGTGTATCTCGCGAAGAGACCATAAGGATAAAGTCAGAGAGATTAGAGTCCACACAGAGGCATACCGACAATCCTTCTTTCCACGAACGATACGAGACTGGAATAGAAGGGAGAACCGATAGTGGAATTCAAGGTACCCTCCGCCACACACCGTCAGGTGGCTTGCGGAGCATGGATGTAGATGTATATGTAGATGTAGATACAAGAGTTGTGGGACAGCTTACCACCGGAAAGGATAAAAAAGCTTCCCAACAGAATAAGAGCATGCATCCTAGCTGTAAGGTGTGCAAAAACATCGTACTGGTAAGTGGGATCATGTTGCCAAGTTTTTTTTAATTTGACTATTTTTTTAATCACTGAAATGACGTCACGTACACTCTTAACCCATGAAGTTTCATTTCGTTCCTTCCTACGCTTCTGGGTGCTCCACTGTTTTTTTTTTTTCCCCTATCAGGCAGCGTACATGCTTTAAGACGTTCAGAATCGATATTTGCTTCTGTGTAATAGACAAAAGTAGTAGTCTCCTGAGATACAGTATCAGTAGCGACGGGAGCCCACTAGAACTTTTGATTTCTTGAATACGAAGTGTGTTCGGCCACTACTCGTTTAATTTAGCGGAAATACCCCACAACATTTTCCGCCTCTAGGAAAGAACTGAAGCTGCTTCCTTGTTTTCGCGGCGCCTAATTCCTTTTAGATTTTCCAACTGCTTCGCACTTGCGAATTGAGAGCGAGGGGATGCCTCAGCGGCAGTTATCTCCACGAAGTGACAAGACCGGTACAGAGCCAGCAGTAATCACGGCTAAAGACTAGCGGCCTCGCGCGTCGCACGAACAGCTGCCACTGACTCAAAGCCAGAGATCAGGCGTTTACGACTTCACTAAATGAGGACGCTTGTTCAGAGCCCTGTGTCTTCTGATAAATCACTGCAGCAAGAACGTGTTCTACTTACAAAATTACTAATGTACTGTCTCAATCGTATGTGTTACGATTTTACAGCACTAGTCTTCTAACTTAGTAAATAATAAGTAATTGTGTAAATATGTTGCATGAACTATGCTTTTTTGTAGATGAAAGGTATATTAAATAATGTTTCCGTTTAATTTCAAGGTCATTAATTGGAGCAGACTGTGAGCGGTTCCTCCTGTATTCTAACATAATAGTCTGATAACTTCTATTTGAACATGGCTTTAACCTACCTTTTTTTCTTTCTGCTAATATGCTATACCGCATGTCTTATGCGACATGCCTCATTTTCATCTAAGAATTTATCGTATCTACATGTTTCGGCAGCGTATAATAGAAAGGATGGAAACACGTTCGACGTTGGAAATACGAGTTACGGTTTTGAAAGATCACCTGATATTAACGTCGGAATAAATACTAGAGTAAAAGTATGGTCGATTGTCATAATGTCTTTCTGGATGTATTGATGGTCCGTCTATTACGATTTTCTCAAACGATTCTTAAATAAAAACAAAAAAAGTTTCACCTTAAAAATGACCTCTGATTACACCAGATACAAGTGCGGAAACTTCAGATTACCGTGAAAATTAATCGGAAAAGCACAACGTGACGAAACACCCCTAGAACGTGGTATGTAAGGAACGAGATGATGATTATTACTACTACTACTACTACTACTACTATTATTATTATTCTGTGTTATTGTTTATCCCATTTCTGAACGAAACTTTTTTGCGTTGCAGGAATATTTATTAAATTTCCCCTTTTTCTAAGACGTTACCCTACCGGATATATAACGTACCACGTTAGCCCATCGGATTTTGAAAGGTAAATAAGTTGACGATGCGATACTTTGTATTAAATAATATTTTATCACTATTATTTTCTGTCTACAGTCGTTTTCAAAGGATTTTATCCAGATATAAATGAGTAGCCTTGTCTGGCTGTCCTCCGACGTCGCCGTCCTGCGGGCATCGTCGACTGGAGAATGGTTTCGTCTACACTTGGTATTCGAACGCTGTTCACTCTTGCCATGAAATCACATTTGTATCGACTTTGTCAGGAAAGATTTAATAACTAATTATCTTGAACTGATACTCTCTCTTCTCACTGATTGTCAACCGTCTAAAATGTGTTTGCAAATACACAAAGTCTTCTCAAGGGTTAGTATTCGTCCTCGCTTAGTTCACGTACAGTCATTCTCTTATGAATGCATTTAGTACAGGAAAACATGTGACTGATGCATTTAGTTGTGAATCAAAGCGTCAGCTACTTCCTCTTATTAAATTTCCTGTGAAGTGCCCAAATCCCAAGTCACGAAAACAGCTTTTTGGTACATACTCTATAGTGAAACAGCAGTTCCTGATCTCCTCGGTCCTCTAACATCAAACCGAACGTTTTCTGAAAGTGTCTAAATATCTGTGTCAACTTCACGCAGGGTTTACTATTAAAACTTGCTCTAGGACCGGAAAAATATTAAAAACTTGTCATTCAGACAATACCTTAATGCAGTTAACACCTGATAACTGCCAATGTTTTGACAACAGCTGTTTGTACCTCAATTCTTAACCGCAGCCGGTATTATTTATCGTTGTAATGATTATTAGCTACGTAGTTTCATCATGGCTGAAAGTCCATGTGTTGCCTTTTCACGGATGGCGTATTTTTCTTTTGTCACTAACACAGCATTATGCAGTAGTTATAGTTTAGTATTCGTCTTGGCACACAGAAAGAAGACGTAGGTGAACTGTTGTGACAATGTTAACACGGTGCAGCGGTTCTGAGATAAGCAGTATCGGAAAGTCGTAGAAACAGGTTGCCAGTCCTGTCCATATGATTACGTCATGCTGGTCAAGCTGTTTTAAAGTTTCATAACGTTAGACAGTCTTTATAAAACCGTAAAAAGTTGGTCACGTAATAGCTATTATTTTGCTTGTGCTCAGAGAATACATTTCTTAATCAACACGTCCGCAGCTCGTGGTCTCGCGGTAGCGTTCTCGCTTCCCGAGCACGGGGTCCCGGGTTCGATTCCCGGCGGGGTCAGGGATTTTCTCTGCCTCGTGATGACTGGGTGTTGTGTGACGTCCTTAGGTTAGTTAGGTTGAAGTAGTTCTAAGTTCTAGGGGACTGATGACCATAGATGTTAAGTCCCATAGTGCTCAGAGCCATTTGAACCATCTTAATCAACACGGATATTCTTGTAAACTGCAAAAGGATAAAGTAACTGACAGAATAATAACAGACGCAACGTCCATATAACACAATACCAACATGTATGCCAAACGGTCTGACCTGGATGTCAACTGGGAAACTTTTAAACAGGAACTGATCGAAATGAACATAGTGCAGCTAAAGATACTGATGGAGCGTAACACAAAAAACGTTTCACGTAGAATGAAATGTCTCACAAGGGAAAAGGTAAGCTTGTTCTAGTATTGAGAACAACAAAGATCTTCGGAATATAGGTACTCAATGGAGTAGAAAATCAATATTTTATAACATAGGTGGCGTCATTCGAAACGAAGCACAAGCATAATTTGGCGACAGTCTTAGAGGAAATAAATTGTAACTTTGTTCAAAGAACTATCCCAGCATTCATGTGAACTGTGTCATGCAGTCCATGAAAAACTTAAACCAAGACATCTCGACTGGTATGTGATCCCAGTCGTAGCATTAATTAAATATTGTAGGAGGTTCCTGACAGCAAAATGCTGACGAATACTTCCACTCCAGACAGACCGCCGCCTGGCAGATAAAAACTTTATGCTAGGCTGGGCTTCCGACAGCAGATCAAGCTTGAAATCGGCCGCATGGCCTACTCTAGTGGCAGCGACCCGTGAATGGCGAACAGCCACATTAGAGTCCCTTACCTTGTCGATCGGTCACATTTCGAGTGTACAGCCGCACAAACCGCGTTTCTTCAACTGACATTTCGGTCGGATTCCTTTCATCTTCCGAATGAGCTGACTCACTGATGCCACAACGACCGCATCCGTTCAGTTTGTCAGCTCACTCTGATCGTGTCCGCAATGTATACGGCTGAAATGTCAGTTGAATTTCTGCGACATCACGCCAGAAATCTAATGGATCAATCAATACGCCGTGAAAATATGAAGATACACACCATTACTCGCACTGACAGTGATTCGTAACATGTTTTTTCACTTATTCTTTCAGCAGCTTTTATTATAAAGACTGTTGTATTTGCTTGATTATTGTAACGACATTTATTATTTGCTCCTCTCTCCTCGTGATTAGAGGGTTTCCGTTAAGGAATTATGACAACGCTCTCGTATTTTAGTATCAATAACGTTTTTGCGATTTTTCTAATTTGTGGAGCGAAGTAGCTCACGACGGCCGAAGTAAACAGGAGAAAAGATGGAGTCTGGCAGTGATAAGAAAAGCTTTCCCCGAAAATTAGAAATATGTTAACAACACATACAACTCCAACTGTTAGAAGACAGTCTGATAATTTTTGTCTGACTTAACACTGTAGGGAAGTAAAACGTGGCCTGCAAACTGTGCAGCCACGAACGGAATAGCAGGTTTTAAAGTGTAGTATTACTCAAGAATACCGTACATTAGATGAGTCTCTCGGGTAACTTAAGAGGATGTACTGAACCGAAATGGGGAGAAAAATTTACTACACAACATGACTAGAAGACGGGATCGGTTAATAGAACACATCCTGAGGAATCAAGGAGTAGTTAAATAGGCGATGGCGAGAAGAGTGGCACGTTAAGATTTTAGGAGACCACAACTTGTTTGCAGTACGTAGGTTCAACTGGATGTAGTCTGCCGTAGTTATGCATATACGAAGAGATTTTCATAGACTAAAGTAACGTGAAGAGTTGCACCAAACAAGTCGAAACAACAACAACAACAACAAGACTTGAAAATCAAATGGATGCAGATGTCAGCGAATACATGGTGTCTGAAACTTTCATACGATAACAACAATGTTCTGAAAATTACAAACTACGGTTCGCAGTGACTGCCGATGGAAGTTTTACAAAGTGGCTTACATGAAAATACGTTTTAAAATTGCAGTAATTATCGTTTTTCAAAATTTTCAGGTGGTGTATTACTCATTCTCGAGATCAGTATGTAAGCGTTTGTGCTGAATATTTGAAATTATATATTTAATCGCATCTCTATGTTTCCGGTTTTTTCGGAAGGCGTAATTCTCATACAGTACACACATTGAAGTTCAGATCGAGAAAAAGATTGTCATACTAATACCAGAAAAACGTCCTCTTCTAATAAGTAAGCAACTCTGGCGCGCATCACTAGACAGACATGTGGTATAATCTAATGTGTGTCAGTTATGAAAAGTCATAGAAACACTCACCAACTGTGAGTATTCGTTTGTTGTTCCAATACTCGGTCAAGATGCGCGTCAGTTGTTACTTGTGCTCGGGAGTTAGGGGGGCGTACCATCTGTCGCAGGAGACGATGTTCAGCTAGGCGCGGGAGACGTACTCACCAGCAGCAGGAACTGAGCCCAACTGTGACTGGCGCAGCGCAGGCGGGAGCCCACTGACCTTCGCGGGCCTCGTCCTCCTTCTCCACACGAGTAAACGCCACCTGCCGCACGTTTCACGAAGGACGCGCCGGCGCTCATCGCTGTCGCCAGCATCCATCTGGCTTACATGAGGAAAAGGCTGTATACCTTGACAGAAGGGAATTCTCATTCGTCGCTTCAGTCTGCATATAAGGGTGGTCCATTGATCGTGACCGGGCCAAATATCTCACGAAATAAGCGACAAACGAAAAAACTACAAAGAGAGAAACTTGTCTGCCTTGAAAGAGAAAACCAGACGGCGCTATGGTTGGCCCGCTAGATGGCACTGCCATATGTCAAACGGCTGTCAACTGCGTTTTTTAAAAATAGGAACCCCCCTTTTTAATAACATATTCGTGTAATACGTAAAGAAATATGAATGTTTTAGTTGGACCACTTTCTTCGCTTTGTGATAGATGGCGCTGTAGTAGTCACAAACGTATAAGTAAGTGGTTTCACGTAACATTCCGCCAGTGCGGACGGTATTTGCTTCGTGATACATTACCCGTCTTAAAATGGACCGTTTACCAATTGCGGAAAAGGTCGATATCGTGTTGATGTATGGCTATTATGATCAAAATGCCCAACGGGCGTGTGCTATGTATGCTGCTCGGTATCCTGGACAACATCCAAGTGTCCGGACCGTTCGCCGAATAGTTACGTTGTTTAAGGAAAAAGGAAGTGTTCAGCCACATGTGAAACGTCAACCACGACCTGCAACAAATGATGATGCCCAAGTAGGTGATTTAGCTGCTTTCGCGGCTAATCCGCTCATCAGTAGCAGACAAACTGCGCGAGAATCGGGAATCTCAAAAACGTCGGTGTTGAGAATCCTACATCAACATAGATTGCACCCGTACCATATTTCTATGCACCAGGAATTGCATGGCGACGACTTCGAACGTCGTGTACAGTTCTGCCACTGGGCACAAGAGAAATTACGGGACGATGACAGATTTTTTGCACGCGTTCTAATTAGTGACGAAGCGTCAGTCACCAACAGCGGTAACGTAAACCGGCATAAAATGCACTATTGGGCAACGGAAAATCCATGATGGCTGCGACAAGTGGAACATCAGCGACCTTGGCGTGTTAATGTATGGTGCGGAATTATGGGAAGAAGGATAATTGGCCCCCATTTTATCGATAGCAATCTAAATGGTGCAATGTATGCTGATTTCCTACGTAATGTTCTACCGATGTTAGTACAAGATGTTTCACTGCATGACAGAATGGCTATGTACTTCCAACATGATGGATGTCCGGCACATAGCTCGCGTGCGGTTGAAGCGGTACTGAATAGCATGTTTCATGACAGGTGGATTGGTTGTCGAAGCACCATAGCATGGTTCGCACGTTCACCGGATCTGACGTCCCCGTATTTCTTTGTGTGGGGAAAGTTGAAGGATATTTGCTATCGTGATCCACCGACAACGCCTGACAACATGCGTCAGCGCATTGTCAATGCATGTGCGACAATTACGGAAGGCGAACTACTCGCTGTTGAGAGGAATGTCGTTACACGTATTGCCAAATGCATTGAGGTTGACGGACATCATTTTGAGCATTTATTGCATTAATGTGGTATATACAGGTAATCACGCTGTAACAGCAGGCGTTCTCAGAAATGACAAGTTCACAAAGGTACATGTATCACATTGGAACAACCGAAATAGTGCTCAAATGTACCTACGTTTTGTATTTTAATTTAAAAAACCTACCTGTTACGAACTGTTCGTCTAAAATTGTGAGCCATATGTTTGTAACTATTACAGCACCATCTATCACAAACCGAAAGAAGTGGTCCAACTAAAACATTGATATTTCTTAACGTACTACACGAATATGTAATAAAAAATGGGGGTTCCTATTTTAAAAAACGCAGTTGATATCCGTTTGACCTCTGGCAGCGCCATCTAGCGGGCCAACCATAGCGCAATCTGGTTTCCCCCTTCAAGCTAGACGAGTTTCGTTCTTTGTAGTTTTTTGTTTGACGTTTATTTCGTGAGATATTTGGCCCGGTCACGATCAATGGACCACCCTGTATACATTACAGATGTTTGATACTTGAAAAGATCCCTGGAACCGTATACAGGGGGGGTCCAGAAAAATGGCTCAAATGGTTCAAATGGCTCTGAGCACTATGGGACTTAACATTTGTGGTCATGTCCCCTAGAACTTAGAACTACTTAAACCTAACTAACCTAAGGACATCACACACATCCATGCCCGAGGCAGGATTCCAACCTGCGACCGTAGCAGTCACGCGGTTCCGGACTGAGCGCGGAAAACCGCTAGACCACCGCGGCCGGCCCAGAAAAATGTAGACACTCTTTAGTAGTTAATATCTTTGGAACAAAATGACATATCGTTGCAGTTATGCGTGGTAGCGTGGCCCATTAGTTCTTCAACAAGTCTTGGCGATCGTTTTCCAGCAGACGACAGTGCAGCAATTAATGACGTCCGACAGTCGCTTGAGCAACGCAAGGCCCTATTGAAGTGCTACTGGAAGTATGGAAATATGATGAAGGTACAACGGCAGTGGCATAGTGTGTACGGAACTCAACCACCAACACATTCAACAATTTATCATGTTCGGACGAATTTGAAGCCGACGGCACTGTTCAGGATGTGCATAAGGTAAGATTTGGCCGATCAAAAACATCAGCAAGTCAAGCTTCAAGTGCTACTGTATTGCGACATTTTACGAGGTCACCTCAAAAATCTTTGAAGCAAGGTGCACGTGAAAGCGGAGTAAGCTAATCGAGCGTACGACGAGTTGTGAAGGCTACAAAGTGGAAAGTGTACATTCCAAGATCCCTGCGCGCTATGAACGAGGACGACTCGGTTCGAAGGATGTAGCTCTGTGAGTGGTTTGAAGGCATGCTTCGCGAGGATGAACGGTTTTCTGGGATGGTTATCTGCTGTAATGAGGCGTAATTCAAACTGAACGGTACTGTAAGCCGTCCCAAGTGCGTGTGCTGGGCTCCTGAAAATCCTCACGTTCACGTAGACAAACATGTTAACCAACCGGGCGTTAATGAGTGGTGTAGTCAGCCATCGCGTCGTTTCATTGGACCATTCGTTTTTGAAGCTACGGTAAATGGTGAGGTGTATCTTAATATGCTGCAGACACCGGCTTTACTTGCCATCCGAGAGGTGTTTGGAAATGTAAGATTTTACCTACAAAAAGAGGATACTCCGCCTCACTACAACAGAGATGTCAGAGCCTACGTCCGCCTGCTTAGCTGGGTGGTAACGTGCTCGCCTCCCATGTAAGCGAGCCCAGGTTTGATTCCCGGCCGGGTTACAGATTTTCTCCGCTTGGGGACTGGGTGTTGTGTTGTCCTCATCATCATTTTATCCTCATCACCGGCTCGTAAGTCGCCCAATGTGACGTCGACTGCAATAAGACTTGCACTTGGCGGCCGAACTTCCCCTGATGGGTCTCCCGTCCAAAGATGCCATAAGCTCATTTCATTTTTGTCAGAGCCTACTTTGATAAAATCTATCTGGATGATGGATAGATCGAAGAGGAGCTGTCGAGCACCAACCACGGTCTCTAGACCTTACACCTCTTGGCTTCTACCAATGGGAGGCCTTTAAAAATGAAGTTTATCAACAGAAGCCAGCTACACTGAAGAGCTAGGAGAAACCATCGAGTCATCTTGTGCAGCTATCACACCGGCAACACTGACAGTCGTAGTTCTGTCAACGGTTCAGCGGCATCGATGTTGTTTGGCTGCTAATGGGGGTTCGCTTTGAAACACACAAAATAACCTCTCGCCCATGTAAGAATTGTAACGGTATGTCATTTTATCCCATTAATATTGACTATCAAAGAGTACCTAGATTTTTCTCGACCCATCTGTGGTTTCATTTGATTAAAACAGGCGGGATCCCTCGTTTCGTTCGATGCTGAGGTACTATTCTAATACAGTTCCAGAGCCTCTGGAGCGCTGTTCGAGTTTATGGGGAATACCAGGTGGGTTGAGGCGTGAATGCGAATCTGCGAGCTAGGGCAGTCCGTGCAGTTGTGCAAAACCATTGCGCCAGTGTGGCGTACTGGTTAGCTCATCTGTCTAATTAGCAGGACACCTGGCTTCGGATCCCAGCCTTGGTACAAATTTCCATTCGCCGCCTTAGTCTGCATGTATGCATCATGGAAAGAAAAGCGTAAGCAAACTTGTTCTCTGTTCCAAATGGTCTCTGTGACGATTCCGGGAATGTGCGATGAAAGGCAGAGCACAGATAGTTACCTGTGTTTTACTGTCAATTTCTCTCTGTAGTTGTTGCAGAATGACACCTCCAGCTTCAATGCGATTTGCAGTTCGTGCATGCAGATACAGCATTGTGTCGGTAACTGCAGGTGGCGTTTACACTCTGTAGACAAGTTACTTAACACTTTGCCGTCCGCACACCTCGTACAAATTTATTCGCTTGGCGCCGGCAGCGCTAACTTGTATTACTTGGCTTGTCGCCGGCCACTTGTCACCTTTCCGTTGATGACAAGCTTCAATCACATTGACTTTTCTACGCTTTAATTTCTCCGGAAATCCTCTACTTTGCGGTATCGTTCCACAAACTCGAATTTTCTTTTAAAGTAACTTTTCTGCAAGTTCTACACTGTTATAATAATTATCCATGTAGAGGTGATGTCACTTTTCGTAAGAAGGTGTCAATAGTTCCATCACTGCTTTTGCCAAAGGCTGTCCAGCGCCGGAATATATCTTGAATGAGGAAAGGCATCCCGTACTCCAATCACACACCGTTGCAATGAGTTTGCCATATTTCGTAATTTTCGACGGATTGTAAACTTTAAAATTTAACCGTCCGCGCCATAGTGTTATTCCTTCATCAATCGAGATGTTTTGACTTGGATTAAACGTTTCTTTAAGCTTTTTGGAAAAGTAATCAATTACGAAATCCACTTTGAAAAGCCGGTTGGCACTATCCGGCTTATTGTTGTTTTCGGAAAAATGTATAAATGATCATATTTGTCTGAATCGGTTGCGGGACATCGTTTTGCGAAATATCGGTGTGTCTATCAATGGATTCGTTGACCAATAATCATCGATCCTTGCTTTTTTTTACAGTTCCCATAAGGATAGCAAGCCCAAACCATTTTCTAAGTTCGGGTCCCGTAATATCGACAAATTTCGCATCTTTTTTCTCCAGTTTCCTTCTATTGCAATTTTGACTGTAGTACTTTTTCGTCTCGTTGCTAATATATTCAAATAGATCATTCCCAATATATAATTCTACAGTATCCTCGACGCTCTGTGTATCTTTGGGAAATATGTTTGGACCCGGAGATCCTACAAATTTATTATTGGTCGTCGGTAAATCAAAGTCTGACCACTGTGCACTGTCTTCTTCTTCTGAATCATCCGAACCAGTTCGCAACCGCAGCGTTTGCCGAGTTCTTCTCGGACGTATTTCAATATCTTCCGACGATTCTGCTTCACTTTCATTTCTTTGATATCCAGTGTCTTCTTCCCAATCGTCCAAGTCGTCCGGGACGTTAGACAAGACGTCCGCGCTTTCACCGGAAACAATCGTATTGTCTCTTTCGTCTGCCATGATGAAAGAGCACAAGTACTTATAGAAACAAATAACTTGTTGACGTGTATAACTTATTGTTTCCTAAACAAAACATCAAACAGAATGCAAAAGATACTAAAGTGCTGTCGCCTGCCACTGCGCGGTACTATGCTCACGACACCACTGTGGTGTCGCCGACCATTGAGCGACACTATGCACACGACACCACTGTTGTGTCGGCGGCCGTTGACCACTATTTTGCGCACGACACTACTGTGGTGTCGCCGACCATTGAGCGACACTATGCACACGACACCACTGTTGTGTCGGCGGCCGTTGACCACTATTTTGCGCACGACACTACTGTGGTGTCGCCGGACGGCAGAGTGTTAATTCAGACAAAAAGTGAACAAATCGCATAAAAGTGGAAAATTAAGACGGTGAGACAGCAAGAGTTGTTAAAAGTTTGAAAGAGAGCATTAGGCAACGATTGGCTGGCATAGGCGAAATATAAATAATGAGAGATGAATGTGCAGCTTTGAGAGATGAAATAGTGAAGGCAGCAGAGGAACAACTACGCAAAAAGACAATGTTCAGCAGAAATCCTTGAGTAAGACTCGAGATATGTTCAATTCACAACAGGACGAAATATAAAAATGTAGAAAATCGAGCACGTAAAATTGAACACAAATTAATCAAAACCATTTTTTTAAAGCATGATGTCCACTTTCTTGACCGTCTTCCGTTATAACTAGCGGTTTCTGAATACATCACCACCACCTCGTATGCTATTGGCTCTGAAATGTTACTACTTTTCTTTTCATTACGATCTTGTACAAGCGACGTAATTTTTCAGAAAAAAATTTATTCTCTTTTTAAGTCTAGAGTCAACGTTTTATATAACATGCTGTATAACATTAACTGAATTTTCCGTCTATACCTGACGGAACATGTCAATAATTTCAAAAAGCAAAACACTTCCTAATGTTCTTTGCAGAATATGATGGAGTGTTTTCCTCTTTAATAATAACATACGATGATAACTCTTACCACTAATTTCATAAAGAAGCAATACTTATGTATTTGCTTCTATTTGTTCTTCATAACAAAAATCTATGGTTGGCTACTCTCTAATGTCGATCGATTATAGCCGTGATTTCAAACTGGCCACACCATCTCTTGCACAATGATATCTGTTCATGAAACTTCCTGGCAGATCAAAACTGTGTGCCCGACCGAGAATCGAACTCGGGACCTTTACCTTTCGCGGCAAGTGCTCTACCATCTTTTTTTTTTTTTTTTTTTTTTTTTTAATCTCATTTTGTTCGCTTTTGTTCGTTGTGTCTGCTCGGGGCGGACGCCGTAAGACATCCATTTATGTTTGTTGTTGATCGATTGACTCAGTTTTTTTATTACAGGGGGCATGTAACCCTCTGACCGAACACGCTGAGCTACCGTGCCGGCAACCATCTGAGCTACCGAAGCACGACTCACGCCCGGTCTCACAGCTTCACTTCTGCCAGTATCTCGTCTCCTACCTTCCAAACTTTACAGACGCTCTCCTGCGAACCTTGCAGAACTAGCACTCCTGAAAGAAAGGATACTGCGGAGACATGGCTTAGCCACAGCCTGGGGGATGTTTCCAGAATGAGATTTTCACTCTGCAGCGGAGTGTGCGCTGATATGAAACTTCCTGGCAGATCAAAACTGTGTGCCCGACCGAGACTCGAACTCGGGACCTTTGCCTTTCGCGGGCAAGTGCTCTACCATCTGAGCTACCGAAGAACGACTCACGCCCGGTCTCACAGCTTCACTTCTGCCAGTATCTCGTCTCCTACCTTCCAAACTTTACAGAAGGAGAGCTTCTGCAAGGTTCGCAGGAGAGCTTCTGTAAAGTTTGGAAGGTAGGAGACGAGATACTGGCAGAAGTGAAGCTGTGAGACCGGGCTTGAGTCGTGCTTCGGTAGCTCAGATGGTAGAGCACTTGCCCGCAAAAGGCAAAGGTCCCGAGTTCGAGTCTCGGTCGGGCACACAGTTTTGATCTGCCAGGAAGTTTCATATCAGCGCACACTCCGCTGCAGAGTGAAAATCTCATTCTGGATATCTGTTCATGTTTAGCAGTTCAGATATGGACTGCCACATTGATATGATATGCTATGACGTATGATTAGCATTTGATCTTTTGTAAATACTAATTTATACCACCTATGTATAAGTGATTGAAATTTATGCCTTTTTAGGTGTTTCATTGTTTGTTTGGATGTACGAAGGAGTGGTGAAAAGTAATGCCTCCGATCTTTTTATTCTGTTCTCAATATCGGTTGAGGTATTCGTGTCACGCATGTTACTTAGTCGACTTCTCCGCTTCACTGATGCAAACGGCAACACTGTGCCGATGTGCGGCTCCGAATTGTAGAGTGTAACATGGCGGTGTGTAGCGTAACTATGTCGGTGCTTGAGAAACAACGTGATTTAATCGAGTTTCTAACAGAGGAAAAAGTCCTCTCTTTCAGCATGACAACGCCGGACCACATACGAGCGCTGTGTCTTCTGCAACAATCCGATCATCCTCCCATTTGGCCGCGTCCGTTTTTCATCTGTTTCCAAAACTTAAACAACACCTTCGAGGACTTCACTTTGATGTGGATGAAGCGGTACAAGTAGAGCTGAGATTGTGACTTAGTCAACAAAGTCGAACGTTCTAAAGTGACGGTATGAACAAACTGGTGTGTTGTTGGGAGAAGTGTGTTCGTCGCCAGAGAGACTATGTTGAGAAATAAATATGTAAACGTGAAGAGTAGAGATGTAGAACGTCCAAGAGGTTTGTTTTGTTTAAAAGTTTTAAGAGTTTTCATCCTAAAAATTCGGAAGCATTACTTTTCTGCAGGCCCTCGTATAGAGATACCGTGATGATAGACTAACCCAAAACATACAATAAAAGAGAACTAAACAGTTGCGCGTCACACATTTTTAGAAATACGCAACAGCTCTTGGCACTCGCCTTCGAAAAACGTATAAAAATGAGATTAGCAGGAAGTACAAAGTGCACATTTGTGAAAGTGAGGTGATGTAGCAAAACAAAAAAAAAAAAAAAATCAATGTAGTGTAAAAAAAGTTGGTGAAAAAGCGGCGAAAACTTGTCAAAAGTTATTGTGAAACCACTTTTTCGGCCTTAACCTCCGCTAACAACAAAAGGAAAAAGCAGTGGTTTGCTGAATATGCAAACATAAAGCAAAAACACTGTGATTAAATTGTACGCCAATTTTATAAGGAAATACTGTTTTTAATATACACTCCTGCAAATTGAAATAAGAACACTGTGAATTCATTGTCCCAGGAAGGGGAAACTTTATTGACACATTCCTGGGGTCAGATACATCACATGATCACACTGACAGAACCACAGGCACATAGACACAGGCAACAGAGCATGCACAATGTCGGCACTAGTACAGTGTATATCCACCTTTCGCAGCAATGCAGGCTGCTATTCTCCCATGGAGACGATCGTAGAGATGCTGGATGTAGTCCTGTGGAACGGCTTGCCATGCCAATTCCACCTGGCGCCTCAGTTGGACCAGCGTTCGTGCTGGAAGTGCAGACCGCGTGAGACGACGCTTCATCCAGTCCCAAACATGCTCAATGGGGGACAGATCCGGAGATCTTGCTGGCCAGGGTAGTTGACTTACACCTTCTAGAGCACGTTGGGTGGCACGGGATACATGCGGACGTGCATTGTCCTGTTGGAACAGCAAGTTCCCTTGCCGGTCTAGGAATGGTAGAACGATGGGTTCGATGACGGTTTGGATGTACCGTGCACTATTCAGTGTCCCCTCGACGATCACCAGTGGTGTACGGCCAGTGTAGGAGATCGCTCCCCACACCATGATGCCGGGTGTTGGCCCTGTGTGCCTCGGTCGTATGCAGTCCTCATTGTGGCGCTCACTTGCACGGCGCCAAACACGCATACGACCATCATTGGCACCAAGGCAGAAGCGACTCTCATCGCTGACGACGACACGTCTCCATTCGTCCCTCCATTCACGCCTGTCGCGACACCACAGGAGGCTGGCTGCACGATGTTGGGGCGTGAGCGGAAGACGGCCTAACGGTGTGCGGGACCGTAGCCCAGCTTCATGGAGACGGTTGCGAGTGGTCCTCGCCGATACCCCAGGAGCAACAGTGTCCCTAATTTGCTGGGAAGTGGCGGTGCGGTCCCCTACGGCACTGCGTAGGATCCTACGGTCTTGGCGTGCATCCGTGCGTCGCTGCGGTCCGGTCCCAGGTCGACGGGCACGTGCACCTTCCGCCGACCACTGGCGACAACATCGATGTACTGTAGAGACCTCACGCCCCACGTGTTGAGCAATTCGGCGGTACGTCCACCCGGCCTCCCGCATGCCCACTATACGCCCTCGCTCAAAGTCCGTCAACTGCACATACGGTTCACGTCCACGCTGTCGCGGCATGCTACCAGTGTTAAAGACTGCGATGGAGCTCCGTATGCCACGGCAAACTGGCTGACACTGACGGCGGCGGTGGACAAATGCTGCGCAGCTAGCGCCATTCGACGGCCAACACCGCGGTTCCTGGTGTGTCCGCTGTGCCGTACGTGTGATCATTGCTTGTACAGCCCTCTCGCAGTGTCTGGAGCAAGTATGGTGGGTCTGACACACCGGTGTCAATGTGTTCTTTTTTCCATTTCCAGGAGTGTATAAATACCAAAACGTAGCCGGCCTTGGTGGCCGTGCGGTTCTAGGCACTTCAGTCCGGAACCGCGTGACTGCTACGGTCGCAGCTTCGAATCCTGCCTTGGGCATGGATGTGTGTGATATCCTTAGGTTAGTTAGGTTTAAGTAGTTCTAAGTTCTAGGGGACTGATGACCTCAGATGTCGAGTCCCATAGTGCTCAGAGCCATTTGAACAATTTTTGAACCAAAATGTATACACATATTATGTATTCTTTCAAGAAAGATGAAAATCAGAATTTAGGTGCACAAGAAATCTTATTAGATTCACTTTAGCGATTTCAACATTTTAAACTGTCGCCTTCACAAGTTTGAAATAGGTGCAAATCATTTGTATGTTGGTTGACACTCGTCGCATATGTTATGTGAGATTTGCCATTTGACAGTCTTTGCTTGTTATGCGTCGTATATGTAATGTTCTTCTGGATTTGACTCTGTTTCTTGATTCGGTAACAAAGAACACTATCGTCTGATCCCTATTTGACGTCGACTTACCTGTGATTTGAGCCCGTTTCAACTTTCGGAAGATGACAGTTTAAACTGTTGAAACCGGTAAATTGAATCCAATAAAATATTTGTGCAGATGACGACGGATTTTTATCTTTGTTGAAAGAATGCGCACTGCAGCTGCTGAACTGCAACTATGAACAAAACCATGTTACGTATGACCACAGAAGCTGCTTTTAAAAAAAGCGAAACACGTCTGCTGAAAAATAATCTTTAATTATTTGCAATAAGCTTAAGACAAAACCAGTAATCTACATATACATAGATACTCCGCAAGCCACCATACGGTGCGTGGCGGAGGGTACCCTGCACCTGTACTTGTCATTTCCTTTCCTGATCCACTTTTTAGTCATCAGTCTTCTGACTCGTTAGATGCGGCCCGCCACGAATTTCTCTCCTGTGTCAACCTCTTCATCTCTTAGAGTAGCATTTGTAACCTAGGTCCTCAATTATTTGCTGGATGTATATCAATCTTTGTCTCCCTCTACAGTTTTTGCCCTCTACAGCTCCCTCTAGTACCATGGAAGTCATTCCCTGATATCTTAAAAGATGTCCTATAGTCCTGTCCCTTCTCCTTATCTGTGTTTTCCACATATTCCCTTCCTCTCCGATTCTACGCATACGCAGAATCTCCTCATTCCTTACCTTATCAGTCCACCTAATTTTCAACATTCGTTTGCAACAAAAAATGGTTCAAATGGCTCTGAGCACTATGTGACTTAACTTCTGAGGTCATCAGTCGCCTAGAATTTAGAACTAATTAAACCTAAGTAACCTATCGACATCACACACATCCATGCCCGAGGCAGGATTCGAACCTGCGACCGTAGCGGTTGCTCGGTTCCAGACTGTAGCGCCTAGAACCGCACGGCCACTCCGGCCGGCTTCGTTTGCAGCACCACGTCTCAAATGCTTCGATTCTCTTCTGTTCCGGTTTTCCCATAGTCCATGTTTCATTAACATACAATTCCGTGCTACAAACGTACATCCTCAGAAATTTCCGTACGCCTCTGTATGGGTCCAAATTTCGCGTATCTTATCTTCGTGGTCCTTACACGCAATATACACTCCTGGAAATGGAAAAAAGAACACATTGACACCGGTGTGTCAGACCCACCATACTTGCTCCGGACACTGCGAGAGGGCTGTACAAGCAATGACCACACGCACGGCACAGCGGACACACCAGGAACCGCGGTGTTGGCCGTCGAATGGCGCTAGCTGCGCAGCATTTGTGCACCGCCGCCGTCAGTGTCAGCCAGTTTGCCGTGGCATACGGAGCTCCATCGCAGTCTTTAACACTGGTAGCATGCCGCGACAGCGTGGACGTGAACCGTATGTGCAGTTGACGGACTTTGAGCGAGGGCATATAGTGGGCATGCGGGAGGCCGGGTGGACGTACCGCCGAATTGCTCAACACGTGGGGCGTGAGGTCTCCACAGTACATCGATGTTGTCGCCAGTGGTCGGCGGAAGGTGCACGTGCCCGTCGACCTGGGACCGGACCGCAGCGACGCACGGATGCACGCCAAGACCGTAGGATCCTACGCAGTGCCGTAGGGGACCGCACCGCCACTTCCCAGCAAATTAGGGACACTGTTGCTCCTGGGGTATCGGCGAGGACCATTCGCAACCGTCTCCATGAAGCTGGGCTACGGTCCCGCACACCGTTAGGCCGTCTTCCGCTCACGCCCCAACATCGTGCAGCCCGCCTCTAGTGGTGTCGCGACAGGCGTGAATGGAGGGACGAATGGAGACGTGTCGTCTTCAGCGATGAGAGTCGCTTCTGCCTTGGTGCCAATGATGGTCGTATGCGTGTTTGGCGCCGTGCAGGTGAGCGCCACAATCAGGACTGCATACGACCGAGGCACACAGGGCCAACACCCGGCATCATGGTGTGGGGAGCGATCTCCTACACTGGCCGTACACCACTGGTGATCGTCGAGGGGACACTGAATAGTGCACGGTACATCCAAACCGTCATCGAACCCATCGTTCTACCATTCCTAGACCGGCAAGGGAACTTGCTGTTCCAACAGGACAATGCACGTCCGCATGTATCCCGTGCCACCCAACGTGCTCTAGAAGGTGTAAGTCAACTACCCTGGCCAGCAAGATCTCCGGATCTGTCCCCCATTGAGCATGTTTGGGACTGGATGAAGCGTCGTCTCACGCGGTCTGCACTTCCAGCACGAACGCTGGTCCAACTGAGGCGCCAGGTGGAAATGGCATGGCAAGCCGTTCCACAGGACTACATCCAGCATCTCTACGATCGTCTCCATGGAAGAATAGCAGCCTGCATTGCTGCGAAAGGTGGATATACACTGTACTTGTGCCGACATTGTGCATGCTCTGTTGCCTGTGTCTATGTGCCTGTGGTTCTGTCAGTGTGATCATGTGATGTATCTGACCCCAGGAATGTGTCAATAAGGTTTCCCCTTCCTGGGACAATGAATTCACGGTGTTCTTATTTCAATTTCCAGGAGTGTATGTTGGCGGCAATCGGCAGTCAGTTCAACAGCGTTTCTCGAAAAAAAACGTCGTCTTCCCTCCAGGTAATCCAATTTGGGTTCCCGAAGCTTCTCCGTAATACTTATGTGTTGTTCAAACTACAGGTAACAAATCTAGCAATCCGCCTCTGCATTGCTTCGATGTTTTCCTTCAATCCGACCTGGTGCGGATCCCAAACACTCGAGCAGTACTCAAGAACAGGTCGTACCAGCGTCCCGTATGCTGTCTCCTTTACAGGTGAACCACTCTTTCCTAAATTTCTCCAAATAAACCGAATTCGACCATTAGCTTTTCCTACTACAATCCCCACATGCTCGTTCCATTTCATATCACTTTGCGATGTTATGTCCTGATATTTAAACGACTTGACTGTGTCAAGCAGGACACTAGCAACACTGTATCCAAACATTACAGGTTTGCTCTTATTCATCCACATTAACTTACATTTTTCCACATTTAGGGCTACCTGCCTTTCATCACAACAAATGTAAATTTTGTCTAAGTCGACTTGTATCTTCCTGCAGTTACTCAAATTCGACACCTCACCGTACACCACGGCATCATCAGCAAACAACCGCAGATTGCTGCCCACCCTGCCCGTCAAATGAATTATTTATGTAGAGAACATCAGCGCTCCTATCACACCTCCCTGCCACACTCCTGACGATACACTGCCCTCCAATGAACACTCACCATTGAGGAATTGAGGACAACATACTGAGTTCTGTTACTTAAGAACTTTGGTCCAGAAAGGTGTAGATTATTCATAAACACACATTTTCATAACCTGCAAGCAGTCATAAAAAGTTTAGCTGCTAAAGAAGTTCCGGTGACAAGTTTTTTTTAGTCCTTCTTAAATGAAAATATGTTTCAGATTCTCTTTTTATTTATTTTTAGTTAGTTATGTCTTCTACTTATTCCACATACATGTAGCCCCTTTAACTTAAGACCTGTGAAGTGATATTAGTATATCGCTTTCCTTGTAAATATTTATTTCATATTCTTGTTTATGATATGTTTTACATCCTTGAGTATATCCTCACTATGTATCTATTTCAAAGAAGTATATGTTGTCGTAGAAGATACTGAGTACTACCACGGTGTAGTGGTTATGATACTAAACTGTTGAATGGAGGGTCGTGATTTCAAAACTCACCTCTACTATACCACTTTAATTTCTATATTCGGTTCGAGTGCATTTAAAAGTATCCACAAATGTCAAGAATCATTGTACTGGAATGTTCTGTAGCTGTTTATATACTGTATGTGTTTTGGCCGGAGGCAGTTTGCTCCGCGCTCTTGTATGTGCAAGTGCTGAATAAACTTTCGTTAAGCGAAGTTAGTGTTCGTCATTCATCTAATTACAACTTCTTCTACGTGACAATATTATCTAACCCACCGTAATCATTATCCACGCGAACAGACTCGGCAGTATGGATAGTTTGTGAGGCGCAGGACGCATTCCATATAACAGAGTTGTATATTATTTTCTCTTACGCAGTCTCATCATCATTTTAACTTCCGTATTTATTAGTTGTTATCAACGTGGTAGGAGGAAGATATACAACAAGTTCTGCATACATCCAGCTAAAGCAGCAATAGCAGTTACATATATTTTTGTTGAGAAAGTACTCGTTGACAGAACCTTTATTGTCATCAGTGGAGTCATCTTACTTGTTTTATGCGGCTCGACACGAATTCAGCTCCTGTACCAACCTGCTGCGTCCGATTTCCTCAATTATTTTTTTGTATATAATGTAATCTCTGTCTTGCACTATAGTTCTGCAACATCCTTAAGTACCACTGATGTGTCAACACATGTCCTATCATCCTGTCCCTTCTTCTTGTGAATGTTTTCCACTTGCTTCTCACCTCGCCGATTCTGCAGAGAAGCTTCTCATTTCTTATCATTTCACCTAATTTTCAAATGGCTCTGAGCACTATGGGACTCAACTTCTGAGGTCATTAGTCCCCTAGAACTTAGAACTACTTAAACCTAACCAACCTAAGGACATCACACACATCCATGCCCGCGACCGTAGCGGTCTCGCGGTTCCAGACTGCAGCGCCTAGAACAGCACGGCCAATTCGGCCGGCCCTAATTTTCAATATCGGTCCAAACCACATCTTAAATACTTCGATTCCCTTATTTTCCGGTTTTCCCACAGTCTGTTATATACTTCCATATAATGCTATGCTCTAAACGTACATCTTCTGAAATCTCTTCCTTAAAGTAAGGCCGATAATTGATCCCTTGTGACACTGACCATTTTACTGTGATCCTGTCACTTCCTTGTTACCGCCCGCTGGACCAATTATCATACTGGGCACCTCGAAGAACCAACTGGCAATAGTTCTCCTCAGCTGCCACCTTCTTTCTCTGTCAGATTGCATCCCCCTCCCCCCCCCCCCCCCTTCCGGCCGTTGAATCAAAGCAACACGTTTTCAGGATCGAGGTTCGTCGAAGAGACGTGCAATGTCTCAAGCGACTTGCTTCACGGACCACTCACCTCACTTTTAACTGACTTCGCGCAAAGGCTCGCTACACAAAATAAGTGCAGTAAGAACGAACGCTGGGAGCGCTACGTGCCCTCCGTGGGAACGCATGCCTTTGCATCCCAGGTGTGGAACTAGCTCTGTAGACTTGTGGCCTACAAAGATCAACAACTGCTCTTGTCTAGTTATGAACTTATTTCATTTTCTTTTATTTCAGTTGATGTGGTAAAGAAGAAATGGTACAGCACAAGGGAGTTTTTCGTAGAGAATCCAACGAAGGGGTGGAGACGAGACTCCGCTATAGGAAATTTCATCATGGCCACACTTTCACGCTATTTAAAGGACACTATTGAACACAGAAGGCTCCGTGGCTTCCATGAAAGCAATATCACGAACTGCTGACTTTAAACTAGAAAACCATTTTATACCTGATATACCAAAAGAAGGAGAACTTGTGCCTGGTACGCCATATGCATCTCCAATGAGCAATCCGTCTACGTCATTTGAAGGTTCGGTCCAGCAGCCCGTCGCCAACAGATTGTCCTCGGCCATCAATTTCGGCGCCGAGAACCATGGAAGCTCCACCTAATCGTCCGACACGAAATAGCAGCAGCAGACGCAGACCACAGCTAGATACATGTGATGACCTATTCCTTGCAATAAAGCAGGAAAATCTGAAATTGTTTGCCAGCAGCGCTGCTTTGAAGGACGACAGCGGTCACATGTTTTTGATCGGCCAGCAACTATTTTAAAGAATATACCTACCTACAAAAGCTTGCAGTTCGTCATAAACGGCATCAGGCTCTTATTGATGAAGAACAGCGTGTTGTGTTTACCAGCGTTCTATGTTTACATCATTTTTCTTCTGTTATTAAGCAGTGAATGTTCTGTATACACATCACCTGTGGGTATTGTTTCGTCAGGAGGAACAGTTTACTCCAAGATAACGCGATAAAAATGCTGCAAACGTTCATTACACTGACGCAAATGAAACGGTCTCTATACCGACTTGGGTCATCTACCTGTCGAATTTCGCAGGCAACAGTACAGATTCATAAACGAAATGCTTTATCTGTTGCGGTTGCAGGTACCACAAAGAGCTCTCTTTTGTTATATATTTTTCGTGAACTATTTTTTAATACACTTTCGGAATATTATTACAAGACTACTGCTGTACAGTATTTTTTTTTTTTCATTTGTAACCGTTAAATAAGTATGCAAGTTAAATAAATGTTAAAGAGAAATCTTCCACAGTTTGTATAGTTCCCCTGAAATTACATGCTGAGTAGCTGTAAGGATGTACTGAAATGTATCCATATTCATCCTGTGGTAGTTCAAAAGCTTTTCCTGTGTCCCTCCTCAGTTATTCACGTAACTGATTAAATTCTCCTAGACGGATTCGTTTGCTTGGTATAGGACTGACCCAGAATTCATTTTGCTTTAGCGTCGTTCTTTGTGTCGTTTAGGTACGCATTTTCTAGAAAGTACTAATCAGTGTCCGTTGTCCAGTCCAGCAGTTAAGTTGCCTCGCGACTGATTAACGGCCTGCCGTGTGTCGGGTGTTACTCGGCTGCAGTGGACGAGCTTCAGCGGTCGGCCAAAGTGAACGACGATACGGTCAATCTGTTAGTCGGACGAATACGGCCCCACTGGACGACCTTACTACCTCCTTTGTCGGCTGCCTTTTTCATCCCTCTTTTACTCTGTTTTAATTGCTTTTAGATTCGGTTTGCCTCTTTCTCTGCAGCATCCTATTTTCCGTTTTCAATGCAGCGCTCTGTTGAACAGTGGATGCTATGCCCCTCTTAAAGGGGGACGTAGACGAAAATGTTGAACCTGCTCTGATCGATGAGATAAAAGGCTTTTGCAGTAAACACACCTGCATTCGCACCAACTCCCTGCAACACGTCAATTCCGCCATTATTTACCTGATTCGAATATAAAAATGCACCTTAGACATCAATTTATAGTATATTTAGTCCACATAATGTCCCATATGAGCATCTAATCCAAGTTCAATTATTTAGGCTTTCATTGGCATTCTCAGTTTTCCCAGCAAGACACTTCCACAGTAAATCATGGTTTGCAACAAATCTGACTATAGGCTTCATTGTATTCGTAGCACGTTCTGGCAGTGATTGCTTATGTAGATAGGTCTACGTCAATACTCGGCAGTCCATTTTACGGCACATGGAGGAGTGTACCCCCTACCACTACCGGTTATTTCCTTTCCTGTTCAATTCGCAAACAGAACGTGGGAGAAATGACTGTCGATATGCCTCCGTACGAGCCCTAACTTCTCGTATCTTTTCTTCGTGATCCTTAGGCGCAATATACACTACTGGCCATTAAAATTGCTACACCAGAAGAAATGCAGATGATAAGCGAGTATTCGTTGGACAAATATGTTATACTAGAACTGACATGTGATTACATTTTCACGCAATTTCCTGAGAAATCGCTACCCAGAACAGCCACCTCTGGCCGTAATAGCGGCCTTGATACGCTTGGGCATTGAGTCAAACAGAGCTTGGATGGCGTGTACAGGTACAGCTGTTCATGCAGCTTCAACACGATACCACAGTTCATCAAGAGTAGTGACTGGTGTATTGTGACGAGCCAGTTGCTCTGCCACCATTGACCAGACGTTATCAATTGGTGAGAGATCTGGAGAATGTGCTGGCCAGGGCAGCAGGCGAACATTTTCTGTATCCAGAAAGGCGCGTACAGTACCTACATGCGGTCGGGCATTATCCTGCTGAAATGTAGGGTTTCGCAGGGATCGAATGAAGGGTAGAGCCACGGGTCGTAACACATCTGAAATGTAACGTCCACTGTTCAAAGTGCCGTCAATGCGAACAAGAGGTGACCGTTACGTATAACCAATGGCACCCCATATCGTCACGCCGGGTGATACACCAGTATGGCGATGACGAGTACACGCTTCCATTGTGCGTTCACCGCGATGTCGCCAAACACGGATGCGACCGTCATGATGCTGTAAACAGAATCTGGATTCATCCGAAAAAATGACGTTTCGCCATTCGTGCACCCAGGTTCGTCTTGAGCACACCATCGCAGGCTCTCCTGTCTGTGATGCAGCGTCGAAAGTAACCGCAGCCATGGTCTCCGAGCTGATAGTCCATGCTGCTACAAACGTCGTCGAACTGTTCGTACAGATGGTTGTTGTCTTGGAAACGTCCCCATTTGTTGACTCAGTGATCGAAATGTGGCTGTACGATCCGTTACAGCCATGCGGATAAGATGCCTGTCATCTCGACTGCTAGTGATACGAGGCCGTTGGGATCCAGCACGGCGTTCCGTATTACCCTCCTGAACCCACCGATTCCATATTCTGCTAACAGTCATTGGATCTCGACCAACGCGAGCAGCAATGTCGCGATATGATAAACCGCAATCGTGATAGTCGGAATCGTGATGGTACGCATTTCTCCTCCTTATACGAGGCACCAGGCAACGCCGGTCAACTGCTGTTTGTGTATGAGAAATCCGTTGGAAACTTTCCTCATGTCAGCACGTTGTAGGTGTCGCTACCGGCGCCAACCTTGTGTGAATGCTCTGAAAAGCTAATGATTTGCATATCACAGCATCTTCTTCCTGTCGGTTAAATTTCACGTCTGTAGCACGTCATCTTCGTGGTGTAGCAATTTTAATGGCCAGTAGTGTATGTTGAAAGCTACAGAATTCTTATGTGGCCACCTACAAACGCCAGTCCTCTTAATTTCCTCAATAGTCTTTGTCGGAAAGAACGTCGCCTTCTTTCCAGGGTTTCCAGTTTGAGTTCCCGAAGCATCTTGCGTGTTGTTCGTCGCTGAATTGCTTCGATGTCTTACTTTAATCCGACTTGGCACCGATCCCAAACTCTCGAGCAGTACTCAAGAATAGGTCGCACTTGCGTCTTATAAGCAGTCTCCTTTCAAGATGAACCACACTTTCTTAGAATTCTTCCAACAAACAAGTCGACCACTCGCCTTTCCTACTACAGTCCTCACGTGCTCGTTACATATCATGTCGCTTTGCAATGTTACGCCCAGATATTTAAACGAGTGACTGTGTCAAACAGGGCACTACTAACGCTGTATCCGAACAATACTGCTTTGTTTTTCCTAATCCGCATCAATCTTCCTTTATCTTCATTTAGAGCTAGCTGCCATTCATCACACCAACTAGAAATTTTGTCATCTCATATCCTCCTCCAGTCACTCAACTTCGACACCTTACCGTACACCACAGCATCATCAGCAACCAACCGCAGATTGCTGTCCACCCCGTCCGCCAAATCATTTATGTATACAGAGAACAACAGCGGTCCTGTCATACTTCCCTGTCTCTGATGAACACTCGCTGTCGAGAACAACGTGCTGGGTTCTGTAACTTAAGGAGTCTTCGAGCAACTCATTTATCTGTGAGATCATTGGGTATATTCGTACCTTCTTTGGGGGGGGGGGGTTGTTCTGAGGGAGGAAACCAGACGGCGAGGTCATCGGATTAGGGAAGGACGGGGAACGAAGTCGGCCGTGCGCTTTCAAAGCAACCGTCCCGGCACTTCACTTGCCTGGAGCGATTTAGGGAAATCACGGAAAACCTAGATGAGGATGGCCGGACGCGGGATTGAACCATCGTCCTCCCGGATGCGAGTCCAGTGTGCTAACCACTGCGCCACCTCGTTCGGTGTATCTTCTTTAACAGCCTGCAATGGGGCACCGTGTCAAACGCTTTCTGAACAACTTAAATTGGAAGGAACACATAGAAAACGTTGTGGGGAAGGCCAACCAAAGACTGCGTTTTATTGGCAGGACAGTTAGAAAATGTAACAGATCTACTAAGGAGACCTCCTACACTACGCTTGTCCGTCCGCTTTTAGAATACTGCTGCGCGGTGTGGGATCCTTACCAGATAGGACTGACGGAGTACATGAAAAGTTCAAAGAAGGGAAGCACGTTTTGCATTATCGGGAAATATGGGAGAGAGTGTCACAGAAGTGATACAGGATTTGGGCTAGACGTCATTAAAAGAAAGGCGTTTTTCGTTGCGACGGAATCTTCTCACGAAATTCCAGTCACCAACTTTCTCCTCCGCATGCGAAAGTATTTTGTAGGGAGAAACGATCACCACGATAAAATAAGGGATCATACGGAAAGATAAAGGTGTTCGCTCTTTCCGCGCAGTATACGAGATTGGAATAATAGAGAATAGTGAAGGTGGTTCGATGAACCCTCTGCCAGGCACTTAAATGTGATTTGCAGAGTATCCATGTAGATGTAGATCTAGAAATATGGAATCTGTCTATTGCCCTTGATAGACAGTTCGCAGTATATCACGTCCAGAAAAGGGCAAGCTGATTTTCGCACGAGCGATGCTTTCTAAAACCATACTGATGCGTGGACATAAGCTTCTCAGTCTCAACAAAGTTTAGTACATTCGAACTAAAAATATGTTCAAGGATTCTGCAGCAAACCGATGTTAGGGATATTGGTCTGTAATTTTTTGCGTCCATTCTTTTGCCCTTCTTATACGCAGGAGTCACCTGCTCTTTTTTCCATCCGCTTGGGACTTTGCGCTGGGCGAGAAATTTGCGATGATTGCAAGGTAAGTAAGGGGCCAATGTCGCAGAGTACTCTTTCAAAACCCGAACTGGGATTCCATCCTCAACTTATGAATTACTTGTTTTAAATTAGGTCAAACGATGGTATGTTTGTAAGATTCTCCAGCACGAACGATCTCTTGAACGTGAAATTTAAAACTTCGGCTTTCGTTTTGCTGTCTTCAACTGCCACATCAGACTGGTGAACAAGTGGCTTGATGGAAGCCTTAGACCCACTCAACGATTTTACATTGGTCAAGAATTTTCTCGGATTCTCTGCCAGATCTCTTGGTGAGGTGATTGTAGTTGTGTGCTTCGCGCATAGATCTTTCCGCAGAAGCACGATTCTCCACTAATCTTTGCCTGTCGCCATTTATGTGTTCTCTTTCGAATAGAGAGTTCAACAGCCTCTGATTCCTCAACATTTTCCACATCTCGTTATTAATCCGTGGTGAGTCTTTTACGTCCTTAACCTATTTACTAGGCACTTAACTCTCCAGACTACGATTTACAATCTGCTTAAACTTTCCCCATTATTCCTCTAGTCCAGCTTACTGGAACTAAGTGATTTCTCTTCACTTCTAAGTGATATGCTAACAACTGTTTATCTGCTCTTTCTAGCTAGAACACTGCCCTAGCATTCTTAACTGAGTTACTAACTTTCGTAACCATAGTTCCTATCACGACATCATGATCGATAATCTCCGTTTCTATACTGACGTTATCCGCAAGGTCCAGTCTATTTGTAGCTATAAGGCCTAATACCTTTCCACTGAGTGTGGGCTGCCGAACTAGCTGCTCAAGACCGTTTTCAAAAGTACTTCGCAAGACTCTCTGTCTGTGCCCCCAGCAATGAATACATAGACATCCCAGCCTATACTCGGTAGGTTAAAGTCGCCTCCAGCTAGTAATGCATGATCTGGGTATTTACGGGCTACTGACGACAGACATTCTTTGATTGACTCTACAACTACACAGCAGAGTCGGGTGGCCGATAGAAACATCCAACAGTTAACTTAGTTTCACCTAGATCTGTTATACGCGACCAGATAACTTCACTGTCACGCTCAACTTCGACTTCAATAGAGACAATATTTTTGTCAACTGCAATGAACACTCCTCCTCCTATGGCCTCTAATATTTCTTTCCGATATACGTTCCATTACTCGCCAAATATCTTAGAGCTCTCCACTGCGGGTTTCAGCCAGCTCTTGGTCCCGAGAATAATCTAAGCACGGGAACTTTCTTGGACAGCAGTACATTCGGAAACTTTGTTGCGAATACTTCGACAATTTACTGATAAAATTTTGACTGACGAAGTGTCTTTACTCTGAAGCGGTTTGACTTTCCTTGTTGCATACTGACTAGCGAGTATTCGTCAGAGTACCTCAAACTACTGCTTAGCCTGAAAAATACTCATGGGCACTCCACAAGTGCTCTGCTACCTGAGTTGCTGCTTCCCTTGTGTAGTGCGCCCCTGTCCTATCAAGGACAGTCCTAAAAATCCCCACATGATAACGCAGGTCTAGAAATCTGTCACAAATCGGCAAATACTTTGGTTGAGACCCTACACTCAGCTCCAAATTAAAGGACCCAGAAAATCCAAAGAGATTCTGGTCGTATGTGAAGTATGTTAGCGGCAAGAAACAATCAATGCACTCTCTGCGCGATAGCAATGTAGATACTATCGAAGACAGTGCTGCCAAAGCAGAGTTACTAAACACAGTCTTTCGAAATGCCTTCACAAAAGAAGACGAAGTAAATATTTCAGAATTCGAATGAAGAACATCTGCCAACATGAGTAACATAGAAGTAAATATCCACGGGGTAGTGAAGCAACTTAAATCACTTAATGAAAGCAAGTCTTCTGGTCCAGACTGTATACCAATTAGGTTCGTTTCGAAGTATACTGATGCATTAGCTCCATATTTAACAATCATATACAACCGTTCGCTCGACGAAAGATCAGCACCCAAAGACTGGAAAGTTGCACAGGTCACAACTATATTCAAGAAAGGTAGTATGAGTAATTCACTAAATTACAGATCCTTATCGTTAACGTCGATATGTAGCAGGATTTTAGAACATTTATTGTGTTCGAACATTACGAATTACCTCGAAGAAAACTGTCTATTGACACACAGTCAGCATGGGTTTAGAAAACATCGTTCCTGTGAAACACAACTAGGTCTTTATTCACATGAAGTGTTGAGTGCTATTGACAAGGGATTTCAGATCGATTCCGTATTCTTGGATTTCCGGAAGGCTTTTGACACTGTACCACACAAGCGACTCATAGTGAAATAGCGTGCTTGTGGAATATCGTCTCAGTTATGTGACTGGATTTGTGATTTCCTGTCAGAGAGGTCACAGTTCGTAGTAACTGACGGAAAGTCATCGAATAAAACAGAAGTGATTTCTGGCGTTCCCCAAGATAGTGTTATAGGCCCTTTGCTGTTTCTTATCTATTTAAACGATTTGGGAGACAATCTGAGCAACCATCTTAGATTGTTCACAGATGATGCTGTCGTTTATCGACTAATAAAGTCGTCTGAAGATCAAAACAAATTGCAAAACGATTTAGGAAAGATGTCCGAATGGTGCGAAAAGTGGCAGTTGACCCTAAATAACGAAAAGTGTGAGGTCATCCACATGAGTGCTAAAATGCAAATGCAAGGTAAATGAAGGAGACTGAATAGAGCCGTTGCATAATTTATACTAAATATTAAGATAGGAAGTTGGTCAGTAAACATCTCAATTGCTACAGTCAGCAGTTGAAACAATTTTGCACTGTCTTCAGTCAATTACTCAATCATTGATTGACCCAGAACAAAACTGAATATGGAAGAAGGATATGTAAGGTAGCAGAATAAATGGTCAGATTCGCACCTTACATGAGACCTTTACAAATCGCAATGAGAAGATGAAGATGACACCTAACGTAAATCGACAGTTATGAGAACATTTGCCTATCAATATGTAATGCAAAAAGGGATGACAGTCAATTGACAGTAATTAACACACCATTCCTATACAATGCATGTATTTTGAGTGGAAGGTAGAACAGGGAACGCAAGTCGAGTCACTTTTAGTTTTGAAAAGCCAGCTGTACAATCGCGTGGCGAAGCCACGCTGCGGGAGTTACCCCGGCAACCACTTAAAGGGGTGGCAGGAAGGAGGACAGCGATCCCGGGCCAGGTGATTCAAGCTGGAGGGCTGCCTGTAGCGATGGCGTCGGTACAAGATCAGAAAAGAAGCTTTAGAAAAATGCGTTTCGTAATTCCAACGGGATACAAACAAAAGCAAGTGACGTATTTTCGTCCAGCGAGTGTGACACACGGAAAGGTCAATGTGCTTTAGGCATCTAGAATGGGCACAAAACGTCCGATTGGCGGAAATTCACTAGGAAGGAGAAAACTACTGAAGTTTCGATGCAGTTTGATAGAAGGGACGTTGCGATTGGTAGAGAGGGTTTCTACAAAATAAGTGGAACACTCCTATTGGTCGAAAAAAGCCGTGACGTGAAAAAGGAACCCCCATGAGAAGTCAAGAGAGAAATTTTGTGGGGAACTCTTCGCTGAACTGGCGTCAAGTGCAGAACGGAGCACTTAACGCTCCGTACGATGCAGAGAAGAAATTGGAGTGGACACTGCGTTCACAGCAGTTGCACTCCAGTTAAAATTAGCTGCAGCAACGTTTAGCTCCAACTGTGGAGAAACGAACAAGCCAAATTAGTTAATTGTTCTTACAAGAACTGAGAGGGCACTATAATATGCACACTGCTCCAACCATGCACGTGTATATCGCCACATAATAAGACTAGGGCTGAGTACATGTTTTCTCGCATAACGAAAAACACACGGAAAGTTTCTCTTGGTAAGTTCATCAAAAGCCAAATTAGTTTTGTAGGAATTTCAGTGGAAGAGAGCGGCCTCGCAGACAGCAGCACGTCGCAGCTTAAGGTAAATACCGCATGCAGAGGCGTAAACTTTGTTGGTTCACTAGCTTGCTTCCACTGTAAACTCGAGCAGCCTTGGGTAATCTAGCGCTCAAATTTGTCGCTTGACTAACCATCCACCGTAGACTTGATTGTCATCCTAAATAGTACCGAACTTTGAACCGGAATAGGACGATTTTCGTAGTACTGACCAACATCATAATGTATGTATAGGAGCAATTTTGTAAGGAAACATCCAATTGAACTTTCATATTATTGTGCTTAGGATCAATGTTATATTTATATAGTTACGTGATCTACCCACCTTATCTTCAAAATTCTTCTGTAGCACCACATTTCGAAAGCTTCTATTCTCTTCTTGTCCAAACTGGTTATCGTCCATGTTTCACTTCCATACATGGCTACACTCCATACAAATACTTTCAGAAACGACTTCCTGACATATATATATATATATATATATATATATATATATATATATATATATATATATATATATATATATATAGAGGGTTTATACAAGGGCGAAGTACTTTAGGACAATATTATGGAAATGGAAGAGGATGTAGATGAAGATGAAATGGGAGATAAGATACTGCGTGAAGAGTTTGACAGAGCACTGAAAGACCTGAGTCGAAACAAGGCCCCGGGAGTAGACAACATTCCATTAGAACTACTGATGGCCTTGGGAGAGCCAGTCATGACAAAACTCTACCATCTGGTGAGCAAGATGTATGAGACAGGCGAAATACCCACAGACTTCAAGAAGAATATAATAATTCCAATCCCAAAGAAAGCAGGTGTTGACAGATGTGCAAAATTACCGAACTATCAGTTTAATAAGTCACAGCTGCAAAATACTAACGCGAATTCTTTACAGACGAATGGAAAAACTGGTAGAAGCCGACCTCGGGGAAGATCAGTTTGGATTCCGTAGAAATGTTGGAACAAGTGAGGCAATACTAACCTTACGACTTATCTTAGAAGAAAGATTACGAAAAGGCAAACGTACGTTTCTAGCATTTGTAGACTTAGAGAAAGCTTTTGACAATGTTAACTGGAATACTCTCTTTCAAATTCTGAAGGTGGCAGGGGTAAAATACAAGGAGCGAAAGGCTATTTACAATTTGTACAGAAACCAGATGGCAGTCGAGGGGCATGAAAGGGAAGCAGTGGTTGGGAAAGGAGTGAGACAGGGTTGTAGCCTCTCCCCGATGTTATTCAATCTGTATATTGAGCAAGCAGTAAAGAAAACAAAAGAAAAATTCGGAGTAGGTATTAAAATTCATGGAGAAGTAAAAACTTTGAGGTTCGCCGATGACATTGTAATTCTGTCAGAGACAGCAAAGGACTTGGAAGAGCAGTTCAACGGAATGGACAGTGTCTTGAAAGGAGGACATAAGATGAACATCAACAAAAGCAAAACGAGGATAATGGAATGTAGTCAAATTAAATCGGGTGATGCTGAGGGATTAGATTAGGAAATGAGACACTTAAAATAGTAAAGGAGTTTTGCTATTTAGGGAGTAAAATAACTGATGATGGTCGAAGTAGAGAGGATATAAAATGTAGACTGGCAATGGCAAGGAAATCGTTTCTGAAGAAGAGAAATTTGTTAACATCGAGTATAGATTTAAGCGTCAGGAAGTCGTTTCTGAAAGTATTTGTATGGAGTGTAGCCATGTATGGAAGTGAAACATGGACGATAACCAGTTTGGACAAGAAGAGAATAGAAGCTTTCGAAATGTGGTGCTACAGAAGAATGCTGAAGATAAGGTGGGTAGATCACGTAACTAATGAGGAGGTATTGAATAGGATTGGGGAGAAGAGAAGTTTGTGGCACAACTTGACTAGAAGAAGGGATCGGTTGGTAGGACATGTTTTGAGGCATCAAGGGATCACAAATTTAGCATTGGAGGGCAGCGTGGAGGGTAAAAATCGTAGAGGGAGACCAAGAGATCAATACACTAAGCAGATTCAGAAGGATGTAGGTTGCAGTAGGTACTGGGAGATGAAGAAGCTTGCACAGGATAGAGTAGCATGGAGAGCTGCATCAAACCAGTCTCAGGATTGAAGACCACAACAACAACAACAGGATCAATGTAAACAAACTTCCAGTTAAACTTTCATAATATTGTGCTTAAGATTAATGTTCTTTCAGAGAGTTAATATTTAACATTGTTGTGTATAAACTTATTTCACTTTTTGATGTTGGCGAGATGCATTATCCATTTCGCTGTTTTTATGTCGGCAAGTTGAAAACTGTGTGAAAAGCTGTAATTTGGTGAGAAATACTGCGTCATTAAACTTGTCATATCACCTCACACAGTTGTTCTCAACTCAAGAATAAGCAAGCAAATACAAAATCCCTGCAACCTTACAAAGTGGCTAGGAAAGAAAAAGTGGTTATGATACTAAAGTGTTGAATGGAGGGTAGTGAGTTCAAAAGTCACCTGGACTGTACCATTTTTTATTCTATATTCGGTTCGAGTACATTCTAGAAGTATCCACAAACGTCAACAATCATTGTACTGGAATGTTCTGTAGCTGTATATCTACAGTATGTGTTCTGGCCGGAGGCAGTTCGCTCCTTGGGGGAAAGGGGGGGGGGGGGTTAGAGACGGAGCGCAAGCTCGGGTTAGGGAAGGATTGGGAAGGAAGTCGGCCGTGCACTTTCAAAGGAATCATCCCGGCATTTGCCTGAAACGATTTAGGGAAATCACGGAAAACCTAAATCAGGATGGCTGGAGACGGGATTGAACCGTCGTCCTCCCGAATCCGAGTCCAGTGTGCTAACCACTGCGCCACCTCGCTCGGTTCGCTCCTCGGTCTTGTATGTGCAAGTGCTGAATAAACCTTCGTTAAGTGAAGTTAGTGTTCGTCATCCATCTAATTACACCTTCTTCTACGTGACAATATTATCTAACCCACCGTAATCACTATCCACGCGAACAGACTCGGCACTATGGATAGTTTGTTAGGTGCAGGACGCACTCCATATAACAGAGTTGTATATTATTTTCTCTTACGTAGTCTCATCATCATTGTAACTTCCGTATTCTAAGAAAGTGTGGTTCATCTAGAAAGGAGACCGCCTATAAGACGCAAGTGCAACCTATTCTTGAGTACCGCTCGAGTGTTTGGGATCGGTACCAGGTCGGACTAAAGTAAGAGATCGAAGCAATTCAGCGGCTGTCTGCCAGATTTGTTACTGGTAGGTACGAACTACACGCAAGATGCTTCGGGAACTCAAACTGGAAACCCTGGAAAGAAGGCGACGTTCTTTCCGACGAAGACTGTTGAGGAAATTTAGAGAACTGGCGTTTGTAGGTGGCCACATAAGAATTCTGTAGCTTTCAACAAACATTACTGGCCATTAAAATTGCTACACCACGAAGATGACGAGCTACATACGCGAAATTTAACCGACAGGAAGAAAATGCTGTGATATGCAGATGATTAGCTTTTCAGAGTATTCACACAAGGTTGGCGCCGGTGGCGACACATACAACGTGCTGACATGAGGAAAGTTTCCAACCGATTTCTCATACACAAACAGCAGTTGACCGGCGTTGCCTGGTGAAACGTTGTTGTGATGCCTCGTGTAAGGAGGAGAAATGCTTACCATCCCGTTTCCGACTATCGCGATTGCGGTTTATCGTATCGCGACATTGATTGTTAGTAGAATATGGAATATGGAATCGGTGGGTTCAGGAGGGTAATACGGAACGCCGTGCTGGATCCCAACGACCTCATAACACTATTAGTCGAGATGACAGGCATCTTATCCGTATGGCTGTAACAGATCGTGCTGCCACGTCCCGATCCATGTCTCAGCAGAGAGGGACATTTGCAAGACAACAACCATAGGCACGAACAGTTCGACGACGTTTGCAGCAGCATGGACTATCAGCTCGGAGACCATGGCTGCGGTTACCCTTGACGCTGCATCACAGTCAGGAGTGCCTGCGATGGTATACTCAACGACGAACCTGGGTGCACGAATGGCAAAACTTCATTTTTTCGGATGAATCCAGGTTCTGTTTACAGCATCATGATGGTCTCTTCCATGTTTGGCGACATCGAGGTGAACGCACATTGGAAACGTGTATTCGTCATCGCCATACTGGCGTATCACCCGGCGTGATGGTATGGGGTGCCATTGGTTACACGCCTCGATCACCTCTTGTTCGCATTGGCCGCACTTTGAACAGTGGACGTTACATTTCATATATATTACGATCCGTGGCTCTACCCTTCATTCGATCCCTGCGAAACCCTACGTTTCAGCAGGATAATTCACGACCGCATGTTGCAGGTCCTGTACGGGCCTTTCTGGATACAGAAAATGTTCGACTGCTGCCCTGGCCAGCACATTCTCCAGATCTCTGACCAATTGAAAACGTCTGGTCAATGGTGGCCGAACAACTGACTCGTCACAATACGCCTGTCACTACTCTTGATGAACTGTGGTATCGTGTTGAAGCTGCATGAGCAGCTGTACCTGTACACGCCATCCAAGCTCTATTTGACTCAATGGCCAGGCGTATCAAGGCCGTTATTGCGGGCAGAGGTGGTTGTTCTGGGTACTGATTTCTGCGTGAAAATGTAATCACATGTCAGTTCTAGTATAATATATATTGTCCAATGAATACCCGTTTACCATCTGCATTTCTCCTTGGTGTAGCAATTTTAATGACCAATAGTGTTTTTTTTTTTGACACCGACCTACATAGGGAGGAACCATCACCACGATAAAATAAGGGAAATCAGAGCTCGTAGAGAAAGATATAGGTGTTCATTCTTCCCGCGCGCTATACGAGATTGGAATAATAGAGGATTGTGAAGGTGGTTCGACGAACCCTCTGCTAGGCACTTAAATCTGATTTGCGGAGTATCCATGTAGCTGTAGATGTAGAACTTTGGGAACAATGATGCTAATTGCGAGCTCTTCTTGCACCCCACAAGAGAGGGCGGCGCCCTTTACCATTTTTCGCCAGCCGCCTGTATGAACTGAGGGTGGACACAGAACCCATGCGACAGGCGTCGTTGGTGCCAAAGTGAGCCACAACTTGAAGATGACAGCTCCCTGCACGCTCGAGAGCCTCAGGCAAGGCAGCCTCCACATCTCGGATGAGGCCCCTCGGCGAACATACAGTGTGCACATTGGCTTTCTTTAAAGCCCTGAACGTTATCTGCCTAAGGGGCTCCGTAACACTCCTAACTTTGGAGCCCCCGATAACTAGTAAATTTCTCCACCCACCATGTGCCTGCTCGGACCCTGCTAAAGGAGCGGCCTCCTGTCCACTCACAGGGTGAGACGACCAGTCTCCTCACTGGCCCTCCGTCTCGAACGAAGCGAACTTTTTACCACCCGCCACTCACTCTGCTGTGAGGGCGGATCCACCACGTCGGCTACACTAGCAAGCGCCTCGGTGGCAGAGTCCATAGGAAACAAGCGATATCGGAGGTGTTCCACGCGACGTACCAGATACTCCGCCAGCGCTACACTCCGAGGCAGCTGCCTGGAGGTGAGTGATCATAGCCAAAAGCGCATTCAGTTGTTCGCAAACTACGGCCAGCTCTTCCTGCGACCGCACACAGCATGTACAAACCCTACCCATCCTAGCAAGACTAACTAAAGATGTTAACTATAAAACTAGACAAGTTTCAGTTCAAAAATGGTTCAAATGGCTCTGAGCACTATGGGACTCAACTACTGAGGTCATTAGTCCCCTAGAACTTAGAACTAGTTAAACCTAACTAACCTAAGGACATCACAAACATCCATGCCCGAGGCAGGATTCGAACCTGCGACCGTAGTGGTCTTGCGGTTCCAGCCTGCAGCGCCTTTAACCGCACGGCCACTTCGGCCGGCAAGTTTCAGTCATTACGTTGTATTTACTTGAATCGTCCTCCATGCAAATACAATGTACTGCTGTTTGGTCGGTTGATAGTTTGCGAAAATTGCCTACACAATATGCCTGATTGCCTCTACATTGTTCCATGAAGCCTACGTTTCTTACACGCAGTTTTGCTACCTCCCGTGTACCGAAGTTAGCAGCCTAAGTTAGAGAGTTCATCCAAAAATAAAGCGGTCAGTCAAAGATATCTGGATGAAAGACTCTTTACAGACACAATAATTCCGCGGAAGCAAGCAATTTCCCAAATGTGGGTGTGACTATGAGTGCAGAGTGCATTTTAAAGCCATTTCGAGTCCTGTTGTCAGGATGACTCCCATCTCGTGCAGAGTGCAGAGCCCCAAGGGACACTCGCCTGGCCACCAGATTCCTGCTGCCTTCATTATTTCTCTGGTGTCCATTACATTTTTACATTTCTTTACTAGTATGAATCTCCCGACTAGAAAGCAACCTTTATTCTCTATCTATCTTCGTCCTTAATTGTTTCGGCAGGGGTTCGTTTGCGGAATTGTTTTCTATGATTTCCCTAAATCATTTAAGGCAAATGGTGGCATGGTTCCTTTGGAAGCGAGTCAGTTTCCTTCCGCATCCCTCCCTAATGCGAGCTCCTACTCCATCTCTACTGGCGTTGTTGTCGACGGGATGTTAAACTCTAATCTTCCTTCCTTTCTTTCCATTTCCACAGACGAGCCCTTGGAGACCTCCCGTCTGCTCTGACGTACGTATCGGCCTGATCTATATTATACTTTTACTCCTCCACAAATTATTTCTAAGCTCTGGCATCAGCAGTTCCTTCAGTATCTCAATTTTACCACTCCTACGTACTTCCATCATCCGATCGCTTTTCTGGCGGACGTCATAACTCCAGATGAAATAACTCTTGACCGAGGGACTGATGACCTCGCCTTTAGTCCCTTAGTGTCTCCATACGCTTCTTCGCTGGTCTTCGGTCTCATTTCGAAGCGGGACTCATCGCTGAAGACAGTTCTTCTCCAGTGGATGAGATTCCAGGTCGAAGACGTGTCTGGAAACGGCCTGGACAGCGGTGGGACACCAACCTGACTGTAGTCCCCTATGCGGCCCGACAGCCAGGAGTGATGGTCCGAGACGCCACTTCATTTCATAGCAGGATCCCTTTGGTTGTTATTGGGGCACCCTTACAACACAGCGGTAAGTCGACGATATTCTACGCGCCATATTGTTGCCATTCGCGGCAAACCGTCCTGGGTTTACATTTCAGCAAGATAATGCCCGTCCGCACACGGCCAGAGTTTCTGCCGCTTGTCTTTGTGCTTGCCAGACCCTAACTTGGCCAGCAAGGTCGTCGGATCTCTCCCCAGTTGAGAACGTTTGGAACATTAAGGGGGGGGTGACTCCAACCCTCTCAGGATTTTCACGATCTAACGCACCAATTGGACAGAATTTTGCACTATATCCCTCAGGACGACATCCATCAACTCTGTCAATCAATGCTGCGCCGAATAAAACTTCCATAAGTGACAGAGAAGGACCAACGCGTTACTGATTTGCTCAATTTATGAATCTCTTTCTCTTGAATAAATCATCCAATTTTTATGAAATTTTAATCATTTGTTTGACTGATCGTGTACATTGTATCTACCGATTTACGTGCCATTCCGATAATTTTTTGAGTAATGCATCGTTTTTTCTTGTCTTAGAGTGTATATATGACGAAACTTGTATGTTGCTACGCATATATAATATGTAAACTTGCTTGACACGAGGTCAGTGTCCTTTAAAAAGGGACGATTATGCGTTGATATACTTTATAATGAGTTAGGAAGAGATAAAGTTGTTTCAAATGTTAATTTGGTATATATATAGAATTTTGATAAGAGAATGTGTTCTTAAAGTTGAGCTTGCTCTTGAGGAATTTATGCTGTTACAATCGTCACTTAAGAATGACGTAATAGGCTGAAAACACAACTGTGAATAGACATATTTAATAATAGTCCCTATTGTAGGACTGTGGATGCCAGTAATCAGAAAATAATCAAGATGGTAAGATTGGGCAGATATCTGCAATAGATTGCCTGATCACTTCTCTAAGTAGACACTTAGACTTCATGCAATATATCAAGCCAGACAGCTCTTGCCCATCAGACCTCAAAGGGTTGAGCTGACGTTTCAAGTGTCAAGGTGAAAATGTAAATTACAAGTGTTCGTATGACTAATCGTTACTTTATTATATCTTAGTACGTTTGGGGACACTTCAGTATGGTCTCAAGCACTGTAATTATTGGATCCATCATTACATGCGGTTTTTCCAATTTTACAGTCGTAGAAAATCATAAAAGTAACACGAAATTCATACATGCTGAACCTGAAGTCACAGAAGTTACAGAGGCACCACAATAACACAGCATAATGCTCAATAAACTGGCGTTGCCAATATGCTCATCGTTCTCATATAGATTAGAAAGTCAAAATAGCTAAAGAAAACTAGCGTTATTTCCTCATTCTACTAACTATCGGTTTTCCCTCGCCGTCAGCCTACTCATATTCTGGTAAGCGTGTAAATAGCTCCAGCAGACAGGGCGGTCCAATCTTTTTGGCTTTTCTAGACAGTCATAAAACCCACAGCGGTAGGACCTGTCCACGCCGAGACCAAGTAACGTTACGCGTCAGCAGGCGAGCTAGTCGGCCGCTTAAGCCGTCGGCACACGGACCGTGCTTTCGAACGTTAACGTCGAGCGTGCCAAGTTCGACGTGCTGCTGAACGCTCAGGAATGATGCGACTCGTGCATACGGTACGTGGGCCCCGACGTGGTATACGCGATCGCAACGCACTCCATGGGCAGTTGAGAGATGTTTCTAGCTCGTAAATCACACTGTTTACTCGACGGGCGAGCGTAAAATTCCCACGTTATCTCTATTAAAACGCACATTTCCTCCATCGTCCATGAAAAGGAAAGTAGCGTGTTCAATCAGTAAGGACACAGGCTTATATAAGTTCCATTACACACAGTGCGGTACAAATTTGGAATACTTCTCCGCATAAGATAAACATTATTTCATCATTCTCACATTTTAGTAAAACCCCAAAGTCAGTCTTACTTGATCACTGTTCCTACCCAGTAGCAGAATCGCTGCAACATGTGAATTACGAAGCGTAAAAGAAAAAGGAGCAAAATATCTTTATACAAGTAGCGCAAGCGGTCCTTTAAATTAAGCCAATCGAACAAAGTCACCCCTCAAAAAGAGGTGAACTTATATTTACATAATATCAAATATTATAGTATATACTTATATTAAACCAATAATAAAGTACATAGTGCTCAGAGCCATTTGAATAATAAAGTATCAGAACCTAATAAAACCGCCAAAGTTAGGAAAAAAAATTGTCTTTGCCAAGACGCGAACCACCGCCCTAACAAACATTCAAGAAGGTACAGTGACGCTGCTCACTACGCTAAACCAACATCAGACCCTTAATAACTAATCATATTGTATTACTATTGCTGGAAACTTTAATCGTGGCTACGTTCCTAATTGAAATTTAATTATAACAAATTGTACCAAGAACAATGCGTTTTGGTTGGATCTTCAGTGTGTGGCTGCCTTCAAATAGCCTACTCTCATAATACGCAAGTTACAATAATTCTTTTGCCACAAATATGATGTTTCTCATTATTTTATTGGAACGAATCACACAGTTAACAACGGGTTTTCCAGTGATTCTCAGTTTGCTAGTGCTCAGAAACGGCATATATATACATATAAGCTTGAAATGAATGCCAATATGGCGCCCCACAACTCTGTACTGAAGGGAGACGGCGTGCGTGTGACGTAGGTGGCGTTGTGCCATCTCATTGGTCAACGCTCAGACGCACGCTCAGAATATCTGACATGCCAGATATTGCTCTGCACGTTCGGAAAGACTCCCGAACGTGCTATTCCACGCTATGACGTCAGAAACTCGGCACGCTCAACGCTCAACGTTCGGATGCACGGTCCGTGTGCCGACGCCTTTAGAATCTGTACGAGTAAGGCGAATTTGTTGCGTGGCTGAAAGCTAGCATGCCCAGTGCACAGCGCGCGCCGCGGCCAGCCCATTTCCGGCCAGCCAGGTGCAGGGACAATGAGCACGTCACCGGAAACCAATAAATCCCAGAGCGGGCAATATGGACAGCTGAAGCTCGCATTGCCTTTGTGCAGGACATGATCCAGGAAATGGAAGAGTGTCAGACGCATGGAGGTAAAAATAAGAGGAGTTGTCATGACGTCACAAACTTGAAGCCGACCCAAGTGAAGACCCGCCATGTTAGCTACCCCAAAACATTCGCTTCTGGTAGTTTGATTCCGTGTAGTCGTGAAGTGTTTTGATAAAAAAAATGCCATCTTGCGTCGCTTACTGCTGCACTAATCGTTCTGATTGTAGTGTAATGTTGAAACAAATCCCATTTCATTCGTAAGTGGACTTATATAAGCACTACTTTCTTATATATACTTGAAATTCTGATGCACTGTAAAGTTTTACAGTATGGTTTTATTTCTGTGATTTGACTTTAGATTTCGTATCAGTCCAACACGAAGAGCTCTCGGGAGGTGAGCAATACACTTGGTTTTCATTGTTTGGTTATTCCCAACTAACTAAAAAGTCCTGGCAAGAAATATTCTGGAAATGGGGGCTAATGTTTTAAAATGCGATAATTTAATATAAAAGTCATGTAACTTCATGTAGTCAATTAAATCTTAAGTAAAATGTGTGGAAGACCTGTTATAATGGTTAAAATATAAGTACTTAAAGGGTTACATATTTGTTAAAGCAAAGTTCCCTATCTATGTCCAGGCTATTTAGATTGTTGTCGTGTTACCCTGTAAACTGCTGTTATTTGCCACACTGAATGTCACTTGGTAGGTACAATTTAAAAACAAAGTAGATGTGTAAACTACAATGTGCCTGACAATCTTAAATTCCGTTCTTTTCCTTCGTAATTTAACGAACCTTTCACTTTGTTGACATGACAGCTCGCTTGTTTATATCATCCCTGCATACATCTATGGGACACCAAAGGAAATAAGGCAAGTTTCTTGCAAACTTGAACATTTAAAATTTGCATTTTACTTGAAAATGCAACAAATACAAATCGGTGCCTCTAAACTATCAATCATTGCTTTTGGAGTTCTGGCTTTATCAATTATCGACACAAACACAATGAAAGTGAATAGAAATGGATTATGAAAGCGCGCTTTTCATAGCACATACTTCTCTTCTCGGTTATTCGAAGTGCATAAACAGAAAGGAATTACAGTACTGAGGCCAGAAGCGTCATATTTTCGTGTCGCATTACAGTATCGATTACGCATTTAAGACCAGAAAAACGTTTGAAGTTGCCTTCCTTATGCTGTGCTGTTCACTAAAACAGTACAACATTTACTACATAAAATAAATATCACGTGCACACGACAGAAATAACGAACAAGAAGAAATTGTAAACAATGGTCTGCCAATGTTTTGGGGGATCCAAGATGGCGGCACTCCCCGCCCACTGGCTTCAAAACAGGGTACAGCGCAAGTATGTAGCGCCATCTCCCCTTATTCTACCTCAATGGTCGGACGCCCTTAACGATGGCCAAGTTACGACCCTTTGTGATTCGACAATAACTCACATCAAATATTAATGCAAATCTGATTACACTGCACTCTTAGAAAAATGAGGCGCATCCAGTGACACAATAGTATTTCAATATCTTTAAAACTGCAGAAGTTAATACATCGCACTGCTTGAACATTTACACGATGACTGCACTCTTAGAAAAATGAGGCGCATCCAGTGACACAATAATATTTCAATATCTTTAAAACTGCAGAAGTTAATACATCGCACTGCTTGAACATTTACACGATGAAAATCTGAATTAACAACTTTTTATCGCTTCATCCGATTTTAAGACGATATCTCAGGTGACACCATTCCAGTATAGTTACCATCTCTGGAAGCTACATATCTGCATCTATTTTATTTATTTATTTACGACGTCTTTTATACCTGTTCCATTATGCAAATGTTTGTCAGAACATCGTCCTCCCCACATTAACACAGGAAATGAACACAGCACCAGTACCTCGTAGTTTGTCATACTTGTGTATTTATTTAATGAACAGTTTAATATTTTATCAGAAACTTTATTCAGATATTGAGTCCAAGTACTATTAAAAAACTGTGCTAATTTAAAAGTGTTAACTGACACCACAATTGAAAAGAGAACCAAATGACGCTTCTGTCAAGAACGCATAAATAACTGTTTGAACAATACTTAAAGACAATCTGTTGCCATTCATCGTGAGCTCAGTTGCGTGAGAATGCTGGCTTATTTATTTGTGAACCGACTATTACTTATATTGATTGCAATGATCCAAGTGTAACCGAATGTTTATGATATTTATTTATTTAATCATTGTTGTAATACACTGCTGGCCACCGTAAATGCAACACCAAGAAAGACAAGAGGTAGCACAACAAAATTTATTTTGTAGATAACATGTTGACCAAGTATCAAATGATTACGTTTACAGACGTCTGTGACATGTGGTTCCTAACAGAATCAGTAGCCAGAGTAGCCGCCATTGTTGGAGATCACCGCTGCCACACGTCTCGGCATTGAGTCAAAGAGACGTTGGATGTGTTCCTGGGGTACAGCAGCCCAAGCAGCTTCCACACGTTGCCAAAGATCATCTGGTGTGGCAGCTGGGAATGTAATTTGTGTCACTCGTTGAGCAACCATGGACCACATGTTTTCTATCGTCGAAAGATCCGGAGAGCGAGCCGGCCAGGGAAGCACTTCAATCTGGTTATTGACGAAGAACCTTTGGACAATGCGTGCCACGCGTGGTCGCGCATTATCCTGTTGAAATATGGCTGTGGCCGAGCCCCGAAGGTAAGGAAGGACAACTGGCTCCAGCACCTCGGATATGTAGCGCCGGCTATTTAAAGTACCGGCAATGCGTACTAGAGGTGTGCGAGAGTAATATCTAATACCGCCCCATACCATAATACCCGGTGCAAGACCAGTGTGGCGGTGCATAATGCAGCTGTCCAGCATCCTCTCTCCACGGTGTCTCCACACTCGAATCCGACCATCGTGGTGCTGCAGACAGAAGCGTGCCTCGTCAGTAAAGACAACGTCATTCCATTCTGTCGTCCACATCCGTCTGTCATCAGACCATTGGCGACGGAGACGTCTGTGGTTCTGAGTCAATGGTAGACGAAGCAATGGACGTCTTGCGGACAGACCACTCTGCTGTAAACGGCGTCGAATGGTACGCGCAGACACTGGATGATGCGTTACAGACGCAATGTGCTGTGCTATGGTTCGGGATGTCACTGAGCGATCCGTCACTGCCATGCGCACAATTTGCCTATCAGCACGTGCAGTGGTGCACCGAGGTGAATGCGATCGACCACGTCGGTCCGTCGTACCCTCCTGCATCCAACGGTCACATATCCGCATTACAGTTGTTTGGTTTCGTCCAACACGACTAGCGATTTCTCTGTATGATAATCCACAATCTCGGTAAGCCACTATCCTTCCTCTGTCGAACTAGGATACTTGATCAAACGATGTTCGCTGTTGTCTACGAGGCATAACTGATCGTCTTGTGAAACAACCACAAGGTAAACACACGTGCCGAACGTACACTCGTCGAAATCGCCAAGCCTTAAATGGCGCTATGAGGTGGCGCCACAGGCGCGCGTGATGTGCGTCTGCGCTGAAATTCTAATCAGTTGCATATCTCATCGCTGCAAACCCATGGTGTAAATTTCACTTGATTCGGATGCTTCCTTCAGGGTGTTGCATTTACGGTGGCCAGCAGTGTATATTAGATTAGTCCGGGAAGTGGTCAGCTTGAATCATGTTATGTCATGTTAAGGACGATGTATTTTTGATGGGATGGCCTTCACCCAGTAGAAAAACAGTTAGTAGCAGAGCACTAAGAGAGTCAAGTGGAGACTAGGACTTCTCGAGGGAGGAGCTCGAGGGAGCGATTATGGACACTTTATAGCGAGTTCTGGAAGAAGGAAGACTTGTCTGTAGTACTGCACATGATTCAGTTGTATAGGAGAGTGTTTCCAGGCGGTGAACGACCTCTGCCATACTGTAACTTCGGAAGGGACTACACATTTCGAGAGGTCTGAATGTGCTCCACGGTAGGACTATAGCTTTTGCCGTTTGATTTACGGAATTGAGAATAGGCAGAGTATGGGTTACTAATCTTCATAATGCTTGTGCTAATTTGTGAATCAGGATGTTGAACTCTGAAATATTTTGAGCTGGTGAATCTTTTGTGTATTGTGATCACGAAATTGACTTAATTTTCGTGAGCCTTTGATGACTATTTAGTTTGGGAATTTTGCTACCATTCTCGTATCGCTCTCAACGTAACTTTGCTGCATTTGTTAAGGCTATTTACTGTCTGCATTTTAACTAAATATCGTAGGACCACTAACCGTTTATGTAAGATGTCCTTTCTTGAAAAAAAAACGTTATTCAACATAATTTTCTGTCTTCTTCATCAATTACAGACGTTAGAATAGAACCCATTTCATTAAATTATTCGTTTTTCTTTTATTTACGTTTCTGTGTATTTTATGAACTGGCAATTCTATCAATGCATAGAATATTTGACTGCGGGATCACACGGCCGTGCATAGCTTCAGTACCTAATGTACGAGTAACTGTAGGCCTAAGTAAGGACGCCACTGCTTGACTCGTAAGGTCTGCTGTTTGGAAGAGCAACTATACCAGGTGTTTGAAAAAGCACTTTATAACTTTAAAAATTCATATAAAATTATTGAAAGAAGATATAGAGCTGAGTTTAGTGTTATTTAGCAGGGAAACACATCAAATCTTTTTTACCTTAAACTGAAGATGATGTATGTGGTTTCCGTTAGTTAACCTACACACATCCCATCGGAAGTCAGTTTCTTCCCAAACTCACTGTAGCGTTGCAAGTGTAACTTGCTCAATGGCGGCGTAAATTCTTGCTCTAAGTTCAGGTACAAACATGATATCCATTATGAATCCCCGTAAAAAAAAAAAAAAATTGAGTGGTGTCAGATCTGGGGAACGTGGGGGCCATGCAATTGGACCATCACGGCCAATCCATTGACCTGGAAAGCAATCACTGAGAAAATCCCAGACATCAGCCAGGTAGTCAGCTGGTGCACCATTTTGTATGAAGTAAACATTTCATTCTTGGTCATCGTCATCGATCTATGGTATCAAAAATTGTTGTAACATATCCAGAAACACTATCCCATTGATGGTTCTCTCATGGAAAAAAAGGGGCCGTACACTTTGTTCTTGCTCAGTGCACAAAAAAGTTCAGTTTCGGGCTATCACGAACATGTTGCAGTGTTTGATATGGATATTCACTGCTGAACTGTTGTCGCAGACATCGGTTTTTCAAACCAAAACATACAGCTAGCACGCTCGGGTCCAGTGCAGGCAGCCATCTTTAACGCAACTACCGCCAGCGCTCCTTACGGTGCGATTCGACACTAGCGAGCTATGCGAGACAAAACGTGATGTATTTTCCTACAAATTGACACTACAATCACCTCTGTAGGTACTATGAATTAATTTATATTAATTTTCAAAGTTGTAAAGTCCCTTTTGAAACACCCTATACTAACAGTAACCGGTAGGTACCGTCACAATCAATGTGTGTGCATTGTTGAAGCGGGTCCACTTCTCTGTTTTTTGCCAAAGAAAGCACGCCTACATGTTCAGCCAAGCTGGAAACCAGTTGTCAGTTTCGATGAACCCAGTATTTATCTGGAGATGGCGTTGTAACAAAAACTGCTTCTTACGCTTTACATACATGCACACCTTTGAAATTCTGCTTACAGATACTGGTGCATCGTATTACTCAATTACTGTCAAAGCATACAGTAAAGTATGCTGTTCGCCACTACAGGTAACTGAGAAATTCCTCCTGAACTGCATGAAGGAGATTCCTTCTAGTGCACAGATATTACTCCATCAACTGATGCTTTGTTAACCAGTGACAGTTGTAAGTTATTCATTATTCCTGTGGCAAAGAAGTGTGTCAATAAGTAAATCTTTTATTCAGTAATGTAATAAAGTGAACTAATATTTCATGAGTTACAATTGCTATGTGCCACTTCGCCAAGCAATCAAAGAAACCACAGTTATGGCCCGACGAATGTAGCTTAATCTGGTCACGACAGTAACCAACATGCACTTTGGGGTTTATCAGTACAGTTGTCTTCCTTTTGGAGTTGCTAGTCTGCCAACTATCTTACTATCTATCGAACATTTAAGTCCATTAGCTTGCAGTGTACACATGGACCCAATGTGATGATGTCATGAAGGCAATCAATGAACTGAGGGATGTGGTTAATGGATTGATCCAAATTACGCACTGATAGATAGTTGTCAGGCTAGCAACTCCAAAAGGAAGACAACTATACTGATAAACCCCAAAGTGCATGCTGATTACTGATGTGACCAGATGAAGTTACTTTCGTCTGGCCATAACTGTGGTTGCTATTCTGTGAGACCGTGGCTGTGTACAATTAATGTAGGTTGATTCTTTCAAAGAAGAAGACAGCAACCAGCCACTGTTAATAATGCTATTTATTTAAGTAAATAGCGCCGTAACCGGTTACGAACTGACAAGTTCATCACCTGACGGCTGTTCACAAAATTCACAAGATACGCTTTACATAATCATCAGTTTTCGATTTTTATTGTCCCAATGTAGCGAAATATTCTAGGTGTGTTGGTTCCCTACGGCAGGAAACAATGTCAGAAGCGCCCTATGTGAACATAACTAACCTCCAAACGATGTAATACATACTAAACATATATGTGAGGTTAGGTGGTTATAGTACTTACACCGAAATTCCACGAAGTTTTGTTGCAAAGTTGCAGGATTGTATTTTTGGAATATTGCAAAGTACATGCATCACTTAAATAATTTGTATATCACCATATTGTGCAAAGCATCAGACACACACACACCGAAAAGTATTTGCCACATGTGGAGTTGACACAAAGATGGCAGCACTGTTGTATTTGTGCAACCGCCATCTTTGTGCCAACTTCGCATGTGGCAACTTAAACAAGTACTACTTTTCTAAATAATGATTTGAATATTCTGGAAATGGAAAGAAGATTGGGATTTAGCGGTCTGTTGATCACGAGGTCATCAAATACGCAGTACAACTTCAAACTGAGGAAGGATGTGGAACGAAATCAACAATGTACTTATCAACGGAATCATTATGATATTTGTTTTAATCGATTAGTGAAACCTGTAAGACACGAGATCTTCAGGTGACGAAGATAAAAGATTTGATACATTTCTTAAACATTTAGTATTTTATCCATCTTCAGCAACTATATTTCTATTTGTTGAAATAATTAGCAACCAGCTACACAAAGAAATTTTATTTCCTTTACCGGTTTCAGGCACATAGTGCCCTTCTTCAGAAGGCTATACAGAAAAATATACCACACATGAGCGTAAGTTAGATAAGAATATTAAAATTTAAGAACGAAACGTTTAAACATTTTAAAAATTTAAGGATAAAACAATAGTACATACTTACAATTAACGCATTATTTGCGAGTGTCAAAGATAAGATGTATGCAGTATATTGCTGTCGTCCTAAAGAAATACAAGAACAATGTATAATACGTTAATGAATCAATTAATGCAAAAAGATATTGTAAATGTTTACATGTTGTTCATAGTGAACGCACAAAAAGTGTGTAAGTAAACCAACAACAAGTGCAGTCATCGTGTCAGAACGGGAGCTAATTAGATAACGACGTTATATATTGAGGTTGGTTTCAGGAGGAGGGGGTTAAAAGTAGAAAGTAAAGTAAAGTAAAGTAATAAAACAAAACCTTACACAGCTGTAGTTGCAATAAGGCATAAACAAAAATGTAAGTGTGCATAAGCAGTGTAATAAATAATATATAAAACCATAATTACAAATAAAACAATTTAATGTCAACGACAACGATGGGAAATTTGGGAACTAATCTCCGAAACAGCTGTAGAGAGATCAGCAGCGTGCTAGCAGGTAAGCTGTCTGCAAAAACTAAGCGTGAAGTGCATGATGGGGCTGGAAACTGTAACTTGAGTAAGTGGAGAGACAGTTCTCGATGATTAGCTACATAAAGTGTCAAAAATTAACTACAGAGTAAAGGAAGCGTGGGCAGAATTGTATACACTGATGAGCCAAAACGTTATGACCTCTTACTTAACAGCTTGTGTGTTCATCTTTGAAACCAAATACATCAGTGATTCTGCGTGTCAGGAATCCGACAGTTTGTTGGTAGGTTTGTGGAGGTATGCGGCACTAGATGTCTACGCGCAGGTCAGTAACTCGCGTAAATAACGGGCCGCTGAAACTTCCTGGCACATTAAAACTGTGTGCCGGACCGACACTCGAACTCGGGACCTTTGCCTTTCGCAGGCAAGTGCTCTACCAACTGAGGTACCGAAGCACGACTCACGCCCCGTCCTCACAGCTTTACTTCTGACAGTATCTCGTCTCCTACCTTCCAAACTTTACAGAAGCTCTCCTGCGAATTCATATCAGCGCACACTCCGCTGCAGAGTGAAAATCTCATTCTGGAAACGGGTCGCTGATTTGCGTACGCTGTGATGGCGCCCGAAAGCGACCCATACGGGTTCTTTAGGATTTACATGGGGTAAATTTGGTGGCCGAGGTATCAACGTGAGTTCATTATAGTGCTCCTCGAACCACGGGCCACGGTTATGGCTCCGAGACACGGGCAATACTGCTGAAAGATGACATCGCCCTCGGGGAAGACATCAAGCGTTAACGGATGCAGATGGTTCGCAGCTGTTAGCATGTCTTCGTTTACTACGACAGGTCCCTTGCAAGCGCAGGATAATGTCTCCTATAGCGTAATACAGCTTCCACCAGCCTGCGCCAGAGGCGCGCTGCACATTTCGAGCCACCGTTCACCTCGATGACGGCGTTTATGTTGACGACCATCGACCTAGCGTAGCAAAAATGTGATTGACCCTAAGAGCCGACACGTTTGCATTGCTCAACGGTCGCATCCCGATAGTCCCGTGTCCACTGCAATCGTAACTGATGATGTCGTTGGTCAATATGTGAGCACGATGGGTGATCTGCTGCGGAGCTCCATAATCGACAGTGTACGACCAATCGTGTGCTCCGAAACACTTGTGCGTGCACCAGCAGTGGCACTGATCACCCTCTATGCTACTTTACACAGCATGTAAGCCTCCGAGCTCCTCGTTCTGTGAAGAGTCGTGGACGTCTAACCATTCAGCGCCTAGTGGTAATTTCACTGTCCTACGTCTTTCCGTAGATGCTGACGACAGTAGCATGTGAACATTCGACCAGCCTCGCCATTTTCGAGATACTCGTTCAGAGGCTCTACGTTATATTAACATGCCCTTTGTCAATAGCGAGCGCTGTTGCACAGTGGTTAGCACAATGGACGCACATTCGGCAGGACAACGGTTCAAACCCTCGTCCAGCAATCGTGATTTAATTTTTCTGTGATTTCCCTAAATCGCTTCAGGCAAAAGCTGGGATGGTTCCTTTGACAGGGTACGGCCAATTTCCTTCGCCATCCTTCCCTAATCCGAGCTTGTACTCCGTCTCTAAGGACCTCGTTGTCGTCGGGACGTTAAACACTACTCTCTTCCTCCCTCCTCCTTATCCTTTGTCAACGTCGTTTATCTCAATGGATTTCCCCATTCGCAGCCCATATCTTCGCTAGGGTGACTCCCGTCCATGTCTGCTTCGCTTACACACTTTTGCTAACGCGTCACATGCCCGCAACGTCGCGGTGAGCAGTGTTCATAATGTCTTGGATTATCAGTGGACTTCTATTTTAGTGAAATAACTGGTACTGGGTTATATGCATGTCGCATGTAAGTACAATCCGTGAAAAAATTCTAACTCGCGGCATTCGCACCAATTCTGTGGTTTCGTATGTTTTAGAACATATCCCTGTACTGGTACAGAGTTGATAGCGTGCTAGAAAAAAATGCGGCTGCGCTAAAAGCGCACAAGTTACACCAAGGGGCGAGAAGCAACAACTGGAGTAAATGGAGAAACTGTTCCTTGTCAGATGCCAAAAGGAAGGGTCGAGAATAACTATAGGAGAAAGGAAACGTGAGCATCATTGTATACTTCCGTAACAGTGGAATAACTAGTTCAGAAATTTATAGGAAGTCTTAAATATGCTTCGTGAAGTAAATATAAGAAGCGACCTTCGCATAAGTTGTATGAAATAAGTGCAATAGGTTTGGCTACCTGCCCTGAATGACTAAAAGTGAAACATCCCCTTTGAAAAATTACTAATGACTGTGCTGGTAAACCTGTTACGTTATTTGATTTTCAAACAGCTGAGCAAAACTGAACGTACTCAGACATTTCTCTCTTTACTTATTCTGATCATCACTAAACTGACACACAATATTTTTAGCGCAACGCAGTCTGACTTTCAATAATCCCTACAAAAGAATGGCCCTGACTAACAATAACCTATACCTTTCATGAATCACTTACCTCACAAAAATCTTCGTTACTCGAATTACTGCAATACAGTGAGCTTCAATACTGCCAGCTAAATAAAAGATTCCAACTACTGAAGGCACTAACTACTCATAAGCATAGTTAGCAAATGAAAGATTTTGATAGAGAACAAACAATGTATTTACCTTAATAATGTTCAAAAGTCATCATATATAGATCAGTTCATGATATCCAGTGTTACAAATTTCCTCTTTCTGACGGACACACGTCCATATCGTCCTCTCTCAAAACTCCTCCATCTCTCGCCCCACATCCGACACTGCTGGCCGCTCACCTCCAACTACGCAACGCTACGCGCTGTTCATTTCCAACTGCCCAACACTACACAAGCGAATATTCCAAAATGAGTCCAACCAGCCACAGACTGCACACAGCACAGTCAGTGATTTTCATGCAGAGCGCTACGTGGCGTTACCAACGTAAAAACCTAAACAGCCTACTTGATGATGGTGTCGTGTGACTTGGGCCTCCCGTCGGGTAGACCGTTCTCCGGGTGCAAGTCTTTCGATTTGACGCCACTTCGGCGACTTGCGCGTCGATGGGGATGAAATGATGATGATTAGGACGACACAACACCCAGTCCCTGAGCGGAGAAAATCTCCGACGCAGCAGGGAATCGAACCCGGGCCCTTAGGATTGACATTCTGTCGCGCTGACCACTCAGCTACCGGGGGCGGACAACAGCCTACTTACAAAAGTTCTTATTAACCGTAAACACTAATTGTAACTATACAGCAGAGCATCTGTAACAAGAAGAGTAGAATGTCTGTAGATCATTTTTAATACAGAGTGAGCATTAACAAAACCGACAAACCACAAGGTCGTATTCCTGATTGGAAATCTGTAAATGAAGGAAAAAGGTCCTCTTTTCTTCTAGTGCTGTAGCTACGCACTTTGCTATTGTTTTTGAACTGAGATGGGTTATTAATAACAAATTTAGTAAGTAAAGATATGTATAGTGAAGGTACTGTGAATATCTCTAGTTTCTTAAATAAATGTCTGCAAGATGATCTTGGGTGGATTCCAGCTATTATTCTGATTATGCAATGAATACTTTTTCTCTTAATGATGAATTACCCCAAAACATGACGCCATATGAAAGCAATGAATGAAAATAGGCATAGTAGCTAATTTACTGATGTGTTCATGACTGAAATTCGCAATAACCCTAATAGCATAAGCAGCTGAACTTAAACGTTCCAGCAGGTCATCAATGTGTGTCCTCCAGTTCAATTTCTCGTCATTGCACACACCCAGAAATTTTGAATACTCTGCCCTAGCAACACACTTCTGTTCAAAGTCTATATTTATCAATGATGTTATGCCATTTAATGAACAGAACTGCATATACTGTTCTCTCAAAATTTAGTGGGAGTCATGTTGCAGAGAAGCACTTAATAATTTTCTTAAGCCATTATGTACAATTGCCTCAGCTAATTCTTGTTTCCTGGGTGTGATTACTATACTTGTATCATCAGCTAAAGGAACTAGCTTTGCATCTTCATGAATATAGAGTGGCAAGTCTATACTTGCATATTGAGAACAATTAGGGAACCAAGACTGAACCCGGTGGGACACTGTTCTTGATTCCTCCCCAGTCAGAAGACTCTCTTGATTTTTGCAGACTATCTGTACTGTTAGTTACAACCTTCTGCATTCTTCCAGTTAAATATGAATTGAACCATTTGTGCACTGTCCCACTCATATCACAATGCTTAAGCTTATCTGAAAGAATTTGATGGCAGCAGTGACAGAAGGCACGAAATACACCAATTTCAACTGAGCGAATCTAGGACGAGTGAGCTCACCTCATATTGTAATCGACACACCGAGTGTTGACGTTGTTACTATTTCCATAGCTCTGTGGCTGGTTCTGGATTCCCACAAAACCGTCATTTCCTGTCATGGGGTTAATGTCTCATTTTCCTCGTGTTGTTAATTGCGATTGCCATGAAGTGTGTGGTGACACCGCCAGACACCACACTTGCTAGGTGGTAGCCTTTAAATCGGCCGCGGTCCGTTAGTATACGTCAGACCCGCGTGTCGCCAATATCAGTGATTGCAGACCGAGCGCCGCCACACGGCAGGTCTAGACTCTAAAGAGACTCCCTAGCACTCGCCCCAGTTGTACAGCCGACTTTGCTAGCGATGGTTCACTGTCTACATACGCTCTCATTTGCCGAGAAGACAGTTTAGCATAGCCCTCAGCTACGTCATTTGCTACGACCTAGCAAGGCACCATATTCAGTTACTATTCTGAACAGATAATATTGCGAATCATATACCGTCAAGAGCGACGTTCATCATTAATGGATTAAAGTTGAGTATGAAACTAATTACCTCCGCTTTCTGAAGTCTAATTCCTTGTCATGTTCCAGACCTCACGTCAGTAATTCCTTCCCTCCTCACGCCAGCCTGCGTGAGCTAAAACACGTGCATTTGGGCCTCCAGTTGTAACACGGTGTTGGCTCTTCTGCCAACACAACAAAGTGAATTATTGTTATTTTGATAGTGCTATATATAAGGGTTTACAATACCTTATAAGAAACTAGTATAATAACATGTAGTAAAATGCACCAAATACTGTCGTAATTAATTAAGAATAAATGTTGACTTCGTTTGAAAGTAGATGATAGTAAATGAAACAACCAGCCCAGCGCATGCATGAATACTAGGGTTTCTGTAATACGAAATCATAGACTAAAACAATTTAATTCATTTTTTATTAAAATTACGTAATTCGTTGTTTAAAACTGGTTCTGTGTGAATAGAAGGTAGAGAGTTTTGTAATAAATACACTCCTGGAAATGGAAAAAAGAACACATTGACACCGGTGTGTCAGACCCACCATACTTGCTCCGGACACTGCGAGAGGGCTGTACAAGCAATGATCACACGCACGGCACAGCGGACACACCAGGAACCGCGGTGTTGGCCGTCGAATGGCGCTAGCTGCGCAGCATTTGTGCACCGCCGCCGTCAGTGTCAGCCAGTTTGCCGTGGCATACGGAGCTCCATCGCAGTCTTTAACACTGGTAGCATGCCGCGACAGCGTGCACGTGAACCGTATGTGCAGTTGACGGACTTTGAGCGAGGGCGTATAGTGGGCATGCGGGAGGCCGGGTGGACGTACCGCCGAATTGCTCAACACGTGGGGCGTGAGGTCTCCACAGTACATCGATGTTGTCGCCAGTGGTCGGCGGAAGGTGCACGTGCTCGTCGACCTGGGACCGGACCGCAGCGACGCACGGATGCACGCCAAGACCGTAGGATCCTACGCAGTGCCGTAGGGGACCGCACCGCCACTTCCCAGCAAATTAGGGACACTGTTGCTCCTGGGGTATCGGCGAGGACCATTCGCAACCGTCTCCATGAAGCTGGGCTACGGTCCCGCACACCGTTAGGCCGTCTTCCGCTCACGCCCCAACATCATGCAGCCCGCCTCCAGTGGTGTCGCGACAGGCGTGAATGGAGGGACGAATGGAGACGTGTCGTCTTCAGCGATGAGAGTTGCTTCTGCCTTGGTGCCAATGATGGTCGTATGCGTGTTTGGCGCCGTGCAGGTGAGCGCCACAATCAGGACTGCATACGACCGAGGCACACAGGGCCAACACCCAGCATCATGGTGTGGGGAGCGATCTCCTACACTGGCCGTACACCACTGGTGATCGTCGAGGGGACACTGAATAGTGCACGGTACATCCAAACCGTCATCGAACCCATCGTTCTACCATTCCTAGACCGGCAAGGGAACTTGCTGTTCCAACAGGACAATGCACGTCCGCATGTATCCCGTGCCACCCAACGTGCTCTAGAAGGTGTAAGTCAACTACCCTGGCCAGAACGATCTCCGGATCTGTCCCCCATTGAGCATGTTTGGGACTGGATGAAGCGTCGTCTCACGCGGTCTGCACGTCCAGCACGAACGCTGGTCCAACTGAGGCGCCAGGTGGAAATGGCATGGCAAGCCGTTCCACAGGACTACATCCAGCATCTCTACGATCGTCTCCATGGGAGAATAGCAGCCTGCATTGCTGCGAAAGGTGGATATACACTGTACTAGTGCCGACATTGTGCATGCTCTGTTGCCTGTGTCTATGTGCCTGTGGTTCTGTCAGTATGATCATGTGATGTATCTGACCCCAGGAATGTGTCAATAAAGTTTCCCCTTCCTGGGACAATGAATTCACGGTGTTCTTATTTCAATTTCCAGGAGTGTACATCGTATTAACGACCAATAAACGCAAAGTCTGAAAACTGTTTTCAGGAACCGATCGACAGCTAAATGAACTAAATCCAGTAAGTAACTATGAGAAATTGGAAAAAGGATGTACTTATTTACAAATATGACTATACAGTGGGACCTCGCTGATCGAGCATAATTCGCAATGCGAAACACTCTTTATGCGAAACATAATTTTCTGCAGAAATTTGCGTAAAAATAGGGTAATGCACTCCGTTCGGAAAAAATAGTAATATGATGTACAATGCTCTACACCCTTTTTTACAAGAAAGTTGTCTAACGACATTTATTTTTGTCTGGCCTCAAAATCAGTGCTAAACACCGAAGGCGGCTAGTTGGATGAAACAACTCTGTACGAAATGGTTAATGGACAACTTTATTGAATTCGTCTTGGTTAACTACGACAAATAAAAAAATGGAATTCAAAACAGATATTTCAAGGCCATGAATTAACATGAGTCTTCTAAGTTGGGAGAGCTTGCAACATCGTCACAAATAATTGAGCTTCGTCGAAATGGCCGGCATTGTCATTTGTCGGAGTTTCTACTCCACAAGGTGGAAGATCGTAGAACAGCAAGAGAGTTATTGCCTAAGTGTAGCAGCTGAAGAGGCCCTTTTACAGAATTACATTATGTATTGCTCGCCATGCGACTCATTTTCTACACAAGGTGCTCTTAAGCGAGGTCTGACTTTACTTTACGCTATTTATTCTTTCACGTTTTCTGTTATCTCACTGTCATTTCTTTCCCGCGGAGCATATAAGCCATATCACCAAGATCAAAGTCAATAACAATAATGGTACGATTCGGCGAATGTACACAAACGTACAGTGGTTTACCTGTACAACTGAAATTTGATGACAAATAACTAATGTCTCTCATCTGTATTATTTAAAATTATACTTGACTTTTATCACAATTTTACTGTTTTTAACAGTTTTTATTCGTAGTACAACATCAGCGATGGCTGTCACGGGTGTCACTTAGCTGGTTAAAAGAGTTGTATGTGCTATACTACAATAAAAATACAGTTTCAGCGAGAGGGCTGTGCCTGTTTATTTGTTAATAATCTATCAAATCGTGGTTCTGTTTTTGGGGCACAAATAAACAACCCATTTTCCAATCGAAGCCTAATTCTCTTCTTAGTTTTTACGTTCATCATTGGCCAATTCACATAGGTGAGAAGTGGCGAATGGAACTAACGATTTCAAAGCTTCCATTGCCAGTTGTGGATAATCTTCTTTCTCTTCATCCAGAGATAAATAAAATTCCATTTTAAGCATGCCATCAGCAGAAAAATTTGTACGTGTTTTTTTTTTTTTTGTCATCCTCGTGCTAAGATCATCCAGTTGTACTGACGTACCCAAAACAATTCGAGTGGGTGCGAATACGACACACTCACCAAGAGCTCCGCAGAAATTTAATTATGTATATAGACAGTTCATCTACGCGAAGATCTAGACTTTCGCCGATTTTTGTCTGTTATCTAAATCGGTTCTGGCAAGCTATCAAAATATGTGACATAAATAGCCTTACCATTTGACTGCACTGACGTAGTAACTTAAACGTTTTACATCGCAAAGGGACCGTAGATCTTAGTGAATGTGAGACAAATTTCAACTCCACACGCCTACCTGTTCCTAAGAAAAAGAGGTCTTAACGGGCAGACAAACAGTTCAATAACAAATGACAATTTTTTTCCTGTGGAATGATTAGAGATTAACAATTTTCGGATTTTTTTCTCTGGTTTTATCGTGAGACTTTGATTATTGCCAAATTTCAGACCCTACGCAAAAGGAAAGTATCGGCTAGGTTTTGATTAGTAAGCTTGCGAGTATGTGACAGAATTGGCCGCATCTTTTGATTGCACTGACTTAAAAGCTTACGTTTTTTGCACCGCCAAACGAATATAGCCTTTAGTATGTGACGTAAGTTTCAACTTCATACGTTTACCCGTTCCTGAGAAAAAAGGGTCTTAACGGACGGACCGACAGACATAGTCGGCTAACAAATTACAAAAAAAAGTCCTAATTTCGGAATTTTTCCTTTAGTTTTTGCGTGAAAAGTGCTTCATGATTCCAGTTCAACGGGAAGAATCCTATAGGTTTCGATGAGTGAGTTTGCAAACATAAAAATATGTGACACAAAAGGCCTAGCATTCGACTGCACTGACTTTGAAGCTTCAAGTTTTTAGACCACGAACGGAATGTAGATCGTAGTACGAGGCATGAATTTCAAATTGGTATGTCTACACGTTCATGAGAAAAAGGGTTCTCAGCAGTCGGTCAGACAGACACACACACAAGCACAACGAAGTGATCCTGTAAGGGTTCCATTTTTAGCCATTGAGATACGGAACCCTAAAAAGGATTTAGTATCCATCTATTTTTACTGTCAGCTTCGGAGTTCGGTTCTGGAAAGTACACTACTGTTCATTAAAACTGCTACACCACGAAGATGACGTGCTACAGACGCGAAATTTAACCGCCAGGACGAAGATACTGCGATATGCAAATGATTAGCTTTTCAGAGCATTCACACATGGCTGGCACCTGTGGCGACACCTACAACGTGCTGACATGAGGAAAGTTTCCAACCGATTTCTCATACACAAACAGCAGTTGACCGGCGTTGCCTGGTGAAACGTCGTTGTGATGCCTCGTGTAAGGAGGAGAAACGCGTACCATCACGTTTCCGACTTTCATAAAGGTCGAATCGTAGCCTATCGAGATTGCGGCTTATCAAATCGCGACATTGCTGCTCGCGTTGGTCGAGATCCAATGACTGTTAGCAGAATATGGAATCGGTGGTTCAGGAGGGTAATACGGAACGCCGTGCTGGATCCCAACGGCCTCCTATCACTAGCAGGTGACAGCCATCTTATCCGTATGGCTGTAACGTATCGTGCAGCCACGTCTCGATCCCTGAGTCAACAGATGGGGACGTTTGCAAGACAACAACCATCTGCACGAACAGTTCGACGACGTTTGCAACAGCATTGACTATCAGCTCGGTTACCCTTGACGCTGCATCACAGACAGGAGTGCCTGCGATGGTGTACTTAACGACGAATCTGGGTGCACGAATGGCAAAACGTCATTTTTTCGGATGAATCCAGGTCCTGTTTACCGCATCATGATGGTCGCATCCGTGTTTGGCGACATCGCGGTGAACGCACATTGGAAGCGTGTATTCGTCATCGTCATACTGGCGTATCACCCACCGTGGTGGTATGGGGTGCCATTGGTTACACGTGTCGGTCACCTCTTGTTCGCATTGACGGCACTTTGAACAGTGAACGTTACATTTCATATATGTTACGACCCGTGGCTCTACCCTTCATTCGATCCCTGCGAAACCCTACATTTCAGCAGGATAATGCACGACCACATGTTACGGGCCTTTCTGGATACAGAAAATGTTCGACTGCTACCCTGGCCCGCACATTCTCACCATCTGAAAACGTCTGGTCAATGGTGGCCGAGCAACTGGCTCGTCAGTATACTGCAGTCATTACTCTTGATGAACTGTGGTATCGTGTTGATGCTGCATGGGCAGCTGTACCTCTACACGCCATCCAAGCTCTGTTTGACTCAATGCCCAGGTGTATCAAGGCCGTTATTACGGCCAGAGGCGGTTGTTCTGGGTACTGATTTCTCAGGATCTATGCACCCAAATTGCGTGAAAATGTAATCACATGTAAGTTCTAGTATAATATATTTGTCCAATGATGCCCGTTTATCATCTGCATTTCTTCTTGGTGTAGCAATTTTAATAGCCAGTAGTGTAACTTAATATTTCCTCCTCCAAATTATGGAACCTCTGTATCACGCAAGTATATGAGGGCTTAACTACCACTCACTGGCCCATTGCAATTTCTTCTACTATCTTCTCAACGGAAGGGAAAGATTCAAACATCAACTTTTGTAAAGACACTGATCACAAACGGAGTTTTGCGAGGAATTTTTGGATTTTGTACTTGACCGTTACAATGTTTTCTGCTGTCACTTGAAGATTCTCTTTTAAAATGTTTAGACTGTTAAAAAAGACGAACGAGAAATGCTAATTTTAGTAGCAAAATAGAGTCACGGATATAATTCGCACATTCACGTTTAGAATACTGTAGAAACATTAACAATCCAGCTTTTAGTTCTAGAAGTTGTGTCAACACCTTTCCTTCGGAGAGCCACCTGACCTCTGTGTGGTAATGGAGATTTTGGTGAAACAAAGCCACGCCTTCATAAGTGATTCTAAACAGTCCGATTGGCAATGCTTTGTCTAATAGAGTTCACAACTTTGATCTCCTCTTGAAGCACATCATTTAAATCAGAAGGTAAAACGGTGACTGCCAGAGCTTGTCAATGAAGAAAGTAGTGTGTGCGTGAAACATGTGAAATTATTGATTTTAATTTCGCAACGAGCTCACTTTTATTGTCAGTCATAGCTTGAGCACCATCACTACAAATGGTGATACATTTTGCCCAATCAGTATCGTAGTTGCGAGTGCTTTCTAAAAACATGTTGTACCAACACCGACCAGTAGTGTTCGCAGGAAGCGCTTTGGAAAATAAAATGTCTTCCATGATACTTTCATTTGCTTCAAAGTGCACAAAAGCCATAAATTGTCCACAATCTGAAACATCAGTAGATTCATCAAACTGCAAAGCAAAATGTGGGCTCTTCCTTAACTTTTCGACTAACTGTTCTCGTACGTCATCGGCCTTATCGTTTGCTCTGCGTTCAGTGGTATTATCAGAAAGTGGCATGCTTTTTAGCTGGTTTGTCTCCTGCTTACCTAACATAATTTCTACCGTAAAAATAAAATTCTCAGCATATTCTAACAACCCTACCACAACAAAGGTAAAAAGTTAATTATGATTGTGGTGTTGCTCACGCTGCTAAATACTTCATTTTCGTGCAACAACAAAGTTATATTATGTTGCAGGTGTCATTAGAGCACAGTTAATAAAGTCATTTCATGAAATAATGGATAAACTAGGCACTCATCTTTTCGTGTTTCCCACGCTGGTCTCGTTGTAAAAACATGGCTCAATCGTCGAAAATCTAGGTGGTGATGATTCCAAGCTCGGATGCAAAGAGGCCAAGGTGTTATTCTGCGATATACAAAAGTTTTATAGATGTGTTTCATAAACCATTCTTGAAGATTAAAATTTTGCAAGTTAAGACAATTGTGATGTAAAAAGTAATCAGCACTCCGAATTTAAGTTACTCTTCTTTTTTTATTACTTTTGTTGCTACATCACTTCACAATATAAAACATACTTGAAAATATCTTCCTCATTGTTAAAGTTCACATTTCATAAAATGACTACAATTTGCGTCTTTTCAACATGACGACGAAGACTTGACTTTCTAATCTCTAATAACCACTTACGCGCCCAAAAATCAGAGTTACAAATACGACAAAGATCATAGTGACAAAAGAAAGAATACACATAAGAATAATATCCTTGCAACATAAACATATCGATGTATCAAAGTACCTCTGCATTAATGAAATCAAATCTGAATGTTGTCTCAGAAATATGTTAACTACTTCACAGAAAAACAGTAGAATATTGCTGGTATCGAGAGGTTGAGGTGAGCTGCCGTAATGGTAACGTAGTTCAAGTACCACTACAATATGTAGCGGCTTTCCGATCTTAGCGACTGAGTATGTGATTCTGTAGGTAGCTAATAACGTTTGCCTGTTGACACTGGATACCTAAAATAAGATAAAAATATTGTTAAACTAGAAAAACAACTAAAGAGTCAATATCATATTATTTTTTATCAAGAAGTAACAAAAGTATTTTATTGGCGGAATCATAGCAGTTTGCAGATGTTTAAGGGTTATCAGTCTCCTTTCGAAGAAATCCAAAGGTTTATCAGATTCCTTGGAATATTTAGTTGGGAGGTGACGCATAAGCTTTATGGTTTCATTCTCTCACGTTACAGTACTTCGCGGCACATTACACATTGAGGTTTATTATTCATGACAGTAAGACTATACTTCAAATAACTGTCGTCATAAATTCTAGGTATTGATTCACTTCCGCCACTGCCACTTGTACCAGACGTGGATGGTGGCGCAGATCTTTTGAAAAACTTTTCCATTTTGTCGGAACGAAGCGCAGAGACACAATAATCACGCCCGTTCTCGCTGACGTACTCTGACAACTGATCGAAGCGGGCGAAAGCGAGCGCCTACGCGCCTGCTGACCCCTTCCTGCCCCCACGTATCCACTGCGGCAAAGATTGAAACACTGCCCGCAGAGCGCTGCAACTAAATGCACAGTGCACTTGATTTCTCGATCAGTCTAGCATCAACAGCAAGAAAATTAAATTCGTTGCCTTTGAAATCACTGGCGCAGTTTTATTACCGTTCTGGTGGGTCGCCAGAATTTTTATACTTGTGAAGTGGTTGCGTAATCAAAAAGGTTGAAAAGAACTGCTATAGATTATCAACTTAGTAAAAAAGGTGTGTAAAAAAGATAAAAAACTAACTGTATGTAACAAATGTACCAAACAGTATGGCACGAAACGGTATAAATGCGCGCTACGGTCGCAGGTTCGAATCCTGCCTCGGGCATGGATATTTGTGATGTCCTTAGGTTAGTTAGGTTTAACTAGTTCTAAGTTCTAGGGGACTAATGACCTCAGCAGTTGAGTCCCATAGTGCTCAGAGCCATTTGAACCATTTTTTTTTTGGTATAAATGCGGGTTGCTAAGCATCTACTGTTACAAGTAGTGAAGCATTTTCAGTGACTACCTACTTGCATTACCGGATAGTTAACCATTTATTATTGCAGATACCAAACCATCTACTACCTACAGATGGTGATTCATTTTTGCCATCGGCAGTTAGTTATATACAACCAGTGACCTATAGACATTCAGTTCTTAAAGTTACAGATGTTCTACTTTGTAGTTATAAGTAGGGCTTACAGTTGAAAAGTACTATTAGTCAGTAGTCAGACATATTGCACTTATTTCATACAACTTCCAATTATCACAGGGATGTTACAGAGTTTTAAGGGAATGAATTTTCTCATGTTGAGAAATTAGAAGGCGCCATATGTTTTACTTGGTAAAAAGCAGCCAAAAAACAGAGTAAAGGACAACAGAGCCAAAACAGAACAGTTTTTCATTGAAAATAATGTTGTCACTGTTGAGAAATACCAAATTTAATAATGGTCTGAAGAGAAAACTGAATAATTGTATATTAGAACAAATAAGCCCTCGGTCACAAATATTAAGTCAAAATTGACCAGGTTTCGACGCTACTATGAGCGTCGTCTTCAGAATTAAACTAACTGTTATAAAATACTTTAGGTATATAATACATTAATAAAAGGGTTGCAACCCTTGTTCACTCAAGTACGAGCAGCCCTTAGCGGCTCGCCATCTTATTTACAACTATTCATGACGTCGCCTTTCCGGCTTAGAATTTTTTAAATGTGACTTGTAAGTACTGCATCTCTTTCCAGTTAGTACAAACTTTAATGTTATTAATGTATTATATACCTAATATGTTTTATAACAGTTAGTTTAATTCTGAAGACGACGCTCATAGTAGCGTCGAAACCTGGTCAATTTTGACTTAATATTTGTGACCGACGGCTTATTTGTTCTAATATAATTCTGACACGGTCACTGAACCTTAGCAGCTATGTTCAAAGTTTTTATGAATCATTATGATTTCCTCTTAAACGATAAGGGCAATTTTGTAAAAAAATAACGAATTTTAGAATTCCCACATTACGTGCACATATTAAGACTCAAAAGGGTGAAAAAGGCATTCGTCCGATTGTGCATGGCAGATACGCTTCAAATTATAAGCTAAATAAAACCTTAAATAAAAAAGAAAAGAAAAAATTGTATTTGGAAATAGTTACAGTTCAAAAAGCACTCAAGAACTGGCAACATTTTTTGAAAACATTGACATTTCTGGGATATCTACTACAGTTTCACTCGACATAAAGGACTTATACACAAATATCTCTGTACACGAAACTCTTAGACCTGTCCTTGGCATGTAACTACACTGACAGAAACAAGTTAACAGCAAAAAATAATTAATGCAGAGTAACGAAATTTCCTGGAATAAACTTGTCTGCGTAAGATCTTTAAGTGAATAACGTTGCAAGAGTACAGGTTAATGCGAGCGCGAGGTATGTCAACGCAAATGTGAAATGCTGGAACATTAATAACCGGTGTGACTGCCAGAATGTAAATGCGAGCAGACAAACGCGCATGCCCAGTGTTGTACGGGTGCCGGATGTCAGTCTGTGGGCTTGAGCTCCATGCCTGTCGGTCAATACAGGGACAGTTAATGCTGTTTGTGGAAGATTTTGGAGTTGTCGTCCTTTGACGTCCCATGTGTGCTTCAGTGAAGACAGATCTGGTGATCGAGCAGGCCAAGGTAACATGTCAACATTCTGCAGAGCATGGTGAGTTACAGGAGTGGTCCGTGGGAGGGCGTTATCCTGTTGGAAAACACCCCCCAGAATGCTGTTCATGAATGGCAGACTGACGCACAGATTTGAATCCAGGGTTCGTGGGAAATTGCTCCTGCTGTCAAACGACATCGCACCCCAGACCATAACTCCAGGTGTAACCAGACCATAACTCCAGGTGTAGGTCCAACGTGCCCAGCGCAAGGACAGATTGGTTGGAGGCCCTCAACCGGCTTCCTTCTAACCAAGACACAGCCATCACCGGCACCGAGGGGGAACCAGCTCTCATCAGAAAACGTAAAAGATCTCCACCGTGCCCTGCAGTGAGCTCTCACTTGACCCCACTGAAATAGCAAATGGCGGTGGTTTGGGATGGGTGGAATGCACGCTACAGGGTGTCTGGCTCGGAGCTGTCATTGAAGTGACCGATTTGTAACAGTTCCTTTGTGTCCTTGTGCTGGCAAATGCTGCTCAGATTGCTGCTGCAGGTGCAGTACGATGCGCCAGGGCCACATGTCTGAAGACGATGGTCTTTCCCCTCGGTAGTGCCACGTGGCCGTCCGGAGCCGGGTATTCTCGTGACCGTACTTATCCGTGACCATGTTCAGCGGCTACATTCCTGCCTAGTCTTCCTGCAATAGCGCAGAAGGAACATCTAGCTTCCCGTAGCCCCATTACACGACTTCGTTCAAACTCAGTGAGATGTTGATAGTAACGTCTCTGGCATCTTAAAGGCTCTCTTGACTTTTTAATAGGAAATGGGGCCCCTCCACGCCCGCACCAACGTGGTGACCGAACCAAATGTTCTACTCACACCTCCGTCAACATCTTACAAGGGAACCTCCCCATCGCACCCCCCTCAGATTTAGTTATAAGTTGGCACAGGGATAGGCCATGAAAAACTGAACACAGATCAATCGAGAAAACAGGAAGAAGTTGTATGGAACTACGAAAAAAATAAGCAAAATATACAAACTGAGTAGTCCGTGTGCATGATATGTCACATTAAGGTACCTGTTCTCTGAGGAGCTTCGTGGTCCCGTGGTTACAGTGAGCAGCTACGGAGCGGAAGGTCCTTGGTTCAACCCTCCCTCGAGTGAGAAGTTTTAATTTTTTATTTTCAGACAATTATCAAAGTTCATGCACTCAGACATGATCAACTTTGCTCTCCAAAATTCCAGGACATGTTCAGATTTGCTTGGACACATGCAGGATTTGACGGTCTACACACGGAAAAACTTGAAAACGTTAAAAACGTTTGTTTTGACAGAGCACAGGGAAAACTGTGCGACTGTGAAACAGTTGCATTCATTTGTTGCCGTTTATGCGACAAACTCAATGTTTTCATCACTTTTTTGGGAGTGATTATCTCATCCACAAGAAAACCTAAATCGGGCAAGGTAGAAGAATCTTTTTACCCATTCGCCAAGTGTGCAAGTTAGGTGGGTCGACAACATATTCCTGTAATGTGACGCACATGCCTTCACCAGTGTCGTATAGAATATTTCAGACGTGTTTTCCTGTGGAGGAATCGGTTGACCTATGAATTTGCGATCAAATGTTTTCGGTTCCTATTGGAGAGGCACGTCCTTTCGTCTACTAATCGCACGGTTTTGTGGTGCGGTCGCAAAACACAGACACTAAACTTATTACAGTGAACAGAGACGTCAATGAATGAACGGTCAGATCGTAACTTTGCGAAAATGAAGTAATTAAAATTTTTGCTCGAGGGAGGACTCGAACCAAGGACCTCTCGTTCCGCAGTTGCTCACTCTAACCACGAGACCACGGTGCTCTTCATGTCATGTAGTCCTAGATGCTCGATATGTTACACTTGGACTACTCAGTTTTTATATTTTGTTTATTTTTTCATAGTTCCACACAACTTCTTCCTGTTTTCTCGATCTGTGTTCAGTTTTTCAAGGCCTATCCACTGTGTCAATTTATAATTAAATCTGAGGGGGGTGCGATGGGGAGGTTCCCTTGTTAGTTGTCTAACAAGTGGACCACAGGATGCTGGGCTGTGATGTTATCCGTTCGTCTGGGTAAGACTACGCATTAACACGGTCCATCAGGTGATAGATTGTGGACGAAACGCGAATGAGGGTAGCGATTTGAAGAGCAGAGAGAAAAAAGTGCCAAGGCTCGTGCCGAGGGATAAAAACCTCTGCGACAGTGGGATGGTTAGTAAGAGCAGTAGTGGCTTACTAGCTGCGATAGTTCATGCAAGGTTAGGTTTGTTAGTGTGGGTATCATGCATCATTACCGTGGCAGGCGATGGCGATGTATCCCGGTTTGCTGCTGCCGCTGTATTCCTGGAACAATCAGGACCGTTATATATTAGTGGGAGATCGGCCATAGATTATCTCACTGTGTGGGGGGTGAGTATAGCTTGTCTGCATGTAGTGTACGGTACGGCTGCGTGGTGCCAGTTTTTCGGCAAGTGTGTTCCAATTGGATATCCGGTAACGGTGGCTGATAAATAGGTGCTCACCTGTAGCGTTCTGTTTGCGTGCACTTGGCCATAGATGTTAGGTCCTTGCAAGTACGTTTTTTTGGTCTATTATGTGGTCGTAGTTCACAAGATTCAGAATGAACGGGTTCTGCGGATGTCTGGAGTTTCTGTATAGTCTTGCGGTGAGTTTCTGGATTACCTCCGTGAGAGTCTCAAGTCGGTATTCCCGGTGAAGATCCGCGATGCGTGTGTATCGTGGAGCATTGCTTATGATTTTGAGTACGTTGTTTTGTATGATGCGTCATCAGGGGTCGAATAAGTGTCACGTACATGGACCTCGACACCAGTCTGTTCAGTGTGCTATGCTTGTTGAGCATAGGGTAGCGCTGTTTGAGCCTCGCGCTTGCTCTGTTGGTCTTCTGTTGTATGTGGTCTGCCCAGAGTAATTTCCGGTGGAGCCAGACACCAAGGTATTTGACTTTCTCGCGGAAACGTATTGGGCGTGCATGTAGTGTTATTGGTCTGCAGTCTCGGTGTCTGCGCAGTTGCTTCGGTCTTCGAGTGAACCGAATGGCTTCGCATATGTCGATGTTTACTCTAACACGCCAGTTCTCTAACCAAGGCTCAGCCACTCTGAATGCGGTCTGTAATCGTGACGTAATGTTTGATGGTTTCCAATCTTGTGCGAGGATGGCTGTGTCATCCGCGTAGATTGCCATCGTTGTGTTGTGTGTGGTTGGGAGGTCTTGACTAAAATCAACTCACCACGTCCAATCTCAAAGGTAACTAACGCTCGCGACCGTTACAGCGTGCGTTTAAAGCAATCCTGAATTGTATCCCCATAGTAGCGCTCCTAGCGCCACCCTTACACGTCTGGCGAGAAATTTAAGTAATCATCATCTTTCAGATGTAGAAACACGCTTATCAGCTTTCGTTTATGTTGCACAACTCCTTCTTAGTGTTGTGATTTTTTCCGTAAGTGTCTTTGCAAATCAGTAATGAGATCTACTACCAGCAGGATGCCCTAGCCATGGGGAACTGCTTAGCAGGACCATGGCAGAAATATTTACTATATTATTATTATTTATTATGTTAAGAATTTACAAAACAAATTCTTTAATGAAAATATAAATCTTGAAAGTAAAGCAATATACTTCAAAAGATATGTTGACGATATCATAGCTCTTATATCTGGAGATGAGCAAATAATACAAGACTCAATCTCACTGTCAAAAAAGTTAATAGGAAACATAAGTTTATAATACAGAAAACCAACTTGTACAGATATAGTAACAAATTAAAATTGTTGTCAGCCTGTAATGTATAAATATTCCTGTTTTGTCTCTACAATAAATAGACTCTTAAGACTTCCGTTACATGCAGATGGTTTGGAAAATAAATTACTAACTTTGAAACATGTAGCTACAAAAATGGTTAGAAACAGCAACTAGGTAATAACTTATACCAGAAAATAAAAAAGACAGTAAATAAGAAAATCGCAGACACAAGCAAAATAATGTAAAAAATAAAAAAAATATATCTGGATGACATACCGAGGAAGTGTCAGATAACGTTGAGATATATTTTCGGAAATCAATTATCTTATCTTCATTCAACCCCTCCAATAAATTAGGATTCAGACTAAAACATGAAATAAATCACTGTGCGAATAAATATAATTGCACAGGTGTTTACAAATTAGAATGGGGGAAATGCAAAGGGTTTTATATTGGACGGAGAGGCTGTTATTTTTTACAAGGCTTAGAGGTCATATTGGAAATCATAACACCTTTACCTCTGGTGATAGCTTAAGGCAATCCTAACATAGTATAGTCAATACGCAGCACAACATGGAAATTTTACGCTATTGTCCTAAATGGATCGCATATAAACTATAAATATTTGTGTAACGTTTACATTTATAACAATTTCAGAAGGAACAGACTGTGACATATATATCTCTACCTTATCATTTTATAATATTGGTGATGTATTGGATCCATTTTCTTAGGCATTTATGTTCATACATGGCAGTCTTAATAGAGTGAGATATATATGCCGTTTTAAAAAGGGGCCTTATTTTGTGTACTAATGTTCTTTTTGTATTTCCCATACTGAATACAGTACCATCTTCCCCTCCATCCTCAAAGTATTTTCTTTTGTCTTATATTATGTCACATGACACGCAGAAACAGGCTATAACGTACGTATAAACTTACATAATTTTACTATAATACATCCATGTTTACATGTACTCTGCATGCCACTGAAACTAGATGTAACATATGTATATTGTAAGTAATACTTCTGGCGCTAATACGAATGTAGTACATGATCCCCCTTATTTGATCTTCGCACTGAATTGTAAATCAGGTTTTGTCCACCAGTGTCACGGTCTTGACACAGTGGTAACACTGGTTCCCGTCAGATCACCGAAGCTGAGCGCTTTCGGACTTGACTAGCACTTGGATGGGTCGCCGTCTGGGTCTTCCGTACGCTGTTGTGCTGTTGGCAAGTGTGGTGCACTCAGCCCTTGTGAGGCCAACTGAGTAACTAATTGATTGAGATATAGCGGCTTCGGTCACGAAAACTGACAACTGTCAGGAGAGCGGTGTGCTGAACACGTGCCCTTCCATATCCGCATCCAGTGACGCCTATAGGCTGAGGGTTCAAATGTGTGTGAAATCTTATGGGACTTTAACGGCTAAGGTCATCAGCCCCTAAGCTTACACACTACTTAACCTAAATTATCCTAAGGAAAACACACACACCCATGTCCGAGGGAGGACTCGAACCTCCGCCGGGACCAGCCGCACAGTCCATAACTGCAGCGCTAGTCCCGCACGGCTCATAGATTGAGGGTGACACGGCGGTCGGTCAGTGGCGTTGGGCCTGGCGAGGCCTGTTCGGACGGAGTTTTTTGTTCACCACCCACCACATCATACGTTTTTTATGGTCTGTGATTATTTCACATGAGCTTGCCTATATGATACCCCCTTAAAATTGAACATCTTATGTTCATCTTTGTAACTGGCTCACAACTGCCATATAATCTTACGACTGTGTGAACTACTATAAAGTAAGATTAACTTAAATAACTTTATCCTATGTGCGGTTTTCACCTAAGTATTTATCGCTGTATATCGCAATTTGTTCATGTCTGTATTACACAATTCTCTAAAAGACAGACTTGTCTTACTTAGCGACAGCATCTTTATCCTTGTAGGACTTTCTGTCACAAGTACCTTTGTAATAGAATATGACATTCCAAAGTATATACTGTATTAAACACACAAAGTCTAATTTTGTGCACATACACTACAAATTTTGGAAGCATAATATAACACGCATATATTTTCAGGTGTTGTTGTTGTGGTCCTCAGTCCTGAGACTGGTTTGATGCAGCTCTCCATGCTACTCTATCCTGTGCAAGCTTCTTAATCTCTCAGTACCTACTGCAACCTACATCCTTCTGAATCTGCTTAGTGTATTGATCTCTTGGTCTCCCTCTACGATTTTTACCCTCCACGCTGCCCTCCCTTGATGCCTCAAAACATGTCCTACCAACCGATCCCTTCTTCTAGTCAAGTTGTGCCACAAACTTCTCCTCTCCCCAATCCTATTCAATACCTCTACATTAGTTACGTGATCTACCCACCTTATCTTCAGCATTCTTCTGTAGCACCACATTTCGAAAGCTTCTATTCTCTTCTGGTCCAAACTGGTTATCGTCCATGTTTCACTTCCATACACGGCTACACTCCATACAAATACACTCCTGGAAATGGAAAAAAGAACACATTGACACCGGTGTGTCAGACCCACCATACTTGCTCCGGACACTGCGAGAGGGCTGTACAAGCAATGATCACACGCACGGCACAGCGGACACACCAGGAACCGCGGTGTTGGCCGTCGAATGGCGCTAGCTGCGCAGCATTTGTGCACCGCCGCCGTCAGTGTCAGCCAGTTTGCCGTGGCATACGGAGCTCCATCGCAGTCTTTAACACTGGTAGCATGCCGCGACAGCGTGCACGTGAACCGTATGTGCAGTTGACGGACTTTGAGCGAGGGCGTATAGTGGGCATGCGGGAGGCCGGGTGGACGTACCGCCGAATTGCTCAACACGTGGGGCGTGAGGTCTCCACAGTACATCGATGTTGTCGCCAGTGGTCGGCGGAAGGTGCACGTGCCCGTCGACCTGGGACCGGACCGCAGCGACGCACGGATGCACGCCAAGACCGTAGGATCCTACGCAGTGCCGTAGGGGACCGCACCGCCACTTCCCAGAAAATTACGGACACTGTTGCTCCTGGGGTATCGGCGAGGACCATTCGCAACCGTCTCCATGAAGCTGGGCTACGGTCCTGCACACCGTTAGGCCGTCTTCCGCTCACGCCCCAACATCGTGCAGCCCGCCTCCAGTGGTGTCGCGACAGGCGTGAATGGAGGGACGAATGGAGACGTGTTGTCTTCAGCGATGAGAGTCGCTTCTGCCTTGGTGCCAATGATGGTCGTATGCGTGTTTGGCGCCGTGCAGGTGAGCGCCACAATCAGGACTGCATACGACCGAGGCACACAGGGCCAACACCCGGCATCATGGTGTGGGGAGCGATCTCCTACACTGGCCGTACACCACTGGTGATCGTCGAGGGGACACTGAATAGTGCACGGTACATCCAAACCGTCATCGAACCCATCGTTCTACCATTCCTAGACCGGCAAGGGAACTTGCTGTTCCAACAGGACAATGCACGTCCGCATGTATCCCGTGCCACCCAACGTGCTCTAGAAGGTGTAAGTCAACTACCCTGGCCAGCAAGATCTCCGGATCTGTCCCCCATTGAGCATGTTTGGGACTGGATGAAGCGTCGTCTCACGCGGTCTGCACGTCCAGCACGAACGCTGGTCCAACTGAGGCGCCAGGTGGAAATGGCATGGGAAGCCGTTCCACAGGACTACATCCAGCATCTCTACGATCGTCTCCATGGGAGAATAGCAGCCTGCATTGCTGCGAAAGGTGGATATACACTGTACTAGTGCCGACATTGTGCATGCTCTGTTGCCTGTATCTATGTGCCTGTGGTTCTGTCAGTGTGATCATGTGATGTATCTGACCCCAGGAATGTGTCAATAAAGTTTCCCCTTCCTGGGACAATGAACTCACGGTGTTCTTATTTCAATTTCCAGGCGTGTACTTTCAGAAACGACTTCCTGACACTTAAATCTATACTAGATGTTAACAAATTTCTCTTCTTCAGAAACGATTTCCTTGCCATTGCCAGTCTACATTGTATATCCTATCTACTTCGACCATCATCAGTTATTTTACTCCCTAAATAGCAAAACTCCTTTACTACTTTAAGTGTCTCATGTCCTAATCTAATCCCCTCAGCATCACGCGATTTAATTTGACTACATTCCATTATCCTCGTTTTGCTTTTGCTGATGTTCATCTTATATCCTCCTTTCAAGACACTGTCCATTCCGTTCAACTGCTCTTCCAAGTCCTTTGCTGTCTCTGACAGAATTACAATGTCATCGGCGAACCTCAAAGTTTTTACTTCTTCTCCATGAATTTTAATACCTACTCCGAATTTTTCTTTTGTTTCCTTTACTGCTTGCTCAATATACAGATTGAATAACATCGGGGAGAGGCTACATCACTGTCTCACTCCTTTCCCAACCACTGCTTCCCTTTCATGCCCCTCGACTCTTATAACTGCCATCTGATTTCTGTACAAATTGTAAATAGCCTTTCGCTCCTTGTATTTTACCCCTGCCACCTTCAGAATTTGAAAGAGAGTATTCCAGTTAACGTTGTCAAAAGCTTTCTCTAAGTCTACAAATGCTGGAAACGTACGTTTGCCTTTTCTTAATCTTTCTTCTAAGATAAGTCGTAAGGTTAATATTGCCTCACGTGTTCCAACATTTCTACGGAATCCAAACTGATCTTCCCCGAGGTCCGTTTCTACCAGTTTTTCCATTCGTCTCTAAAGAATTCGCGTTAGTATTTTGCAGCTGTGGCTTATTAAACTGATAGTTCGGTAATTTTCACATCTGTCAACACCTGCTTTCTTTGGGATTGGAATTATTATATTCTTCTTGAAGTTTGTGGGTATTTAGCCTGTCTCATACATCTTGCTCACCAGATGGTAGAGTTTTGTCATGACTGGCTCTCCCAAGCCCATCAGTAGTTCTAATGGAATGTTGTCTACTCCCGGGGCCTTATTTCGACTCAGGTCTTTCAGTGCTCTGTCAAACTCTTCACGCAGTATCTTATCTCCCATTTCATCTTCATCTACATCCTCTTCCATTTCCATAATATTGTCCTCAAGTACATCGCCCTTGTATAAACCCTCTATATACTCCTTCCACCTTTCTGCCCTCTCTTCTTTGCTTAGAACTGGGTTTCCATCTGAGCTCTTGATATTCATGCAAGTGGTTCTCTTCTCTCCAAAGGTCTCTTTAATTTTCCTGTAGGCAGTATCTATCTCACCCCAAGTGAGACAAGTCTCTACATCCCTACATTTGTCCTCTAGCCATGCCTGCTTAGCCATTTTGCACTTCCTGTCGATCTCATTTTTGAGACGTTTGTATTCCTTTTTGCCTGCTTCATTTACTGCATTTTTATATTTTCTCCTTTCATCAATTAAATTCAATATTTCTTCTGTTACCCAAGGATTTCTATTAGCCCTCGTCTTTTTACCTACTTGATCCTCTGCTGCCTTCACTACTTCATCCCTCAGAGCTACCCATTCTTCTTCTACTGTATTTCTTTCCCCCATTCCTGTCAATTGTTCCCTTATGCTCTCCCTGAAACTCTCTACAACCTCTGGTTCTTTCAGTTTATCCAGGTCCCATCTCCTTAAATTCCCACCTTTTTGCAGTTTCTTCAGTTTCAATCTGCAGTTCATAACCAATAGATTGTGGTCAGAATCCACATCTGCCCCTGGAAATGTCTTACAATTTAAAACCTGGTTCCTAAATCTCTGTCTTACCATTATATAATCTATCTGATACCTTTTAGTATCTCCAGGATTCTTCTAGGTATACAACCTTCTTTTATGATTCTTGAACCAAGTGTTAGCTATGATTAAGTTATGCTCTGTGCAAAATTCTACAAGGCGGCTTCCTGTTTCATTTCTTCCCCCCAATCCATATTCACCTACTATGTTTCCTTCTCTCCCTTTTCCTACTGACGAATTCCAGTCACCAATGACTATTAAATTTTCGTCTCCCTTCACTACCTGAATAATTGCTTTTATCTCGTCATACATTTCATCAATTTCTTCATCATCTGCAGAGCTAGTTGGCATATAAACTTGTACTACTGTAGTAGGCATGGGCTTTGTGTCTATCTTGGCCACAATAATGCGTTCACTATGCTGTTTGTAGTAGCTAACCCGCACTCCTATTTTTTTATTCATTATTAAACCTACTCCTGCATTACCCCTATTTGATTTTGTATTTATAACCCTGTAATCACCTGACCAAAAGTCTTGTTCCTCCTGCCACCGAACTTCACTAATTCCCACTATATCTAACTTTAACCTATCCATTTCCCATTTTAAATTTTCTAACCTACCTGCCCGATTAAGGGATCTGACATTCCACGCTCCGATCCGTAGAATGCCAGTTTTCTTTCTCCTGATAACGACGTCCTCTTGAGTAGTCCCCGCCCGGAGATCCGAATGGGGGACTATTTTACCTCCGGAATATTTTACCCAAGAGGACGCCATCGTCATTTAATCATACAGTAAAGCTGCATGTCCTCGGAAAAAATTTTCAGGTAGTTTACGCTTGTTTAATATCACAAGATCTCATACGATCAGCGTGTTGTAAGCGGTGTGTATTTTTCTTCTCCATGTCTTATTTTCCACTACTTTTGTTTATCCACGACGTGAGGACGGTGAGCACCGGTCGTAAATTTTTAATCTGTTGAATTATATTGCTTTCAGCTACTGTGTATCTATTTCACTGTAGTTATATCCAAGTCATGAAGACTCATCGTGATTAAAACCACACATGGAAAATGTTGCCGTTACACATAACATCACGACTTGGATGTATTTGCACTGAAGGTAGCTGACATCGATCAGCATTAAACAGATTAAAACATTACGGGTGATGCTGCCCTTGCTCCTACCTTGGATACGTATTAAAATGTTCGAGGAGCACGCAGTTTCTGATGGAAAAATCCTTTTGCTATGTTAGGTTTTGTCGCAAATACCTACACAAGTGACCTGTTGCTTTGAAGTGGATTGGCTTATGTTATTCTACCATATCGTATTGGATGTACTTTATGCCTTATACACTACTGCCCATTAAAATTACTACACCAAGAATAAATGCAGATGATAAACGGGTATTCATTGGACAAATATATTGTACTACAACTGACATGTGACTACATTTTCACGCAATTTGGGTGCATAGATCCTGAGAAATCAGTATCCAGAACAACCACCTCTGGCCGTAATAACGGTCTTGATACGTGTGGGCATTGAGTCAAACAGAGCTTAGATGGCGTGTACAGGTACAGCTGCCCATGCAGCTTCAACACGATACCACAGTTCATCATGAGTAGTGACTGGCGTATTGCGAAGAGCCAGTTGCTCAGCACCCTTGACCAGACGTTTTCAATTGGTGAGAGATCTGGAGAATGTGCTGGCCAGGGCAGCAGTCTAACATGTTCTGTACCCAGAAAGGCCCGTACAGGACCTGCAACATGCGGTCGTGCATTATCCTGCTGAAATGTAGGGTTTCGCAGCGATCGAGTGAAGGGTAGAGCCACGGGTCGTAACACATCTGAAATGTAACGTCCACTGTTCAAAGTGCTGTCAATGCGAACAAGAGGTGACCGAGACGTGTAACCAATGGCACCCCATACGATCACGCCGGGCGATACGCCAGTATGGCGATGACGAATACACGCTTCCAATGTGCGTTCACCGCGATGTCGCCAAACACAGATGCGATCATCGTGATGCTGTAAACAGAACCAGGATTCATCCGAAAAAATGACGTTTTGCCATTCGTGCACCCAGGTTCGTCGTTGAGTACACCATCGCAGGCGCTCCTGTCTGTGATGCAGCGTCAAGAGTAACCGCAGCCATGGTCTCCGAGCTGATAGTCCATGTTGCTCCAAATGTCGCCGAACTGTTCCTGCAGATGGTTGTTGTCTTATAAACGTCCCCATCTGTTGACTCAGGGATCGAGACGTGGCTGCACGATACGTTACAGCCATGCGGATAAGATGCCTGTCATCTCGACTGCTGGTGATACGAGGGCGTTGGGATCCAGCACGGCGTTCCGTATTACCCTCCTCAACCCACTGATTCCATATTCTGCTAACAGTCATTGGATCTCGACCAACGCGAACAACAATGTCGCGATACGATAAACCGCAATCGCGATAGGCTACAATGCGACCTTTACCAAAGTCGGAAACATGATGGTACGCATTTCCCCTCCTTACACGAGGCATCACAACAACGTTTCACCAGGCAACGCCGGTCAACTGCTGTTTGTGTATGAGAAATCGGTTGGAAACTTTCCTCATGTCAGCACGTTGTAGTTGTCGCCACCGGCGCCAACCTTATGTGAATTTTCTCAAAAGCTAATCATTTGCATATCACAACATCTTCTTCCTGTCGGTTAAATTTCGCGGCTGAAGCACGTCATCTTCGTGGTGTAGCAACTTTAATGGCCAGTAGTTTACATTTCCTTGCCTTATATGATACGATATAGTTTACACTTGTGTTTATGGTGCTTTACTTCATGATAACCTACTTACATTATTCTCATTTGAGCATGAAGTTAATCTTTATTAGCATTTCAGTACAATATGTACTTAACATAGCTTTCTATTGAGAAGTATGTTAATATCCTTGGTGTTATACTAATACACCTTTCTGACTTTGCTGTGCCTTGCTATAAAGTTTTTGCTCAGATATACGTAGAGCTATGTCATCATGTTATATTATGCACATCTTCATGTATTCTATAATATTATTATACGTATTATTATATAGCAATTACCCCACATATTTCCCAGCGAAGATTTACATCACTGCACTTTTATGTTTTTAATTTGTTGAGATTTTTGTTCTTAAAGGATTACACTTGTATGTTTTTACTTTTAATTGCACTCCTGCAGTTAACGACTTTAAAAAAATTATTTGCACTCCAGACTGTTGCTTTACTGAGACCTTTTATCTTAGGTATTTGCTCTTGTATGTTCTTACGATGAAATCAGCCCTGTTGTCATCTGCATTACATAAAAAATATACACTCCATGTTTTTGGGGTTACGTGTCAAATACTCCTCCTTATGTGACAATTACTCTAAAGTGCATATCTATGTATTTACTGCGCTGAGGTACAACCTGGTTCACATCTATGTAGGCACTTTCCTCCACAGCAGAATATCACTTGTAATTCTTGTGAGTTCGAATCTGTCTACGGAAAAGGGGGATTTATACTTATCATGTTGAATTGCTCTTCTTCGTTGTTTCACCGGTGCCACTACATAATATATTCATTCTACACTATTACACATAATAGTCATGAATATTTATACCCCAATGCTTTAATATTCTGTAATGAATGCTTTATACATACTTTTCAGATTGATGCAATCTACTGAACCAATAATCTGCAAGTTACAGTTTACCAATGTTCATGATAATGTGGACAATCCTCCCTGTATTCCATTACTTCATTTTTCCAAAAGTTATACTGTAAAAGTTATACTGTAAAAAAAAGTTATACGTACTGTAAAAGTTATACTGCAAACTTACCTTATCCACTAGGCCAGGAGGTTATAACATGCAGTTGTTTATATTCGTATCATGTTCGGGCCATATCATCCGGTCCCCCGTTCCCATCCCCTTCTTTCAAGATGCCTGTCGTGCATGGTGGCTTGCGGATGCAAAGGACGTCTTGAATTGTGTGGTTTCGTTGTTGCTGGCAAGAACATGACACAACACGGAAATATACTGTAAAAAAGTAAATACCAAAACTTCCCTACACTGCCACCCAGTTGCACTATATACCTCGTTTAAGGTGGATCCATAATGTATGAAACATGTTGTGCAAACGTAAACGGATGTGCAAATCTGCATTTTTCTGTATATTGTGATTTTTAATAATTAACCGTCATCTGTGAGCGCTAGTATACGGACATGGCCATGTGCGCAATGTGCTTTTTAACTGTAAATGTTTTATTTCTGACAAGCTTTTACATAATGTGCTGTATTTTGTGCACCTCAGTTCCCATTTTCAATCGTTTTAATGCCACACAAAACTATTTTATGAAATACACTCCTGGAAATTGAAATAAGAACACCGTGAATTCATTGTCCCAGGAAGGGGAAACTTTATTGACACATTCCTGGGGTCAGATACATCACATGATCACACTGACAGAACCACAGGCACGTAGACACAGGCAACAGAGCATGCACAATGTCGGCACTAGTACAGTGTATATCCACCTTTCGCAGCAATGCAGGCTGCTATTCTCCCATGGAGACGATCGTAGAGATGCTGGATGTAGTCCTGTGGAACGGCTTGCCATGCCATTTCCACCTGGCGCCTCAGTTGGACCAGCGTTCGTGCTGGACGTGCAGACCGCGTGAGACGACGCTTCATCCAGTCCCAAACATGCTCAATGGGGGACAGATCCGGAGATCTTGCTGGCCAGGGTAGTTGACTTACACCTTCTAGAGCACGTTGGGTGGCACGGGATACATGCGGACGTGCATTGTCCTGTTGGAACAGCAAGTTCCCTTGCCGGTCTAGGAATGGTAGAACGATGGGTTCGATGACGGTTTGGATGTACCGTGCACTATTCAGTGTCCCCTCGACGATCACCAGTGGTGTACGGCCAGTGTAGGAGATCGCTCCCCACACCATGATGCCGGGTGTTGGCCCTGTGTACCTCGGTCGTATGCAGTCCTGATTGTGGCGCTCACCTGCACGACGCCAAACACGCATACGACCATCATTAGCACCAAGGCAGAAGCGACTCTCATCGCTGAAGACGACACGTCTCCATTCGTCCCTCCATTCACGCCTGTCGCGACACCACTGGAGGCGGGCTGCACGATGTTGGGGCGTGAGCGGAAGACGGCCTAACGGTGTGCGGGACCGTAGCCCAGCTTCATGGAGACGGTTGCGAATGGTCCTCGCCGATACCCCAGGAGCAACAGTGTCCCTAATTTGCTGGGAAGTGGCGGTGCGGTCCCCTACGGCACTGCGTAGGATCCTACGGTCTTGGCGTGCATCCGTGCGTCGCTGCGGTCCGGTCCCAGGTCGACGGGCACGTGCACCTTCCGCCGACCACTGGCGACAACATCGATGTACTGTGGAGACCTCACGCCCCACGTGTTGAGCAATTCGGCGGTACGTCCACCCGGCCTCCCGCATGCCCACTATACGCCCTCGCTCAAAGTCCGTCAACTGCACATACGGTTCACGTCCACGCTGTCGCGGCATGCTACCAGTGTTAAAGACTGCGATGGAGCTCCGTATGCCACGGCAAACTGGCTGACACTGACGGCGGCGGTGCACAAATGCTGCGCAGCTAGCGCCATTCGACGACCAACACCGCGGTTCCTGGTGTGTCCGCTGTGCCGTGCGTGTGATCATTGCTTGTACAGCCCTCTCGCAGTGTCCGGAGCAAGTATGGTGGGTCTGACACACCGGTGTCAATGTGTTCTTTTTTCCATTTCCAGGAGTGTATTACGTCATATATCATGACAGGAGATGTATTCCATGTATATGCATTATGTTACTAACCAGAAGAAGACAGGCATATTTTTCGAAAACGGTTGTCAAAAACGAATTTTTTTTACCAAGTTTTGAGGCTTGGTTTGCTTTCAGTACTAGATTCAGCATTAGATCCGACAGTGGCTCAATTAACCTTAGAAAAGGACACGTCTCTAAATGGTAAACTTCCCAGAAGAATTTATACAAGAGCTAAAACCCATCGCTTATAGCCGGCCGGAGTGGCCGAGCGGTTCTAGGCGCTTCAGTCGGGAACCGCGCGACCGCTACGGTCGCAGGTTCGAATCCTGCCTCGGCATGGATGTGTGTGATGTCCTTAGGTTAGTTAGTTTTAAGTAGTTCTAAGTTCTAGGGGACTGATGATCTCAGATGTTGAGTCCCATAGTGCTCAGAGCCATTTGAACCATTTCTTGACCTATCGCTTATACCTCATAAACGCTAATTACACTCAAATTGACTGGATTAAAACATAATTTACAGGTTGAAGAAGCTCTATGTCTTTTGCAGGGCACAAAATTCAGTTAAGTCACGGATCATGAACGCTTACTGCTTTCTGATCCAACAAATTTTTTTCAATTGAGATAAAAGTACTTGAAGACTATAGGAACGTGCAGTATTTGTAAACGATTATATTTATAAAATGTAGTATAGAAGAATTAGTAAGTTTACTGATAATGATTCAATATAAAATCGACAATAGATCCAACCCCGGATTTTGATATTCAGTAAATGATGTGTTTTCAGTTAGACACAGACTTGAAAAACTCACTTGATGGGTTTCCCGAGATTGCCCATGCCGTAGCGCGGTAACAATCTGTCGAATAAACCTGCGCAGAGCAATATTCTGCTCAATGTAATATGTATTTTTATGTTTACATACGTATGCCCTTACGACATTAAAGTTATTTCAAATCGTTGGAAAGTATGGAGCATAGTATTCGTTCACATTTACTACTAGAACAACTATATATTTAAATGACGACCACACATTTGTGTACACCCACAGGGGGTAATGGTGTAAATTTAAAACAGTAAGAGGAATGACTCATCGCTGGAATCAACTAATCGTTATTTAAATGACAATGATTGTATAACTACGAATGTGGAAAGCAGAACTGTCTTTTAATACAGCGCTGTCTCACTGCGAGATAATGTGCTTCGTGCAGCAGAGTATAATTCAGATGCCTTCCCTGGCAACGCGAGAAGGCGAGGAAAGCGGGCCAAGCCATAACAGACGGGAGGAATTTCAATAAAGGAGGTTCGCTGATATCGCAGTACTACAGCCGCACCAGTGAGCTGGTTACTTCACACTATGGTCATACCAGGCAATCCAAGATGGGAAAATACGGACACAGCAGAAAGACGGAGCGTCTACGACTCAGATCGCCTGATTTCACCATGTCCAGTCTGCAGCTCTGTTATGGGGTGAGGTGAAAAAACAAGTATGGTAGCGTAACAAGCGTGAGCCAATTCAGTATAAATATTGCTCGTTTTCAGTAGAGGTACGCACAGTTCGCTGACGGCCTGAATCGAGGAGGTGCCTATGTCGCTCTGGTGTCTACTCACATAGCAATTTACCTGCTTCCATGTCGCTGCACGTCGTACCCTGGGGCACACTGGACTCGCATTCGGGAGGACGACGGTCCCGTCTCCAGCCATCCTGATTTAGGTTTTCCGTGATTTCCCTAAATCGCTTCAGGCAAATGCCGGGATGGTTCCTTTGAAAGGGCACGGCCGATTTCCTTCCCAATCCTTCCCTAAAACCGAGCTTGCGCTCCGTCTCTAATGACCTCGTTGTCGACGGGACGTTAAACACTAACCACCACCATCATCGTACCCTGGGGGCTTGGATGCTATTAGCCGCAGCGCCACCCTTTCATGCTGAGTCTGATGTCGAGAACTGATGCACCTGCGACCAGCGGTCCATTTGGTGGCCTCCGGCACGAGCCTGGATGTGCAGCCAGTCTTCCAGCATAGCAAGGGTGAACAGCCTCCTTGCTGCTCGCCTCTGCTGGTGTAAGCAGACTCCCTTGCTACTAGCTGCCTCTCCTGTCTAAAGCAGCAGCGTGAATCGGCACGCCACGGAATACCGTGTGCAGGACTGTCCAGCCGCCACCACGCAGAGTAGCTGACGTATGGTGAATGACCTGCCACCTCAGCGGATTTGACTAGTTGCCTAGGTATGCTGCCAGCACCTTCCTGGCTGGCCATTCGCTGCTACTACCTGTTGCCACAGACAGTCTGGAACGTCGCTGCGTCATCTGTGAATTGTTGTACAATAAATATTTTGTTTGCTACTGCCCATCGTTCGTCAGACAGGTTCTGTGGTGTCACCGCCGGACACCACACTTGCTAGGTGGTAGCTTAAATCGGCCGCGGTCCATTAGTACATGTCGGACCCGCGTGTCGCCACTGTCAGGATCGCAGACCGAGCGCCACCACAAGGCAGGTCTCGAGAGACGTACGAGCACTCGCCCCAGTTGTACGACGACGTTGCTAGCGACTACACTGACGAAGCCTTTCTCTCATTTGCCGAGAGACAGTTAGAATAGCCTTCAGCTAAGTCCATGGCTACGACCTAGCAAGGCGCCATTTGTACCATTGCATGTATCTCAAGATAGTCTCACTTGTATCATCAAGAATGCTGTATACCAAAGGACGATATAAAAGTTAAGTGTTCTGGTAGCTACGTTCTTTTCTTTATCACATTCATTACGAATCCTGTTCCAGACTTCGCGCCAGTCGGCGTGTGTGTACGTGTGCCCTTTCGGCTACCCGTCTCTGTGGACTGGCTGCCTTGTCAGTCCACTACAGGTTCACCAAGCAACTACTCAGCCACGTCAAGGAGTGGTAGTCCATTAGCATCCTACTCTCGGCCTGCCGCTGAAACCACTCAACGTTCAACGTAACGTCTGCTAACCCCCCTTCCCATTCGTTAAATCTGGTGACAGAAGTGTTGGCATCTGGTACGATTGCAGCTGGTTGCAGAAATGGTCATTGAGTCCAGGACCGTACATTCAGCCGCAGCGTACAGTACATCAGTGAGTGACTCTTTTGTTTTCGACCTATTTGTTTTTTGGTGTACACCACAGTTAGTAAGCAGGATATTCGTAGAAATTCGAGACAAACACTTGTGAGGTCGCAAGAACCTGCTGATCTCTAGTAATTTAGACGTAACTGCAGGAGGTTCTACACTACTAGCCATTAAAATTGCTACACCAAGAAGAAATGCAGATGATAAACGGGTATTCATTGGACAAATATACACTCCTGGAAATGGAAAAAAGAACACATTGACACCGGTGTGTCAGACCCACCATACTTGCTCCGGACACTGCGACAGGGCTGTACAAGCAATGATCACACGCACGGCACAGCAGACACACCAGGAACCGCGGTGTTGGCCGTCGAATGGCGCTAGCTGCGCAGCATTTGTGCACCGCCGCCGTCAGTGTCAGCCAGTTTGCCGTGGCATACGGAGCTCTATCGCAGTCTTTAACACTGGTAGCATGCCGCGACAGCGTGGACGTGAACCGTATGTGCAGTTGACGGACTTTGAGCGAGGGCGTATAGTGGGCATGCGGGAGGCCGGGTGGACGTACCGCCGAATTGCTCAACACGTGGGGCGTGAGGTCTCCACAGTACATCGATGTTGTCGCCAGTGGTCGACGGAAGGTGCACGTGCCCGTCGACCTGGGACCGGACCGCAGCGACGCACGGATGCACGCCAAGACCGTAGGATCCTACGCAGTGCCGTAGGGGACCGCACCGCCACTTCCCAGAAAATTACGGACACTGTTGCTCCTGGGGTATCGGCGAGGACCATTCGCAACCGTCTCCATGAAGCTGGGCTACGGTCCCGCACACCGTTAGGCCGTCTTCCGCTCACGCCCCAACATCGTGCAGCCCGCCTCCAGTGGTGTCGCGACAGGCGTGAATGGAGGGACGAATGGAGACGTGTCGTCTTCAGCGATGAGAGTCGCTTCTGCCTTGGTGCCAATGATGGTCGTATGCGTGTTTGGCGCCGTGCAGGTGAGCGCCACAATCAGGACTGCATACGACCGAGGCACACAGGGCCAACACCCGGCATCATGGTGTGGGGAGCGACCTCCTACACTGGCCGTACACCACTGGTGATCGTCGAGGGGACACTGAATAGTGCACGGTACATCCAAACCGTCATCGAACCCATCGTTCTACCATTCCTAGACCGGCAAGGGAACTTGCTGTTCCAACAGGACAATGCACGTCCGCATGTATCCCGTGCCACCCAACGTGCTCTAGAAGGTGTAAGTCAACTACCCTGGCCAGCAAGATCTCCGGATCTGTCCCCCATTGAGCATGTTTGGGACTGGATGAAGCGTCGTCTCACGCGGTCTGCACGTCCAGCACGAACGCTGGTCCAACTGAGGCGCCAGGTGGAAATGGCATGGGAAGCCGTTCCACAGGACTACATCCAGCATCTCTACGATCGTCTCCATGGGAGAATAGCAGCCTGCATAGCTGCGAAAGGTGGATATACACTGTACTAGTGCCGACATTGTGCATGCTCTGTTGCCTGTGTCTATGTGCCTGTGGTTCTGTCAGTGTGATCATGTGATGTATCTGACCCCAGGAATGTGTCAATAAAGTTTCCCCTTCCTGGGACAATGAATTCACGGTGTTCTTATTTCAATTTCCAGGAGTGTATTATACTAGAACTGACATGTGATTACATTTTCACGCCATTTGGGTGCATAGATCCTGAGAAATCAGTACCCAGAACAACCACCTCTGGCCGTAATAACGGCCTTGATATGCCTGGACATTGAGTCAAACAGAGCTTGGATGGCGCGTACAGGTACAGCTGCCCATGCAGCTTCAACACGATACCACAGTTCATCAAGAGTAATGACTGGCGTATTGTGTCGAGCCAGTTGCTCGGCCACCATTGACCAGATGTTTTCAATTGGTGAGAGATCTGGAGAATGTGCTGGCCAGGGCACCAATCGAACATTTTCTGTATCCAGAAAGGCCCGTAGAGGACCTGTAACATGTGGTCGTGCATTAACCTGTTGAAATGTAGGGTTTCGCAGGGATCGAATGAAGGGTAGAGCCACGGGTCGTAACACATATGAAATGTAACGTCCACTGTTCAAAGTGCCGTCAATGCGAGCAAGAGGTGACCGAGACGTGTAACCAATGCACCTCATACCATCACGCCGGGTGATATGCCAGTATGGCGATGACGAATACACGCTTCCAATGTGCGTTCACCGCGATGTCGCCAAACACGGATGAGACCATCATGATGCTGTAAACAGAACCTGGATTCATCCGAAAAAATGACGTTTTGCCATTCGTCGTTGAGTACACCATCGCAGGCGCTCCTGTCTGTGATGCAGCGTCAAGAGTAACCGCAGCCATGGTCTCCGAGCTGATAGTCCATGCTGCTGCAAACATCGTCGAACTGTTCGTGCAGATGGTTGTTGTCTTGCAAACGTCCCCATCTGTTGACTCAGGGATCGAGACGTGGCTGCACGATCCGTTACAACCATGCGGATAAGTTGCCTGTCATCTCGACTGCTAGTGATGCGAGGCCGTTGGGATCCAGCACGGCGTTCCATATTACCCTCCTGAACCTACCGATTCCATATTCTGCTAACAGTCATTGGATCTCGAGAAACGCGAGCAGCAGTGTCGCGATACGATAAACCGCAATCGCGATAGGCTACAATGCGACCTTTATCAAAGTCGGAACGTGATGGTACGCATTTCTCCTCCTTACAGGAGGTATCACAGCAACGTTTCACCAGGCCACGCCGGTCAACTGCTCTTTGTGTATGAGAAATCGGTTGGAAACTTTCTTCATATCAGCACGTTGTAGGTGTCGCCACCGGCGCCAACTTTGTGTGGATGCTCTGAATAGCTAATCATTTGCATGTCACAGCTTCTTCTTCCTTTCGGTTAAATTTCGCGTGTATAGCATGTCATCTTTGTGGTGTAGCAATTGTAATGGCCAGTAGTGTAGTTCGTAGTGGCTCAGAGCGCACACCCCTGTCGTCCGCAACTGATCTTGAGAAAGCTTTAATGAAAGCCGTGCATCTATCTGTTGTGTGTCGAATACTTTTGTGAATGTAAACTTACTGTTTATTATGAAACGCAGATATTACGTGCTGAAGTTCTTCGTTCTTAAGGTAAATGCTCCTTTTATTATGATGAGTACAGCTTTTGATTTCTGTTCGTTGAATCGGTGTTTGTGTTATCGACCCACCACGCGATTTGTTGTGCAATTGTGTTTGTAGATGTTCTCAGTTTCCAGAGTGGTCCTTTCTTTAATTAGTAGAATTGGATGGTCCGCAAAAGCAATTACAAGAGAGTGCTTTGTGTAAGCCAGGCTAAGTAATCAGTCGTATAACATATTCCATGGATCTGGAATTACATCGTCCGCAGAAGCAATTACAAGAGAGTGCCTTGAGTAACCCTAGCAAAGTAATCAATTTTATAGCATATTCTATAGATCTGGACCACAAATAGACACTTGTGGATATCTGTTGGTTTTTGTTCCTCTTAGGGTTGCTAATAGTTAATGTTGCGGTGCTGTGTCTGAAGTAAAGTTTTACATACTCCCAGGACGTTCGGATTCACGCAACATTTTTAAAATGCTAGGCTACCAAGATCCGTCGAGGGTCCCTTGTACATCTAGATCCACCATGATTACGCAAATATTGACTGTGAGATTGTTGTCTACTTTTTTTTTTTACTACCGTTAACTCATCAGTCGTGCTTTCTTGTGGCGTGGCAACGTATTCATTTTTATGTAGTAGATCCTTGGAGTAGATGAACTGCATTATTTGATTTATTAACAGCTTTTTCAGTATCTTTTCTGTGTGTAGAACACTTATTGGGCGGAACGTGTTGATTTCTATGCTATCGTTATTATTTAAGCGCATTTCCACAGCTTCAGAAAGATTGGGTTTTGAGGCAACGATTGTGGACTGTTGTAACAAACTGAGGAAACATGCTGAATATTCTAGGTAAAATTATACTATGAATGTCATTTTCTCATGGCGTCCTTTGGGATTCATATGTCTAAGTACTTCACGAATTTCGAGTCGCATGAAATCCTCATCGTCATATGTTCTTCCAGCTTTAGCAGTAAATTGGCAAACCGATCTGTGGTATTCGTTATCTTCTCCTCCTTTACGTACTGGTATGATGTAGTCTACCATGCAGTTCAACATACTTTCTAAGTTTAATGGCCCCGTAGCGGCTTGTCTTTGTAGAGTCGTCATGGAAGAGCTATGCCTTACTTCACCTTTCCAGACTTGAAACTACAATATTTCCTCGAGTATTGTAGTTTTTCTTCACGAACTGTCTCTATATATTCTTTCTTCCACTTAAGATATAGCTGTCTACGGTTAGTTCTTTGTTAAAACCGCCTCCCAGCATTGCCTTTTTTCCTCTTGATTGAGAAATAGGCTGTTCACCGTGGAATTGACCACCTTTCAGGCTCAGTTCGTAATGGTTCTTTTGCTACGAAGGTCTTCATGCATGCCATACCAACAATTGTTTCGTAGTCTGTCACGAATCTCTCAATGTCAGTTTCTTGTTCCACCAACCTATTCAGTCCTGTGTCCATGATTTTAAAGTCATTTTGCAGTTGGATTTAAGTTTTTGTTTAAATATGTTCTTCAAAATCGTTAAAAGTTTCTCATTGACTATGCACTTAATACCGTCTGAATCACTGACGCTGTGATGTAGTGACGGTGATCCTATAATAAAAGTCATAAATCTACAATCCGAGCAACTTTCTTTGTCTCAGTGTTTCCAATCATTCAATGATCGTGCGAGACAGTCAGTAGTTAATCTGTATTTCGTTTTCCAGTACTGCCTTCAAACGTAGTAATGTTTCGCTGTTCGTTCATGTTAAAAAAATTATTAACACTAAGATATGCTCCCCCTGATACAGCAATTTTATCGTATCGCATTTTTGACTGAAAGCTTAAAACTATGTCTAATTTCTCGAAGTCAATATTTATATCTCATGTTATGTCCAAATACTTACTGGCTGGTTGAAAATTATAAGACCCTTCGGTGAGATCTAAGACCACCGTGTCTTCATCTGAAAGTTAATGCAGATTATGACATATATTAATTTGTTGGAAACGATCATTGATGCTCTGTACCTAGAATTTTGTACCCTAAATACTAGATTCTTCCTATTCCAACGACATAATTTTTTAAACAGTAGGGTTCTCGGAAAAATATTGCCGCGAACTAAATTGTGCTGCAAGACAAATTGCATAACATTGTTTGTAGGCGCTCGAAAATGCTGCAGAGTTACTTGCATATAGGGAATGTATTGTCGAGGGTTCCGTGTAGTGCTTGAAGAAATTGTGTTACATTTGGTGGAGCTCAGCCGGTTAATCATTTGTGTTTTGTTGTTGTTTTATGATAGAAGCTATGTCCACGCAATTCTGCATCGTGTTTCCCTTTCTAACACTAGTGAACTCTTGTAATTTGTTTCGTCTTTTTGTCCTTTTCTAGACGAGGATTTTTCCAGTCATTTGCCTCAAGCGTTCGTAATGCTCTGTATATTTTTGGCGATGGATAACAATTTTTTACATATTCTGATTGCCTTCACGAACGATTTGACTTGTTCTGCTGACAAAGGGTCTTCGTCAGGTTATTCAGGGGGCACAGCGGGCTCGATGTTCTACAGTTGTAGACTGGAGGGGGCTATGGTTCGACTCTGCAGAACAGAAGACTTAGTCTGCCCCACATAAGCTTGATTCAAACTGAAAATGATCCCTAGATAGTGAGAGAGACATTGAAACTGACTGCGGATAACTGACTGACAAACACCTTTTGCTGTCGATTGTAACGCAGGAACTTTGATCATGAAAGTGCGATAGACGTACTCCTATCTCCACAAGCGTCAAATGTGTGCGCCTCGCTAATTCGCTCCACAGCACCACTTGGTTATGACCGCAAGACCCTGTCATCCCTTGCATATAACACTTCCTTCCAGCCACAGATGGCCACAGCTAAGCAGCAGTTGACAGTCTTTTTGAAAATTATAGTAATCATAAGACTGCATCTTCAGTCATACGCAAAGGACTCACTGGGTAATCGAGATATCGCAAGTTCAAACTCTACAAAGAATACAGAAAATTTGAAGATATCCTCGGATTCTCGAATAGAGACCAGCGTGATCGAGCTCGCCATAAGGTTCCGCCACCTTGACTCAGCTGCGACGGAAAATACTACAAGTTTTGACGAAAGCAGCCATCATTCTGATATGGTATACGTGGTATCGACGCAGCCGCGGCCTCTTCAATCTTCTCCACCAGTCCTCTAAAATATTTCTCAATATACCCGATTAATTACATGAGGACTTTCCACATTTTTCGCCTCATGAGGCTATTCACATTCTTAATATTCCAAAGTTAAGGACTAGTCCTTAGGTAATGACAATTCCCTAAGCATCAATACTGAAAATACATAGGCAAGTCACTGGAGCAATCTGTCTCGCAAAACCTCCCCACTTCCGACTGAACTTGCTCCGATCCCGATGTTTTAGTAGAGTATCCGTCATTCAGAATTATCAGATTGTGTTCGTATACAGCCGTGAGCAGGAGACCACCTTCCCAGTCTGTTTTAGAATTTCCACACGTCACCCTAAAGTCGTACGTGGTAATTAATGTATATGTGATCTTATTACTCAATTTAAAAAAAGATGTTCAATGCTAAGAGCGTTCAGTAGAGCTGCTAAAACGAAAAGAAAACACAGTGAAAAATTACATACGTATAAGTTCAACCAAAACTGAAAATTATAGTTCTTTTCTTTTGGCTGCTGATGTACCAAATGAAGAGAACAAATGCAGTTGCAAAATATACACCACATACAGTAACAAAATATCAACATTTAGGCTATCACACAGATCTTGTGTGAATTTATCGTGAGTGGAGTAAAATATAACAATAACAATTCCGAACAGTCTTGAGATAAAACTACATATTACAGACGATAATAAGGCAACCAGGAGCAGATTACTAAAATACATGGGACAAAACAGATAAAACTAAACTTTATCCACATAACATAGCCTAATTACGTCAGATAAAAGAATATTATCTTCCGACAATTTCCTAGTCATTACCGCTAGAACCGAACGCGGCAGCTGCTTTGTTGAGCTTATTAATACACAAAACCACCGTAACCTCAGTCAGCTCTTTACAGCAATTATGGATCACCTGTCATGAGTGGCGCAGTGGTTAGACACTGGACTCGCATTCGGGAGGACGACGGTTCAATCCCGCGTCCGGCCATCCTGATTTAGGTTTTCCGTGATTTCCCTAAATCGCTTCAGGCAAATGCCGGGATGGTTCCTTTCAAAGGGCACGGCCGACTTCCTTCCCTAATCCGATGAGACCGATGACCTCGCTGTCTGGTCTCCTTCCCCAAACCAACCAACCAACCAACCTGTCATGAAGTCACATTTTTTATCTCAGATAATTACATGAAGCAGTCCATTATTTGACGATTTCTTGTTATTGGATGCAAGGCACGTGTTTTAGTGATATTTTTATTGATTAACGGCTCCATAGTGTGCTGTGTACACAACGACCATATATGTGAAATTAGAAGGAAGGTCAGCGTTGGGCGTAATTTTGATGGTTTATTGACAGCAAAATCGATTTTCAATCACATAGTGATCATCTTCAGTGCTGTAGTGTACAAATTAAATTCGTGGGCACTGGTGTCAAGTTATTATCAGTAACCAAAGCTATGAAACGTTCACAATAATGATATTTTTCTCAGCACTAGATGCCGCAGGTGAAGGGCTGCCACAGAACTACTTTGGAAATAGTAAAGAACTACACTAATGAGTCAAAAGGTTATGACCACGGCCCATAGCGAGATTAACTGCCACCTAATGATGATGCAAGCACGTGACACGCTAAGGAAAGTACACTGTCAAAACCCTTAATAACCAACTTTTGCACGCGGACCACTGTGAGACTTTGCCGAAAAAGACTCAGTAAGGTTCCGCAAGGTACCGACAGGGGTCTGGAGCCATGCCGACTCCACTGCCGTGGCCAGATGTGTTAGGTTTCTCGGTTGAGAATACATGGCGTGAACAGAAGACGGATCGAGGTCCATAGATTCCCGATTGGGTTTAAATCCGGGGAGTGTGGTGGCTAGGGGAGAACGGTAAACTCATCCTGGTGCTCTTCGAACTACGCATGTTCACTGTGAGCTGTGTGACACGTTGTCTTGTCCTGCTGATAGACGCCATCGTGCCGAGGAAAAACAAACTGCTTGTAGGGGTGGACATGGTCCCCAGCGACAGATGCATGCTTGCGTTGATCCATTGTGCCTTTGAGAATAGAGATCACTCAGAAAATGCCACAAAAACATTTCCCAGGCCACAACGCTCCCTCCTTCGCTTTCAGACGTTTTGCGCCTTACCCGCCAACGGCCATCTGTCAGATGGAGCATAAAACGTGCCTCATATGAAAAGGCCATCTTTCGCCACTCTTTGGACGTCCGGTTGGGGTACTGGTACGCAAATTCCCGCCTTTGCCACCGATGGACAGCAGTCAGCAGATTGCCATGACAAGGTGCCTGAGAACCGAAACGGTGAAGCTGTTTAGCTGTTGGCATGCTAATGTTTTGAAAGTTGTTAAAGCACGGTGTAACCACGTAGTTTACAATAGTTAGACGTCAGAGCCGAATCACAGATCATGGGGGTCAGAGGTTTGCCTGTTCTGTAAAGCAAGGAAGGTGGCGATATCTGGCAGATCTGACGGCAGAGTACAATTCTGGTGCAGGCACAAATGTTTTGGAACACCATCCAGCGCACTTTGTTGGAACTGAATCTCCGTCACAGATGATCCCTACATGTTCCCATTTTATTTTGTTCTCCCCTAATAATTTCGAAAATTCGATGTAATAGGCTCACGCCGGTGCAGAGTCGGAGAGTACACCATCTAATCAGAGTTATCTAGGCACCTGTATGTTATGCTGAATTGACCACTCTACGTCACGAGAGGCGAATCTGACGGTATAAATGGAAGTGGCGAGTATTGGAGGTATTAGCGACCATAATGTTGTTGTGGCTTCTATGCCAGTGGAAGTTGCAAAAAAATAAATAAATAAATAAACAGCGTAAGCAAAGCAAATAAACGTGTCATTAATGAATATCTTCATAGTCAGTTCGAAGCATTCACCGCGGGACACAAAGATATTGAGCATCTTTGGTCAGAATTTAAAGGTATTGTCCACCATGTGCTAGAGAAGTACGTGCCTAGCAAAAACACAGGGGAGGGAAAGGATCCACCTTGGTACAACAAACATATTAGGAAGTTGCTGAGAAAGCAGAGAATTTTGCACAGTCGTTTCAAACGTAGTCACTGCCCCGCTGACAATCAGAAATTATGCGAAATGAAAGCAGCTGTCAGAAGGACGATGAGAGATTCTTTTAACGAATTTGAAAGCAATATTTTATCTGCAGATTCTAAAAATAACCCCAAAAAATTTTGGTCGTACGTAAAATCTATGAACGCTACAAATAATTCAATACTTTCTCTTGCTGACAGTACGGGTAATGTAACTGATGATGATAAACAGAAGGCCGAAATTCTAAACCTAGCTTTCAAAAACGCGTTTACGGTAGAGGCCTGCAGCAGCATTCCCCCTTTCAATTATCGAACAAACGCAAGGATGGCTGACATAGTGTTTAGTGTTTTCTAACAGACAGTAAACATTATGTCGTCCTGAATGGGGTGACATCAACAGAAACAAGCGTAACTTCAGGTGTGCCCCAGGGCAGCGTAATAGGGCCGCTGCTTTTTACGACTTACATAAACGCTCTGGTTGATGGTATTGACAGTGGCATTAGACTGTTTGCCGATGATGCTGTAGTCTACAGGAAAGTAGTATCACACGAAAGTTTGGAACAAATCAAAGGGGATTTGCAGAAAATAAAATCACAAGAAAGTATCTGAAGGGATCACTCTTGAGATCTAAAGTACTACCAGCAATCCAGGTAGCGCAATGACTGTGCGTGCGGTGTTAAAATGAGTGGAATACAATATTCGAACAGCTCCTCATAAGCCACACGTTTCTGTAGTCAGTGCCGAGCGACGATTGAGGCGGTGTAAAGATCGATGCCACTAGGCAGTAGATGACTGGAAACGAGTGATTCGGAGTAATGACTCACACTACGCACTGTGGCAATGCGATGAAGGGGTGCTAACAGGGAAATACGGAGGCGGCGATGTGAGGTACTGGGGGTGTTTCTCGTGGTTTTGGTGTGGTACCATTAGTCAGCTACAGAAAACGCTAAATTCGGGAGGATATGAACACATTTTACAGCATTGTGCCTTGTGTACAGTAGAGGAACTGTTCAGAGGCAATGATTGTTTATGACAATGCACATTGTTGTTAATTAGCATCTATGATGCAGTAGTTTGTGGTCATTAACGTTTCTGAGATAGGATGGCCTGCCCAGAGCCTCGACCTGAACCCAATGGAACATCTTTGGGATGAGTTAGTACGCCGACTTCGCTCCAGGTCTCAGCACCCAACGTCACTACATTCTCTAGTATCGGCTACTGAGGAAGAATGAGCTACCATTCCTCCACAGACATTCAGACACCTCATTTAAAGTTCCCTCAGCAGAGTTAAAGACGTCATGAAGGCGAGTGCTGTACACACCGCAAATTAATGTCCACTTTGAATCAAACAGTGCATTTTCTAGTGTCACTTTCTGGCCTCCATCCTTTAGTTATGGAAGAAATAAAAGTCGATGATCTGTGGCCGCCACGCTTAGACAGCATCATTTCGATCATTGGACACAGATCAGTGGATTATGTGCAGGAAGCAGAGCCGTCTAGAGATTTTCTGGCGACGTGACGGCAGGTGGTGCGACTAATGGTGGCGTTCCTAGCCACCAATGCTGCGTTGGCAGAAAGGAGACAGTAACAAAAACTGGTCATATTGTTAAACTGAAGAGCCAAAGAAACTGGTTCACCTGCCTAATATCGTGTAGGGCCACCGCGAGCACGCAGAAGTGCCGCAACACGACGTGGCGTGGACTCGACTAATGTCTGAAGTAGTGCTGGAGGAAACTGACTACATCAATCCTGCAGGGCTGTCCATAAATCCGTAAGAGTATGAGGGGGTGGAGATCTCTTCTGAACAGCAGTTGCAAGGCATTCCAGATATGCTCAATAATGTTCATATCTGGGGAGCTTCATGGCCAGTCGAAGTGTTTAATCTCAGAAGAGCGTTCCTGGAGCCACTCTATAGCAATTCTGGACGTGTGGGGTGTCGCATTGTCCTGCTGGAATTGCCCATGTCCGTCGGAATGCACAATGGACACGAATGGATTCAGTTTACGTACGTGTCACTTGTCAGAGTCGTATCTAAATGTATCAGGGGTCTCATGCTGACCCTGCTGACAAGCAGAAACGACAGCAACATGTTTCCAGTCATCAACAGACCACTGTCGGTGTTGACAGGCCCAGGTGAGGCGTAAACCTTTGTGTCCTGCAGTTATTAAGGGTACACGAGTGGACCTTCGACTCCGAAAACTTTGGTTGATGATGTTTGGTTGAATGCTTCGTATGGTGACACTTGTTGATGGCCCAGCATTGAAATTTGCAGCAATTAGCGGAAGGGTTGTACTTTTGTCTCGTTGAGGGTTGGGTTGTTTTGGGGGAGCAGACCAGACAGCGCGGTCATCGGTCTCATCGGATTAGGAAAGGACGGGGAAGGAAGTCGGCCGTGCACTTTCGAAGAAACCATCCCGGCATTTGCCTGGAGCGATTTACGGGAATCACGGAAAACCTAAATCAGGATGGCAGGACACGAGATTGAACCGTCGTCCTCCCGAATGCGAGTCCAGTGTGCTAGCCACAGCGCCACCTCGCTAGGTTGTCTCGTTGAACGGTTCCCTTCAGTCGTCGTTGGTCCCGTTCTTGCAGGATCCGTTTCCAGCCGCAGCGATGTCGGAGATTTGATGTTTTACCGGATTCCTGATATTCACGGTACACTTGTGAAATGGTCGTAGGGCGAAAATCCCCACTTCGGATATGCTGTGTCTCATCGCTCGTGCGCCCACTATAACACAACGTTGAAACTCACCTAAATCCGATAACCTGCCATTGTTGAAGCAGTAACAGATCTAACAAGTGCTCCAGACACTTGTTGTCTTACATAGGTGTTGCCGACCGCAGCGCCGTATTCTGACCGTTTACATATCTCTTTATTTGCATACGAATGCGTATTCCAGTTTCTCTGGCGCTTCAGTGTATTTATCTTGTTGTGGATAGTGCGCTAAATGACTTTCTGAACATACGGTGCTACAACGCAACTCGTACCCATAATACTTTTCTTGCTCACACATAATGGCTCTATGTGAACCCCCAAAGACATCTGCTTCCAATTGCTCATGTACTGATCATCAACATTGATAATTTGATCTCAGTATACTCACAGTTTTTTACTTTTTGTGAATATTTTGATAATGGACCTATGACTTTAGATATGTCATCACTGAGTAATTTGGCTTCCGATATTAGATACATTCGGCCATCGCTACGCTTGGAATTGAAGTTGAGGTATATTTCCGGCGTATACAAAAAAAAAAAAGCCAGATAACAATCGAGCCGATCACTTATTTCATTCATGCAGATTACTCGTTCGTAAAGTTACTTTTTAGATTCGTTAACACCGTCAGTACCAAGCAGATGAGCGAATACCAGCATTAATTGCGATAAGACAGGTGCTACAAGATTCATGATTTCGCATTCTACCTGAAATGTCAGGGTCCAGTCTGCTGTCAATGTATACCGCCTTAGCATAAAAAGAAGGAGAATGCTCAAATTTTTAAGGAACTGTTTGTCATGCTGTATCAATGCTAGACCTTTTTAGGACATTAGTAAGATGGAACAACCTCCGTTAAAATCGGTCATCTAAGCGACAGAGGAAGAGCAGACTTCTATGGCGAGCGCAGATTTTTCAAGGCAGCAATGACGGATCTACCTTATGGCCTTACGGAAAGCAGCAGTACAAACGGTTTGAGCGATATAAGAAAGTAATGAGGACGTGTGTGACACAACTTTGAATGCGATCACCATAAACTGAACATGCGGCGAGGTTATAATTAAAGTGCACGGAGTTCTAGTGTGGGCTGTAATTATCGTATGGCAGCGAAACTAGACAGATATGCTAATGCGTTAATGTGGAACCGCTTTACGCTGGAAAAAAATTAGTTACAACTGTGGCCACCAGGTGCAGATCTGGCGCTGTACACCGCTTGTATGACGGTATGACATCCACGCTGCCATTTGACAGACCATAACATGAGTGGACCGTATGACAATCGAGAAGAGAGACCGTGCGCTGTTAGTGAAACTGTTTTATGTGAACGGCAGCAATTACAGTGCTGTACTGCGAGAAAGGTCTGAGGAGGGGCCCGACGTCATTAAGTGGTTTAAAGAAGATGAGAATGAAATTCGAAAACACGGGTGAACTTGGTGTGGCACATGGAAGAGGAAAGCGCCCTATCGCGGTGGAAATTATTGATGAGAATGCAGTTGCTGTAACTGACCGTGCAGTACGTGCCCCGGTAATGCAAGTACTCGTGCAGTGTCACGAGAATCGTCCCTCCCATGGTCAACAGAACGGAAAGATTTGCGGTTTATTTTACACTGGTAGCCGTATAAGATCCGGACGATGCGGCAACTGGAACCTCGTGATCCGCTGCTACGTCCTGAATTTGCTCTTTGGTTTTTGGCACATATCGAAGCTGATGGCATCTGGCGGGGCAAAATTCTGTGGAGGGTAGTGAATACACAAAACCACCGAATTTGGAGTACTGTTAAATCGCGTGTTGTGGACGAAGAGCCATTGAACTCGTCGTATGTGGCTGTGTGGTGAGGATTCACAAGAACGTTTATTCTCGGTCCGGTCTTGTTTGAAGAGAATACACCTAGAGGGACCGTCAGATGCACCGTGACGTCTGCACGTTATCGACACCACCTTTTACAGTACGTGATTCCTGTTTTGGAAGAGCACAACTGTGTGGAGACCACTGTTTTCATGAAAGATGGGGCAAGATGAACAAAGTAAGAGCATATGGACTATCAGACCAATTGTGTGATTGGATTGAAGAGTTCCTAGATAAAAGAACGCAGCATGTCATTCTAAATAGAGAGAAGTCTTCCGAAGTAAGAGCGATTTCAGGTGTGCCGCAGGGGAGTGTCGTAGGACCGTTGTTATTCACAATATACATAAATGACCTTATGGATAACATCGGAAGTTCACTGAGGCTTTTTGCAGGTGATGCTGTAGTATATCTAGAGCAGGGCTTAACAACTGGCCGGTTTTGAGCGAGAGTACTCGCGTCTGCTCAGGCACGTGCTCGCGAGCAGGTGCAAGGTCGCGGATTAGGGAGGGAGGGAAATGCACGCGCACGTTTGAATAGGGCCGCAGCTTGCCTATTGAATTCGCGCCGACTGTGTAACGTTTAAAGTACTACGATCAGCTCTAACAGTCACTTCGCTGGTTAAGAATCATGTCAAGTCGCCGTTGTGTAACCCCAACCATGCTTTCGCAGTTCAACCCCCATTGGGAGGAATTGTATCTGTTTACAGAAAAAGATGCTGTTGCAAAATGTTTAGTATGTCACAAAACGCTGAATTCTTTTAGGAAATTTAATTTGCAGCGACATTATATGTCGTACCACGAGAAAGACTACGGAAGTAGAAAATGTGGTGGACCAGATCGTGCACAGGAAGTTATTTAACTTAAAAGGAAGCTATCCGAAGAAGATCTGGACGACGAAGAAAAATCAACTGAGGCAGCTCTCAGAGTGAGTTACAAAATTGCTTTGCTTTTAGCAAAATCCCTGCGCCCCTTCACTGATGGCGATTTAATAAAAGAATGTTTGGTAGTTACAGCGGAACATTTGCGTCCATCTCAAGTTGAACAGTTTCGGATTGTGCCATTATCTAACATGACCATTATGCGTCGCATACAGGACATGGCAGACGACGTCCAGAGCCAGCTTGCAAATATCTGTAAAGATTTTATGGCGTATTCTCTAGCTCTGGACGAAAGTGTTGATATCACTAGAACAGCGCAGCTTGCCATATTTATTAGAAATGTTAATAGAGATCTTCAGGTAAGGAAGGAGCTCCTCGATGTAGTAGCTATGAAGAACACTACAACCGGAGGTGATTTAAGTAGTGTTGAAGAAAGTGTTGAAAATATAGGATTGTCGTGGAATTCTTTAGTTTCAGTGTCTACAGACGGTGCACCAGCGATGACAGGGAAAAAATCAGGTTTCGTTGCGCTGTTGAAAGAGAAAATGCAAAAACTGACCATGCCGAATGAAATAAGGGGCGTTCACTGTGTGATCCACCAGGAAAACTTATGTGCAAAGAGTATCACTCTAAAAAATGTGATGAGTGTTGTTGTTCGTACAACCAATTATATAAGGAAGCATGGGCTACAACACAGACAATTTAAAAGCTTTCTTGAGGATGTAGAAAGCCAGTATGGTAGCCTGCCTTATTACAGCGAGGTCCGCTGGCTTAGTCGTGGCGAATTATTAAATCGATTTTTTTGCCTATTAGATGAGATAAATGTGTTCATGGAAATAAATAACATGTGTGTTCCTGAATTGAAAGAGCCTTCATGGAAATGTGATCTCGCGTTCTTAGCAGATTTAACTAGCCATCTGAATGCTTTGAACATTTCACTACAAGGTAAAGATCTGCTAATTACTCGTTTCATAGATCGAATACGAGCTTTTAAAATGAAATTGACGCTTTGGGCGAGTCAGCTGGAAACAGGAAATCTAGCTTATTTTCCTAAATTATCATCCATGCAAGATGTTCACAAAGACTGTGAACGTTATTCACATAGTTTAGTTGCTCTTAAGGAAGAATTTGAACAACGCTTTCAGATCTGACAGCACTAGACAGTGATTTTGATCTGTTCTCCTCTCCATATTCAGCGAATATTGAAGAGATTCGTCCTGAGCTGCAACTAGAAATTATTGACCTGCAGTGTGACAGAGAATACAGAGACAAATTTCAGAACAAGAAAAACAGATTCGTCCTGAGCTGCAACTAGAAATTATTGACCTGCAGTGTGACAGAGAATACAGAGACAAATTTCAGAACAAGAAAAACATTTTGGAATTTTACAGACACTTCCCTCAGGATAGATTTCCTCGTTTGCACAAACTTCCGGCTACAATAATATCAATGTTCGGTTCCACGTATGTTCGTGAACAACTGTTCCCTGCAATGAAATGTAACAAGACGCGCCTGAGAAACGCATTGTCTGATCGAAATCTAAACTGCACGCTGCGCCTACAATGCACAAGAACAATTACTCCGAACATAGACGCAATTGTAAAGGGCAAAAAGTACAAGATAACCGAGAATCCCACACTTCAGTGACACCTTTTATCGTGTAACAGTTCACAAATTAATACGAATGTAGAGGCATGCACTAAGCTAATAAAATTATGTGGCACGTGTACATTCTCCTTTATTTGTTTCATTTGTCGCTGTAATAATTCGTGACTGATATCCCTGCAGGTGGCCGCGGATTTACATTGACCGGCGGCAGTTGTTTTTTGCCCCACGTGACTTTCCCCACTCTCCGCTCTGGTCCGGTAGTGGGGGTAGCGTGCTCGCGCTGCTCCATGCTCGCGCCTTGCTGCTCACAGCTTGCTCCGCGTGCACGTATGTTGTGAAGCCCTGATCTAGAGGTTGTAACAATGGAAAATTGTACAAGTGTAATGTGCTGCGAATACATAGAAAGAAAGATCCCTTATCATTTAGCTGCAATATAGCAGGTCAGCAACTGGAAGCAGTTAATTCCATAAATTATCTGGGAGTACGCATTAGGAGTGATTTAAAATGGAATGATCATATAAAGTTGATCGTCGCTAAAGCAGATGCCAGACTGAGATTCATTGGAAGAATCCTAAGGAAATGCAATCCGAAAACAAAGGAAGTAGGTTACAATACACTTGTTCGCCCACTGCTTGAATATTGCTCACAAGAGTGAGATCCGTACCAGATAGGGTTGATAGAAAAGATAGAGAAGATCCAACGGAGAGCAGCGCGCTTCGTTACAGGATCATTTAGTAATCGCGAAAGCGTTACGGAGACGATAGATAAACTCCAGTGGAAGACTTTGCAGCAGAGACACTCAGTAGCTCGGTACGGGCTTTTGTTGAGGTGTCGAGAACATACCTTCACCGAGGAGACAAGCAGTATATTGGTCCCTCCTACGTACATCTCGCGAAGAGACCATGAGGATAAAATCAGAGAGATTAGAGCCGACACGGAGGCATACCGACAATCTTTCTTTCTACGGACAATAGGAGACTGGAATAGAAGGGAGAACCGATAGAGGTAATCAAGGTACCCTCCGTCACACACCGTCAGGTGGCTTGCGGAGTATGGATGTAGATGTAGAACACATCACGTCGCCTGTCCAGTGAAAAATCTGTTTAATGCAACTTTCCACGAACGTGTTGTCTCCAGAGGTTTGCCAGATTCATAGGCTGCAAGATCACTTGATGTGAATCCAAGTGACCTTTGGGGATATCTAAAAGAACACGTTTACCAGGGACTCGTTCGCTCTGCCTGATCTGAAGGCCAATATACGAAACATGTTGCTCAGATTCCGCCGGAACTGTTGCGAGCAACTGCCTATTGCGTCTTTTCACAGATGCAGTATCTCGTCGACGTCTCAGATGCTCATATTCAACAAACTGTGCAATCGGTAGTTAATAATAAAATCAACATTATGTCTTTCTCACTTGTTTGACATTTTCTGGCCATGGGCCGATCCTAATCCATTGCATATGGGGACATTTCTATATATCTATCTGGCATTCATAGTGCCATATTTGCACCTGGAGGCCAGAACTGGCACACATTCTTTTTTTTTTTTTTCAGAGTAAATCGGTTCCGCATTAACCCAGTAGAATATCTACAAAGTATCGCTGCCATGCGATAATTACAGTCCACAATGAACCTTTGTGAGAAGCTGCAATTTAATTATGACCACCCGGTATTTGCTAAGTACACAAATGTGCTGAATCGGTCTCGTTTATTTGATATTAATTCCCACACTCGACATTTCCTGGCAGAGCGCACGAACATGACGAAAATGTCTGTAGTAAGCTGCTCAACCACTGCTACTGAATTTATTGACTCTGATGAAACTTGTCACTGCGTGATCATGCAGGTGGAGATCGATAAAGAGTCGCGCACTAATAGACGACGATAAATAGTTCCTTAGTTATGTGAGCAATCTAGTTCTTTTTATTTCGAGGTAGTACGTTTATCGTTAGATCTGTTAAAGAGTTTGCTTCACCGTCACTCACTACTGCAGCTTCGAAGTCCTCTATTTTACTTATTTTATGTTCATAATTACTTCTTAATCTTTTTTAACACAGTGAAAAATCGTTTTTACTTCTTTTGTAACTTTATTTCTGCTATCTATTTTGGTCTTCACCTATCCCTAAATCGATATCTTCCATTTTCGTACTATATAGCCGTGTGACTAGGGCCTCCCGTCGGGTAGACGGTTCGCCGGGTGCAAGTCTTTCGATCTGACGCCACTTTCGCGACTTGCGCGTCGATGGGGATGAAATTATGATGACTAGGACAACACAACACCCAGTCCCTGAGCGGAGACAGGGATCGAACCCGGGCCCTTAGGATTGACATTCTGTCGCGCTGACCACTCAGCTACCCCGGCTGGACATTTTCGTACTTCTGTTATTGGAACAAATAATATTCAAGGCGTCATAGCTGTTATATTTCACTGATAGTGAATTACCTTGTGTGGGTTTGTCCAATACATATCCTTACATATCCTTGACTGTCTGTTTCCACGTCATTGGTAGCTCTAGCGGTATCGCCAAGTCTTCAACTTGTAATGGTACTCGAATTACGTAACCATTACGGCAGCTCACCTCAACCTCTCGATACCAGCAGTATTCTACTTTGCTTCTGTAAAGTAGTTAACATATTTCTGAGACAACATTCAGATCTGATTTCATTAATGTAGAGGTACTTTGATACATCGATATGTTTACGTTGCAATGATATTATTCTTATGTGTATTCTTTCTTTTTGTCACTATGACCTTTGTCGTACTTGTAACTCTGATTTTTGGGCGCTTAAGCGGTTATTAGAGGGAAAGTCAAGTCTTGGACGTCATGTTGGAAAGACGCAAATTGTAGTCAGTTTATAAAATGTGAACTTTAACAGTGAGGAAGATGTTTTCAAGTTTAATCTTCAAGAATGGTTTGTGAAAAACATCCATAAAACTTATGAATATCGCAGAATAACACCTAGGCCTCTTTGCATCCGAGCTTGGAATCATCACTACCTAGATTTTCGACGATAGAGCCATGAATTCACAACGAGACCAGCGTAGGAAACACGAAAAGATGAGTGCCTAGTATTTCATGAAATGACTTTATTAACTGTGCTCTAATGACACCTGCCACATAATATAACTTTGTTGTTGCCCGAAAATGCAATATTTAGCAGCGTGAGCAACACTACAAATCATAATTAATTTTTGAACTTTGTTGTAGTAGGGTTGTTAGAAACTGCACACGTTTTCTTAGTTTGTTCTAACTCTAGTATATTTAACTATTTAATCTTTCCTTTGTCCCCTTTTAACAATATACTTAAAACACTTTTTCGTGCTTGTAGTCAATCGGCGTAATCGTCCAGTTGCCATGATGACGCGGTGAAAATTGTATACAGACTGTAATTAATGCTTAAGTACACTGATAAGCCGAAACATTATGATCACTACCCACTGCGACGTTGGATGTAGCCTGGTGGCGTTGCGGGCACGTGACGCGGTAACGTAAGTGTGTAAGCGGAGCAGACACAGACGGGGCATCACCCTAGCAAAGATATGGGCTGCAAATGGGGAAATCCATTGAGATAACCGACTTTCACAAAGGGCAGATTAGTACTGCGCAGAGCCTGTGAACGAGTGTCTCGAAAATGGCGAAGCTGGTCGACTGTTCACGTGCTACTGTTGTGAGCATCTACGGAAAGAGGTAGAAAGACAGTGAAACTAGCACTACGCCCTAAATGGTTGAACGTCCACGTGCCTTCACAGAACGTGGAGTTCGGAGGCCTCTCTGCTCTGTAAAGTAGGACAGATGGTGATCTATGGTAACTCTGCCGAAAGAACACAATGGTGGTGCACGCACAAGTGTTTTTGAAAGCACCATTCATCCTACATTGTTGAACATGGAGCTCCACAGCATACCGCCCCTACGTGTTCACATACTGACTCAAGACATCGTCAATTACGATTGCAGTGGGAACAGGACACTCGGGATTCGACCGTCGATCAATGAAGACGTCTCGGCTCTTCTGGTGAATCACATTTTTGCTACACTCGGTTCCTAGATAACAGAACGCAGCATGTCATTCTCAATGGAGAGAAGCCTTCCGAAGTAAGAGTGATTTCAGATGTGCCGCAGGGGAGTGTCGTAGGACCGATGCTATTCACAATATACATAAATGACCTTGTGGATAACATCGGAAGTTCACTGGGGCTTTTTGCGGATGATGCTGTGGTATACCGAGAGGTTGTAACAATGGAAAATTGTACTGAAATGCAGGAGGATCTGCAGCGAATTGACGCATGGTGCAGGGAACGGCAATTGAATCTCAATGTAGACAAGTGTAATGTGCTGCGAATACATAGAAAGAAAGATCCCTTATCATTTAGCTACAATATAGCAGGTCAGCAACTGGAAGTAGTTAATTCCATAAATTATCTGGGAGTACGCATTAGGAGTGATTTAAAATGGAATGTTCATATAAAGTTGATCGTCGGTAAAGCAGATGCCAGGCTGAGATTCATTGGAAGAATCCTAAGGAATTGCAATCCGAAAACAAAGGAAGTAGGTTACAGTACACTTGTTCGCCCACTGCTTGAATACTGCTCACCAGTGTGGGATCCGTACCGCATAGGGTTGATAGAAGAGATAGAGAATATCCAACGGAGAGCAGCGCGCTTCGTTACAGGATCATTTAGTAATCGCGAAAGCGTTACGGAGATGATAGATAAACTCCAGAGGAAGACTCTGCAAGAGAGACGCTCAGTAGCTCGGTACGGGCTTTTCTGGATGTTTCGAGAACATACCTTCACCGAGGAGTCAAGCAGTATATTGCTCCCTCCTACGTTTATCTCGCGAAGAGACCATGAGGATAAAATCAGAGAGATTAGAGCCCACACAGAGGTATACCGACAATCTTTCTTTCCACGAACAATATTAGACTGGAATAGAAGGGAGAACCGATAGAGGTACTCAAGGTACCCTCCGCCACACACCGTCGGGTGGCTTGCGGAATGTGGATGTAGCTGTAGATGTAGATGATGGTCGTCTCCACAAGCGCCGTCATCGAGATGAACGACGGCTCGAAGCGTGCAGCGCGCCGCGGATGTTCAAATGGTTCAAATGGCTCTGAGCACTATGCGACTTAACTTCTGAGGTCATCAGTCGCCTAGAACTTAGAATTAATTAAACCTAACTAACCTAAGGACATCACACACATCCATGCCCGAGGCAGGATTCGAATCTGCGACCGTAGCGGTCGCTCGGTTCCAGACTGTAGCGGCTAGAACCGCCTCGGGCATGGATGTTTGTGATGTCCTTAGGTTAGTTAGGTTTAACTAGTTCTAAGTTCTAGGGGACTAATGACCTCAGCAGTTGAGTCCCATAGTGCTCAGAGCCATTTGACCCATCCACAAACCTACCAACGAACTGTCGGATCCGTGATACGCAAAATGAGTGATGTATTTCGTTCCAAAGACGGACAAACAAGCTATTAAACAGGTGGTCATAATATTTTGACTCATCTGGGTAAAATCGCGTTACTGGCTATTTTCGAACGGCACCGAGCTAGAGACTGCAGTTGGGTGTTGTAAAGTGTTAAAAGGGACTTCTCTGGTTCTTGGCACACTACCTCCTTCACCATTTTGTAATTTATGATACAGGATTAAAGCACATAAAAAATTAAACCAGAAAGAAAAATATCTCATCACATACGTCGCCAGAAAAAAGAATATAAAATATAATCAGTACGATCCCCTTATTGCCGTTAGGAGAAGGGGAAAGGGGGTGATTGGGGGGGGGGGGGGGGGAGTGAAAGCAGTTATCAGTACAAGTTTTTAGCTCGAGAGATTAGAAACATAAAAGGATTCAATATCGAAATTTGAAAATGATTCGGGAGTGTGCAGTTCTGTACATAAAAATCTCATGACTCTGAGTTTGATTTTAAAGTTAAAGAGGTGGCTTTGTTGATGTTTTACAACATAAGCATAAGGAGTAGGAGGGTTACTTAAGATCCAGAGGAGCCAGTATGGATGTACGGAACATTTACATGTGGTGGGTGGGGGTATTAGAAGAGAATGAACGGTGTAGATACACTGAGGTGACAAATGTCGTGGGACAGCAAAAAGAACTTATACAGGTGCGTCATGTCACTAGGCCACAATTGTTCGCCATTGGTATGAAGAACATTCTGGACAATTCGGACGAATGATCTGGCCACCTAAATCGTCGACATGAATCCCATTGAACATTTATGGGACACAATCGAGAGGTCAGTTCATACACAAAATCCTGCATCGGCAACATTATCGCAATTATAGACGGCTATAGAGCAGCATGGCTCAGCATCTCCGCAGGATACTTTCAACTACTTGTGTAGTCTATGACAGGTCGAGCTGCTGTACTACACTGGGTGAAAGAAGGTCCAACACGATATTAGGATGTATCCCATGACTCTTGTAACCTCAGTGTCTATAGCTGCCGGCCGCTGTAGCCGAGCGGTTCTAGGCGCTTCAGTCCGGAACCGCGCTGCTGCTACGGTCGCAGGTTCGAATCCTGCCTCGGGCATGGATGTGTGTGATGTCCTTAGGTTAGTTAGGTTTAAGTAGTTCTAAGTCTAGGGGACTGATGACCTCCCATAGTGCTCAGAGCCATTTGAACCATTTGTCTATAGTTGAAAGTGGGAGTGTTTGTTTAGGTGAGTTGCTGTACCTACGTTGTAAATTTAATGGGAGAGAGCAGGTTATTAGAAAAGGAAGAGTGGTGGTAACGTAAATTTGAAGGGGGCGAGTATTTGTGTAGGTGGAGTATAACACCCGTACCGTAAATTATATGGGGAACGATTTGTATTAAGTCTCCAGAATTCCTAAGTGTTCACGGTTGTCGAGGATGGATAACAATTTAGTAAGTTGCCGCGCGGGATTAGCCGAGCGGTCTGAGGCGCAGCGTTCATGGACTGTGCGGCTGATCCCGGCGGAAGTTCGAGTCTTCCCTCGGTCATGGGTGTGTGTGTTTGTCCTTAGGATAATTTAGGTTAAGTAGTGTGTAAGCTTAGGGACTGATGACCTTAGCAGTTAAGTCCCATAAGATTTCACACACATTTAAACAATTTAATAAGTTGGTCGGTGATTGATGGTGTTTGAGGATAAGCAAGTGCCGTAAGTAAAACGAAGTGAATGACTTCCAGAGGTTTGGAGAGTGGTAGAATTCTGGAGGGCCGAATACAAGCAAACAATTAATTAGTAACTTGATTTGTTCGAGGTGATAATTGAAACTCTATGACTTACCCTCGTACTTCTCCCAACAGAAATAAGACTTCTGTATGGGGTTCGTCAAAAGCGTCACACGTTCTCGACATGGGATATAATCCTGGCCAACAGCGAAAAACTTTAATTTCGGTAACACTTCACCTAGCCCCACAGGTCAAATACTTGTCATTAAAGTTTCCTCCGCCAATCAGATTCGAACTGGTCTCACCCGGATCGTGTGCCACCACAGTAGCGTACGCTATAACCTTAGACTATCGTGTTTCATGTCCTGTTAAACACGGAAGAAAAAAGAAGAAAGGCTAGGGTTTAATGACCCGTACAACAAAAAGGTCATTAGAGATGAAGTACAGTATGGGGCAAATAAAAGTGTCCCGGACGAGTGGATACGATTTGTGGTAGCATTAACGGAGGAGGAAAAGACCTACAGTTACTCCCAACAGGATGGAGCAACTGCCCTTACAGTCGGCCGGATCTTGCAGCACATTTACACAATCTTCACGAATGACAGAGTTGTTAGCGGGTCACCTGATCTCTCGTGTGCGAGGACTTTCTGTGGGGAGCCCTGGAGTCTAAGGTGTATCGCAACAGACCTAACAATCTTCAATAATTGCAGCAGAACATTTCGAATGAGATTAGAGCAACTCCAGCAGTCCAGCAACTTGCTGACCAGGGCGCAGAAGTGCCAAGAGATGAATGGTGGTCTCTTTCAACATCTGCTATAATCATGTTAGTACTGTATTACTTTCCTCTGCTGTGTTTTCTTATACCCTGGAATTCTGTTCTCCAGGCCACTCATCACAACTTATAGGGCACTTCCCGTTGAACAAGATCCATAACATTTGACTCAAAGTAACGTTTCACAGTACAAATAAAGAAAAAAATCCATAAATTGTTGATTTATAATTATATAAAACGAAAAAATATTGTCATTTTTCATCAGCCTGTCTGTTTGTATGTCCATCTCTCAAGATCGCCTTTTCTCTTGAATCGGTTGGCGTATCAGATTCAAATTTATGTTACACACTAAGGTCAATAGATCCTTGGCCGTGTAGAAATTTTAAGCTTCTAAGTTAATGCAGTCAAAAGATACTGCCGCTTGTATCATATGTTTTGATACTCGAAAACTCACTCAACAAACTCTATTGGGTACTTCCCGTTGACCTATAATCACGAAATCTGACGAGAAACAAAGAGTTCGCAGTACACGTAAAGGGGAAAAAACCCGAAAATTGTTAATTTATAATGATATCACACGGAAAACTTATTTATTTTGTCATTTGTTAACCGGCGTCAAACTTGAAATTAAAACAGTCAGTAGTTCTGCACACAGGCTGACTGGGTCGCGATCATAAACGTCAGACATCAGGAAAGGAATGACTTTATCGCTCATACGACGCATTTCAGAATGCATTCATCATCAGATATTCAGGAGCGATTACTGTAGGTAGGTCTGGCGTTTCAAGTTTTATGTGAAATAAACATTCGCAGACTAGTAAGACCGATATCGATTACAACGAATTTTCTGAATCTTCATTAATTCTTTGTGGAAAACCTTACGTAGTATAGAGAAAGCCTTGGCATTTCCGAACTTAGCATACTAAAAAACATTAGGACCACCTAAAATGATTTTAAAAATTTTCCGAAGTATAAATTTGTAGACCTGTGATATCAGAATTGCGTAACGGCACTTATTTCCTGCAAGTTGTGAGGATGTCTGGTTAATACGTCAGACGTGCTATTTAGAACGCAATCCGTATTTTGTTGGTCGCGATCTTAGGAAAAGCCAACTCAGTTCTGGTGAAGGGAGCTAACAGCAAATAGTTGCGCAGCGTGTGACGCCTCCCTGTGCAAAGGTCACAGTTTCTTGTTCCGCTCGCTAACGCAGCGGCAGGTGGATGAACCTGGCTCCTCCGCTATTGTTCATCAGGGACCAATGACGGGGTAACTTCTAAGGCTGGGCCAATAGCCGCGAATGCACAGCTGCAATAAGACTACATCTGCGTCCCTGCGGAGCTGTGGCGCTTGCCTGCTACCAGTAGGACGCAGGCGAGCTGACGGGCAGGTAAGCACGTTGGTTACAGTAGCATTAAACATGTTCTTTCTAAACATAGTACGAAAGTAACTTGATAAATGAAGTGAACACTTTTAGGAGATTGTGTTCCACTACTGTCGAAATTTTTAGTAGCGTTGATGAGTCTACAGTAGCGATCTCGAGAAAATAATGTGTATTATCACATTTCTTGATTTATCGATATAAAAAAATTACTGAACGTATCTCACGTGTTGTTATTAACCATAAGTTTCCGGTTACTCTGAAGGAACACTTACGTTCTAGCGGTGTTGAATTACAGTTCAGATCATAATCATTACATGAGAAGAGCATGAATTGTGTGTGTGTTTGTGTGTGTGTGTGTGTGTGTGTGTGTGTGTGTGTGTGTGTATGTGTGCCTTCGTATGCGTGCATATGTTTATGTGGAAGCAAAATTACTGAATGCCAAGAAAAGTATTTTTTAGTGAATACACGTAATTTCCTAGAGACTTTTATTGATTAAAGTTTGAGACGTGTCGTAAACATTGGAGAAAATACCAAGGTCTCATCAGTGGATATTTTAAGTGTCCAATTATTTCTCGAGTCTCACATATACGTCAGATTTTAAAAGGAAGGTATCTAGGTGTACTTTTTTTGTATTCCCCTAGAATTCCCTTAAGAAACTGTACGCGAAATAACCAGGGAAACAGGGCAACGGTGATTAATCCGCAGCGCATGCATCATCGGGGTATGTCCTATTTCCCTGTCTGCCGGATTACGCAGTAAGCTATACTAACAGGTGCTTACTCTAACTTTATGTAGACGAAAATTCGACACGAACTAACCCACAGAGCTAAAACTCATTGTTTGCGAAAGTATTCGAAGTTTCCACATGCATATTGTTCACTTTAGTTCAATGAATGTTCCAAAGGCAGTCTTCAGAACCAAAACAAAATTGCTCAAGTCACACCAATACCCAAAAAGGGAAATAGGAGTAATCCGCTGAATTACAGGCCCATATCACTAAAGTCAATTTGCAGTAGGGTCCTGGGACATATACTGTGTTCGAACATTATGAAAGAAAACGATTTATGACACATAGTCAGCACGGATTCAGAAAACATCGTTCTTGTGAAACATAACTTGCTCTTTATACTTATGAAGTAATGGGTGCTATTGACAGAGCATGTCAAATTGATTCCATATTTTTAGGTTTGGTTTAAATGGCTCTGAGCACTATGGGACTTAACATCTATGGTCATCAGTCCCCTAGAACTTAGAACTACTTAAACCTAACTAACCTAAGGACAGCACACAACACCCAGTCATCACGAGGCAGAGAAAATCCCTGACCCCGCCGGGAATCGAACCCGGGAACCCGGGCGCGGTTTTTAGGTTTCCAGAAGGCTTTCGACACTGTTCCTCACAAGCGTCTTCTAACAAAACTGTGTGCCTATGGAATATCGCCTCAGTTGTGCAACTGGATTCGTGATTTCCTGTCAGAAAGATCACAGTTCGTAGTAATAGACGGAAATTCATCGAGTAAAACAGAAGTAATATCCGGCGTTCCCCTCTATTGTTCCTGATCTATATTAACGACATAGGAGACAATCTGATTAGCGCTATTAGATTGTTTGCAGATTATGCCGTCATTTACCGTCTTGTAAAGTTATCAGATGACCAAAACGAATTCAAAAATGATTTAAATAAGATATCTGTATGGTGCGAAAAGTGTCAATTGACCCTGAATAAAGAAAAGTGTGAAGTTATCCACACGAGTACAAAAAGAAATACGCTAAATTTCGATTACGCGATAAGTCACACAAACCTGAAGGCTGTAAATCCAACTAAGTACTTAGGAATTACAATTACAAATAACCCAAATTGGAACGATCACATAGGTAATGTTGTGGGTAGAACAAACCAAAGACTGCGATTCATTGGCAGAACACCTAGAAGGTGCAACAGGTCTACTAAAGAAACTACTTACACCACACTTGTCCGCCCTATTCTGGAATATTGCTGTGCGGTATGGGATCCGCATCAGTGGATGTTTTAAGTGACATCGAAAAAGTTCAAAGAAGGGTAGCTTGTTTTGTATTATCGCGAAATAGGGGAGATTGTGCCACAGACACGATACGTGAATTGGAGTGTCAATCATTAAAACAAAGGTGTTTTTCGTTGCAGCGGGATATTCTCATGAATTTTCAATCACCAGTTTTCTCCTCCGATTGCGAAAACATTGTGTTGGCACCTACATTGGGAGAAACGATCATCACGGTAAAATAAGAGAAATCAGGTCTCGAACAGAAAAATTTGAGTGCTCGTTTTTCCTGCACGCAGTTCGAGAGGGGTTCATTGAACCCTCTGCCAGGTACTTTATTGTGAATAGCAGAGTAATCACGTACACGTAGATGTAGATAGATTATATTTTCGAAGATTTTTCGTAAATGTACAAATACATTTTTTTCTGCTTCTTATTCTTTTCCTCCTTTCCAACCAGAGGGTTATAGGCACTCTCATCACACAGAAATCGCGAAGTACGTGCTTAACCGTGCTGTTTGCCCTGACGGTAATTGTTTTGGGTAAACTCCTTGTCTCTACTGTTCTTCGTAATACTTCTTCGACTGAGAAACTGTCTGCCCGCTATATATTTAAATTTTTATTTATGCGCCACATTTCAGGAGTATTTTCTTTTCCACCTTCCTCAACGTCCAAGTCTCTGACCCATACAAGCATAATCTCCACATGGTAACACCTTGAGAACTATAAAACATGGTTGACTGCGCGATCAATACATGACTGTAATAATTTACGTCCTTTAGAATCGGTTCCTAGTATACATAGTATCCTTGTTTTGCTGTCAATAGCGTTGTGTGTGTGTGGCGGGGCGGGAAGGGGGGGGGGGGTTGCCTGGTTTTCTTTCGAACTTAGTTTCAACTGACAGTTTTCCGCAGTCAAGATACACCGTTGAACTTCGTTGTCCACTTCTTAAGCAACTTAAATTTTTGTTTTGCTCCTATTTATCTACGCGCTTTTCTGTTAGAACGTGCCTTCCGTAGCTAGTCCGTTTCGTCCTGATGTCTTCTGCAAAACGGAAGGTTATAAATCATTCCCATGAACTGTTGTACCACTGGTACTGAGTACTGAGAATTCGTTCACTACATTTGCATGCAGAAACCAGATAATAGAGTGGATAAGCAACATCCCTAGCTAACTCCTTTTCCACATCCTTCCTTGCCCGTTGACCTTTCTCACCTATGAAGTAATCAGGTCTTTGTATCTTTGTAGGGCTACGGAATTATTCTTCATAAAACTTAACGTTTTGTCCCCTTCGAAATAGTTCCTCTTTTTTCTTTTGAATCACACGATAGATAACCTTCGTTAATGTTTTTGAATTATATGATACGATTCTGAGTGTCCTATGCTGTACGACTTCTTTCAAGTGTTGGTCTCCAGTCATGCATATTTGCTTCAAACCTCAGGGTATTGCTCCCTTCATGAACGCTTTGTGCATCATCTGAAATAACGTGCGTTTACATTTTTGGAAAAGTGATTTATGTAACGCAACAGATATATTATCAGTTCCTTTATGATCTTTCAGCCTCCTTAACTTTCTAGTGCAACAAGAAACGTCATTCATCCTACCTGGTGACATGTATTCATTGGTTCTCGGTTCAATTTCGATTATCCCATTCCCTCTACAATCGTAATTGACGATGTCGTTGGGTCAACATGGGTATACGTACAGGTCGTCAGCTGCGAGGCCCCATGTTTAACAATGTGCGCTCAAACGTGTACTCCGAAACATTTTTATCTGCACCAGCGTCGTCAGATCTGCCACAGATCGCTGTCAGAGAGGACAAGCCTCTGACCTCCAACATTAGACCAGTCAAATGGTAGTTTGAAGTGGAAAGTTATGACGTAATTGTTTTAGTGGTGTATTTTATGTTTTTTGATGTTCATAAATCAACAAAAACACAAAAAATAACGTTTTTAGCGGTTGCCAGCCTATAACTATCAAAACAAGCTTTTTACGCAATAAGTGATCCGGTAGTAAAAAATGAGAAGATTACCAACAATTTATGTCGGTATATATATATATATATATATATATATATATATATATATATATATATATATATATATTGTACGTCGTATGGTATCTACGCAAAAGTGTGTTGTGAAATTGTCCCTTTGACCGGCTTCAGAAAGTACGCATTTGAAGGTTCGCTTCCACAATGACCGATCAGAATCACAAGCAAATCTACATCTTCATCCACAATAATTACAGAGATACATTTCTGTGGCTACAATAAGTGTATCCACATCCTCTTTTGCCTGCTTTGTGCATTGTCGGGATCATTGTTTCGTCGAACATGACATTACCTGACTTCTGTTTGTGTGATCCTCTTGTCTGCTCGCTCAGCATATTTAGTACATTCTTGAGGGTAACCATCGAAGACGACTACAGGACTGTCCTTTTATTTGGACTCAATAAATGATGCATAGCTTTCACAAATTGATGAAAATGGTAGACCCCTGATCTATGTAGAAAGTATCCTCCATCTATGACACACACACACACACACACACACACACACACACACACACACACTTGGAGATTTGTTTGTTCAGTTAGTATGAATGCATTGTAGAAAGCAGATTTGGTTTCTTTCTGCATACAATAGGCGTTAAAAAGAGACAACGGATGACGGCATAGTGTGCATTTTAAGAATTTTTCAAGTTCATCAGATTGTTTAGCAATTGTAATTCCTTAAAAAAATAGTCGTAGAATTGATGATGCTGCTTTCATCAACTATTTTGACTGCATTGTGCATCGTTTAACAAGTGGGAAAACTCTTTCTTTCCAGCAGAATTTAACAGTTTTAGGATCATTACCTACAATTCTATCAATTGCAAGAAGCCCAACCTCCCTGGACACGCGACAGTTAATGGTATTGTGTTCTAAAACACCAATAGTAAGTGATAAGATGCCTGTGAGATCAGGAAGAGAATAGTGTTGCGTAAATCAGACCACCAATTTTTATTTTTTTTTATTTTTTTTGAATCACTTGTAGCCCTTTCAGTCCTCGATTCTCACACAACCACGCGTTGTTCTGAACTAGTGAATGTTACTCCACACATCTTATGCATTTCCTCACAAATATTTTGGAGGGAAGTCATTCCATTAGTCCACCAGCATTAACCCCACTACCATGAGTAAGCCCCCCAGCATTTTTCATTATCCTAATTAGGGACTGGTCAATGGTCATGTCGGTCCACGTTCCACACCAGAATCTGTTTGTCCTTCGTACTGTGAACCCGCCATTCGTGAACATTTCGTATTCCTGAGCGCTCATTTTATCTTTCAAGCTGTGGGTGACTTACAGGTAGAAGTGGCAACATCTTGCATACAAAAAAATGTCCGATATCATAGAAGTACGGGAGCATTTGGGAGATAACTTGGAGATGGAGGTTCCACCTGCCTGCTCTTTCGGCTTCAATGAATAGCTTAACAAGTGTACACTAATGATGACATAATTAAAATCGGGCTCTCCCTGTTGGGAAGCTACTATAACCCGTGCCTTTACGTAGAGAAGCTGTTATCAGTTGCTTGTTGATTCATCTATTTGCTCTGTTCTATGGAAGTGAGTAACGATGTATGTACTGTAGTTTGACTAGATGGTGGAGCATTAATAAATGGCAGAAAAGCAACATAGTTCGTCTCAAAGGGAAGACCACTTACGATTTGCTCCATGAAAGCACTCGATGTTGGTATTTCGAGCACATATTTACCCTTGCCATAAAGCGAAATCAGGTCTACCAAAGAGGGTGTGATGGTATCAGGTGACACAAGCAGTTGTTTGAGATCCTCAGTGTTGATCGTGATTAAGCCAAGAGAACTTGCTTTCTCAAAATGTTTTAAGGAAACAGTTCGCATCTCACCAACTAGTTGAGCAGGTATTGTTTTCTTTACTAGGACAGCTCTTTGATCTGGAGCAATAGCATCTTTTTTTTCGTCCGAACAGGCCCAACGGTAACGACCGGCCGCCGTGTCATTCTCAGCCCACAGGCGTCACGGGACGCGGATATGGAGGGGCATGTGGTCAGGCCAGCCGGAGTGGCCGTGCGGTTCTAGGCGCTACAGTCTGGAGCCGAGCGACCGCTACGGTCACAGGTTCGAATCCTGCCTCGGGCATGGATGTGTGTGATGTCCTTAGGTTAGTTAGGTTTAATTAGTTCTAAGTTCTAGGTGACTGATGACCTCAGAAGTTAAGTCGCATAGTGCTCAGAGCCATTTGAACAATTTGGCATGTGGTCAGCACACCGCTCTCCCGGCCGTATGTTAGTTTACGAGGCCGGAGCCGCTACTTCCCAGTCAAGTAGCTCCTCAGTTTGCCTCACAAGGGCTGAGTGCACCCAGCTTGCCAACAGCGCTCGACAGACCGGATGGTCACCCATCCAAGTGCTAACCCAGGTCGACAGCCCTTTACTTCGGTGATCTGACGGGAACCGGTGTTACCACTGCGGCTAGGCCGTTGGCAATAGCATCTTTAGGTGTTATCAACTGTATTTCCCTCATTGCATGGAAGGTATTATATCCATCCAGTTTATGAGTGTTAAAATCTACGTTGTCATGAACAAATTGAAGGAAAGCTGTCGGGTCTATTTGTAGTGACGGTCTCATGACTGCTGACACTTTAAGACGAATAGCTTCGGAATAAGAGGTGCAAAATCCTTTGGATGACACAAAACCAGGCAGTGACCTACACCTTCTATAAGAAAAAAAAATGATGGCCTAATTTGTAAGGGGGAAAGGAGAGAAGTTGGCATTCAGGGCTAACGACATTATGTGAAATGGCTAAAACTATTTTTTCCACTTGTCAGTGTTCCCTTTCTTCTTCTTGAGTATCAGTCTTTCTAAGAATACTTTGAGAACCTCTGGAACAAGGCTTCGCTTTCGTCCAAGATAGAATCTGAAGGAGGATAGTCAGCCTTGGTATAGGGTACTGATCGTAACTCTTCAAAATTTACACCAGCTACTGTCTCAACTAATCGAAGACGTTCTTCAACGTACCACGCATCTATCAAAATCTTATTGCCAGCATTTCTGAAATATAAGGTTGTAATGTGTCTCAACTTTGATAAGATAACATCTTCCCCACACCTCTCCAACAAATGTTGTATTACAGTTTTTCTTTGAGGAATGTAGTTGTCCTCTATCAGATGCATTAGCTGGTCGAATAAAAACTGACTTCCCTCGTCAGTGCTTTCCAGAAAAGCGAAAATGTCATTCATAGCCCTCTCAATCTCGTCAGCGTGAGCGCGAAACATTTTTTTCATTGGGCCCGCTAACGTAGAGTTTTTTTTCAACATTTAGCACCACTATGCCTGTTATCGGCTGGATACTGTTGATAACTGCTGCACCGAAATCATCTCCAAGTAGTTGAGCCTGTTTCGAAACTATATCTTTCATCTCTGTCTTCGTCATCTGATGTACCAAATTACTTGTATGAGGAGGTAGTCGTCGTTGGGAGCTTGCGTAATCTCCAGAAATACCTGTTCCACACAAACAAAACAATGTGTTTTGAAATAAAAATACTCAGTGGTTATATTACTTTTCCTGAAGATATTTGGTTCAGCAGCTTTCTTCAGGAGAGAAGCTGTCAGTATTTCATTTATGTAACTATTATGAGATGAAACATGTACGCTAAGAGGTGTTTCACCTGCCGAAACAGGTACTTTCTTATCATTTATTTTTTTACTAGCGCTACGTAATGTTTCTATTCCTTTTTCCTTGACCACCTTCGCCACACCCTTACTCAAACCAACTTTGTAAGTAAAACACTTATCACTGGACATCACGACCGAGTTGTTGCGTTGTGTTCCAATGAAAACACACAGAAACGAAATTAAATACACGCCGTTGCAGAGAGAGGAAAATGACACGACTGCGACAGTGAACCTAAACGAACTGGGGAAATAAGGATAGGCATAAAGACCCCCTCCCCCTGTGATTTAGTAAAGGTGGAGTTCGAAATCACAAAGGACCAAAAGAAGGGCTTCTTCGGTTTGCCAGGTAACCGATGAGTGGCAGCGAAGAAGGGGGGAGCAGGGCGCGCCACAAGTAGGGGGAGAGACAGAAAGGGAGCGCAATTGAGTTTCAAGTCACAAAGGAGACAAAGAAGTGCTTCTTCCATAGTCTGCCAGGTAAACATGTTAAAAGGCTGCGAACTGCAAAAAAAAAAAAAAATAAAAAATAATTATCTTGGAGTTAAAATTGCATTTTTTTCTATTTTCCAAGGATCTAATTTCCCGATATTTCGCTCTTTTGCGTGGAAACCATACGGCGTACAAAAAATGTTACAATCATAAATTGTAGGTAATTTTGTGCTCTTTACTTTATTACCAGATCACTTCTTGCTTAAACAGCTTCCTTTACAAGTTATAAGCAGAAAACCACTAAAATATTATTTAAATGATTGTTTCATGATTTCGCATATTTGTGAGAAAAATGTTTGCTGGAAAACTTCAGATTCGTGTGCACCACCAAAAAACTTAAAAAAAAACAAAAAACAAAAAAAAGTAGAAGCATATTACCCCGAAACTTCCCACATTGAGCCGTTTTTGTTCACCATTTGGTTGGATTAGCTCTAGTGATTAGACGTGGCCGTCTAGCACGTTGCCGCTTACTTGTGGGACCACCATCCTTCAACCACTTTCGATAGACAATATTGCAGTGTCTGCATGCATGTCCGAAGGAACAGGAACTGTGGTGACTACTGTTCTGGCGTAACCACAAGCGCCAAAATGCAGATGAGGAACACAAGATCAGAGAAGCCGGTGAAACGACGTCGGCCAATAGCGCGCTGACCAGGACGTCACCACGATAGGAGCGGCATCCAGCCGAAGTGAATATAAGCGCCGCTCCTGCCAGCCTCGGCCGGACGTTAGTGGACAGTATTCGCAGAGTATTAGCACGGTCTAGCAGAGAGTGCTACGATTGCAGTTAGCAGTGATCCACAAACTGCATGACAAACTTTCATAATATGTTGTACACTACTGGCCAGTAAAATTGCTACACCACGAAGATAACGTGCTACAGACGCGAAATTTAACCGGCAGGAAGAAGATGCTGTGATATGCAAATGATTAGCTTTTCAGAGCATTCACACAAGGTTGGCGACGGTGGCGACACCTCCAACTTTCTGACATGAGGAACGTTTCCAACTGATTTCTCATACACCAACAGCAGTTGACCGGCGTTACCTGGTGAAAGGTTGTTGTGATGCCTCGTGTAAAGAGGAGAAATGCGTACCATCACGTTCCGATTTTGATAAAGGTCGGATTGTAGCCTATCGCGATTGCAGTTTATCGTATCGGGACATTGCTGCTCGCGTTGGTCGAGATCCAATGACTGTTAGCAGAATATGGAATCGGTGGGTTCAGGAGGGTAATACGGAACGCAGTGCTGGATCCCAACGGCCTCGTATCACTAGCAGTCGAGATGACAGGCATCATCCGCATGACTGTAACGGATCGTGCAGCCACGTCTCGATCCCTGAGTCAACAGAGGGGGACGTTTGCAAGACAACTACCATCTGCACGAACAGTTCGATGACGTTTGCAGCAGCATGGACTATCAGCTCGGAGACCATGGCTGCGGTTGCCATTGACGCTGCATCACAGACAGGAGCGCCTGCGGTGGTGTACTCAACGACGAACCTGGGTGCACGAATGAAAATGGCTCTGAGCACTATGGGACTTAACATCTGTGGTCATCAGTACCCTAGAACTTAGAACTACTTAAACCTGACTAACCTAAGAACATCACACACATCCATGCCCGAGGCAGGATTCGAACTTGCGACCGTAGCGGTCACGTGGTTCCAGACTGATGCGCCTAGAACCGCACGGCCACACCGGCCGGCGGTGCATGAATGATTTTTCGGATGAATCCAGGTTCTGTTTACAGCATCATGATGGTCCAATCCGCACATTGGAAGCGTGTATTCGTCATCACCATACTAACGTATCACCCGGCGTGCTGGTATGGGGTGCCATTGGTTACGCGTCTCGGTCACCTCTTGTTCGCATTGACGGCGCTTTGAACGGTGGACGTTACATTTCAGATGTGTTACGACCCGTGGCTCTACCCTTCATTCGATCCCTCCGAAACCCTACATTTAAGCAGGATAATGCACGACCGCATGTTGCTGGTCCTGTACGGGCCTTTCTGGATACATAAAATGTTCGACTGCTGCACTAGCCAGCACATTCTGCAGCTCTCTCACCAACGGAAAACGTCTGGTCAATGGTGGCCGAACAACTGGCTCGTCACAATACGCCACTCACTACTCTTGATGAACTGTGGGATCGTGTTGAAGCTGCAGGGGCAGCTGTACCGGTACACGCCATCCAAGCTCTATTTGACTCAATGGCCAGGCGTATCAAGGCCATTATTACGGCGAGAGGTGGTTGTTCTGGGTACTGATTTCTCAGGATCTTTGCACCCAAATTGCGTGAAAATGTAATCACATGTCAGTTCTGGTATAATATATTTGTCCAATGAATACCCGTTTATCATCTGCATTTCTTCTTTGTGTAGCAATTTTAATGGCTTGTAGTGTACATAGCAAAGGACTCGGATTTATGTTGTTTGTCGCCTATCGCCATTGTTATTTCAAAGTTAAATATCGTCAATCTGCTTTATTGAAACAAAACTATTAATGTTATTTGCTTGAACTGTTGTGTAGCATTCCGAGAACGCAGCATCCCTTAGTCACCCTATACGAGACGAGTGGGCAGGACCCCACAACTACAATCTTTATGAAATGCATTAAATGCATTCTCAAACATGCGTGTCAGAAGGAAAATTCCATGGTAATTCTGAATAACACAGGCACTGCAATGTGGTATTTATCCGCTGCACTGGGCAAGCGACTTTCAATTAAAAATGTCTCCCGTGTACCGGAATACACATGTGACTAGGAGTGCAGCTTGTACACACATGGTTGACGACATATCAAAGTTCGGCTTTGGCCGTGATAAGCGGGAACTCCGGGTTCTGCTAGCGGTCCGGCACAAATTTTCACTGTCGTATTTGTATTCTACAGCTGATGGTTGTTCATATTCGCAACTGCGAATAAATTTAATGACTTTCCATAGACGCTCAGTAAGTAGCAGATGCCGGCCGTTGTGGCCGAGCGGTTCTAGGCGCTTCAGTCTGGAACCGCGTGACTGCTACGGTCGTAGGTTCGAATCCTGCCTCGGGCATGGATGTGCGTGATGTCCTTAGGTTGGTTAGGTTTAAGTAGTTCTAAGTTCTAGGGGACTGATGACCTCCGATGTTAAGTCCCATAGTGCTCAGAGCCATTTGAACCAGTTTTTAAGTAGCAGACAAACAACTACGTAGCTAAGGCGTTTCTGAGATGCTCGTTCCCTGGCGCCGGGCCTTAACACTCTGCTTTTTGTCAGAACCGTTAATGTCAGTGGATTTCCCCATTTGCTCGTTCTGCGTTATCCTTCACCACCTTTTCATCAATACCTTTACACTGGTTTTTGAGTCATGATCATGCCTTCCCTGTTTTCCTATTCGCCCTCTTTCTGTATCGTTTGCTATTTTGCGCTAGCTTCCCGCCGTGGTTCGAAAAGTAAAGTAACACGTCCTCTGCGAGAAAAAGTTTGTTTGGAAGTCAAAGAAATATACAAAGTAAGGCGCTTATAGATAGTCAGCATGGTTGTCTAATCGCTGTTTCATCGGTAAATACAGCGGACTGTAACAGTTCCTGTCAAAGATGTGAATAATGTGATAATTGCCGTTTTAGGTTTCCATACCTCAGACGTTAGAAACTTTTTGTCCGTCTGTCTCTCTTTCTGTCTGTTTGTCTGTCTGTCTGTCTGACTGTGAAAACCACTTTTTCTCAGGAAGGTTAAAGGTACCAAGTTTATGTCACGTACTATGATCAGCGATCCCTTGGTGGTGTAAAAAATTTAAGCTTCTAAGTCAATGCAATAAAAAGATACGGCCATTTTTTGATACTTGCAGGTGATCTCATCAAAACCTGTGCGATACTTCCTGTTGACCTAGAACCATGATATTTGGCGAGAAGCATGGTTTCACAGTTCAAGTTAAAAAAAAAAATCCGAAAATCGTTAGTCTGTAATTATATCACATAAAAATATTTTTTTGCGATTCGTAATCTGTGAAAAATCCCAGAAACTACTGTAGGGATTTTGATGTGGTTTTAAGCAATAGGAAGAATGATTCACGAGAGAGCATTGTGCGATTAATTTACAAATATTTCGTGCTGCTCGGCTGAGCTACCATGAAGTGAAACCCCCTGTCGCTGTGAAATCTATGCCTTCTCCCTCTAGCGAAGACAGGCGTTAAGGCCGCTCGACTTCTGCGACACGCCGGCTCACTCTCCTTACAAAACATCCCTGACAATCTACGCTGACCACACGTACAACATCTGTAATGTTTCAAAGCAAAGTAATACTCCCAACTCATGCACAATTGCACTTCCATTGTTTGGGATGAGGTTTCAATATCCTATAAACTGTCAACTGAATCTCGAAAGTCTCAGAACTACCCACACAGATATCTTGCCAGTATCAATATCGGTAATTGGAAAAGGCCGGCCGAAGTGGCCGTGCGGTTAAAGGCGCTGCAGTCTGGAACCGCAAGACCGCTACGGTCGCCGGTTCGAATCCTGCCTCGGGCATGGATGTTTGTGATGTCCTTAGGTTAGTTAGGTTTAACTAGTTCTAAGTTCTAGGGGACTAATGACCTCAGCAGTTGAGTCCCATAGTGCTCAGAGCCATTTGAACCATTTGGTAATTGGAAAACATCGTAGATTCTCTCGATTCTTAGGACAGATGAACTATCTATGTTATGTCTTGCCCACTCGTCTCGTATAGGGTGCCTAAGGGATGCTACGTTCTCGGAATGCTGTACAGCAGTTCAAGCAAATAAAAAAAAAATGTAAAAGTCGTGTGGGTAGGGCCTCCCGTCGGGTAGACCGCTCGCCTGGTGCAAGTCTTTCGATTTGACACCACTTCGGCGACCTGCGCAAGAACGGGGATGAAATGATGATGATTAGGACAACACAACACCGAGTCCCTGGGTGGAGAAAAATCTCCGACCCAGCCTGGAATCGAACCCGGGCCCTTAGGATTAACATTCTGTCGCGCTGACAACTTTTTTTAAATATACAATATGATGTATACATGTAGACTGAAGCGATGCATAAAAATTTGTACCAATGGCGGGATTTTATCTCAGATCTCCTGCTTTGTTGTGCAATAATATTTATTGAACAAACTATCAGTATATACACACACAATGCAACAGTTCTTCAAGGTATCATTTAAACATATACAAATGATTGTTAGTTAAACAAAAATATTAGAATAACATTAAATACAACAAAAAATAACATTTTCTGTCTTCTTCCTTTTTTTCCAGTAATCCTTATTGAACAAACTAACAGTACATATATATACACAGTGCAACAGTTCTTCAAGGTACCACTTAAACATATACAAATGATAATCAAAATATCCACGGGTGTGCTGCCGGTCTACAGTGTCCCACGGGCACAATATTTCGGCGATCATACATGTCTCCATCATCAGGTGAACTGACGGACTGAGCTCCTGTGAACGTGCCGGCACGGAGATCCGTACGCTATGGCTGCTCAGAGGGAACTGGGTTCGGTCGCGGCGGCGGCTCACACTATGGAGTATGACCGCACGAGGATTCTGGTACAGACGTCGAGATACTGGGACAGCGTTTTTAGAGAGGCCATCGAAATTCGCACCAAGGACGACCTCATAAACCGTGACTGTGGCTATAATCTTAGCAAAGCTTGGGAACCAGCGATTGGGTTAATCAAGAGTAAATCGAGCAAACGAATAGTTGTGACGACCACGGCGGACAGAGCCATCACACCGACGTCATCTCAGACGCCGTCGCAATCTGTTCCACCGCGCGACCGTGGCGCGGGGCGCGGACGGCGGAGGGAGCGCGCCGCGGGCGGAGGGTATTTAAATCGGCCGCCGCCGCGACCGAACCCAGTTCCCTCTGAGCAGCCATAGCGTACGGATCTCCGTGCCGGCACGTTCACAGGAGCTCAGTCCGTCAGTTCACCTGATGATGGCGACATGTATGATCGCCGAAATATTGTGCCCGTTGGACTCTGTAGACCGGCAGCACACCCGTGGATATTTTGATTATCAAATACGCCGGGAGAAACTCAAGAATCATATACAAATGATTGTTAGTTAAACAAAAAATATTAGAAAAATATTAAATACAACAAAACACAACATATTCTTTTATTCTGATGCAAACATTGAAAAAAATCGGTAAACTTGTTCGACACTTTCCTTGTCAACTCCTGTTAACTCAGACACTGCTCTGATTGTTAAACGGCGATCTTGTCGAACAAGTTTACCGATTTTTTCAATGTTTGCATCAGTTTTTGCTGACAATGGTCTGCCAGTGCGAGTGTCATCACTGGTGTCTTCGCGGCCATCTTTAAATCGTTTAAACCACTCAAACACTTGTGTTCGCGATAAACAATCATCGCCGTACACTTGTTGTAACATTACAAACGTTTCACTTGCAGATTTTCCTAGTTTGAAACAAAATTTGATGTTAACACGCTGTTCTTTCTGCACACTCAACATTTTCCGACGCACAGACAAAACGTCAACTACTTAAAACAGACGCCACGGGCAGACTGAGTGCAGGAGGCAGATGAAACTCGAGCAGTAGGCGGAGCGAGAGTCACGTGACAGGCCACGCGACTTTCAGCCTTATTGCATTCGTTTTATTGTTTCACCAGTACTAGTCCGGTTTTTTTCTAGCCACACCTCGTATGTATGTAATTAACATTACAAGATCACAGGTTAATGTAAGCGTGACATAAGCCATTGCAAACGTGAACTTCTGGTATATTGTGAGACCTTAACATTTCCCGGCGAATTGCTCAAGTAATTTACGGGTTTGCTGCCGGGTGACGTCGTCGACCACCGCCGATATGTGTGTGGGATGTGCTCCTGCCGAAATATCGGCGGTGCTCGACGACGTCACCCGGCAGCAAACCCGTAAATTATTTGCTGGTATATTAATAATCGGTGAAATCTCGAGGATCTACATCTACATTTATACTCCGCAAGCCACCCAACGGTGTGTGGCGGAGGGCACTTTACGTGCCACTGTCATTACCTCCCTTTCCTGTTCCAGTCGTGTATGGTTCGCGGGAAGAACGACTGTCTGAAAGCCTCCGTGCGCGCTCTAATCTCTCTAATTTTACATTCGTGATCTCCTCGGGAGGTATAAGTAGGGGGAAGCAATATATTCGATACCTCATCCAGAAACGCACCCTCTCGAAACCTGGCGAGCAACCTACACCGCGATGCAGAGCGCCTCTCTTGCAGAGTCTGCCACTGGAGTTTATTAAACATCTCCGTAACGCTATCACGGTTACCAAATAACCCTGTGACGAAACGCGCCGCTCTTCTTCGGATCTTCTCTACCTCCTCCGTCAACCCGATCTGGTACGGATCCCACACTGATGAGCAATACTCAAGTATAGGTCGAACGAGTGTTTTGTAAGCCATCTCCTTTGTTGATGGACTACATTTTCTAAGCACTCTCCCAATGAATCTCAACCTGATACCCGCCTTACCAACAATTAATTTTATATGATCATTCCACTTCAAATCGTTCCGCACGCATACTCCCAGATATTTTACAGAAGTAACTGCTACCAGTGTTTGTTCCGCTATCATATAATCATACAATAAAGGATCCTTCTTTCTATGTATTCGCAATACATTACATTTGTCTATGTTAAGGGACAGTTGCCACTCCCTGCACCAAGTGCCTATCCGCTGCAGATCTTCCTGCATTTCGCTACAATTTTCTAATGCTGCAACTTCTCTGTATACTACAAAATGAAACCATGCAAACGTGCATGCATTATGTCTTACAGCCGCCGGATGTCAGTTTGTGGGTTAGAGTTTCGCGTATGTTGCACTTTTATCAGTCAATATAGGGAAGGTTAATTCTGGTTGTGAATGACGCTGTAGTTGTCGTCCAATGATGTCCCATATGTACTCGACTGGGGAGAGATCTGGTGATCGAACAGGCCAAGGCAATACTTCGACACTTTGTAGAGCGTGTTGTGTTACAACAGCGGTACATGGGTGCTCGTTATCCTGTTGGAACCCTTCCCCCCCCCCCCCCTCTTGGAATGCTGTTCCTGAATGGCAGCACAACCGGACCCATCACCAGACTGACATTCCGATTTGCAATCATGGTGCGCTACGGTCGCAGGTTCGAATCCTGCCTCGGGCATGGATGTGTGTGCTGTCCTTAGGTTAGTTCGGTTTAAGTAGTTCTCAGTTCTAGGGGACTGATGACCTTAGAAGTTAAGTCCCATAGTGCTCAGAACCATTTGATTTTTGAACTCCTGCTGTCATACGTAACCGCACCCCAGGCCATAGCTCCAAGAGTGGGGTCAGTGTGTCTAGCATGTAGACAGGTTAATTGCAAGCCCTCAGCTAACCTTCTTCTAACGAACACACAACCATCACTGGCACCGAGGCAAAACCAGATTTCATCAGAAAACACAAAAGATCTCCACCCTGCCCTCCAATGAGCTCTCGCTTGACACCACTGAAGTCGCAAATGGCGGTGGTTTGAGCTCAGCTACAGCGCGTCTGGCTCTGAGCTGTCCTTAAAATAATCGGTTTGTAACAGTTCTTTGTTCATTGCGGTACCAATTGCTGCTGCAGATGCAGAACGATGCGCCAGATCCATACACCGAACACGACAGTCTTCCCTCTTGGTAGTCTGAGCACTGGGTCTCGGGGTCAGGGATTTTCACCTGCCTCGAGATGACTGGGTGTTGGTGTTGTCCTCATCATTTCATCATCATCATGAAAGTGGCGAGATTGGGCTGAGCAAAGGTTCGGGATTTTTTCGGGCGCTGATAACCGCGCAGTTGAGCGCCCCACAAACCAAACATCATCATCCTCATCATCTCTTGGTAGCTCCGCGTGGCCGTCCAGAGCCCTGCCAAGTCTTTCTGCAGTATAGCAGAAAAAACATGCAGCTTATTGTAGCCCTTTTATACGATCTCGTTCAGATTCAGTGAGCTGTTGATAATGGCGTCTTTGTCGCCTGAAAGGCATTCTTGACAAACATCAACTCACCACGTCCGATATCATAGGTAACTAACCCTCACGACCGTTACAGCGTGTATTTAAAGCAAACCTGATTTGCATTGTTTTTGTGGCACTATTAGCGCCACAATTTTGAGTCTGGCGTGAAATCTGAATAGACATCATCTTTCAGATGTAGAAGCACGCCTACCATCTTTCGTTTATGTCGCATAACTCCTTCTTTGTGTTGCGATTTTTTCCTATCAGTGTATTAGTCGGCAAGTACTATGTGGTTAAAATCCATTGTTTCAAGGAAAACTCTAGCTTTTTGTCAAATAGTACCTTATTTATAACTGTTGCGCAGTTTCTGGACATAATTGTTTGCTACAGGGTACTCAGCTACTTTAGATTCATTAGTCTTTAGATTGGTTAACTTTCAAACACTGATTAACGTAGTTGTAGAGTTCTATAGTTAAACGACGTTGACGGATGACGGAACGAACATGTTTGTATTTTAAATTCCTGTTTATTCCGTTTAAGCCGTAGAGCTGGGGTACTTCCATTTTTAGTATGGGAAATTAACGTGACTGAATATGATTCCTTTAGCTTGTGTGTTTATTATCATCTCCGCCCAATGGAGCGGTTCCACTAGAGCAACTTTCAAGAGGTGCAGGTTGCAAATCCATGTCCAGCAGTCCAGATTTAGACTTCCCATGATTTCCCTAAATCGGCTGAATCGATTGACGGAAAGGACCCTCTGAAAAATACACAGCCGATCTCCTTTCTCAAACTTGTAATATCGCAGCTTGTACTGTGTCTTTAATGACTCTTCGGCGGAGGGTCGTTAAATCCTAAGCTTGCTTTCTTCCTTCACTGATTCTACTCTAGACAATATCTAAATCCAAAAGACCTTGAAAATCGATATTATTCAAATGGCTCTGAGCACTATCGGACTTAACTTCTAAGGTCATCAGTCTCCTAGAACTTAGAACTACTTAAACCTAACTAACCTAAGGACATCACACACATCCATGCCCGAGGCAGGATTCGAACCTGCGACTGTAGCGGTCGCGCGGTTCTAGACTGTAGCGCCTAGAACCGCTCGGCCATCCGGCCGGCTTGAAAATCGATATTATTTTTTAATGTAAGAATAGGCAAAGTAAAGGTTAATTTGGTTACCACAGTGCATTACTAGAGATGATTCTATTGGTTCATAGACCTAGAATGTGAACTATGGTGAAGCTCATACTTTTTTACATGCAGAAAGCGTTTCAATGTGTAGAAGTCACGCAAAGTGCCAAGAAAAGCCTTATACTCAACCGGAAATCTAACCAACATCGAATTTCTAGTCTAACTACAATGGTTTGTACAAATTAGTAACATCTCACAAAATATCAGTAAGGGAGGGAAACACCAGGTAACTAGAGCAAAGTCGAGTATGTTGTGACTCCACCAAGATACCACATGCAAGCACCTCTGTAGTTCTTGTGCGTAGTAGTACAATTGAAAAGAGTATGGCACCTGGTGCTCTGCGTGTGAGAGACGAAGGCTGGGATGGCCTCCTTAGCTGAATGGCATCATTTGCTGGACGAACTGTAGTGGAAGACGGTGGGTGGATTGAAAGCCGTTAAAATGAGCAAGGGTGGCCAGGCGGTTAAATGTTCGTTCTTCTGTTATTCATAGGCCGTGGCAACAATGTCTAGCCAGCGATGCGTCATGCAGAAAGTTTAATGCGGCTAAAGGCCGAGCCCTCCGCCCATGACCCACATATGCAGCTACGCATTCAAGAGGATAGTACCGTTGCCTGTGCCAGCTATTGTTTGCCACTGACGTATTGGTATCACCTAGCTCTCCGCGTAGGCTGTACATGTGAATAGGCATCCTGTGAATAGGCATCCAGTCGCCGCTCCTCGAAGGAGCGAGTGTCTGCAATGGACACGCTAACGTGTTCAATGAACTGCAGCTGAAAGGAGAACCGTTTTCCTCACGGTAAGGACCGGTTTAGCTTTCAAAGTGCCAACTCAGAGCTGCGTCACGCACTGATGATTGACATCATTCGAAGAAAAGGACCTTTACCGAACAAAACTCCATGTCTTGCACATGCGGTGCTCTGTATCTTGAAAATATGAGAAATACATAATATATAAAAAATTAGAAACGCAAGAGTGCTCAATAGAGTGCACTTTTTGTGTTTTTCATTTTGTATCCGAAAAATATAAAATATCGGACACATGACCATCTTCAGTGGCATCTCCATTACAGAAGACAAAATACAGTGTTTAATATGTCTGTCTTTAGGGTATAGTCTTTTCTAAGAGCTGACGTGCTTGCTGTCTCTTCACACGCCATAATTTCACTGGTTTCTTGGCACACGCTAAAGACATTTGATGATAATATTCGTGTAATTCTTCAACGTAGTAATCAGAGTATTTTGTGCAAATGGCAAGTAAGATGCACTTTCTATGAAATTATCATTGATTTTTTGATATCACGCATTATATAACTTCATTTCTAGTTTGTTTTACGTGTGTTAACGAATACACTGACGGAAAAAGTCCCAACGTCAAGAAATATATAATGTACAGTAATGATATTTCTGGAATGCATTTGTCTAGGTAACATATTTAGCCTAGACTATTAACGTTGCAAGTTCACAGATTAACGCAAGCGCAAGAAAAACCAACGCAAATGTGAAATTCTGGTATATTAATAAATGGTATAACCACCAAAAACTTGAATGAAAGCATGCAAACGTGCATGCATTGTGTCACACAGGTGCCGGACGTCAGTTTTTCGAATGGAGTTCCATACCTGTAGCACTTGGTCGGTCAATACAGGGACGGTTATGCTGGTTGAAGATTACGCTCAAGTTGTTGTCCGATGATGTCCCATACGTGTTCGACTGGAGACAGATCTGACGATCGAGAAATCCAAGGCAACATGTCGACACTCTGCAGAGTACGTTGGGTAACAACAGCGGTACATGGGCAAGCGTTATCCTGCTGGTACAGAGCCCCCCCCCCTGGATTGCTGTGCATGAATGGCAGCACAAGAGATCGCATCACCAGACTGACGTACAGATTTGCAGTCCTGGTGTGTGGCACAACCGCCGGCCGGAGTGGCCCAGCGGTTCTAGGCGCTACAGTCTGGAACCGCGCGACCGCTAGGGTCGCAGGTTCGAATCCTGCCTCGGGCATGGATGTGTGTGATGTCCTTAGGTTAGTTAGTTTTAATTAGTTCTAAGTTCTAGGGGACTGATGACCACAGTAGTTAAGTCCCATAGTGCTCAGAGCCATTTGAACCATTTGAACAGTGCTCAGAGCCATTTGAACCATTTTTGTGGGATAACTACGAGAGTGTTCCTGCTGTCATACGAAATTGCACCTCACACAATAACTCCAGGTGTAGGTCCAGTTCACCAGCCGGAGTGGCCGAGCGGTTCTAGGCGCTACAGTCTGGAACCGCGTGACCGCTACTGTCGCAGGTTCGAATCCTGCCTCGGTCATGGATGTGTGTGATGTCCTTAGGTTAGTTAGGTTTAAGTACTACGATCTAGGGGACTGATGACCTCAGATGTTAAGTCCCATAGTGGTCAGAGCCATTTGAACCGTGTGTAGGCCCAGTTCGTCTAGGCTGCCGACGGGTTCGCTGCAGGCAGTCACGTGGCCACCTTCTAACCAGCACACAGCCGTTACTAGCACCGAGGCAGAACCGACTTACATCTGAAAACGCAACAGACCTCCACTCCGATCTCCAATAAGCTCTCGCCTGACTCCACTGATGTCGCAAATAGAAATGGACGCCACAGAATGTCTAGCTGAGAACTGTCCTGAAAGTAACCGATTTGTAACAGTTCGTTGTGCCACTGTGGTACCCACTGCTACTCGAAGTGCTGCTGCAGACGCAGTACGTTGCGCCAGTGCCATATGCCGAACACGACGGTCTTCTCTCTCGGTTGTTCCACGTCGCCGCCCGGAGCCCTGTCTTCTTGCGACCGTACTGCCCCGTGATCGCCATTACCAGCAATCACGTACAATGGCTACATTCCTGCCAAGACTTTCTGGAATATCGTGAAATAACATACAGCTTATCGTAGCCCTATTACACGACGTCGTTCAAACTCAATGAGCTGTAGATAACGGGGTCTTCATCGTATTAAAGGTATTCTTGACTAACATCAACTCACTAAGTCTAATCTCAAACGTAACTACCGCTCATGACCGTTACAGCGTGTATTTAAAGCAAACCTGATTTGTGTCCTCATAGTGGCGGTGCTAGCGTCACTCCCTTTGCGACTGGCGCAAAGTATGAATGGCGCAAAGTATGAATACGCCTACCAGCTTTCGTTAATATCGCACAATTCCTTGTTGGCGATTGTTTTTTTTTTTTTTCTACGGTGTCTGTAAAACAAATGACTGTACTTTATGACTGAAGGTTTATAAGAATATCGCTGAAATTTTCGATGAATTGTATGTTTTTTAAACCTGTATCTTCTTTGAGAATAATATCAGGATGAGAAAATTCTATTTATTTTTAAATTTTTACTAGGTCGCCTTTTTCAGTACAGTATAGAGGCGACAGGCACCGCTTTATGTCACTAACTGCGTGTTCTCTTCTTTAAGATGTGAACTAAATGAACATAGGTTGTTACCAGTGGGATTCTAATAGTTTCTGTATCTTGTTTTAAAATTTATTCCTGTCTGACCTATATATATTTTCTCACTGTCACCACAGCTAGCACCCGAGCAGGTAAATGTGCTGAATTGTTCCTGAGAATGGCCGGCCGACGTGGCCGTGCGGTTCTAGGCGCTTCAGTCTGGAACCGCGTGACCGCTACGGTCGCAGGTTCGAATCCTGCCTCGGGCATGGATGTGTGTGATGTCCTTAGGTTAGTTAGGTTTAAGTAGTTCTAAGTTCTAGGGGACTGATGACCGTAGAAGTTAAGTCCCATAGTGCTCAGAGCCATTTGTTCCTGAGAATAACAAATTAGAGATCGTATTGCTTTCACTTGCTGAAGCTTTCCCTCAGTTTGTTCTTTGAAGCGAAAGTTTGATTTTATCTGGAGTTTTTCCCCCATACGATGCGGTACTGAAGTGATGTATTTCGCCCGCATCTCGTGGTCGCGCGGTAGCGTTCTCGCTTCCCACGCCCGGGTTCCCGGGTTCGATTCCGGGCGGGGTCGGGGATTTTCTCTGCCTCGTGATGGCTGGGTGTTGTGTGCTGTCCTTAGGTTAGTTAGGTTTAAGTAGTTCTAAGTTCTAGGGGACTGATGACCATAGATGTTAAGTTCCATAGTGCTCAGAACCATTTGAACCAAGTGACGTATTTTCTTATCGCATGTCTTTTCTAGGGATGTTCTTTCCTGTACCTTGTTTCCATTGGTGTGTAACTTTTTTGTATACATTCTGCCGACTATGATGGGACCTTTACCGTCGTTACCTGCTATTTTTGCCAAAGTTTATAGTTCGGATGCGAGTTTTCTGTAGTTAATGGACGTTTTATTAGTCTCTCAGTACAAGTCAGAAAACATGTTTTAATTGAGGAAACCAGTGTCTAAATTATATTACGGGAGACCTGTTTCATAGAGTTTCTCCACCTGCGTATTCTGCCTGCTTATCAGTGGGTGATCCTTACCATCCTTCTAGGAAGGGACGTTGGTGTTCATTATCCCGTCGACCTCGAAGTCGAGGTCATAATGGAATGACCACTAACTCAGTTGGGCAAATGTAACAAGATACATGATTTGTTGCCATGTTGGAGGAACCATCCTAGTACTCCCCAGGACTTACTTAGGACTTAGGAAAACCACAGGAAACCTAAACAAGTATGGCCAGGTGGACATTTCATTCCCGCTCGTCCCGAACAAAACTTGCATTTTCCCGTGTCTCTATCGCTGCTTTAACCTAAATTTGCTGGCATTTGTCTGCGAGATGTGTATCCTGTAAGTATGTGTAACTGTGTCATTATGTCTGACCACGAGAAATGTATTTAAAGGAAACCTTGGGGACAGTTGGTGTGTTCGTGCATAGGTAAAACTCGCGGCAATCATATGAGGCGAGTGTCGCTGGAACTTATATCTAATTCTTCAGAAAGAAGCCGATCAGGCATTGCACCACCTTTCGCAGTGAATTCGGAATATGCACGAGGAACGTAATAATTAATAAAAAAGACTACACTCTGTTCTCTTTTGAATTCGGATGACTAAAGTATTCCCACAGGCTCATGAGTGACAGTAGTACAGTTCTAAATTTAATCAATTCCAGTTCACTTTCTCTATGTAATACCTTACGTGATTTCGTCGATTTTTCATTTATTTCTTTACGTAGATATTCGTTCTTAGAACATGCCAGCAGACATCAATAAAAGTATTCATTTCTGAATTTTATTACACTCCCAGTTTGACATACGAAGAGTGCTTTACATGTCCTACATACTATGTTTTCAATGTCTGATTGTGTGTGTTCATTTGTCAGTGTGTGTTCATCTGTCTGTGTGTTTATGTTATGTCTCCGTGTGTCTGCGAAAGACTTCTAAAAAAGACACAACGATCACACAAGTGCCTACCATACAAAGAGTTATAATAAATCAGCAATAGCCACTACGCATAAGGGACACTTGCCACCAATTACACATCACGAATGGTCTTCATGTAGTACATGAAACGGATAAGGAACGCGAAATGGACTTGTATGAAAAACCATTCATGACACAGACAGAACATTGTGACAGGCTGCTAAATGATCAGCTAGTAACTAACAATATAAATTTCTTCACAAATTTCTCCAATATCGGAAACTTACTTTATTAGAAAAATTGTCTAATCAAATAATTGTATCATGTAATATGTGCCATTACATAAATACATCTATACAGAAAAGGTTTCATCTTCATATACTACCTTAGCAATTTAAAGTAGTTTATCTTAGCATTTAAGAGTCTCTGTAATGATGTAAATATCTAAATGTGAAGGTGGTAAGCTGTGATATGTTTGTTGCTGTGCACTGTGTTCTGGACAACCAAGTTTCCAGTAAAAATGTAAGTAAACACACTAACGAAATGATTTAAAACATACAACCGACTTACAGGACACATTTAAATAAATATGTCTTTCTGTCCAGGGCTGTATTTCGATATATAAACTCACTGGCACACCCAGGAAATGAACCTCATCGTAATTCAGTAGTAATTGCAATGTACCTAATGATGATGCCGAAACGTGTTCTGCTCTTTAAACATTAGTGAAAAATGACTGAAGCAATATCAATTATTTCATAAATATATTTTTTATCTGCTCGCTGTCACACTCCACTACAATATAATGTGAGCTCTGGTACCTCTGATATTGTCCCTCTCGCATAATGATGCAGTGCATCGTGCTCGTTCAGCAAGATAAAACACTCCCCCATCACGCCAGAAACGTGAGAATGCGGTAAGATGAATATATGACGGACATAAGTGTAATTATGAGGCTTCTCTTATTCAGAACATATGAGATGTCGAGAGATATGTAGATGCCTCCAACTCTGTAATAGTCGACTACCAAGTGGTATATCTAATCGTAAGAGTGGAAGTTGATCATACATGCTCCTAGGGTGCCGTGTCGAATCCCAGTGCCATACCTCAACATGGCGAGTCGACGAGGCGCTAAACCCTAATCTTTCTTCATCTCTTGTTTCACAATTCCCAATAATCCAACTTACTGAAAGCTGACTTTATTCAAATACGGATATTAAAGGGAGAACAAGGTACACTTGTTACAAAAACTTGTGTTTGCGGGTTTCAAAGATGCTCTATACAATTTAAAGGATGTGCATGATAATAACCTCCTACGTTGTGCACGTCAAATAGCTGGTCAAAATAATTTGCTTTTGCGTGATTCCTGGTCTGCGTATAAAAATCCAACTCATTTAGACACTGTAATTCAAACCACCAGGAACCCCTGGACAAACTCAGCTTCTGGATGTTTTTTCCCGTGCCTCTAAAATATATTATCGTAGTGTTTGCAGCTGCGCCTTAAAGGATAGACAGTTTCACAATAAGTTCCAGGAGGTTCTGTTTCACATTCAGTTGCATACCATCAAATTCCATCAGTTCTCATCGCACCGTTACACCGATATGGTTCTATACGCATTCTGTAAGAGTGGACACATAGCTGTACGCCCTGCACGGTTTGTAACTTCCAAGGAGATCGCCTTCTCTGGAACCGCACGACCGCTCCAGTCGCAGGTTCGAATCCTGCCTCGAGCATGGATGTGTGTGATGCCCCTAGGTTAGTTAGGATTAAGTAGTTCTAAGTTCCAGGGGACTGATGACCTAAGATGTTAAGTCCCATAGTGCTCAGAGCCATTTGAACCATTTGAGATCGCCTTCGATCTTGACGGTACGAACCTTTTCGACCACAGTCGCGTGATATTTTTCTTTCAGTGTTCATGGTGAAAGTTAATGGTTTGTTTTGAACACTTCTTGAATGTCGACGATGTCCATTTTGTGAAGTTAATTACATACATCCCATATAAGGCTGATCTCTGCACCTTCCGGACACTCATTTTCTGTTACCCTCTGATACAACATAGTGAGTCAATAGCAGCTAATAATTTTCCTATCGTAATTGCTAACACAGCACTTCGAAAAGAGCCTTACTAAAGATTGAACTTGTGACTTGTGAACCTCCTGGCTGTGAGCATTACCTATTAAAGGGTAGACAGGAATGGTGCTTTGGTAACTATGCCACTACGCTATCTGTTGGTGGAAGACGTTGAAACCGTTATCAGTATATCTACTATCCCCCAGGTGGCCTATGCCGTCATCGGATGTAAATCTACGTCATCTGTCTAGGTGCAATGTAGGTCCCACACACTTGAGAAATGTTATTCTAGGATGGGAGGCACAAGATTTACGTAAGCACTATAGGATTGCAAGCATTCGAAAAAGAACTCGGATATGCAGAGAAAGGCCGGCAGAGGCCAGCGCACAAGTGTGACCCATTCAATATTTGTTGTAACTGAGTAAGATTAACTATAAAAAATTACGAAATTTACTTTGAGCAAAACAGAAAAGTTATAGCCAAATCCACAAAACAAGAACCGTCGACAAAATATGCGTAAATTACTTTGCATAATTTGCTAGTGTAAGGCAATAATGCAAAACTTATATGTCCCAGTTACACCATTTCCCTCACACTTTCAGATATCATAAAAAGAACATAAATAAATGACTGATTTAGGATGGAAACATTATGTCAGTCCTGACAACATGATACGTTCCTTTCCGAGTATGCTGATGCATTAGCTCCATACTTAACAATCATATACAACCGTTCCCTCGACGAAAGATCCGTACCCAAAGACTGGAAAGTTGCACAGGTCACACCAATATTCAAGAAAGGTAGTAGGAGTAATCCACTAAATTACAGGCCCATATCGTTAACATCGATATGTAGCAGGACTTTAGAACATATATTGTGTTCGAACATTATGAACTACCTCGAAGGAAACGGTCTATTGACACACAGTCAACATGGGTTTAGAAAACATCGTTCCTGTGAAACACAACTAGCTCTTTATTCACATGAAGTGCTGAGTGCTAGTGACAAGGGATTTCAGATCGATTCCATATTCTTGGATTTCCGGAAGGCTTTTGACACTGCACCACACAAGCGGCTCGTAGTGAAATTGCGTGCTTATGGAATATCGTCTCAGTTATGTGACTGGATTTGCGATTTCCCGTCAGAGAGGTTACAGTTCGTAGTAATTGACGGAAAGTCATCGAGTAAAACAGAAGTGATTTCAGGCGTTCCCCAAGGTAGTGTTATAGGACCTTTGCTGTTCCTTATCTATACAAACGATTCGGGAGACAAATGAACAGCCGTCTTCGGTTGTTTGCAGATGACGCTGTCGTTTATCGACTAATAAAGTCATCAGAAAATCAAAACAAACTCCAAAACGATTTAGAAACGAATCTGAATGGTGCGAAAATTGGCAGTTGACCTTAAATAACGAAAAGTGTGAGGCCATCCACATGAGTGCTAAAAGGAACTCAAACTTCGGTTACATGATAAAATACCTGGGTATTACAATTACGAACAACTTAAATTGGAAAGAACACATAGAAAATGTTGTGGGGAAGGCTAGCCAAAGCCTACGTTTTATTGGCAGGAAACTTAAAAAATGTAACAGCCTACACTACGCTTGTCCGTCCTCTTTTAGAATACTGCTGCGTGGTGTGGGATCCTTACCAGGTAGGACTGACGGAGTACATCGAAAAAGTTCAATGAAAGGCAGCATGTTTTGTATTATCGCGAAATATGGGAGAGAGTGTCACAGAAACGATACAGGATTTGGACTGGAAATCATTAAAAGAAAGGCGTTTAACGTTGCGACAGAATCTTCTCACGAACTCCAATCACCAACTTTCTTCTCCGAATGCGAAAATATTTTGTTGACACCGACCTACATAGGGCGGAACGATCGCCACGATACAATAAGCGAAATCAGAGCTCGTACGGAAAGATATAGGTATTCATTATTTCCGGGCGCTATACGAGATTGGAATAATAGAGAATTGTGGTTCGATGAACCCTCTGTTAGGCACTTAAATGTGATTTTCAGACTATCCATTTAGATGTAGATGTAGATGATCACTCAAGAATCAATACTGGTGATCTTCAAAACATCGAGAGTACGAGGGGCGTTCAATAAGTAATGCAACACTTTTTTTTTCTCCAGCCAGTTTTGGTTGAAAAATTGTAGCATTTGCTGTGGGACATCTTGGAATATTCACTTTTCAGCTCCTATAGCTTCATGACGTTCCAGTACAGTAGGTGGCGGCGTAATACAGGGTGTTACAAAAAGTTACGGCCAAACTTTCAGGAAACATTCCTCACACACAAATAAAGAAAAGATGTTATGTGGACATGTGTCCGGAAACGCTTAATTTCCATGTTAGAGCTCATTTTAGTTTCGTCAGTATGTACTTGAATTCCTCGATTCACCGCCAGTTGGCCCAATTGAAGGAAGGTAATGTTGACTTTGGTGCTTGTGTTGACATGCGACTCATTGCTCTACAGTACTAGCATCAAGCACATCAGTACGTAGCATCAACAGGTCAGTGTTCATCAAGAACGTGGTTTTGCAGTCAGTGCAATGTTTACAAATGCGGAGTTGGCAGATGCCCATTTTATGTATGGATTAGCACGGGGCAATAGCCGTGGCGCGGTACGTTTGTATCGAGACATATTTCCAGAATGAAGGTGTCCCGACAGGAAGACGTTCGAAGCAATTGATCGGCGTCTTAGGGAGCACGGAACATTCCAGCCTATGACTCGCGACTGGGGAAGGCCTAGAACGACGAGGACACCTGCAATGGACGAGGCAATTCTTCGTACAGTTGACGATAACCCTAATGTCAGCGTCAGAGAAGTTGCTGCTGTACAAGGTAACGTTGACCACGTCACTGTATGGAGAGTGCTACGGGAGAACCAGTTGCTTCCGTACCATGTACAGCGTGTGCAGGCACTATTAGCAGCTGATTGGCCTCCACGGGTACACTTCTGCGAATGGTTCATCCAACAATATGTCAATCCTCATTTCAGTGCAAATGTTCTCTTTACGGATAAGGCTTCATTCCAACGTGATCAAATTGTAAATTTTCACAATCAGCATGTGTGGGCTGACGAGAATCCGCACGCAATTGTGCAATCACGTCATCAACACAGATTTTCTGTGAACGTTTGGGCAGGCATTGTTGTTGATGTCTTGATTGGGCCCCATGTTCTTCCACCTACGCTCAATGGAGCACGTTATCATGATTTCATACGGGATACTCAATCTGTGCTGCTAGAACATGTGCCTTTACAAGTACGACACAACATGTGGTTCATGCACGATGGAACTCCTGCACATTTCAGTCGAAGTGTTCGTACGCTTGTCAACAACAGATTCGGTGACCGACGGATTGGTAGAGGCGGACCAATTCCATGGCCTCCACGCTCTCCTGACCTCAACCCTCTTGACTTTCATTTATGGGGGCATTTGAAAGCTCTTGTCTACGCAACCCCGGTACCAAATGTAGAGACTATTCGTGTTCGTATTGTGGACGACTGTGATACAATACGCCATTCTCCAGGGCTGCATCAGCGCATCAGGGATTCCATGCGACGGATGGTTGATGCAAGTATCTTCGCTAACAGAGGACATTTTGAACATTTCCTGTAACAAAGTGTTTGAAGTCACGCTGGTACGTTCTGTTGCTGTGTGTTTCCATTCCATGATTAGTGTGATTTGAAGAAAAGTAGTAAAATGAGCTCTAACGTGGAAAGTAAGCGTTTCCGGACACATATCCACATAACATATTTTCTTTCTTTGTGTGTGAGGAATGTTTCCTGAAAGTTTGTCCGTACTTTTTTGTAACACCCTGTATAGCCTTCAAAATGGCGTCTGTAACGGAGGGGCGTTGAGAGCAGAGAGCTGTCGTTGAGTTTCTCTTGGTGGAAAACCAGAGCATCGCAGATATTCATACGCGCTCACTGAACGTCTACGGAGACTTTGCAATGAACAAGGTCACGATGCGTCGTTGGGCGGGGCGTTTGCCAATCATCGCAACAGCGTAGCGCAAACCTAGGCCATCTCCCGCGTGCCGGCTGGCAATCGCCGACACTCATTCGATGTGACTGACGGACCACGATCAAACATCTCGATGCTCAACCAGATACCTGTTGGTATTGCTGACACACTCGCCCACCAGTTGGGGTTCTCAAAGGTTTGTGCCCGCTGGGTTCCTCGCTACCAAACAGAGGGCCATGAAGAGTAACGAAGGACCATATGTGCGGAATTTCTTGCCCTTCATGAGGCTGATCGTGACAATTTTTTGTCGAACATCATCACAGGCGATGCAATATGGGTTCGTCACTTGAATAAACGACTTCAGCTACAAAAATGCATAAAAAACGCCATGCCTCTCATAAGTCTGTGCACCAGAGAGGAGCTCACTAAACTTCATTGTACTGTTCTTCATCATCCACCCCATAGCCCGGACATCGCCCCTTCCGACTTCAGTCTGTTTGGCCCAATGAAGGACAACTCCGCGAAAAGCAGCACGTGGATGACGGGAGGTTATCGATGCAGGCACACAGGCCCTCACTAAGGTTATGTTGAGAAATAGGGTTTTGTAGCCAGAACAATGGCAAATAACATGGTGTATTGGAGTCCTGAGTAAAATCAACGAACGATGCTGGTAGGCACCGATTAGCAACAAATATCGTCTGGGTGGTTGCCATCCCAGACGTATAGCTTCTGAAACAAACATTTAAAAAAAGGGATATATATTTATTTCATCAACAGTACAGAGTAACCCACCGCCTTGAAATGTAAGGTGGGTTGGATGATTCTGAATTTAATAGCAAAGACTTCTCATTGTTACCGTCTTATTGGTATACAGTTGTTAATGCTTTTTTTAAATAATTTAAAGAACATAATATATAAAGATTTCTCTGAGGTTACAGCGAATTGAATGCTTAACAATTGTTAAAATTGTTCCATATAATTTGCTACTACCTAGTTGATAAGAATATAATTTATACAATGCAAATGTCAAAGAAAAATAAAAAAATAGAATGTAACACAATGAGCATGGTTAAGAATAATTTGTAATATATAGAGGGAAGTGATATGCTGTATTTGGATGAGTAATACAGTCTAAGTAGCATGTTGGTTAGTAATGGCCTATTTCTATCTATTTCAGATGAGAAGGTCTCGGTACAGCCTCGAGCTATTCTCATCTGCAATGGTTTGCGCTAATGTATGTTTACACAGATTATACAGAGTAAATGCTGATTGGGCACTTCACACATGGAATACACGAATTTTAGCTTCACATGAGAAATACACTTATGTTTGTAACTTGTTAGTTGAAATACAATATAGTTCATTGCTACTTTAATGCATTATTCCTTAAATAACTTAATACATTTCTCATATATGAAACATACAGTAGTTATGCTAGTGCCGTGCTTCGGAATTTGGTTTACGAAATGATAACATTGTTTATAGAAAGATGTAGGTGCAAAGACACTACGCTGCCATGTAGCACTTAATTTGTAAACGATTTGATTCTACGGAGTGATACCCATTTTGAAGCGAAAACTGAATAACAAGCTAAAGTCATGTAAAGCCATTTAAACCGATTCATACACAAATCCAAGTAATATTCCAAATCAAATGTATAGCAAGCAAGGTCAATCGCTTTAGATAAACGTTCTGAGCACCTCCGCTGCGCTGTTAACACAGGATACTGAAGAAATAACGCAACCTTTTTGGGGAATGATTAAGACAAAATTTCATGCAAGTGGCCTCCGTTATGCGATTCAGGTAGCTGCATCCGACGTTACATGACCCTAAATACATATTCTAACGTTTTTTGGGGAATTGTAGTAACACATAGTTTACACTATTTCTGTAATTCGAGAATAGTCTTAACGATGACTTTTGTATGCAGCATCCTTAAGATATTCCTACATAAAAAAGTCAGGAGTTCGAAAGGCAATAATACCTCCAAAATCAGTAGTAAATGAAAACGGAAGTCAATGTGCTGTAGCTGGTAATCCGGTGTAATGTTTAACGAATTATTGTGTTACCTATACATAGCAGTCACTGTTTATTGTGACATGAAAGAATGCGTGAAGATTCGCCTGCGTGACACTGCACACCAAACTCCTACATTTTTATATGTGGAGGGGACTCATGGATTTTCCGTTGCTCAGATAAGTGAATTCTATGAATTAACATATCTAACCAAGCCTCGTCAGGATAACGTCAGTCACAGAGTTCTTCCCTATTTCGGGCGACCGCTGACACCAATCATTAACAGAAGGTTACATACCGAGCGAAGTGACGCAGAGGTTAGCACACTGGATTCGCATTCCGGAGGGCGACCGGTCAAACACGCGTCCGACCATTCTGATTTAGGTTTTCCGTCATTTCCCTAAATCGCCTTAGGCAAATGCTGGAATGGTTCCTTTGAAAGGAAACGGCCGACTTCCTTCCCAATCCTTCCCTAATCCGATAGGACCGATAACCTCGCTGTTTGCTCCCTTCCCTCAAATCAACCGACCAAAGCTACATGTTTTCCCTTCTCTACAAATAAAAACTCATTAATAGCACGAATTCTATACGGGTGCATTTTAAAACTCTTTTCCAGTGCCGTGTAGGCACTACCAAAAACGAGACGAAACAGGTTATACAGGCGTCGTACATACTTCGTGCTACTCAAAGTGAATGAAACTTGCACGTCGATTACTTTCAGGCTCTTAGCACTTTCGGTTCACCTCTTTTGGCTCGATTAGCCACATTTTTCACCTTCAGGAATTTGTCGTAAAGTTGCTAGATGGTGGAGTTGATTAGAGCGTCATTTCTAACATGCATTCCTTTGAAGCATCACTGAGTCTTGGCATAACCGGCACATCTAATGTACTGGCATACTCTCTGCTATAAGGTGTACGCCATTTATTCCTCGATTAAATAATGATTGTGGTTTCAACAGAAAGATAACTCTTCTACAAAGTTCTTAACACTTTGTAAAGCCCGGGGAAGTAGTAAGTCCAAACCTGTGGTTGAAGATACCTCACGAACGGTGACACAAGGCTGAGAATGGACTGAACACAACGCTTTCTGCGTGTCTGGCATGGGTGCAAGCGCAGCAGACCGTCCGTATTCGAATGTAAGGTATGGATCGATAATGGATCTCATACTTGCTGAAATATAGAGCCGACGGCTGCAGCCGTTACACCATTTTCTTTGGGAGCTTATTGTAGATGAAAAATACAGAGCTCAGTGACTCGTGATCAGTTGACATAAGGAAATTTTTATATTACAAGGATACTCGGTATTTTTCTGCGCCATAAAATAATGCTAACGCACCTGTTTCAGTCTGTGAATAGTTCGTAGGAGCTATCGCTGTCAGATGTTCCGTGCCATCGGGAAGTTTGTGCAGCAGCACGTGACCCAGCTGCATTGGGACGAATTGATCGTTAGAGTCAGTCGCATACCTGACGTGGAAGTTGACAGGCAGGGAACAGATAGACTTTTTTCTAATTTGCAGAAGGCTTGTTGACAGCTGTCAGACCACTTAAGCCTCATACCCCTTTCTAGGAGACTGTTCAGTGAATATGTGATTTGATCAGCTTCAAGTAGCAAGTAATTTCCCTAGTAATTAATTTTGCTGAAAAAGGATTGAATTTCTTAAGGTTTTTGAGCAGTGGTGGTAATTTGATGAATTCCTCCATATGCTCTGCCATAGGCTTGAGACCGCTCTTTTTCAGTATAGTAATAGGGCAACAAGGACATCACCCCACTCTCCATTGTTGCCAGATGTATCCAACGTGGAGGCGTGTAGACTTGGCATCAGTGCATGACGTCATCAAAGATGGCGGCCGTGACTTTACCCAACGTTGTGGCTTTTGGCAGACAGTTTGAATTTTTGTGGGAAGATAGGTGAATTGGGCTACCTCCACTAACCTTAACCCCCCACCCCCCTCCCCAAGAAAAATGATAGGAAGTTCAAATTCCAACAGGATAATGCATCACACATCTACTAACCTAAGAAAATCGTGGGAAGATGGGTCACTTGGGCTACCCTCACTAACCAAAGTCACCAAACCGCCACCTCTTCCTAGGAACTGGTGCCAAGTTTGAATTTTGGTGGTAAAGAATAGTCAAAATATATGTATCTCTGTTAAGCTAAGAAAATATCGTGAAAGAAAGGACACTTAGACTACCTCCACTAACCGAAGTCACCCGACCGTCACCTCCTCCTAGGAATTCGTGGGAAAAGGACTCAGCCTGCACTGGGCTGCTGGAGAGAGGAAGGAGTGTACTTTATTTATTTTGCAACAATTTATTTATAGATGGAGTATATTTCTCAGAGTGATACAGAACACACGCTCTGACATGCCACACAGCATACAGACCTGCAAACTACTCCTAAATAGCTCATGTATAATTCTCTACACACGCACTTGCTAATTGTGAACTGTCAAAATAACGCATTGCACAGCCTGCAGACATGCAAACCACTCATAGAGAATGCAATACATTAACGTCCAGAGAGCCAAACAACTCGTAAATTGTCAAAATAATAATCCATCTAAAAGACTCTGCAAACATGCTTGCTAATCGTCAGCTGTCGAGATCATGCACCAGGCTTTATTTAAACAATTAGAGACAGCACCACCATCCAGTGTGTTCTGTTTGCCAGGAGGTCTGCACTCCAACTGACCTACCTAGTACACAGTATCACCACAGGGCGCTGTCGTCCATTCTGTGATATAATCCAAGATGGCATCCATGATGTCAGCTGATGACGCAAGTACCGTTATCCAAGATGGCGGCAAAAAGTGTTTTAACCATGAGGTCTGGACCTAGTACACAGTACCACCACAAGAGAGTAATGTCGTCCGTCTTGTGATGTAATCCAAGATGGTGGGGGGGGGGGGAGATGGTGTGAAAACGATTCTGCCTGTGCTGGACATAAGTTTGCATTTTGCATGCAGTGTCTCCACCATGAGATCTAGACTCCAACTGACCTAGTACACAATATTGCCACCAGAGGTTCCTGTCATCCCCCCTGTGACATAATCTAAGGTGGCGGACTGGGGTTGGGGAAAATGGCGGGAAAACGACTCTGTCTGTGCTTGACATAAGGTTTCTTTTTTTTTCAGGCAATGTCTCCACCACAAGATCTAGACTCCAACTGACCCAGTTCACAATACTGCCACCAGACGGTGCTGTCATCCCTCATGTGACATACTCCAATATGATGGTCTGGAGAGAGCAAAAAAATGGTTCAAATGGCTCTGAGCACTATGGGACTTAACATCTGTGGTCATCAGTCCCCTACACCAGTATCGAAGCACCTTCCACCTTTTTACCTTCTGCAGATCAGGCTTTCAGTGGTTATTTTACACAGATCGCCATATTGCACTAGCAATGAAATCTTACAAACTGCCATACATATTGTCAAATATGGAAAGACTCTTACTCATTTACATTGCTCTCCCACCGAGGACGGGCTCTTGAGTATTAGAACGTGAAACCAAACTCTGACCCATCAATATATCACTGCATACTCTACATAACGTCAAATACAGAAAGACTCCTACTCAATTACATTGCTCTCCCACTGAGGACAGGAGCCTGAATATTAGTGCGCGAAACTGATCTCCAACCCAGCAATATATCACCACGTATTGTGTCGATGTAGTAAACATACAATTCGTATCCTGTGCCAAACAAAATCATTCCTTTTACATCATTCGTACATATACCGTGAAGACAGACAGCACTGTATATACTCCTCACACCACTAGATATTTTCCCGCAGCCAACAAACCCAAGTCATCCACCCCCAACACGCGACCAGAGCACACTCAGCAGATCGAAGTCGCTCTCAGAACTGTTCTACAAATTCCCCAAGGCACAAACACGTTACTGTTTCTGGTCCAAACCTGCTTCCTTGCTTGCTCGCTTTTCTGCACACATCTCCAGACTTGGGGATTACTAGAACACACGTATTTTCGCATGGTTCGCCATAATATTATACCATTTTATCGGGACTTCTCGATATCAAGCGCTGGGCAGTATCCTACCGATCGCTAGCGCAACGTAATTCCCAAGATATGGACTGGAAATTATTACTCTACAAACCCGAAGCTTTAGCTAGGTGGGGAGTGCTGTAAACCACTGATTAACTAGAAACTTGTCACATACGTGGAGCCTTTTACTCGGCAACTCGAAACAAATAGAGGAAACTGATATATCCACTCTTGAATACCGATGTCGGTGATGTAGTAGATTCGAAATCTACTAAAGTGTTTCTCATGTCTAGAAAACCGGCAAACATGTCTTCCACACACCACAATCGATTTTCTCTCAACTAAATAAAGGCGTGAAATGTGCAGAAGCAGTCAACCGAACAAATTCCAGCACAAACGCACCACCATATTCAATCTTCTCAGATTTGCACGCAATCACGGAAGCTATCCAAAACATACTAAAAATTAGTTCGCTATTCGATCGTCTAGAGGACAACACAGTTAATTCATCTACATTGCTGCACTCCAACAGGCATCTCCAGTCTGACAGCTCCTACGGTTAACAGGAAACGTGAATAACCACTGCACAGGTCACCGGCGCTGCAGGTCGAGCATGCACAGGTAGAATGTTCATCCTAAGAAATCGGTCACATCTTGGATAATGGTACTTGCGTCATAAGCTGATGTCATGGCTGCCATCTTGGATTACGTCACGGAATGGACGACAGCGCCCTCTGTCGGAGGTACTGTGTACTAGGTCAGTTGGAGTGCGGACCTCCTGGCAAACACACTGGATGGTGGTGCTATCTCTAATTGTTTAAATAAAGCCTGGTGCATGATTACGACATTTAACGATTAGCAAGCATGTTTGCAGAGTCTTTTAGATGGATTATAATTTTGACAATTTATGAGTTGTTTGGCTCTCTGGACATAAGTGTATTGCATTCTTTTCGAGTGGTTTGCATGTCTGTAGGCTGTGAAATGGGTTATTTTGACAGTTTACAATTAGCAAGCGAATGTGTAGAGCGTTATACATGAGTTATTTAGGAGTAGTTTGCAGGTCTGTATGCTGTGTGGCATGTCAGAGCGTGTGTTCTGTATCACTCTGAGAAATATACTCCATCCCTAAATAAATTGTTCCAAAATAAATAAAGTACACTCCTTCCTCTCTCCAGGAGCCCAATGCTGGCTGAGTCATTTTCCCACGAATCCCTAGGAGGAGGTGGCGGTCGGGTGACTTAGGTTAGTGGAGGTAGTCCAAGTGACGTATCTCCCTGCAGTTTTCTTAGGTTAGTAGAGGTGTGATGCATTATCCTGTTGGAATTTGTACGTCCTGCCATTCTTCTGAACGAGGGGAGGGGGGTTAGGTTAGTGGAGGTAGCCTAATTGACCTATCTTCCCGCCAAAATTCAAACTTACCGCCAAAAGCCGCTGTCTTGGATGACATCATCGCCGCCATCTTGGATACATCTGGCAACAATGGAGGGTGGGGTGACATCCCTGTTGCCCTACTACTCAGTCTATGGTTTAAATACTGAATGCTCAATTCAAAACACATGTAACAAATGGCGTTCCCAAAGAAAGTGTTATAGGGCCTCTGCTGCTCCTAATCTACATAACCGATTTAGATGGCAATCAGAGCAGCGCTCTTAGATTGATTGCAGGTGATACTGTCGTTTACCACCTTGTAAAGTCATCAGATGATAAACACCAATTGCAAAATTATTTAGAAATCTATCTTTATGTTGCGAAAAGGGGCAATTGACGCTAAAAAATAAAACTGTGAAATCATCCACATGAGTACTAAATTTCGGTTACACGATAAATCACACAAGACTAAATGCTGTAAATTCTACTACATACTTAAGTATTATAATTTAAATGGAACCATCACATAGATAATGTTGTGGGTAAAGCAAACCAAAAACTGCGATATATTGGCAAAACGCTTAAAAAATGCAACAGATCTACTAAGTACGTCCGTCCTCTTCTGGAGTACTGCTGTGCCGTGTGGGATTTGCACCAGGTACGATTGACGCAGAACATCTAAAAAGTTCTAGTACTTTCGCGAAATAGGGGAGAAAGTGCCACGGATATTATACGTGAATTGGGGTGGCAGTCATTAAAATGAAAGTAAAAAACGTTGCGGCAGAATCTTCTCGCAAAATTTTCTCCTCACAGTGTGAAAATATTGTGTTGACGCCCACCTGCATAGGTATAAATGATCATAATAATAAAGTAACAGAAATTAGAGCTCGCATGGTAAGATTAAAGTGTTCGTTTTTCCCCCGCTGTTCGAGAGTGGAACGGTAGAGAAACAGCATGAAAGCAGTTCCATAAACCCTTTGCCAGGCTCTGAATTGTGAACTGAGAGTAATTATGTCGATGTCGACGCAGAAACTATAATTGTCTAGCTAGTAGAGCAAACCGCTGTGCTGTAAACGGGTGAATAGCAACTGAAAGTTTTGCACGTGCTGCTTCTACGCTGCTCCTCTTACAATAACACCGCCTAAGTCATTAGCGCCATTAGGAATTTACGTGGATCAGTTGCTCTAACAGCGCTGGAATATGAGCGGCGCGCTAGCCACACCAAAGGGTAAACGGCTATACTCGTATATCTCATATCGTGTTCAATACGAAACTTGCGTCTAGTGGCAACTGCAAATCCGCGTCCGTGAGGTCCCTTTGGCGAAAATACTAGCACAAGCCATTCTCTTCAATAGTCCTCCTGGACTCAGAAATGGATACAGCTTGATCTGTGATTGTTCACTGATGGCTGGTTTTAAATCATCGCTAAATTGTTTGTTACCATAAAGTTTTTTTTAATGAATACCATGAATGTGTCCTATTGACTTGCTGATATGGGCATAGCGTCACCAAACCCACGGAGTCTATCTAGTTAGGAACTAACCTCATCACCAAACGGAATGGAACTGGACATTTACGTGTGTGCCTGTAAATTTTTGACACAATCCGGTGATGACTCGAATTGCTGTAGCTGTGCCCTAGTTTAACGTTTTGTGGCTCCCGGCTTGATGAGGAGAGGGCGGTATGATAGGTTGATGGCCGGTTTCCTCTCACTACTACACGAAATGCACACGTGGATAAAATACACTTTATTATAGGAAATAATTCAGTACTTAACTTCAATGAAGTCCAGACTGAAATTTTGTGGTTGACACCAATCAGTTAACCTGTAGTAATTCTTGAATCTGGTTCATGTCCATGTACACTACTGGCCATTAAAATTGCTACACCATGAAGATGACGTGCTACAGACGCGAAATTTAACCGGCAGGAAGAAGATGCTGTGATATGCAAATGATTAGCTTTTCAGAGCATTCACACAAGGTTGGCACCGGTGGCAACACCTACAATGTGCTGACATAAAGAAAGTTTACAACCGATTTCTCATACACAAACAGCTAGAGCACAGTGTGACGTATTGATGTGCAAGGCGAACTGAGTCCCGATGCGACGTACCGAGGTGCTGACATTGAGAGATCGAGAGACTGAGACAGCTCGGTCGGCGGCGGCGGCCTATATGCACGCTGCCCAGGAGGCGTTATCGGCGCGTAGCCTGCGAACGTGTCTTGGTCTTCTCTTGTCATAGGTGCGCCTAGTTCAGCTCCTGCTATACAATGTTTCCTAATGCCGACCGGTTTGCTGGCGACGGCGTAAGCTAGCACACGAATCATTGCTCGTATTCCCGTAGAACTCACCCAGGAATTTAAATAGAAAAGTAGAGAGCACCAGATTTTTTTTTTGATCATGTACAGCAGAGTAGGCAACCACAATGCCTTCACGATCTACTGTTTCGTACCATCATATCAAAATGATCTACTTTTAAAAATTCAGTTGCTACAGTTTCTTTTTTTTTTTTTTTTTTTTTTTTTTTTTTTTTTTTTTTTTTGTCATCAGTCTACCGACTGGTTTGATGCGGCCCGCCACGAATTCCTTTCCTGTGCTAACCTCTTCATCTCAGAGTAGCACTTGCAACCCACGTCCTCAATTATTTGCTTGACGTATTCCAATCTCTGTCTTCCTCTACAGTTTTTGCCCTCTACAGCTCCCTCTAGTACCATGGAAGTCATTCCCTCATGTCTTAGCAGATGTCCTATCATCCTGTCCCTTCTCCTTATCAGTGTTTTCCACATATTCCTTTCCTCTCCGATTCTGCGTAGAACCTCCTCATTCCTTACCTTATCAGTCCACCTAATTTTCAACATTCGTCTATAGCACCACATCTCAAATGCTTCGATTCTCTTCTGTTCCGGTTTTCCCACAGTCCATGTTTCACTACCATACAATGCTGTACTCCAGACGTACATCCTCAGAAATTTCTTCCTCAAATTAAGGCCGGTATTTGATATTAGTAGACTTCTCTTGGCCAGAAATGCCTTTTTTGCCATAGCGAGTCTGCTTTTGATGTCCTCTTTGCTCCGTCCGTCATTGGTTATTTTACTGCCTAGGTAGCAGAATTCCTTAACTTCATTGACTTCGTGACCATCAATCCTGATGTTAAGTTTCTCGCTGTTCTCATTTCTACTACTTCCCATTACCTTCGTCGTTCTCCGATTTACTCTCAAACCATACTGTGTACTCATTAGACTGTTCATTCCGTTCAGCAGATAATTTAATTCTTCTTCACTTTCACTCAGGACAGCAATGTCATCAGCGAATCGTATCATTGATATCCTTTCACCTTGTATTTTAATTCCACTCCTGAACCTTTCATTTATTTCCATCATTGCTTCCTCGATGTACAGATTGAAGAGTAGGGGCGAAAGGCTACAGCCTTGTCTTACACCCTTCTTAATACGAGCACTTCGTTCTTGATCGTCCACTCTTTTTATTCCCTCTTGGTTGTTGTACATATTGTATATGACCCGTCTCTCCCTATAGCTTACCCCTACTTTTTTCAGAATCTCGAACAGCTTGCACCATTTTATATGGTCGAACGCTTTTTCCAGGTCGACAAATCCTATGAAAGTGTCTTGATTTTTCTTTAGCCTTGCTTCCATTATTAGCCGTAACGTCAGAATTGCCTCTCTCGTCCCTTTACTGTTCCTAAAGCCAAACTGATCGTCACCTAGCGCATTCTCAATTTTCTTTTCCATTCTTCTGTATATTATTCTTGTAAGCAGCTTCGATGCATGAGCTGTTAAGCTGATTGTGCGATAATTCTCGCACTTGTCAGCTCTTGCCGTCTTCGGAATTGTGTGGATGATGCGTTTACGAAAGTCAGATGGTATGTCACCAGACTCAAATATTCTACACACCAACGTGAGTAGTCGTTTTGTTGCCACTTCCCCTAATGATTTTAAAAATTCTGATGGAATGTTATCTATCCCTTCTGCTGTATTTGACCGTAAGTCCTCCAAAGCTCTTTTAAATTCCGATTCTAATACTGGATCCCCTATCTCTTCTAAATCGACTCCTGTTTCTTCTTCTATCACACCAGACAAATCTTGACCCTCATAGAGCCTTTCAATGTATTCTTTCCACCTATTTGCTCTCTCCTCTGCATTTAACAGTGGAATTCCCGTTGCACTCTTAATGTTACTGTGGTGTCACAGCCAGACACCACACTTGCTAGGTGGTAACTTAAATCGGCCGCGGTCCTGTAGTACATGTCGGACCCGCGTGTCGCCACTGTGTAATCGCAAACCTAGCGCCACCACATGGCAGGTCACAAGACACGGACTAGACCTCGCCCCAGTTGTACGGACGACATAGCTTGCGACCAGACGTACGAAGCCTTCCTCTCATTTGCCGAGAGACAGATTGAATAGCCTTCAGCTTAATCCATAGCTACTACCTAGCAAGGCGCCATTTGTATCAGTGCTTATAGCTAACGAAAATTCAAGAGAGATGTATTCCAAGGATTCATTAAAGTTAAGTAACAAGCACCCACGTACTTTTCTTCTTATTCATTAATAAGTCTCCTGTTCCAGTACTTCAAGCCCGTCTGCGTTAGTTTAGCGTGCACTTTCAGCCACTTCGATCTACAAGGTGTTGGCCCAGCTGCCGACACATCAGTTACCACCGTTGCTTTTAATGTCACCAAAGGTTGTTTTGACTTTCCTGTATGCTGAGTCTGTCCTTCCGACAATCATATCTTTTTCGATGCCTTCACATTTTTCCTGCAGCCATTTCGTCTTAGCTTCCCTGCACTTCCTATTTATTTCATTCCTCAGCGACTTCTATTTCTGTATTCCTGATTTTCCCCGAACATGTTTGTACTTCCTCCTTTCATCAATCAACTGAAGTATTTCTTCTGTTACCCATGGTTTCTTCGCAGCTACCTTCTTTGTACCTATGTTTTCCTTCCCAACTTCTGTGATGGCCCTTTTTAGAGATGTCCATTCCTCTTCAACTGTACTGCCTACTGCGCTATTCCTTATCGCTGTATCTATAGCGTTAGAGAACTTCAAACGTATCTCGTCATTCCTTAGTACTTCCGTATCCTACTTCTTTGCGTATTGATTCTTCCTGACTAATGTCTTGAACTTCAGCCTACTCTTCTTCACTACTATATTGTGATCTGAGTCTATATCTGCTCCTGGGTACGCCTTACAGTCCAGTATCTGATTTCGGAATCTCTGTCTGACCATGATGTAATCTAATTGAAATCTTCCCGTATCTCCCGGCCTTTTCAAAGTATACCTCCTCCTCTAGTGATTCTTGAACAGGGTATTCGCTATTACTAGCTGAAACTTGTTACAGAACTCAATTAGTCTTTCTCCTCTTTCATTCCTTGTCCCAAGCCCATATTCTCCTGTAACCTTTTCTTCTACTCCTTCTACAACTACATTCCAGTCGTCAATGACTATTAGATTTTCGTCCCCCTTTACATACTGCATTACCCTTTCAATATCCTCATACACTTTCTCTATCTGTTCATCTTCAGCTTGCGACGTCGGCATGTATACCTGAACTATCGTTGTCGGTGTTGGTCTGCTGTCGATTCTGATTAGAACAACCCGGTCACTGAACTGTTCACAGTAACACACCCTCTGCCTTACCTTCCTATTCATAACGAATCCTACACCTGTTATACCATTTTCTGCTGCTGTTGATATTACCCGATACTCATCTGACCAGAAATCCTTGTCTTCCTTCCACTTCACTTCACTGACCCCTACTATATCTAGACTGAGCCTTTGCATTTCCCTTTTCAGATTTTCTAGTTTCCCTACCACGTTCAAGCTTCTGACATTCCACGCCCCGACTCGTAGAACGTTATCCTTTCGTTGATTATTCAATCTTTTTCTCATGGTAACCTCCCCCTTGGCAGACCCCTCCCGGAGATCCGAATGGGGGACTATTGCGGAATCTTTTGCCAATGGAGAGATCATCATGATACTTCTTCAATTACAGGCCACATGTCCTGTGGATACACGTTACGTGTCTTTAATGCAGTGGTTTCCATTGCCTTCTGCATCCTCATGTCGTTGATCATTGCTGATTCTTCCGCCTTTAGGGGCAATTTCCCACCCCTAGGACAAGAGAGTGCCCTGAACCTCTATCCGCTCCTCCGCCCTCTTTGACAAGGCCGTTGGCAGAATGAGGCTGACTTCTTATGCCGGAAGTCTTCGGCCGCCAATGCTGATTATTTATCAAAATTTAGGCAGTGGCTGGGGTCGAACCCGGGACCGAAGACGTTTTTGGATACCGGTACTGTAAAACAACTATTTCAAATAAAAATTTTAAATCTTCACTATTTATTCGAAACATAATAATTTTATTTTATAATATTCTCAAATTTATTCTTACATTAATAACACAAGAATTAATTTACGTTTAACGTGAAATCTGAGTAGCTGTTTTGTCAACAATGACCTTCAGATTTGGTGTATAACTTTTTACACTTAGTCGAATACACGAGTCCAGATGTTCATCAGTCACCCTTGTTCTGTGTTTATTTTTAATAAAGTTCATATTTGAAAACAGTGATTCACACAGGTAGGTAGAAGCAAACAAGGCCTTTATTCTAACAGCAGCATTAAGTAAGATAGGTTATTTCTCCCGAGGAATTAGAGGCCAACAGGTTTTGGGTTCTGCAACACTTTTGAGAAACAAATCATTTTTAATGATATTATTTCAAGTTCAAGAGCTGCCCTATCTATGTCAAAAACTTTTTCAATGTGAGAAGATATATTCAATAGTTCAATGTTAACCCAAGGGAAAGATACAAACTGGGTTACCACTGAAATCTTTTTGAAGTCTGAAAATCGATCAGTGAAATCATCCCTCAAATTGAAGATCATTACTGCATGACATTCACTACTGTAAGATATCTCACTAAATTCTATTTGTGTTTCCAGAGTTGGAAAATGTATTAATTCACGCCTCTTAAAGTAGCACTCCCAAAAAACAGTTTTTCAGTAAAAGAATTTATTTCAGATGTCATATCAGCAATATCTTTGTCATTGCGTTGAAATTTCAAATTCTGCTCATTAAGCTTTTCTGTTAGGTCAATTAAGTAAGCAAATTCATAAGCGAGAGAGAATCTTCAATACAAGCTGACAGACTATTCTCATCTTGTTCTTGCAAAAACAGTTTCATAGCCGGTTAAAGCTTGCACTGTAGTTCCCTCTGTACATTGTCGCACAGATGACAAAATGGTAGATATCGGAATAGACGACTGAGGGATAGAGAAACAATTAAAATCGCTAAAAAGAGGAATGCCCGCTGGATCTGATTGGATATCAGTTCGATTTTACACAGAGCACGCGTAGGAACTTGCCCCCCTTCTTGCAGCGGTGTACCGTAGGTCTCTAGAAGAGCGTAGCGTTCCAAAGGATTGGAAAAGGGCACAGGTCATCCCCATTTTCAAGAAGGGGTGTCGAACAGATTTGCAGAACTATAGACCTATATCTCTAACTTCGATCAGTTGTAGAATTTTGGAACACGTATTATGTTCGAGTATAATGACTTTTCTGGAGACTAGAAATCTACTCTGTAGGAACCAGCTTGGGTTTCGAAAAAGACGATCGTGTGAAACCCAGCTCGCACTATTCGTCCACGAGACGAGGGCCACAGACACGGGTTCCCAGGTAGATTCAGTGTTTCTTGACTTCCGCAAGGCGTTCGATACAGTACCCCACAGTCGTTTAATGAACAAAGTAAGAGCATATGGACTATCAGACCAATTGTGTCATTGGATTGAAGAGTTCCTAGATAACAGAACGCAGCATGTCATTCTCAATGGAGAGAAGTCTTCCGAAGTAAGAGTGATTTCAGGTGTGCCGCAGGGGAGTGTCGTAGGACCGTTGCTATTCACAATATACATAAATGACCTTGCGGTTCGGAAGTTCACTGAGGCTTTTTGCGGATGATACTGTGGTGTATCGAGAGGTTGTAACAATGGAAAATTGTACTGAAATGAAGGAGGATCTGCAACGAATTGACGCATGGTGCAGGGAATGGCAATTGAATCTCAATGTAGACAAGTGTAATGTGCTCTGGATACATAGAAAGAAAGATTCTTTATCATTTAGCTAGAACATAGCGGGTCAGCAACTGGAAGCAGTTAATTCCATAAATTATCTGGGAGTAGGCATTAGGAGTGATTTAAAATGGGCCCGCATCTCGTGGTCGTGCGGTAGCGTTCTCGCTTCCCACGCCCGGGTTCCCGGGTTCGATTCCCGGCGGGGTCGGGGATTTTCTCTGCCTCGTGATGGCTGGGTGTTGTGTGCTGTCCTTAGGTTAGTTAGGTTTAAGTAGTTCTAAGTTCTAGGGGACTGATGACCTAAGATGTTAAGTCCCATAGTGCTCAGAGCCATTTGAACCAGAGCCATTTAAAATGGAATGACCATATAAAATTAATCGTCGGTAAAGCAGATGCCATACTGAGATTCATTGGAAGAATTCTAAGGAAATGCAGTCCGAAAACAAAGGAAGTCGGTTACAGTACACTTGTTCGCCCACTGTTTGAATATTGCTCACCAGTGTGGGATCCGTACCAGAATGGGTTGATAGAAGAGATAGAGAAGATCCAACGGAGAGCAGCGCGCTTCGTTACAGGAACATTTAGTAATAGCAAAAGCGTTACGGAAATGATATATAAACTCCAGTGGAAGACTTTGCAGGAGAGACGCTCAGTAACTCGGTACGGGCTTTTAGTGAAGTTTCGAGAACATACCTTCACCGAGGAGTCAAGCAGTATATTGCTCCCTCCTACGTACATCTCGCGAAGAGACCATGAGGATAAAATCAGAGAGATTAGAGCCCACACAGAGGCATACCGACAATCTTTCTTTCCACGAACAATACGAGACTGGAATAGAAGGGAGAACCGATAGAGGTACTCAAAGTACCCTCCGCCACACACCGTCAGATAGCTTGCGGAGTAAAGATGTAGATGTAGATGTAGAAACGTTGCAGCACTTTCCCCTTGCTGAGCCTACGCACTTCAGTGTGGAGCAGTAAATCTCCATACTGTTGTTCTTTGAAATGTCTTCTTTGAAGTCCTAATTTTTTAGACTAACTTTACAACAGTGCATGTGCTATTTCTTTCTGTTACGAAAAATTGGTGTTCCCATTCGTAATGAAACTGATAAATTTTACTGTTTTTTTTCGATACACAGCCCATTATGCGTGAAGTCGCTGCACTACTCGTACGTTCTCGAAAAGTGTCAACAAGATTTGCAACTACGGATAATCAGTGCAGCGTACTGACGGCACAAAAAAGTTCTACCTATGTCCTTCCCACGCTCTATTACACCGCAGAAGTTGGTAGTACACAGCACGAAACTCACCGCCTTCTCCTGACACATATCGAACACATTTGACAAAGATGAGTGAAACAGTGCAGCAACGAGTGGCACGCACGTGGCGGCTGATTTTACTAATGTGCCAAAAGATTTTAGAGGTTCAAGGTAGATGTTGGTACCAGTTCTACGCTGTTATTAACAAACAAAACAACTTGTGTCGAACGAGCTCGCATTTTTACTGCTACGGAAAACAATTGCCGATTTTATTCAAGAATTTTTCTTTTGCACTCTCAGTACTCACGCGATCTACCAAATAATCACTCGGGATCTACCAGTAGATCGCGATCGTCATGTTGCCGATCCCTGATCTACAGGGTGATCTAAAAGTCCGTTAACATTTGAAACTACACTAATTTACGGAATAATGTAGGTACAGAGGTAAAACTTGACCCGTAGGCCTAAAATTACATGGGGTTTTATTTAAATAAAAAACAAGTGCAAGAACGGCCAGCAGATGCCGCTGGACAGCCCGTCACAAACGGCACATGATATTCTGTCGGCGTGATGGGTGTGAGGTGTTGTTGTTGTTGTGGTCTTCAGTCCTGAGACTGGTTTGATGCAGCTCTCCATGCTACTCTATCCTGTGCAAGTTTCTTCATCTCCCAGTACCTACTGCAACCTACATCCTTCTGTATCTGTTTAGTGTATTCATCTCTTGGTCTCCCTCTAAGATTTTTACCCTCCACGCAGCCCTCCAATACTAAATTTGTGATCCCTTGATGCCTCAGAACATGTCCTACCAACCGATCCCTTCTTCTAGTCAAGTTGTGCCACAAACCTCTCTTCTCCCCAATCCTGTTAAATACCTCCTCATTAGTTATATGTTCTACCCACCTAATCTTCAGCATTCTTCTGTAGCACCACATCTCGAAAGCTTCTATTCTCTTCTTGTCCAAACTATTTATCGTCCATGTTTCACTTCCATACATGGCTACACTCCATACAAATACTTTCAGAAACGACTACCTGACACTTAAATCTATACTCGATGTTAACAAATTTCTCTTCTTTAGAAACGCTTTCCTTGCCATTGCCAGTCTACATTTTATATCCTCTCTACTTCGACCATCATCAGTTATTTTGCTCCCCAAATAGCAAAACTCCTTTACTACTTTAAGTGTCTCATTTCCTAATCTAAGTCCCTCAGCATCACCCGACTTAATTCGACTACATTCCATTATCCTCGTTTTGCTTTTGTTGATGTTCATCTTATATCCTCCTTTCAAATTGTTCAAATGGCTCTGAGAACTATGGGACTTAACATCTTAGGTCATCAGTCCCCCAGAACTTAGAACTACTTAAACCTAACTAACCTAAGGACATCACACACATCCATGCCCGAGGCAGGATTCGAACCTGCGACCGTAGCAGTCCCGCGGTTCCGGACTGCAGCGCCTAGAACCGTAAGACCACCGCGGCCGGCTATCCTCCTTTCAAGACACTATCCATTCTGTTCAACGAAATGGGTGTGAGGTACGGTGATATATTTACAGAATCGCATCGTCCCTAGCCTGCTTGATTAACACCTGCTGTAAGGTGCCACTTTTATGCAGAATGGTGCTCCACCGCATATTGCTCCACGTGTGAAAGATCTCTTGCGTACGTTGTTCGGTGACGATAACTTCCGTCATTCTTAGCCTCCCACGTCCCCAGGCCTCAATCCGTCTGATTATTGGTTGTGAGGTTACTTGAAATCGTAAATCTACCGTCATCGTCAGAGCTCATTAGGAATGCTAAAAGACGATATCCGACGGCAATTTCTCGTCGTGCTTACTGACAGACTGTACGGTGCTGCTCACAACAGTCTCCCTCGACTGAAGGTATTGTTGATGAATGACGGCCGACATGATGAACATTTATTACAAAGAACATCGTCTTTGCCAAAAATTTGTATTTTTATCATACAAAGCTCCATCTTTTGGCCATTTGTGCACTTTTTTGGTTTCAATAAAAACCCCATGTCATTTCAAGGGCGTGTGTCAATTTTTACCTCTGCACCTACATTATTCCCTGAAGTTTCAAATTTCCGAATGTTTATGAGCTTTTGGTTCACCCGATACTTTAAAACCAAATGCTCTAAAATTATCTAGTCAGAAGATTTTAACAGCTCCTGGAAGATTTACTGCCGGCCGGTGTGGCCGAGCGGTTCTAGGCGCTTCAGTCTGGAATCGCGCGGCTGCTACGGTCGCAGTTTCGAATCCTGCCTCGGGCATGGATGTGTGTGATGTCCTTAGGTTAGTCAGGTTTAAGTAGTTCTAAGTCTAGGGGACTGATGACCTCAGATGTTAAGTCCCATAGTGCTTGGAGCCATTTGAACCATTTTGAAGATTTACTACTAAAAATGATAGTTTAAATTACAAATTTTGGCACATTACTTAGGCAGTGAGTTAAGCTCTTACTGATATTTTGTAAGCTCTGCGAGCAACCACTTGCCGTAATGGACTCTGAAGTGGCGGGAATTCGTGCAATGATATGCGTCCAGGGTGATGTGGGACACAGGCTCCCAAGAGAACCTGCAACTCCGCTAGCTGGTTATCGATGATTAATGAGATCATCAATTTGGTCGGAGTCCCGTCAGCTGCAGGCACCGCCGTAATAACGTGCAAAGGTGGCGCGCTGCATAATGTTGGCACCTGCCGACCGAGAGACACGATGAATTTGGACAAGATGATAAAGTTGTGGTGGCAGTGCGACTCTGGTCTGCCGCTCGCGCTACAGGTCGACTACATTGTTTCAAGAACCGACAGGATGTAGGCCATATCCGGAACTAATCTACGCCTTAACCCTTTAACGCCGGTCACAGCCACACGGTGTGGCCTAACATGATACGGAATCGTCCGTACGAGCGAAGTCCTCTGTACACAGAAATAATGGGTCACTGAACGGACACACGACACGAGATTAGACGTTATGAAATAAAGTACATATTTTCCTTCCATCTTCTGTATCGGGGCTTTAAACTGAGGAGGAGGAGGAGATTAGTGTTTAACGTCCCGTCGACAACGAGGTCATTAGAGACGGAGCGCAAGCTCGGGTGAGGGAAGGATGGGGAAGGAAATCGGCCGTGCCCTTTCAAAGGAACCATCCCGGCATTTGCCTGAAACGATTTAGGGAAATCACGGAAAACCTAAATCAGGATGGCCGGAGACGGGATTGAACCGTCGTCCTCCCGAATGCGAGTCCAGTGTGCTAACCACTGCACCACCTCGCTCGGTCTTTAAACTGATACTGGCTTAGTTAGCAGTAGGCATTTCTGTTGAAAGATGGATTTTTAACTTATAAATTACTGGTTATTATTACTTTTCGTTGAAATAAAATTGCGTTTACGTAACAAAGGCTAAATCTACATTCTGTAAATAAACATCCTGCTATGCTCCACAATAGATATGCTTTTCCATATTACGTGAAGGGTAAAAAAAAGCAACAACATAAGAAATGCATAGTGCTGCAGAACAACTAAAAATTAGACCAAATTATCAGTGTCTAGTGTAGAAAGCCGGCCGTTGTGGCCAAGCGGTTCTAGGCGCTTCAGTCCGGAACTGCGCTGCTGGTACGGTCGCAGGTTCGAATCCTCCCTCGGGCATGGATTTGTGTGTTGTCCTTAGGTTAGTTAGGTTTAAGTAGTTCTAAGTCTAGGGGACTGATGACCTCAGATGTTAAGTCCCATAGTGCTTAGAGCCATCTGAACCATTTTCCAGTGTAGAAAAACAACAATATGCTAGTAGAAGGCATTTCCCGATGTAAGCAAGAAATCAAGCGAAATTCACCGTAAGTACAAATCAACATATTCATAACGAACTGTTTTTCGATCTAAAAACAAATGAAAATGTAAAAAGCTTATTTACAGACCACTGATGACGCTTTACCTCAATATAGCGAAACGCGTCTGGTGAAAATGTCACGCATTTTTGTAGTTGCAACGTGCAAGAGTGAAAACAAAAATAAGACTTGTAAAGCAACTACGGGCACTATGGCCACACAAATTAAGAATTCATTGTTTTTCTGTGTTATTATTGGTATTCTCTTATTATATAGGATGATTCAGCTAAACTGTTCACCCCCGATACTTCCTAGTCGCCGGCCGCGGTGGTCTAGCGGTTCTAGGCGCGCAGTCCGGGACCGCGCGACTGCTACGGTCGCAGGTTCGAATCCTGCCTCGGGCATGGATGTGTGTGATGTCCTTAGGTTAGTTAGGTTTAAGTAGTTCTAAGTTCTAGGGGACTGATGACCACAGATGTTCAGTCCCATAGTGCTCAGAACCATTTGAACCATTTGAACTTCCTAGTCCGTTTAAGTTATCGAAACGGTGTTTCTATCCGAATGAGTAGTGAAACAATCCTCACTAAATGAGGTATGACCTTTTCATTGCTATATTAACTATAGAGATATCGGTATCAGCTTCGCTTTCTGAAACAGAGCTACAATAATCTCTGCTGCTAGTGTAGTAGGTGTTAAAGAGCTGAATTCAATGGCTTTTCACTCTTCGAAATCTGACCAGTAATTGCGAAGAAATATGATATTTAGAACTCATCTCTTTCCATCATGAAACCGATTTTTTCTCACGCGGAAATTCGTGTTATTATAATGAACTGTCGCTTCCGAGTAATGGGGCCATGGGCGTATTCAGAGTTTTGTTTGTGGGATGGTCTCTTTCCATGTTATAAAGATACCATTTTCTTATTTAATTTCCGACCAAATAATTAATATTATTACGCAAAAGATCAAACACAGTAAAGCTGTTAGCTCTTACCTTTAGGCAGCTGAAAAAAAAGTGATTTAGTACTTGCTGTGGATGAATTGGAAAGCTGCGGTGCACAGACAGGAAGGGAAGACGACTCAGTCTGTTTTAATGTGCACTGTTTCTTAGGCAGGTTGAATTGCATATGTCTAACTGTGCCAAAGCGTTCTCTGGTCCTGTAGTTGATTCTTCTTTAAGGCTTTTTTTCCGGATGGCAAATTCTCCAATTGCAGACGAAGGTTCTGGTGACCGACTTCAGTATATCTTCGGTACTGCAGTTCACGCATTTTCTGGGAATTATGCTCTGAAGGGATTTAATTTAATTTTGATGCCTCTTAAACCTAACTTGGAGTTAGTTTCTTACATAACGCAAGAAAGACAAGGCTACGTTTTTTCTGTAACACTCTTCGGGGCCTTTAGCAGGACCGTGATTGCGATAGTTAATTGTAGACGCAGAACTTGATACTGTGATTGGTACTTCGACTTCTGCGTGTTTTGAAGACTCACGAAGCAGAAATTTCAAATATTTATTACTTTTATGTGTAGTTGCAAGCCTAGACAACCGTTTAATGGTTTTATTTCTTGGATATATCGTGTAGACGGTGCAATATACACTAACGGAAAAAAAATCTCAGCACCAAGAAGCAGTTGTGTGACATAATTGGAAGCTGGTAAGCGTGTTTCTACATCTGACAGATGATGTATATTCAGATTTCGCACCGGGCACATAAGAGTGGGGCTAGTAACGCCACTATGACGGTGCAAATCAGGTTTACCATTACGTTCGGCGTATGGCTCTGGCGCATCGTACTGAATTCTGCAGCAGCAATTTGAGCAGCATTTGGCACCACAGTGACCCAAAGAACTGTTACAAATCAGTTATATCAAGGGCAGCTCCGAGCCAGACGCCCTGTAGCGTACATTCTACTGACCCCAAACCATCGTCCTTTGCGACTCCAGTAGTGTCAAGCGGGAGCTCATTGGAGGGTAAGGTGGAAGTCTGTTATATTCCCTGGTGAAACCTGGTTCTGCCTCGGCGCCATTTATGGACGTATGTCGGTTAGAAGGAGGCCAACTGAGGGTCTGCCTGGAGTTACGGTCCTGGGTGCGATTCCGTGCGACAGCAGGAGTAATCTCGTGGTTACCCCATGTACGCTGACTACAAAAAGTACGTAAGTCTGGTGATTCGTCTTGTTGTGCTGCCATTCGCGAGCAGCATAACAATGGGTGTTTTCCAACAGGATAACGCTCGCCCAAAAACCAGTGTTGTAACCCAGCATGCTCTACAGAGTGTCGACATATTGCCTCGTCCTGCTCCATCACCAGATCTGTCTCCAGTCGAGCACATGTGGGACATCATCGGACGACAATTTCAGCGTCATCCACAAACAGCATTAGCCGTCCTTATACTGACCGATCAAGTGCAGCAGGCATGGAACTCCATCCCAAAAACTGACATCCGGAACCTGTACAACGCAATGTATGTACGTTTTCATTCTTCGATTCAGCAGTCTGGTGGCTACACCCGTTATTAATGGGTCAAAATTTCACATTTGCAATGGCATATCTTGCGCTTACATTAACCTCTGATCTGACAATGTTAATCAGTTCGACATGTAACCTAGACAAGCGTATTCCCGAAAGTTCATTACACTATTTTAACTTTTTTTTGTTGATGCAATTTATTTTCTTCGGCGTATAATGATCATTAGGACACATTCAGTAAAACACATCAATACAGGATATTTAACTTTGGTAGACATCCATTTCAATACTGTTGTGGTCTTCAGTCCAAAGACTGGTTTGATGCAGCTGTACATGCTACTCTATACTGGGAAAGCCTCTTCATATCTTGGTAACTACTGCAATCTACATCCTTCTGAATCTGCATAGTCTATTCATCTCTTGGTCTCCTTCTAAACATTCTGCGTGGTGTCTGTTTGTTCTATATCGTGTCTCCCTACCACTTTCGCGCAACGACGCTCTGAGCGTGTTTTTTAGGGAATTGACTAGTTTGAACCTGGGACCTGTTGCTGGTAAGGAGACGCCAGACCACACATGACATGTAGAATTCAGAAGAGTTCAGTGAGACTAGCGATGATATAACCAAATACTTAATGATTTCAGCGTCAGCTCCACTGTACTCCCTGTAAAAGAATCTTAATACTAACTAAATTTAGTGGAAGGGGTTCAAGGCTTTCCTATTTTTAGTTAGCTGGTAAAATAACGTCGAAAAAGCAGTTAAGTTTACCATTGGAAATTTTATTCTACTCACAAAACATTGTTTATAAATTGCACTATTGATAAAAGGAAATGTTTTAATACAGGATGGTAAAAACCAACTGTGTTCAACAAAAATGTGAACGAATATTCCCTGAATGGGTTTCCAACTTCTACAATGGATCGAAGGATGACCTATGCCATATCACATCTATAATCTAGGTTTAAATTAAGTTTCACAAGAGAGAAAACTATCAAAATGGTCTACAGTCACCCTCAATTATCTTTAATTGCTTATCTAACTTGTCGTAAATTACAGTGGCTGATGTGGCTTCTCAATCACTATATAACAGAAAAATCATCGCGTTTCAGATTTTTACTTCAAGTGGCAAATGTGAACACCATGAGCTTTAATTGACGATCGACACTAGTATTACGCAAAAAGGGGGTGTAACAGATGAGACTTCTCCAGTTCTGAGTGAAGCCTTATGCGCTCAAAAATGCGGCATCGCGTGCATTCATTACCCTGTCGGTTTTCGTCAGGGGGCGGCGGGCAGCACAGCTCCGCTCACCTCGCCTTCTCGGAAGCAACTCTGTCCTAACTTCTCCTTGCTATTATTTACCGAAGTTGGTTTAAAAAAAAACTATCTGGCTGTGTTTTCATCTGAGCAATCAGGGTCTCAATGTTAACCTTAAGACCCGCCTACAAAAATTCTGTCTATCCAATGAGAAACGTTATACTTTTCGTGGTGGGGCAATGTTTTTAAAGTTTGCAACGTAACAGAGACGAAAAAATCTCACGCTAAAACTTGCAGCTGGTGTGGTCCTTTTAGCGTTATCGTAAGATCTATACTGTTCTTCTGGAGGGCTCTATCTTTTAACATGGGCTGGGGGGTGGTCCTAACGTAACAGAGACGTGAAAAAGTCTCACGTTAAACTTGCGGGTGGTGTAGCCCTTTTTGTGTTATCGTAAGATCTATACTGTTCTTCTGGAGGGCTCTAGCTTTTAACATTGGCTGGGGGGTGGTCTTGACGTAACAGAGACGCGAAAAAGTCTCACGCTAAAACTTGTGGGTGGTGTGGTCCTAGCGGCTAGCTGGCGACTTGGGTGTCCGTCCGTCCCTTATCATAGGGCCTTCCAGCTTAACACGGTTCTGCTCTCGGCTTCTGTTCTCGTTTCTCCCCTCAGAACTGCGTCTGTCCCACGGTGGGAAGGTATGGCATGCATTTAGGCATTCTTGTGTTAGTCTGTGGTATTCCATTTGCTCACTCATTACTCGTATTACTTTGGTTAATTTAATGTCACGATTTATTCGGAGCTATGTGACATACTAATGTATTTGCTTATCATGTCAGGGTTTTCATGGAAGGTGTTGGATTTGCCTGACACCTTACATCCTTCTACAATTTTTACACCCCACACTTCACTGCAGTATTAAATTGGTGATCCCTTGATGACTCAGAGCGTGTCCTACCAACCGATCCCTTCTTCTAGTCAGGTTGTACCACAAAGTTCTCTTCTCCCCAATTATACTCAGTACCTACTCATTAGTTATGCGATCTACCTATCTAATTTTCAGCATTCTTCTGTAACACCACATTTCGAAAGCTTCTGCCTTCTTCTTGTCTTTGACGGATGAAATACCTTTCATACCTTCGTTGAACACAATGATAACTTTATTATTTATAGTCCTGAATGACCGTCATTTACCACTCTTCATGTCCGCCCCCGGTAGCTGAGTGGTCAGCGCTACAAAATGTCAATCCTAAGGGCCCGGGTTCGATTCCTGGCTGGGTCGAAGATTTTCTCTGCTCAGAGACTGGGTGTTGTGTTGTCCTAATCATCATCATTTCATCCCCATCGACGCGCATGTCGCCGAAGTGGCGTCAAATCGAAAGACTTGCACCCGGCGAACGGTCTACCCGAAGGGAGGGCCTAGTCACACCACTTTACATTTGATTATGATCTTTGGTACACAGTTCTGAATAAGCTAGTTTCGTACTAGCTCGCTCCTGGATCTGAACTACGACGAGGCTACTATCAGTGTGGCTATCAAAGTGGTCTATCAGAGAATGAGCTGAGCAGCGCTGAGTTCTGACGTTAGAAGCCTTTCACCAGACCGAGCGAGGTGGCTCAGTGGTTTGCACACTGGACTCGCATTCGGGAGGACGACGGTTTAATCCCGCGTCTCGGTACCGACTTTAACATGGGACCTCACTCTTCGGACGACACCACATGTCTGCCCCGCCCCACTGCCCAAACATCTGCAACATTATCAAGTAGTGGTGGGTCACGTGACGACGCCGGAGGGCAGGCAGGGGTCATGAATGCGGACGTAGATGAGGAGACAGAGGCTGAAGCGACGGCCCATGGCAGCTCCCTGTCGGCACCCCGGTATCCACCTTGCGAGTGACCGGGAACACCGGCTGAAAAACCGGCCACAGGGTGAACTCCCACATAAAGGGACGCAAACGCTGTAGTCGGGAGGACAGCAAGCGGAACGCCAGACACCTCCACGGACCTAGACTCTGGCTGCGGGATCTTTGGCGATGTCGGCGGTTGCGAGACGTCGATCTGCATCGGCAGCGCGCAGTACGATACCGCCCGCTACGGACGGAGAGGGGGAGATGGGTGCCTTGCAAGCTCCTGTGGAGTGCTGGGTCTAGGGGAAAGAATTCTGTGACAGACTCACTGATCTAAGAGCGCCGCAGCTGATTCTAGTGACGCCGGTTTAGCCCACAGGAACACTCAATGATGTAAGACGAACGGCCCAATACTTTTGTGATGACACCGTACTCCCACCGTTGTTACTTGCTAAAAGCTTTGAGCCGGCCGCTGTGGTCGAGCGGTTCTAGGTGCTTCAGGCTGGAACCGCCCGACCGCCACGGTCGCCGGTTCGAATCCTGTCTCGGGCATGGATGTGTGTGATGTCCGTAGGTTAGTTAGGTTTAAGTAGTTCTAGGGGACTGATGACCTCATATGTTAAGTCCCATAGTGCTCAGAGCCATTTGAACCATTTAAAAAACTTTGAAGAAAACATTGTCCTGCAATTGAAACTTGTCTGACGCGAGGAAGAACTGTTTCCGCGGCGGCCGCAGAAGATGCAGCAGGCTACCGTGACGACGACTGTGTAATAATTCTGATTTCGACTTCCTTTCATGTCGCAAGCAGCGGTAGGGGAAAAAAAATCCTTAAGGCCTTCTCCCCTGTGCAAGAGAAACGGAATTATTCTATGTGACTTTTGAAAGCTCGAACGAACCGTTCAACTTTACCGTTAGACTGACAGTGAAAAGAAGTTGTGGTTACATGATGTATGTCATTGTCAACACAAATAGAAAATCGAGTGACGTGAACTCTTTTTGATTTTCCGAGACAATAGCCTCGGGGAGACCTTCGAGGGGAAAAATAGAGGACAAAACGGACACAGTACTAATATTAGTGGTGGGTGTCGTGGGGACGACAAAAGGAAATTAACTGTACGCGTCTACCTCGAACACGTGTTCCCGAATAGACCCGCGAAATCAATATGCAAGCGTTGCAACGGTCCGTGCGGACGTGGCTGCTGAAAGAAGCATTCAGCGGAGCGTACTGACGCTCCGCACAAGCGGAGCAACTAGAGGTCATAAGCTGAATGTGGGCGTAGATGCAATGACGTCAGGCGGGTTGCTTTTGTGTGTGCTACGCGCTAGCGACCTTACTGTAACAAAGGCAAAAGTTCCGACTGGAGGGACTGAGAAATCACAACCCATGGATCTTCATTCTCTGTATGTAGCAGCAGAACGCTCTGACCGCACCGACAGCGTTACGAAGCAAAAAGTAGAGATGCGCCACTGGCTGGGGAATGTCTTTCAAACTACGTGGCCACCCGTGGCATACATATCACGAAACTAACAGAAGAGCTGGGTCGGAAGCAGTTGCCCCACTAATACGAAGAAGGTCAAGAGGAAAATTGTGAAGAATTTCAAAATCTTCACTGACGGTTTGATAACAAGAATCCTCAAACGGATCAAACTCTGTGTCGGTACCGACCAGTAACCGAGACAACAAGTCAGAAACTGAATGTGGTACAGTGCGTCTGTACAACACTCGTATTGATAATTACAGCCCAACTTTGCAATTTTTGCGCTGTCCGCGGTGGGACAGGCTTGGCTGGATTGAACAAAGCCATTAAAATCCGATGATCCATAATCAGATAGAACTTTCGATCGTACAAGTATTTGTGGAACTTGGTAACATTACAGACAATGGCCAGCGTCTCTTTTTCAAGCTGACTGTGATTTCACTGCACTCTATTTAGAGTTTCTGAGGCAAAGGAACGGGCCTATCAGACTGTTCAACTCTGTTGCATAGCACTACCTCAATCCTGTAAAAAGATGCATCCACAGCTAATACAACACGCTTAGTTGTATCAAACTTAGCCGGTCGGTGTGGCCGAGCGGTTCTAGGTGCTACAGTCTGGAACCGCGCGACCGCTACGGTCGCAGGTTCGAATCCTGCCTCGGGCATGGATGTGTGTGATGTCCTTAGGTTAGTTAGGTTTAAGTAGTTCTAAGTTCTAGGGGACTGATGACCTGAGAAGTTAAGTCCCATAGTGCTCAGAGCCATTTGAACCATTTTTTTGTATCAAACTTAGACAACGACGACTTAAAAAAAAAGTTCTTTAATTGCTTAAATGCATCCTGGTATTGGTGGGGCCACGCAAAAGCAACACCTTTCCCGCGCAGACAGTTAAGAGGAGCAGCAATTTGCGCACCATCTGCAAAATACTTAATGTAATATGTTAATTTCCGCATGATTGCCTTGAAACTCCTAGACGTTAAGGCGTGCCGTCAAATATTTTAATTGCAGACAAGTGGGAATCAGCAGGATGAATAAACTGTGCATTTATGAGACGTTCTAAACATTCAAGTGCTTCGTGGAAGAAGGAGCACTTTTTCTTGTTACACTTAAGTCAGCCTTTGGGAGCACTTGAAATAAACATTCTGAATTTTCCAAATGTTCAGTAGACGCATGACCCACTACGACTATATCATCCAGATAGTTCATACACGAAAGCTGTAAATTGTTCCAGGAAACATTGAAAAATAGCAGGAGCTGAAGCGTATCTGAATGGTAGCCTTTGAAACTGGAACAAACTCAGGTGAGTATTGATCACAAAATACTGATTGGACTACTCGTAAAGTGATAACTGTAATTATGTCTCACTGAAACCAATTTTCGAAAAGTATCTACCCTGCTCCAGCCAGCCAGCCTGTCCATCAACTGCTCCAGTCGTGGAAGAGGAAAAGGATCTATGACAGTTTGTGGGTTTATCGTGGCTTTGAAATCCATGCACAGACGTAAATCTCCTGGTGGCCTTTCAAGTATTACCAAGAGGGGAGGAGGGAGGAGGGGGGGGGCGGCACCCACTCGTTTACAGAAACAGAGGGGTCGTATCACCCCAGTCTCTTTCCGTCGCTGTAGTTCCTTTGCAGTCTGCTCACTTATAGCGTGGAGGACAGACCTAGTACTATAAAATAGTAGCTGCGTATTATCTTTAACAGCAACTTGCATCTCAAAATTTTTAGCATTTCCTAATCCTAGTCTGGAACCGCGAGACCGCTACGGTCGCAAGTTGAAATCCTGCCTCGGGCATGGATGTGTGTGATGTCCTTAGGTTAGTTAGGTTTAAGTAGTTCTAAGTTCTAGGGGACTAATGACCTCAGAAGTTGAGCCCCATAGTGCTCAGAGCCATTTGAGCCTAATCCTAGTTGAAAAAGACATAAACATGGGTATGAGGCATGGAAACTGATTTGTAACGATTTTTCTTGTATGCACGGGTTGAAAAAATCAAACAAGTCTAAGCCAAAAATTTGTCACTGTATCTAGAACATAGTACATGGAATGAAACGCACGTCTCAAAGCCACGAAAAGTTGCTGTCAAACTTCACACGGCTGGTATTTCGTGCCCTTCATAAGCAGACAAAACAGAAATGGGCTTTTGTAGCCGTGGGATACCGACCACGTCATAGGCGTCTATATTTATGAGTGATACAGACGCGTCTGTGTCTAACTGAAATTTAGCTGTCTTGTTAGCTACTCTTAATTGGACAAAAAAGTTTGTTCGTCTGTTTGTGGACTACAGCAGGAGTCTCCGCGAAGCGGAAAAGCGAGACTTAATTTGTGCTTCCTGCATTGTCTGAGCCGAGACAATAAGCACGTGCTGAAAGTTACTCTGTGACTTCGCGTTAGACTGGCGCCGAACGTGATGGCCCTGAAACGGACGATTTGAATATGAGCCTGGCTACAACTAGAGGCGTGCTCTACAAAGACTACTGTTTGGTAGTTCTGATTCGGAAAGAAAAGTAAATGAATGTGTGAGAGAGAAACTGGGGGCTGACGACTTTTCTGTGGATTTTATTTGTTTGATTGATTAACGCGTTATTACTACCGCACATCGTTCAGTGCTAGACCAGTGTGTATTTTGTATTCTTACAAAAAATAAATTGCATTTTATAAGTAATAAAAATTAGTTGATCACTTAATTTCCGCCCGGCGGAGGTTCGAGTCCTCTCACGAGCATGGGTATATGTGTTTGTCCTTAGGATAATTTAGGCTAAGTAGTGTATAAGCTTAGGGACTGATGACCTTAACAGTTAAGTCCCATAAGATTTCACACACATTTGAACATTTTGAACTTAAGTTCTGCGCTTTCATGAAACCAAAACAATTACTTCTAATGTAAGTACAGATTACATGCACAAACACAGAAATATCTAATAATTATTTTTGTGATTTTGTAGCCGGCCGAAGTGGCCGTGCGGTTAAAGGCGCTGCAGTCTGGAACCGCAAGACCGCTACGGTCGCAGGTTCGAATCCTGCCTCGGGCATGGATGTTTGTGATGTCCTTAGGTTAGTTAGGTTTAACTAGTTCTAAGTTCTAGGGGAATAATGACCTCAGCAGTTGAGTCCCATAGTGCTCAGAGCCATTTGAACCATTTTTTTTTTTTTTGTGATTTTGTACTCAATGGAAGGTTCTTCATTATGGTCAGAGGCAAGAGTTTCCTGTTATTATTGATGAGTGCTAAAGTTGTTTATGTATGTTTTATATAATCTCGATGAGATGTCGAAAACATGTTTTATATGTTTCTGTTTTGCAGTTTTTTATTGTACCCATTTTTTAGGAACTTGCGTTTTCCAGCGCTATATGATAATTCTGTAATTTCTTTTATTTCTGACACAACAGCCCTCTCTTTCACATTACAAATAGACAATTTTCGAATCAAACCTAAATTAAACACTGATAATTTCAGTTTTACTATAAATACTTTTTGTTTTAAGTAACAAACAAGAGGATAAAAACGTCGAAAAAAAGTTCCGTAGGTTATACAGAGACACTACAACTGACAAAAATGTTCTCAGATCCAAGTCTGGCAGTTTCAGGATAGTTTTGCGTGATTCCATCATGTAGCACAACATCATTATAATTTTGTCCCCAGGAACACTTGAACCTGCCATGTCTCGTTAATCCTTTAAGTTGAGGAAACCACTACTTTAATGACTGGTCGAAGTGCTTCTTTAGATGAAAAAATTAAATCTCGTGCAGCGACATGAATCTATGCCTCGTGATGCTCATCGATTTTCCTAACGAATTCTGCACAAGCAACATCTTCTAGACGAGAGTCTCGAAACAATTTGAGACACAGGCGATGGGCGTCAGCTCAAACAGTGGACTGAAAGAATGCAAGGCACATCGTGCTTTTAATGCTGTAATTGAGAAGTGCACTTCCAGTTGAGCACAGTATTCCAACCAGTCTTCTTCCTTGCAGTTAAACTGACGAAAGTTGGATGCAGCAACCGGCTGTGGTGCTGTGCGTTGCGACAATAAGTTCATCATTTGGTGAACACTGAGCAGCTGTCATTCAGTCAGCTGCACATGAAACAGAACAAGTTCGTTTGGTTATAGCTCAAGTGAAACACTTCGGACTAGATATAATAACATAGAAAAATTATTACCGCTGTGACTAGCGAAACACCAAGCACGCTCACAAAGACAGGCGACGATGGAAGACAAGTAAAAAAAAAGACTTGTCGCCATTTTTTTAAGGCGGGCGGGAGATGATGTGAGACCTTCAAAACACACTTGAACATACGTGAGAATCAGACTCGTCGCCATTTTTATATGACGTAGCAAGCCTAGACAACAGTTCAGTAGTTTTACTTCTGGAGGAGGTCGAGTAGACGCTACAACATATAATGAACATTAAATCAGTTACAGTAAAACACTTTAATACAGGATACTTAACTTTGTCAACTTTCATGCCCATATAAGGGACGATATACAGGGTATTTCACGATTAATGTTACACAATTCTAGAGGCTGTACAGGAGATCAAGTTTTACAAAGGAATCCATGTCCGAAAAAACGTTATCCAACAACGCTACAGAACCACAACGTTATAGGTGCCGGCGCTCGTAAATGCATGTGCACACGATGCGATTCCGTGAGGATGTTACAGACTTTCTGTGACTACGGAGATGAATAAATATATTAGTTTGAGGTAAGGGTCCCTATACCGGAAACGAGTGAGTCCAAAGTTATAAGCGAAAAGCGTTCTGATACCTCTGACTGTGGAATACATGTACTTGTGCTGTTGTTGCTACAATTGTAGGGTAGGTAACTTACAGAGATGGTAGTATGGACCAAGACAAGAAAAAATGGGCAGCAAACATGTGTTATAAAATGCATACCTGAGGAGCTGTGAGCACTTGTTCATCTTCGCTAGTGAGAAACACATCTCCTCTATAGAACTCTTATTGTATACATTTTAGAGCTTATGTTTACTGTACATTTTTTTCCTGGTCCATACTAACACCTCAGAGTTGCCCACCCAACAATACACTCCTGGAAATTGAAATAAGAACACCGTGAATTCATTGTCCCAGGAAGGGGAAACTTTATTGACACATTCCTGGGGTCAGATACATCACATGATCACACTGACAGAACCACAGGCACATAGACACAGGCAACAGAGCATGCACAATGTCGGCACTAGTACAGTGTATATCCACCTTTCGCAGCAATGTAGGCTGCTATTCTCCCATGGAGACGATCGTAGAGATGCTGGACGTAGTCCTGTGGAACGGCTTGCCATGCCATTTCCACCTGGCGCCTCAGTTGGACCAGCGTTCGTGCTGGACGTGCAGACCGCGTGAGACGACGCTTCATCCAGTCCCAAACATGCTCAATGGGGGACAGATCCGGAGATCTTGCTGGCCAGGGTAGTTGACTTACACCTTCTAGAGCACGTTGGGTGGCACGGGATACATGCGGACGTGCATTGTCCTGTTGGAACAGCAAGTTCCCTTGCCGGTCTAGGAATGGTAGAACGATGGGTTCGATGACGGTTTGGATGTACCGTGCACTATTCAGTCCCCTCGACGTTCACCAGTGGTGTACGGCCAGTGTAGGAGATCGCTCCCCACACCATGATGCCGGGTGTTGGCCCTGTGTGCCTCGGTCGTATGCAGTCCTGATTGTGGCGCTCACCTGCACGGCGCCAAACACGCATACGACCATCATTGGCACCAAGGCAGAAGCGACTCTCATCGCTGAAGACGACACGTCTCCATTCGTCCCTCCATTCACGCCTGTCGCAACACCACTGGAGGCGGGCTGCACGATGTTGGGGCGTGAGCGGAAGACGGCCGAACGGTGTGCGGGACCGTAGCCCAGCTTCATGGAGACGGTTGCGAATGGTCCTCGCCGATACCCCAGGAGCAACAGTGTCCCTAATTTGCTGGGAAGTGGCGGTGCGGCCCCCTACGGCACTGCGTAGGATCCTACGGTCTTGGTGTGCATCCGTGCGTCGCTGCGGTCCGGTCCCAGGTCGACGGGCACGTGCACCTTCCGCCGACCACTGGCGACAACATCGATGTACTGTGGAGACCTCACGCCCCACGTGTTGAGCAATTCGGCGGTACGTCCACCCGGCCTCCCGCATGCCCACTATACGCCCTCGCTCAAAGTCCGTCAACTGCACATACGGTTCACGTCCACGCTGTCGCGGCATGCTACCAGTGTTAAAGACTGCGATGGAGCTCCGTATGCCACGGCAAACTGGCTGCCACTGACGGCGGCGGTGCACAAATGCTGCGCAGCTAGCGCCATTCGACGGCCAACACCGCGGGTCCTGGTGTGTCCGCTGTGCCGTGCGTGTGATCATTGCTTGTACAGCCCTCTCGCAGTGTCCGGAGCAAGTATGGTGGGTCCGACACACCGGTGTCAAGGTGTTCTTTTTTCCATTTCCAGGAGTGTATTTGCAACAACAGTATCAGTACATGTAGTCTACTATCAGTGGTAACAGAAGGATTTTCGCTCATATGTTTCGACTTGTTTGTTACTGGCACAGGGATCCTCACTTGAAATTGATACACATATCCTTCTCCATCATCCCAGAAAGTCTGTAACATCATCACGTAACCACCCTGTATATATAAATACTTTTATAGGCGCCGGTAGCTATAACTTTGACGCTCCATAGCGTCGTTGCATGACGTTTCCGGACATGGGATCCTATGTAAAACTTGATCTAGTAAGTCCCCTCTACAGTTCTACAAGAGTGTCACAGGAATTGTGAAACACCCCGTACATTTCATACTATCGCAGATCACAATGATGACTGTTTATTACTTTGAATACAGTCAGTGCCACAAGAAAGTGTACGCCATAATTTTAACTGCAACTTCCGTAGCGACATTTCCGGGAATGGTCTCGAATCTGTACTGAATGCACTTTTGCAAAGTAGTTTTGGCTATTTCCACTTATTTACGGCTAATTTAAATGCTGAAAAAATGTGCAGTATTTATCAAAAATGCCTTCTGAAGTCAGTTAAGAAGCTACTTGGTTCGAACGAGGCAAGCTGCGTGCTTCAAGAGGATAATGATCCGAAACATCGCAACTATCTCTGTACAGCGTGGAAAAAAGATAATGGGGTGTCCACGATGGATTGGCCTGCAATGTCACTCGATGCAAGTCCGATCGAAAATGTTTGCTCGATTATTAAGATTTAGCGTAAATGAAAGCCAATATATACTTTGAAGCAGCTGTAATATAAAATCAGGACGATATGGAGATCGTTACAGAGAGAATATGCAGAAGATCTCGTGAAAAGCATGCCAAAAAGGTGCCAAGCTATAATCGATAATAGCGGTGACTGGATTAACTATTAGATAATTGTGCAATTAGTAATAACATTTATTTTCATGTAAACATATTTTTATAATAGCGTCTTTTATTTTATACAGATAACGGGGTACACTTACTTGTGGAACTGATTTTGGTACTGAATGACAGTCAGTTATCACTTTACATTTAACTATGAACTTTGATAAAACATGAGTTCTGACTAACAATAACAGCTCGCTCCTGGAACTACGATCAGGCTGCCATTAGTGTGGCTATCAAATTAGGCTATAAAAGAGTAGGCCAGTGGCACTGCGCTCTGATGTACACCACTGGCCATTAAAATTGCTACACCAAGAAGAAATGTAGATGATAAACGGGTATTCATTGGACAAATATATTATACTAGAACTGACATGTTATTACATTTTCACGCCATTTGGGTGCGTAGATCCTGAGAAATCAGTACCCAGAACAACCACCTCTGGCCGTAATAACGGCCTTGATACGCCTGGGCATGGAGTCAAACAGAGTTTGGATGGCGTGTACAAGTACAGCGGCCCATGCAGCTTCAACACGATACCACAGTTCATCAAGAGTAGTGACTGGTGTATTGTGACGAGCCAGTTGCTCAGCCACCATTGACCAGACGTTTTCAATTGGTGAGAGATCTTTAGATTGTGCTGGTCAGAGCAGCAGTCGAACATTTTCTGTATCCAGAAAGGCCCGTACAGGACCTGCAACATGCGGTCGTGCATTAGCCTGCCGATATGTAGGGTTTCGCAGGGATCGAATGAAGGGTAGAGCTGCGGGTCGTAACACATCTGAAATGTATCGTCCATTGTTCAAAGTGCCGTCAATGCGAACAAGAGGTCACCGAGACGAGTAACCAATGGTACTCCATACCATCACGCCGGGTGATACGCCAGTATGGCAATGACGAATACACGCTTCCAATGTGCGTTCACCGCGATGTCGCCAAACACAGATGCGACCATCATGATGCTGTAAACAGAATCTGGATGCATCGGAAGAAATGCCGTTTTGCCACACGTGCAACCAGGTTCGTCGATGAGTACACCATCGGAGGCGCTCCTGTCTGTGATGCAGCGTTAAGGGTAACCGCAGCCATGGTCTCCGAGCTGATAGTCCATGCTGCTGCAAACGTCGTCGAACTGTTCGTGCAGATGGTTGTCGTCTTGCAAACGTCCCCATCTGTTGACTCAGGGATCGAAACGTGGCTGCACGATCCGTTATAGCCACGCGGATATGATGCCTGTCATCTCGACTGCTAGTGATACGAGGCCGTTGGGATCTAGCACGGCGTTCCGTATTACCCTCGTGAACCCACCGATTCCATATTCTGTTAACAGTCATTGGATCTCGAGCAACGCGAGCAGCAATGTCGCAATACGATATACCGCAATCGCGATAGGCTACAATGCGACCTTTATCAAAGTTGAAAACGTGATGGTACGCATTTCTCTTCCTTACACGAGGCATCACAACAACGTTTCACCAGACAACGCCAGTCAACTGCTGTTTATGTATTAGAAACCGATTGGAAACTTTCCTCATGTGAGCGGGTTGTAGGTGTCGCACCGGCGCCAACCTTGTGTGAATGCTCTTAAAAGCTAATCATTTGCATATCACAGGATCTTCTTCCTGTCGGTTAAATCTCGCGTCTGTAGCACGTCATCTTCGTGGTGTAGCAATTTTAATGGTCAGTAGTGTAACTAGCCTTCCAGCAGCGGCAGCGTTCGGAACCTCTTCAGGGCGTTTCTTCATTGACGTCTCTCATTCGTGATTGCGAATAGCAGCGACTGTTTTTAGCTTGTGGTTCCATCGTGAGGTACTAACTTTAACATGGGACCTCACTCTTTAGACGACACCACAATCACTATCCCGTACCAGTTATTCTAAGACACACTGATAACGTATTTTAATGCTGCAACAAGCTCACAGTCAACACTCTTAAGCGTTCTTGAAAGAACACCAGAGCAATCTTAGGACCATTTGTAAGATTCCTTTACGAAACTGTATCAGCAGATTCAGCTCCGAACCTCAGGACAGAACGAAAATTACCATCATTTAACCCACCGTCATGTGATGTTGAATTTCCAGAGTCGTGGTTGTCGCAAAGAGCCAGTTCCTCCCAGCCACAAAAGGTTACAGTTTTTATAATTGACAGAAGCACCTTTCTGCGGTTAGCCCTTTCACTATTCAATTGGTGCACAATAGTTTTTTCCTTTCAATCTGCTATCTTCAAAAAACTATTGGCCCATTCGAAACATTTTAGATGATTCATTGTCTTTACATGATCCGAAAAATCTCCTAGAGATTTATTACACTTAGTGTGGTTGTGGTACTAGAAGGCCCAAGTGTTGATGACAAACTTTCCCTAGAGTGTCCGGATTGAGAAGGACGAAAACATGTACAAAACGTTTCCTGCAGGTGTCCTGACTTCGCCAACCACGTGTACATGAGAAACCATTATTTTCGAAGTAGAAGTTACTCTTGGAAAGTAGCAGGAATACATAGTCTTGGGGTGATACCCGCGGGGATTTCAATAACTGTTGTTTACAGAAGGCATCAATATGTCCTTCGTTCACATATCACCCTGTATTCCGTGTACTACTGCATCTTACTGCATTCACTATAACGTCACTTGACTCTGAAATAATTTGGGCTGTATTAGTATCAACAGAAACTAAGTTCGCAGTTGGTTTAGAACTTACTTTTTATTCTATGTTCATTAGAGATAAGAGTTTCTCTCCCATGTGCTTCATTTTTATTCCGATTACAACACTGATTTTATGGCGTTAAACGCATTACTCACATCCAAAACTTGAAGTTTGAGCCGGCCGCTGTGGATGAACAAAAATTGAAATTTAGACAGATATTTGGAGGCCACGCGAGTTTTACTTGCAACTGAGCCATGGCAGAACTGTCAGAACGATAACGATTAAACGTGAAGGAGACAATCAACGAATGAGTAAGCTAGCAAACGAAAGATGACGTCTCGTAACTACGTACAATGTTTGGAGTGTGTGCTCATTGGCCAATTTACACATCATATACAGAACTCAATAAATGGACTTTCTCTTTAGTTCGGGCGGCCTTGTTGCCTAGCGGTTCTGGGCGCTTCAGTGCGGAACCGCGCTGCTGCTACGGTCGCAGGTTCGAATCCTGTCTCGGGCATGGATGTGTGTGATGTCCTTAGGTTAATTACGTTTAAGTAGTTCTAAGTTCTAGTGGACTGATGACCTCAGATGGTAAGTCCCATAGTGCTCAGAGCCATTTGAACCATTTGACGTTTGAACACTTTCGAAAATCCGACACTTACACATATAAGAGGAAGTACATTCTTTCTTCCGCACCATTCAGTCTTAACACAATGAACTTAAACACAGTATAACACCGGCTGTACCGAGCACAAAGGAACAAAGGCTGCTAGAAATGTAGACCATTAGGGAACACGTGTTTTCGTTAGGTAGACAACATAAACGCTTCTTTGTATTAAGAATGTGATTGGAGCTGTGCCAAATACGAAGGAACCGACATGAGTGCGAACGCAAAGGATCCAGGGATTCAACATGCCGATCCTGTACGCAGGGCGGCAGGTTTCTGATATTATTTAGAACCCCCAAAAGTGAACAGCTCTCACAACTGCATAAAAATTTCGCGGCTTACTTGGCCGCGTGAAATTCAAATAAAATCCCAAGGTTACGATGAGATCCACCAGCATTTTCGTTAGGGACTAAAACTAACTGTCGTGAACTGGAAATTTGGAAATTTGTGATAAGGACTAGGGAACCAAATTGCTGAGGTCATCAGTCCCTAGGCTTACACACTACTTAATCTAACCTGAACTAACTTACGCTAAGGACAACACATGCCCGAGGGAGGACTCGAACCTCCGACGGGAGCAGCCGCGCTAACCGTGACAAGGCACCCCGACCGCACGGCTACCCCGCGCGGCTGGTGAACTGGCAATGTTCCCTTTTTTACAACCACAGAACAGCATCCGATTGGCTGGATTACGTCACGATGACGCCTACAGTTTTTCTCCCTGACGAAGATAATGGTGGATATCATCGAAAGCTTGGAATTTTATCCGAATTTGAGGTGGATAGTGAACTAAGAAATTTTTATGCAAGGACTCGCATAGTAAATGAAAAAGTAGCTTTACATTAAGACCTCTTTCAACATACGAAATTTCATTTAAGATAGATACTCCGAGTTGTTGGGGACGAATACACCCACCCACACACACGCACGCACACACACACACACACACACACACACACACACACACACACACACAAAATGGTTCAAATGGCTCTAAGCACTGTGGGACTTAACATCTGAGGTCATCAGTCCCCTAGACTTCGAACTACTTAAACCTAACCTAAGGACATCACACACATCCATGCCCGAGGCAGGATTCGAACCTGCGACCGTAGCAGCAGCGCGGTTCTGGACTGAAGCGCCTAGAACCGCTCGGCCACCGCGGCCGGAAACACACACACACACACACACACACACACACACACAAATGAGCACGTAACACACATTTTATTTCTTGAAAGATTCCAGGTATCGAAACGAGGTTTTCCGCAATTGATAGTGCGCTGAGGGTCACGTAATTTTCTGTGAACAATGCTCTGAACTATGGTATCAACCGAGATATTGAATCAAGTACGGCTTTTTTAATGAAACCGTATACTTTTCATAATTAAATTCAATAGCTCTTGGACAGACAATTACGGTGAGATAAAGCACGCCTACCGGGACCATTCGACCGCCGTGTCATCCTCAGTGGAGGATGCGGATAGGAGGGGCGTGGGGTCAGCACACCGCTCTCCCGGTCGTTATGATGGTATTCTTGACCGAAGCCACTACTATTCGGTAGAGTAGCTCATCAATTGGCATCACGAGGCTGAGTGCACCCCGAAAAATGGCAACAGCACATGGCGGCCTGAATGGTCACCCATCCAAGCGCCGACCACGCCCGACAGTGCTTAACTTCTGTGATCTCACGGGAAACGGTGTAGCCACTGCGGCAAGGCCGTTGCCACACGGTGAGATAGCACTTGTTAATATTGACATTGAAACCTTTCGCAAAGAAATCGAAAACGTACTAAAATTGCAAAGCAATGCGACCGGAGTCGGCTTACTGCAATGCAATCACCGCCAGCCGGAGTTCTCATTTCCTATACGACATAGACACGGAGTCAGCTATAATTTTTTGTATCTGTGATTGCGGCATACGCTAGTATCCCGGGTTCGATTCCCGGCGGGGTCAGGGATTTTCTCTGCCTCGTGGTGGCTGGGTGTTGTGTGCTGTCCTTAGGTTAGTTAGGTTTAAGTAGTTCTAAGTTCTAGGGGACTTATGACCACAGCAGTTGAGTCCCATAGTGCTCAGAGCCATTTGAACCATACGCTAGTATCTGTAGCATGATATGGGACTTACGAAAACTATTTCGTCAGGCAGTTTTTCCGCTACTGCTTACTTGTCAAAGCCGAAACAGAAACATCGGCCCTTCATACTTCATAGCGATAACCAGCCCTAGTCACAGACAAAAGAAACTACTGAACTAACTTTCTTAGTTTTCGAAAAAAAATTGTACCTGACCTGTCACTGCACTGGGCCGCTTGAATTTCTTAAAGGTATAACACCTATTTACGTAAATTTAAATTACCGTTTGTAGCCTCCCAACAGTAAAAATAATATGTATAGCATTCACATTTCAGCGTAACTACCCAACAGTAAAAATATGTATAGCATTGACATTTAGTGTAACCTAGCAACAGTTTATTATTCCGTAACCTACCAACAATAACGTGACTAATTTCTCAATAAAATTGTGGCTCACTTATAATCTTTCAATAATTGACCGACTGTGAATCTAAACTGGTAAATTTGGACGTCATCAGTGCTGCATCATGGCCCTGAAAGATCATATTGAATAAATTGAAAATTCGTACCTCAATAAGTCGCCGGATAACGCGTATATATCTGCTCCTATAAGAAATTTTTCTGGCACAGCCCATTGCAATGCTGGCGGATAGATTTGCCATGTATAAAAGGAACAACTGATTTTTCTTTACAATAATCAGGATGACCATGGATTAGAGAAATTAGTAAATTCTTTAAATTGAGACGAATGATTGTCAAAAGTTACTTTTTATAAGAAAGATTATTATTAAGAGATTTTTTAAAAAACATTTACATGGGAGTTGAAATAATAATAGTACAAATGCGCGAGGCTGCTTTTACCTTATACTACATCGTTCAGGCATAGCCATCGCTCCCGTCGACCGGCCCAGCCAACTCCATACACCAGACTGCAAGCTGCTACAAACTCCTACTGCTACTCAGTTCCCACTGCATACAACACTGCTCTCTGGTCTGCTTATAGCTTACATATCTTACATATCGAAGGCAGCGCGTGAGCAATCCATCGAAATTACATCTGCTCGAGTGCGCTAGCAATAAATTCTTCAGTCATGGACCTCTTACACGTTGTTAGTAAATGAGCTTCGTCGGTAATGAGCACACGTTGGAAAATCGTAGTGTCGTCTCCCAGGCGCTGCAGAGCAAACAGACAAACTTCTGTACTACCTTCGAAATCATGTCCTCTCAGTGCCTGATGTAGTGACAGATGATAAAGCTGGAATATATATCGATGCAAGATGTGAATGACACTCGTCTGGCTTATCCCACATTCCCTGGCAGTACGTCTCCTGCTATCAAGAGGACTGATGAGCCAGAACAGCTTCTTCATGTGCTCTGTCAGTTCCAGTCTTCGTCGTCCTCTGTCTATCTATCTATCTATATCCGAATCCCGCTCCAGCTACTACCGGGTCTGGGTGCTCGTGAGTCCTCTCCATTTGGCTCGGTCCTCCCACCACTTTTCTTCCTCCACTTGCTGCCAGGTCACACCTCTCCTTTCTACAGATATTCTCACTCCAATTTTCCACAGTGTTCTTGGGCGCCCTCTTGGTCTTTTCCCATCCATCTTTAGTTTCCCCATAATTTTGAGGAGTCTCTGCCCATGCATCCTCTTAACATGCCCATACCATCTTAATCTCTTTCTTTCAATTTCTTCTCTCATACGTTCTTGTTCCTAGGTCCTTTCTAATCTCTGTCTGATGTTGAAACTGCCTGTTCGCACTAGTGACCTAATAATTTGTGAAAGTGCCTGGTGCGACAGACAGCGACGATCACGGTAGACATCTCTATACCGCCATACCATTTCGACTACGGCCGGCCGGCCGGCGGTTCTAGGCGCTTCAGTCTGGAACCGCGTGACCGTTACGGTCGCAGGTTCGAATCCTGCCTCGGGCATGGATGTGTGTGATGTCCTTAGGTTAGTTAGGTTTAAGTAGTTCTAAGTTCTAGGGGACTGATGACCTCAGATGTTGAGTCCCATAGTGCTCAGAGCCACTTGAACCATTTTTTGAACCCGGGCCCTTAGGAGTGACATTCTGTCGCGCTGACCATTTTTTTTTCTTTTGTCGTTGCGGACGTTCGATCACATCCGTTAAAGTTTGGTTGTTGATCGTTACACTGAGTTTTTTATTACAGAGGCCAACCAGCTCTCTGACGGAACACACTGAGCTACCGTGCCGGCGTACCACTCAGCTACCGGGGGCGGACATGTAGACAGTTGGAACTCGTGACACAACGACATAGCCTGGCGTGAGCGTATTTATAACGCAATAGCCGATTCCAGCCAACTTGCCTTTCAGTTTTAGAATATTTGTCGGATTCTTTCGCAAAGAGTTTCTAACTCAAAATTAACACTGTTCTCGTCTTTTCAAGCGCTTTCGGATGCCGTTATAAAATTATATAATTCTGTTTAGAAAATCATACTTACTCCTATATCTCGACCGATATAATAGTTAGGACTCTTTGTCACATAACAAAACTACGTGCTCCGTAGCGTCCTTTCATTTACCGAAAACCTATTATCGACATTTGGATCTGTTCATGAAATAAAAGGGGTGTTACAACTTACGTGACTCACCCTGTATAAAGACTAAGAAGATGGTATAATGGCAGATGGGTAGTGTGAGGTATATGTATCAACACAGTTCCTACATATCGAATGTTGCCCTTACCCATCTCCACCGGACTTGGTCCACAGGCGGCGCCGGGATGCCCATCATCTCAAAATCAGGCAATAAGCAAGCTGTACTTCGGCACTACCAAATGTTGGCATTGGCTGCGTCACCGTTGCGTAACTGGCAACCTCGCCCCAGTCGGTTTATTTCTACACCTAATTATTATTCTGCTGTGCAACAAAATGTTTTTGTGGCTGCTGATTTGGAGTGCGGCAGTTGGTATGAGGGGGTTCGCATAATGAGGTGCAGGCGAGCATGCTGTGTGCAGCACGAATCAGAGTGTGAAAAATAGGCGCGAGCGTTAATAATTGTTGATTCCATTTAGTTTTATATCAAGTGAGACAAAATATTTTACGGCGGCCAGAAAAGTTTTGGCTAACTCGAATGGAGTCGTGAAATCGTGTGAACGCTAGCTGATACACTGTAATTTGAACTTCAGACATTGTAGTGATGTTTTCTATGAACTGAAAGTATTCAGTGTCTAGTACAACATGTTTCTGATATCGAGACTCGAACTCGGGACCTTTGCCTTTCGCGGGCAAGTGCTCTACCAACTGAGCTACCCAAGCACGACTCCGACCCGTCCTCACAGCTTCGATTCTGCCAGTACCTTGTCTCCTACCTTCCAAACTTCTGCGAAGAGCTTCTGTGAAGTTTGGAAGGTAGGAGACGAGGTATTGGCAGTATCGAAGCTGTGAGGACGGGTCGTGAGTCGTGCTTGGGTAGTTGGCTGCCGGCACGGTAGCGCAGCGCGTTCGGTCAGAGGGTTTCGCTACCCTCTGTAATAAAAAAAAATAAGTGAACGGATCAACGAATAACCCGAACGAGTGTCATCTGAGGTCCGCCATGAACAAAGTCAACGTACAATATAGAATAAAATGAGATTAAAAAAAAAAAAAAAGGTTGGTAGAGCACTTGCCCGCGAAAGGCAAAGGTCCCAAGTTCGAGTCTCGGTCCGGCACACAGTTTTAATCTGTCAGGAAGTTTCACGTTTCTCACCATTTTTCGTGGGTTGTTCACTTCCTTATGAATAGTAGTGGGAGCAGGAATTTGTAGGGCGCGTATCAATTAGACACACGGTTAGAAACTTGATTGCCGTGATATGTGCACCTTGGGAGTACAGCTGCTCGCTAACGCTGTGAAGATCAAGCATTGATACCAAACCAATACGACACCAAACTAAAGAATTCAATATTCAAGAACCGATATTAATCTAAAACCGGCGCGGGGCTTTACAGTAAGGATGGGCTGATCAATTATATCAGTTATAAATAAATGCCAAAAATAACTTATTCATATTACCAAATCCCTCCCCACACGGTATAAGTTATTGCGGGTGCGGTTATTTATCAGTGTGGCAGTCATAGAACACGTAGCAATTACTGCAGTTATTATTAACTGGCAGCAATATCTACTGAACTGTGGCAGTATTACCATACTGTCAAACTAAACTGCGTATATACTGCACATGTAGAAATCTTAGGCTGACTTTCATCCAATAATGTTTCAGAGGTCATTGGCGTTTCATACAAGATGAGCATCGTGACCTGCCGGCCGGAGTGGCCGAGCGGTTCTGGGCGCTACAGTCGGGAACCGCGCGACCGCTACGATCGCAGGTTCGAATCCTGCCTCGGGCGCGAATGTGTGTGATGTCCTTAGGATAGCTAGGTTTAAGTAGTTCTAAGTTCTAGGGGACTGATGACCTCAGAAGTTAAGTCCCATAGTGCTCAGAGCCATTTGAACATTTTTTTTTTTTTTTTTTTTTTGAGCCGTCGTGACCTAATGTGAAATGTAGTTATCTAAGCAACTTCAGCAAGTTAGTTTCAAAAGGACAGTGGGTGAAAAATTGCGTTGCGTTATTGACAGAGAAAGTTTCAATAATTGCTTTTTTTTTTTGCCGGCCGCGGTTCTAGGCGCGCAGTCCGGACCCGTGCGACTGCTACGGTCGCAGGTTCGAATCCTGCCTCGGGCATGGATGTTTGTGATGTCCTTAGGATGGTTAGGTTTAAGTAGTTCTAAGTTCTAGGGGACTAATGACCACAGCAGTTGAGTCCCATGGTGCTCAGAGCCATTTGAACCATTTTTTAATTGCTTTTTCAAGAATGTTTAATAGGCTGTGTAGGCAAAATCCGAAGCTTAATTTCTGCTGTTTGGCATAGTGAAATGCTGTACATGTAATATTGCTAACGTGGTTGCAGAGTCGTACATTCATGTGCAAGATTTGCGTTCGAGAAAAACTAAGAGCATGGTGATAAAGGTTTTAGTAAGGTTTTAAAAACAGCTCACAATATTATTTCACCTGCTGACTTATCAAATTTTTGTCTGTCAGGCCTGTTAATCACGGATTTTGATGAGTCTTAAGTACGTTGTAGAGGGGCCTGATTACGTTCTAGAGGCTTCTCATGCAACGGCTCCAAGTTTCCAAGAAAATCGAAGTTGAAGTTCCACGCGCGTCGCTTACACGAGTAACGTTAGTTATGTTACGGCCATGTAAGCTTAGCGCAGTGACTAACATTTAGGACTACAACGCTGGTGGTACCGGTTCAAATCTCTCCCGCGTATTTTTATTTCAATTTCATCGTACAGAATATCATTAAACAGTACATGTCACGCAGAATTAATAAAAAGGAGCTCACCCAAATTTATTCCACTTTGTCCATCCCATGGTATTTATTTTTAGAGGCAGGTTAAAAATTTTCACGAAAAAAAATCATATGATCCCGACTTGCTCAAGACTAATAGAGAAATCGCTTCGAGGGAAGGTTCCATAAAATTACATAATTTAATTCTGCGTCAATTTAATCCACCTGCTTTCACAGGAATAATCAAATATGCGTGGGTTGCATCGCAACTGACTGACGAAAGAACAATCGTTTTAAATTTAAACGAACTCTTTTCCAGTACCACTTCTGAAAAATCCTTATACCTACAAGGCCATAACTTCTATTAATTGTGCTTGGTGTTCTACGAATTTGTGTTTCGGTTACTTCTACAACAAATATCATCCGCTATTCTGTTCTAGCACAGCAAGCTATGCAAGCGATAGCGAGTAAGACGATTCTGTAATCCAATCTGTAACAAACGGAATACACATTTAGAGAAAGCTTACTGTAGTAATTGCGTCATTAATGACATTACTACTGCAAAAATGACTAATTTTCTATCATTTTGCGCGACACATACTATTTAATGATATTCTATATGATGAAATAGATAAAGATGTACCTGTCGCTAGTATGGTAAGCCTTACGTTAGCTGCTGCACTAGGCTCGGTTGGTCGAACAGTCACTAACTTTACAACTATAGCAGAATGGCTCTGAGCACTATGCGACTAAACTTCTGAGATCATCAGTCGCCTAGAACTTAGAACTAATTAAACCTAACTAACCTAAGGACATCACACACATCCACGCCCGAGGCAGGATTCGAACCTGCGACCGTAGCGGTCGCTCGGCTCCAGACTGTAGCGCCTAGAACCGCACGGCCACCTCGACCGGCAACTATAGCAGACATCCATGAAACTTCAACATCGATTTTCTCGGGAACTAGGGGCCTTCCCAACAAAAGACGCTAGACTGGTACGCAGCACTTGCCCTCTACAACAGGCCTGGCCAAACAGAGGCCCGCGAGCGCGAGCGAACCGGCCGTTCTCTTGCGTAGCGCTCCGAGCGCAAAAATGGGTAGGGCTGGGGAGAGGAGGAAGCGAACAATGAAGGCTGCAGCCGCACTCCGCTACAGCTGGACAGCCCAGCCACATTGTCAGACGCCAAGCAGTTTGCTGACTAACTTGCGTTAAATTAGATTTACCTTCTGCGTTAGGAGTATTATAGCGTCTACGAACTTGTCCAAAGAAGAGTGGCCAAGCCACTCGTTGAATGTCGGATGGAAATTGTCTTACTTTTCGTATCGTTTAAAGGCCAAGCAAAGGGCTTAATATGCCATAGCACTATTATCAGCTGGGAAACCATTTATCGGGTCGTCATTTATTGGAACGTCGTTACAACACCATCAACAAAGACGATGCGATGCACTGGTTTTCTGACGAACGACGGTGAATGCTGGCTGAACTGAAGGGGGCCATTAGGGAATGAAACTAAATTAAACCTTCAGACTTGCATTTTTTCTTGAGGAAGGAAAATTTTTCATCGTGTGATAGTGCTCTTAGGTAATTTTTTTAATAATTTTGAAAGAAAGATTTATAGAAAAACTAGGTAACCGCTTTCAAAACATACTTGGTACACTTGGCTTCATTTCATAGACTAAAATAACTACACTACTGGCCATTGCTGCAACAAGAAGAAATGCATATTATAAAAGGGTATTCATTGGACAAATATATTATTCTAGAACTGACATGTGATTACATTTTCACGCCATTTGGGTGCATAGATCCTGAAAAACAAGTACCCAGAACAACCACCTCTGGCCGTAATAACGGCCTTGATACGCCTGGGCAATCAGTCAAACAGAGCTTGGGTGGCGTGTACAAGTACAGCGGCCCATGCAGCTTCAACACGATACCACAGTTCATCAAGAGTAGTGACTGGCGTATTGTGACGAGCCAGTTGTTCGGCCACCATTGATCAGACGTTTTCCGTTGGTGAGAGAGCTGCAGAATGTGCTGGCTAGTGCAGCAGTCGAACATTTTCTGTATCCAGAAAGGCCCGTACAGAACCTGCAACATGCGGTCGTGCATTATCCTGCTGAAATGTAGGGTTTCGCAGGGATCGAATGAAGGGTAGAGCCACGGGCCGTAACACATCTGAAATGTAACGTCCACTGTTCAAAGTGCCGTCAATGCGAACAAGAGGTCACCGAGACGTGTAACCAATGGCACCCCATCCCATCACGTCGGTTGATACACCAGTATGGCGATGGCGAATACACGCTTTCAATGCGCGTTCACCGCGATGTCGCCAAACACGGATGCGACCATCATGATTCTATAAACAGAACCAGGATTCATCCGAAAAAATGATGTTTTGCCATTCATGCACACGTCGAACTGTTCGTGCATATGGTTGCTGTCTTGCAAACGTCCCCATCTGTTGACTCAGGGATCGAGACGTGGCTGCACAATCCGTTACAGTCATGCGGATAAGATGCCTGTAATCTCGACTGCTAGTGATACGAGGCCATTGGGATCCAGCACGGCGTTTCCTATTACCCTCCTGAACCATCCGATTCCATATTCTGCTAACAGTCATTGGATCTCACCAACGCGAACAGCAATGTCGCGATACGATAAACCGCAATCGCAATAGGCTACAATCCGACCTTTATCAAAGTCGGAAATGTGATGGTACGCATTTCTCCTCCTTACACGAGGCATCACAATAGCGTTTCACCAGGCAACGCCGGTCAACTGCTGTTAGTGTATGAGAAATTGGTTGGAAACCTTCCTCATGTCAGCACGTTGTAGGTGTCGCCCCCGGCGCCAACCTTGTGGTGAATGCTATGAAAAGCTAATAATTTGCATATCACAGCATCTTCTTCCTGTCGTCTAAATTTCGCGTCTGTAGCACGCCATCTTCGTGGTGTAGCAATTATAATGGCCAGTAGTGTTACTACGAAATATTCTCTACTGAAATAAGTAGCAAAATGGTCCTTCAATAGTTACCACGCAAAATAACAAAATCAATATCAATAGTTACCACGCAAAATAACAAAATCAATATTCAATTTATATTGGCGTAGAGCGAACCAACCGCATCCGTGTATTCTGGTGGTCACGAGGTCCAGCAGGCTGCTACGTTGACTTGCTCATATTGTCATAGTGACCTGTGCATGATGAAAAGGTTGAACATTTATAAATGTATCAAATTAATTCGCAATTGCGTATAAGGACTACCATCAGCTGTAGAATGGAATAACAACAATAAAAATTTGTGCCGGCCCGGGGCTCGAATCCGGATTTCCCGCATATCGGGAGCGGTCGTTTTGTGAGTGTTCTGTAATCTCATTTTGTTCGTGAGTGTTCGTTCTATTTGTTGTGTGGGCACGTCCCATGACACTTGTTCAAGTTCGTCGTCGTTCCATTACCCCAGTTTTTCTATTACAGAGGGCGGCTAACCGTCTGACCGAAAACGCTGAGCTAGTTAATTCCATGGTAATACGAACATCACAAGTCAATGTATTCATTATTCCTGGTAAGACAGAGTGACACCGAAGGGGAAGTAGCGAAGTATGGGCAAGCAGCTGACGCACGGTATTGGCAATTATTGAAACAACTGCCATATACTGAAAAACGTTCATTTCGCTAACTGTGGATATTCAGTTATGTATTCCACTCAAGTTAATTTTTGTCACCTCTACTTTACAGTAGATGACGTCAGAAAGCATGCATGCGTGCATGAATGCGAAGAAGTCTGGAGCGGAACTATAGCAAGTAGTGTATTTCAAATAACTGATGATGATGATGATATCCAGTGATAATTTAGTAATACTGCATTGCATACCATCCAAAAAACTGGCACGAAATTTAGTACGAATCATATCTGTAGCCTAGCAGAAAATGTCCGCGAGGAATCTTTGAGGACAGATCCTCGCAAATAATTCTCAGGAGAAGAACATTTAACTTTCTTTTCTCACCAGTCTTCTGACTGGTTTGATGCGGCCCGCCACGAATTCCACTCGAGTGCCAATCTTTTCATCTCAAACTAGCTGTTGCAACGTACGTCCTCAATTATTTGCTGGGTGTATTCCAGTCTCTCTTTTTCTCTACCTTTTTTACCCTCTACAGCTCCCTCTGATACCATGGAAGTTATTCCCTGATGTCTTAACACATATCCTTTCATCCTGTCGCTTCCTCTTGTCGGTGTTTCCCATATATTCCTTTCCTTGCCAATTCTGCGAGAAACCTCTTCATTCCTTACCTTATCAGTTCACCTAATTTTCAACATACTTCTATAGCACCACATCTCAAATGGTTCGATTCTCCTCTGTTCCGGTGCTCCCACATTTCACTACCATACAATTCTGTGCTCCAGACGTACATTCTCAGAAATTTCTTCCTCAGATTAAGGCTTATGTTTGATACTGGTAGACTTCTCTTGGCCAGAAATGCCCTTTTTGCCATTGCTAGTCTGCTTTTTATGTCCTCCTTTTGTAAGTAGGCTGTTTAGGTTTTTATGTCGGTAGCTCCATGTAGCGCTCTATATGAAAATCACTGACTGTGCTGTGTGCAGTCTGTGGCTGGTTTGCATTTTTGGAATTTGCTATTGAGGTGTTGGGCAGTTGGATGTGAACAGCTCGTAGCGTTGCGCAGTTAGAGGTGAGCCGCCAGCAGTGGTGGATGTGGGGAGAGAAATGGCAGAATTCTGAGAGCGGACGATCTGGACGTGTGTCCATCAGAAAGAGTAAATTTGTAATATTGGATATCATGAACTGATATATACTATGAATTTCGAACATTATTAAGGTAAATACATTGTTTGTTCTCTATCAAAATCTTCCATTTGCTAACTATGCCTACCAGTAGTTAGTGCCTTCAGTAGTTAGAATCTTTTATTTAGCTGGCAGTATTGGCGCAGGCTGCATTGCAGTAGTTTGAGTAACGAAGATTTTTGTGAGGTAAGTGATTCATGAAAGGTATAGGTTATTGTTAGTCAGGGCCATTCTTTTGTAGGTATTTTTGAAAGTCAGATTGCGTTGCGCTAAAAATATTGTGTGTCAGTTTATTGATGATCAGAATAAGTATAGAGAGAAACAGCTGAGCAAAACTGAACTGTTAAGTTTGGAAGGTAGGAGACGAGGTACTGGCAGAAGTAATGCTGTGAGGACGGGGCGCCAGTCGTGCTTGGGTAGCTCAGTTGGTAGAGCACTTGCCCGCGAAAGGCAGTCCCGAGTTCGAGTCTCGGTCTGGCACACAGTTTTAATCTGCCATGAAGTTTCATATCAGCCACACTCAGGTGCAGAGTTAAAATCTCTTTCTGGAGTTTCTAGACGGTCCACTGCTTCTGGTTTTTAGGGGACTCCAGTAAGACACTGCTCGCATACGTAAAGAAAGCAATCGAAATGAGGTTACTCCCGATAGCTATGCAATACACCTAACGTACAGGTAACGTGGGTACGACCTTAATAGACCAGAGTTACTAGGAAAATTACCGTAGTCTACGCTTTCTTATGATAGTCCACAGCAGCCTACGGTAGTCTTACAACTTTAGTCAGAGTCTCAGCGCTCTCGATGAGTGAAGCTGCGCTTACGCTCGGCCCCAGAAATCTACGCACCCTGTGTTCGGTTATCGAAATGGCATGTACACGGAAGACGCAGTAGCAATACGAGGAAGAGCCCGAGTGGCGGTCCCAGCATACAGCCCGTAAGGCGGTATTTGTATTGCCCAGATAGCGTCGACACAGGCGCCCCAGCGCCCAAGTTGAACAGCTTGCAGACGGGCACATCGGTTCTTCACCCCGCAGCAATCTAGACACTTGTTAAATTCACCAGAGCATCCTGCAACTTAATACAATTGGTCTTCCATCGATATCCATTATGCAGATGGAATGGACTAACTCTGAGAATTAGCTTGAGGAGAGCGGAGGTTTTCTAACACGCGATAACGTGATTCCCCCCGCCTCCTGGTGACAGAATGTGCTCTAGTTTTCTGAACCTGTCAGCGCATTCGGCTGCTCTATTGTAAACTTCACGGTTTCAGAGCGTTCCTTTATGCGAAGATTGCATCCTGAAAGGTGTTCTTATGGCATCTGTGAGAGAAGTTACTACATTCAGCCACGTAACAGTAGCACATTCTGCTCCGCACTGTTGTCGAAGTGCTGAAACTTGTCTTGCTTGTTTGTACTTCGGGCCCAACTTTTTGAAATTCGGCTATGACACCGTTGCGTAGCCGGCAGACGCGCCCGACTTAGCCTTCTCCGTTAGTTCTTTAACAAAATTTTACTCGTGCACTTACTTAGAGTGCAACACTTACAATGTGCAACACTGCCTCAGCCAGTGCGGCTTCTCAGTGGGCCGATACTGCAAATTTCTTACATTCAGCGTTCGGTGATTTGTAAAGGTAATTTCGTCGGTAAGTGGAATTCTTTGAAGAAAGAACCTACTGTCCTGATGTCGCTACAGAACCGAACGACAAAACTCCATGCGTCTTCTAGAATTCCGCTAGTTAATCTGCTGGTGAAGAGGAAGCCGTCTGCGCGCAAAATGCGAACAACGATGGGGGTCACTTATTCCAGAGGCATTCGCAATTACTCTGGAGCTAACATGTGGATTATGAGCAACAGCTGCCAGAACATCTATGTCGTTCACTCTGCTCGTTGAAGGCTTGCTTCTTACTCTCTGCAGAATATTTTAGATCCCACTCAACAACATTTTTTTGCATATTCGCTCAATTGGACACCGTTCCTCGAAACTCATTTGTGTGTTCAACTGACCTCGCGTTCCTTCTGCGTTAACCGTGTGGAATTAGTATATCTACTTTATCTTGGCTTTCGGAAGGCATTTTTTTAAACTAACCAGCACTCGACACAAGTGAATGACACACAGTGAGTAAAAGTTGCGTTTTTTCTCTTCCCCTTTTATACTGGTGTCGCGGCAGTGCAAACAACCGTCATGACCGTCCCGGAATATCGCCGACATGTTTGAAGGTTTTCTCGTAGGAATTTAATGGGGATTGTTCTCACTAGCCCGTAGCGTGATCGTCAAAGTGCAAACCATGCTCTCGCCGACGCTGTACCGTGATCGCCGTATTTCTTGTGGTCAATATTTTCTCACTTCACCGTCGCGGCACGGTCAGGTTGTTACGTTGTCGAGTAGTAGTTTATTATCATAAACAAGAATGACGAAGCTTTATTAAATTAGAGCGCAACTATCCTGTGTTGTATGATCTACAAAATCCCAAATACATGGACACAGAGGGAAAGAAAACACTCTGGGAATAAAAAGAAGCAGAAGTAAAAATAACCGGTAAGTACGTACGTGTACCTTTCTGATTTACATCACCAGTTAGGTAAAAGATTATTGTTTGAGAATGTTGGCTACAGCTGTAACATTTTTTTTCCCCATTTGCCGTGACATCGGTTGAAATAAAGCTACATTAAACGTTTGCAAGAGCCGACAGAATTATGGGAAACGTCTTTTCGTAATTAAATAATAGTGATCCAGAGTTCGAAGGAGCCTGAATAGTGACGTGCTTCCGATCCAGAGCTCCTATACAGTTAGAAAAATCCCACATTTCATAAAAATTCTTAGCATTTCCTTCTGTCGCAGTAGGCATCAATTCGTCCATCACGTTGTCTGTAATTATCTTGCAGGTTTCTCGTACGATCTTATGAACCGTACTGTGCCCCATCCGATATTTAAATGAAATCTTATTTAGCGAATCTACAGTGGCCAATTATCTGAAGAAAGGTAGACAGTAGGGGTATAAAAACGAAGATTTGACAGGTGGTCTTAGCGGTAATGAATCAGTATCGCGCAAAATAGAAGAAAATAATCAAGACCATACAACAGAAGCCAATAATGAGGAATGTTGATTTCATATAACTTAATACCAATAAACTTTCAAAATGAGTGTCAGCCTTCCTCTTTGTTTGACAGCTTTTCTGAAGTTTGTGTTTCGCTTTTTCAACTTCCATCTTGTTCAGTAGTAAGTTGGTGGTATTTTCTGACTTGCTAAAATATTCATAAAACTTTGCTTCATCGTCCATCAATTCACTGTACAGAATGGCAAACTCCCCTTCTATTGCTCTGTTTTCCCACGCCTGATGAACTCACTCCCGTTTTTTCACTTGCGTTTTCTCCCGTTCATCCAAAATCACAGCAATCACCGTGAGATCATCATCCGAGAACTTCGCTCTCCCGGCTCAAGTGCACGGCCACAAGCCGGAAGAGAAACACCGGCCTTTGTGAACAGGCATCACTGTGGCATCACGGCTAGTGCAATCACGGGCCGCAGTGGCACTGTCACGTTACTGAGGTAGGTGAAGTGACGTTAAAATGTCAATCAGTTTTATGCTCAAAAGACATAAATCCTAATATAGTAACATTCTAAGTACGCCGAAAGTACTAACTGGAATTTAATGAGTAAAACTCTGTTCCATCCGTATCTTTTACAACTACGATACTAGCACCACAAATTATTATAGTTTAGTATGAACAAGTGAAGTTGATACCGATACCTGCGCAATTAACATAGCTATGAAGAAAGATTATACGTCGTTTAGTGAAGTCTTTCTCCACGTCATCTGCGGGAAAAGCAAATTACAATATCTTAAAGAGTTGAAAATGTGTTTGAAGTGCTCACCTAAAATATTTCTGAAACAGTTTAAGGATTTAAGATATCGTAATTCTGTTTTCACCCAGATAAACTGCGAGAACGACTGCACTAAAAACGAATAGTTCAAATGGCTCTGAGCACTATGGGACTTAACTTCTGAGGTCATCAGTCCCCTAGAACTTAGAACTACTTAAACCTAACTAACCTAAGGACATCACACACATCCATGCCTGAGGCAGGATTCGAATCTGCGGCCGTAGTGGTCACTCGGTTCCAGACTGTAGCGCCTAGAACCGCTCGGCCACAACGGCCGGCGACGAATAGTTCCTTTCAATAACTACGTTCATTACAGAGATATCGGTATCAACTTCACTTTTTGAAAATTAACTACCGGTTAGTAATGATTAAAGTGCAGCTACTCGCAGAGTTCCAGAGTGGGCTGCAATTATCGTATGGCTGCGAAACTGGGTAGATATTCTAATGCGTTAATGCGGAATCGATTTACGCTGGAGAAGTTTAGTTCCAACTTCGACCACAAGGTGCAAATCTGACGTCGTGAACGCAACAAAAACAGAAAAAACGGATTAGGAATGGTACGTGGGCAGAAAAGACCAAACAAATGAAAAAGGCATAATGTTGATTTTATTATTTTCCGCCATTTACACAATTTGTTCTTTGTGAGCACAAGAGATGTCGACGAGATGGCGTACAGCACCTATTTGATATTAGTGGCCAAAACTGGAACTAATTTTCTTTTTTTCGTAGCATAAAGCAGTTCCGCATTAACGCATTAGAATATCTACCAAGTTTCTCTGCTATACGATAATTGCAGACAACACTGGACCTCCATGAGTAGCTAAACTTTAATTATAACCACCCCTTGTTTCAAAATATTTGCAACGTCTAGAGTTGACAATTCACGTCATGGGGAATAACTTTTGTTAGAGACGAAATGTTCACTGACGCTTCCTAGCAACACCAAGTGTCTTTTATTAGTGGTTAACCCTCCTTGTGGCGTAAAGATGTAGGCACTCTGTGGCGTGAATATGAATTGATACTTTGGCTGAACTGGCAAAAGTTTATACTTTACTTTGATTCTACCAAGTAGCTTAAAATTTTGTTTCGTTTCGTAGGGAGGGAAGACGTTCATTGGTCCGACAGACTAAGGGTCTAGACGTCAAAGGGTTAATACACCTCAAGCACAAGAATGCCGTCCCACGGTGGGCTCTGGGAGGATGAATGTGCAGTTTTTCATCTTCTGATTGTTGGTGACAGTGTCGCCTACTAGATATCTTTCTCGAAAGCTTGTTGTACATGTAAAACAACTATAAACGATGTAGCTAACTGGAGCACTTCGTTGAGAAAACTATCAGATAAACTAAGCATCTTTGATAATACTTATCTATTGGAAGCTCAACACTTAATTCCTCTGTGAGCAATTCAGAACAGGATTCGTTCCACGTTTTACACGCGAAATTACATTGCTGGGATAGACTTTACAGTTCTGTGGCCCATGCTGCATGAGTCTGATTATATCGCTTGTTACACTCATTAAATTTCAGCGTTGCGGCTACTACCTGCGTTTGCTGACTGTAGTGATTAACCCTTATTGAAAACGTGAATGATCTGCGCTTTTTTCCAGTCGATAGATACTCTTCATTGTTCCAGCGATCTATGATAAACTGCCACCAGAAGGGGAGCAAGTTCTTTCACATAGTTTTTATAGAATATCACAGGTATTTCATCTTGTCCTGATGTTCTTCGATTTATAGACGATTAATTGGAAGCTGTTGCCGTACCTTAGCAATACATGAGGTTCTTGATCTCCCTCCTTCAACTAACTATACTGTAGCGGTCAATGTGTGAGCAGTGATCTTAATACTTTCTCTTTACTTCTGCTCAGCAGCAGGTTTGTCTCTGAGCAGAACGAGTCGAAAAATACTTTTTATGACGAGGATAAACCACAATTTTCGTGTTGTTGTCATTTATTAACATCCACTGGATAAATTTTGCAGTTCCTATTACGACAGTGAGCTCAAATACCTAGTTTTATCGGAAGTGGCTTTGAACAGATCATCTAGAGTCCTAAATAGTAACAGCCAAAGGTGGCCAGTATTAAGTACAAAAATATTGCTTTTACAAGGAAAAGTTAAAGATGCAGGACAAACAACGGAATTCTGTAGCAGTTTGTGTCAAAAAAATTGTAAAGCAATGGCATAAAATGTACCATTTAGTAGTAAAAACAGCAAGGTTTATTTAATGGAGCTGATTATAGGTCCTGATGCCTTTCCACTACAAAGCTATCGGTTATCTCAGTATCTGCCATTTTGACGTTCGTAGGATGACTGAAAAGGCGACGGTGTTACGACCTTCCGAGGTTAAACAGTTTCGGAAGACCGAATTCAGTATTGCGTGAACAGAATTTTTTAATTCCTCGTTGTTTTGCAGCTGTTTCTATGTTAGACTAAAAAATTCAAATGCAAATACTAGGCAGTATATGTGCGTCATCCAATGTTTGTTGTATATTTTTGAAGAAAGTTCAAAATCTAAATGCAGTGACTTGTATATGACTTATATATTGGTCACATTTTACGCTGTAGTTTGAGATATGTATCTGTGGGTGTCAGCTATCAAGCCAGGATATTATGAATGTTTAGTGCTTGGAGAATACGTGACCCATTACTCATACGGTATTTATGTATTGCACAATACCTTGCTTCACTAAAAGTGTTTGCCAAAAATACAACAATATTAGTACATGCACGGTATGTAATCCACTGTGATTCTGTTAGGGTAAGAAATTTGAACCTAGTGTAACGTCCCCTTAGAAAAATTAATGAATTACTGTGCTGATAAACCTCTTACATTATTTGATTTTCAAACAGCTGAGCAAAGCTGAAATTACTCAGAAATTTCGCTCTTTACCTATTCTGATCAACACTAAACTGACACACAATATTTTTTAGCGCAACGCAATCTGACTTTCAAAAATCCCTACAAAAGAATGGCCCTGACTAACATTAACCTATACCTTTCACAAATCACTTACCTCACAAAAATCTTCGTTACTCGAACTACTGCAATACAGCGAGCTCCACTACTGCCAGCTAAATAAAAGATTGAAACTACTGAAGGCACTAACTACTGATAGCCATAGTTAGCAAATGGAAGATTTTGATAGAGAACAAACAATGTATTTACCAAGTCATAATATATATAGCAGTTCATGACATCCATTCTTACAAATGTACTGTTTCTGGTGGACACACGTCCAGATCATCCGCTCTCAAAAATCCGCCATCTCACTTCCCCACATCCACCACTGCTGGCGGCTCACCTCCAACTGCGCAACGCTACGCGCTGTTAACAGCCAACTGCCCAACACTACAATAGCCAACAACAATGCAAACCAGCCACAGACTGCAAGCAGCACAGTCAGTGATTTTCATATAGAGGGCTAAATGGCGTTACCAACATAAAAAAACTACACAGCCTACTTACATAGCCCCCATGCTCCCCGCAAAAAATTTTACAAATTGTTTTGGGCAGTGGTCAAGACACATTTGCTAAAAATTTTTTTATGTTAACGCTAACAAATATATCAAATGCACACACTTATCGATACAATGTTGCTCAATAGCTAAAATTTTCTCACAGTCCATAAAGACAGTCCTGATCATTCATCACAGTAAAATTGCAGTGTTTTCTTTTTTCAAAGTCTGAGCAGTAAAAGAGAATGCACACGGAAGTAGTGGATTTCCATGCAGTCTTGAAGAAGTAGTGTTGTCCTTGCAACGGAAAGACAGTGCTGACTCTTGACATGCAGACAGGTATTGGGCCACAACAGAGCAAACCCACTGCAGAGTCAGTCGAAGTTTTGAAGAATGTTGCTAGGTAGGTCATCACAGAGCAGACCCACTGTAGTCCTGGTAAAGATTATGGTATTGGTGGGTCATCAAAGATGCAGACCCACTGTAGTCCTTGTAGAAGTAATGGTACTGGTAGGTCATCAAAGATGCAGACCCACTGTAGTCCTTGTAGAGATGGCCAGCAGCCATCTGTTGTGACTGTGCGGGTGCACAATCACCATTGAAGAGTCTCGCAGATAATATAGCAAGTCCATGAAATTTTTTTTTGAAATGTCCTTATAACCAGCAATGCTGCTAACCCGTCCCTTGCTGAATTATTAACACACGTGCAAGCACTAACAGTCCCAACTTCTCACATATTGTGCATATACTATGACCATCAGAAATATGTGCAGTGAAATGAATGCTTACAACTTACTTAATTTGATGTACTGGTGTCAATTAAAATTTTATAACATGAGAATACAATAACAAAGGTACAAAATACATCATTAAAGAACATAATAATACAGATTAACATTTGTAGTAGTACAGGCTTTACAAAAGAATAAAAATAAACAGATACATCAGTGTTACAGCAATTATGACATAAGAACATACATAAAAGGTCAGAATAACTTTTGAAACATCAACTTCACACATGAGCAACAAAACAGAACAGATAAGTAATGTCTAAACATCTTTACAAAGTAAATAACGTATTATCAGATAAATTCTACAACGTAAATCTTATTAGCTAAACACATAAAGACAGGAAAAAGACAAATACACAAGGGTACATAAACACATAGCGGAATAATACAAAAGGAAAGGACAGAGTTTGTTTTACTGCAGTATTTTGCAAACAAAACTTTCTTTACTTCTTGGAGATCTCCCTTCATTCATCATTATTCCCAAAAAGTCATATCTATAATTGCTTTCTGTATTCTATTCATATTTCTTTCAAAATAATTATTTCTCAGTGTACAATACCCATTTTGGCCCAAATCTTTCTCATAAAACCTCTCAAAGCATTTCTTCCAATTCATCACAACTCGTTCTCTCATATAGCCTACCCCATCTTAAGCTAACTTAAATCTACTGAGCTCAGATGCTAAACTAAGGGACGAGGCAATGCAGCAGCACAAAACAATTAATACAAACAGCAATGAAAAAAATGGAAATTGTCAAAGCAAGCAGCAGCAAATCTAAATTAGCAGAGCAAATGCAACATTACAACTAATATGAGCCAATGTGCAGCAATAAGAAAAATAAATCAGTCGTAAAACTGGCTTAACAGAGTAATACAAATTGAAATTCAGTAGCACTATGCCTGGCAAACAGCAGCAGCAAATGTAATAACTTATATCTAATCATGACAAACCCACAAGCAGAAAAAAATAGTACACTAAAGACAACAATGCAGATAAGGGGAATGTCTATTCACATCTTAATATCTATGTCATTAAAGTGGTGCACCACAACTTATTCTACCATAAAAATTACCAAGTACTTGAAAAGAAAATTATGTATGCAGTTACTGTTACTAGTCCCTTCTTATTGTTCTTTCCTTTCCAAGTGCTCCTTTTTTTGAAGAATGTGGATCATAAAATTATTATCTAACAGATCTGTTGACAGAAAGTGTTCACATTAGCAAATGCATTTAATTTTATTTTATAAAAACAATGATGCAACACACCTGAAAAACAGATATAAAATAAAATAAGCAACTATGTACAAAGTAAAGCATAAAAATATCATTCAGTAGTCATGAGGCATTTCATAAGTTAGTAGAAATTCACTCAATTCTCGTAGAAAGACACTTGTCATAATCAGGTGTGCAGATGTACGAATATTTCCCATCAATTCATAAGCATTTCAGTAAGTAGCATAAAGTACGAGTAATCATATGTTTCCAAGTAATGAGCCTGTCGTATTTGCGATGCTTTCTACAAAGGAATGTCAATAGCGAGGTTAATGGCCTCTTTTTTCTCCACCTAATGGCTGTTTCTCCAGGCGGCTGGCACAGCTGGCCGCTCACGACGCATTACGTCAAGGTCACTTGGCTTTCTTACCGAAATATTTACGACAGCAGTTTGCGCTACAGTGACTGTCTCATATAAAAAATTTCACAGATCGAAAAATTACAGTAGAAATGTGTAGAAACGAAATCTCATGAGTAGCAGTGTTGTGATACATACACGCATGCACACACAAGTCATAACTCTTAAAGTACGATTCTTGGTTTCCAACATCCTTTTTCACAAACCAGAGTCCCTAAATTTTATTCATTATTCATATACATATAAACACGTAATCACATTCCTCATATACGGTAGCATCAGGTTACTAATCATAAACATACCTCAACAGCATAATACACATTTTCATCGTAATAATATCATAGCACCTCAATCAAATCTCAAAAACGTCGTAGCTTCCTGCAATAATTTCAAAACCTAAAAAATATTCTCTGCTCATTTCAGTAGTGTCATCTACCTCAAACGTACTTTAAAAATCATGATCCCATACCAAATACATCATTCAGAGCTCTCATAGTATCACAATGGTTCCAAAAAATTTGAACAGTTCACAAAGTACAGACAAAATACAGTTTCATAAGTGTGAAGTCATCCAACTGTGTAATTACTTAAACATCTGTCACTGATGTAGTAAAAAAAATGTTTGTCTCTCTCAGTTAAATGATCAGATAGCTGTGTAATTTATGTGTTAGACAAATATGGTACCGATGCGTAAAGTTGTATAAGCAAATACCATATTAGCTAGGGCTCCTTGTGCTTGCCAAACACATGGTACAGAAAGTAAGTGTGTACCCCCCTGAGGATTAATGTAATTATACCCTCAGGTGTTACAGATTACAGCAATGGAATGAAATGTATCACGGATAACCTTTGTATCATTGTACTTCAAATATCTTTAAAAATAAATGTTTTAAGTACAAAATTAATCACTCAAATAAGTGTACTGTAGCGCTAAACTGTGCGTCTTGTTGTAAGATAATCTCTGTGGAAGTGTCGTAGTTATCGTCCTCCGAAATCTAAGTTCTGCAGAAGTCAATGTACTTACCTCATGATAAACAAAAGTGAAATGCTTTGCGTATAGATATCGTAGTTATTACGTACATTACCGTGATCAAGAAAATACTATACTGTAACGTATTGTTGTGCTACGAAAAAGGCTGTCACATTGTAGCTATACCACAAAAGTAACTACGAAAACATGTTTTACTTTCCAGAAGAATTCAGAAAAACTGTGCAGATATAAAACAGATACACTGCAAAAGCAACAATGCAAATTGTGTCACATATTAGTAGCGTCGTGATAAAATCGTGTAGCTGTCACATAAACTAACCACTGTGTCATCTGGTATCTCACAGAAAGTACTTTAAATCCAGAATGTATTTTCAAGTAAACCAAAATGTTGCATTAAAATCTCATTAACAGTACCAGTATATGTTCTAAGTATGTAAGCCTTATAGTCGTTACGTAATCGTGCAACTAACAAGCAAGAATGTACACACACAATAACACCGTGTCCTCTGTTTACTATAACAATGCATTCGTAATTTCTGTTTAAATACGTTCTCTTGGTTCTTGACTGGATATTTAACTTCAAACATTGTTGCATATTAACAGATTCTAAGTCTGACAAAGCATACTAGTAACGTAAAGTAAAAAATTTTATAGCAAAGTCTAAGTTAAAAAGCATATTACCTCTCAATAAACGGTTTTACATGTGAAATGTGGTGCAATCTTTTACCCTTTCTAGTATGCAGAGTTTCAACTTCAAAGCAATTATCATGTTGTAAACGTCGGTAAGGAATGCTAAAATTTTTCTCAAGGTTAGCGTCTATGTTACTTTTCTCTGACCCAGCCGGCGAACGTGGCTGCCTGCGGTGCGAGTCATTGTCTGTCTCTTTGCTGGCGCGCGTCGTTATTGGGATTAGGAGACCTAACTTTTACAAATTCACCTTGTCGAGAGGGCCCTGCCCTGTTTGAATCCCGCCAGTTCTGATGCAATTCAGGTCTGTCGTTACGATTATATCGTCTATCGTCATGTCGGTAGTTCCTGTAGTTTCTTTCTTGTCGGTTAAGTGGTGGAGAATTTCTCCCTGAATTATCACTGCACGGTGGACCGTTGCGTCTAAAGTTATTCTGTCTCCTGTGATAATAATAGTTCTGGTTGCCATATTGTCTGTTTCTATGATTGTTTCCGTCATATTCATTACTACAGAAATGCGATCTTTCTCTGTAACTATTACTCTGCTAGTGGTTATCATACGGGTGGTGTCTGTTTTGGTCACGATTTACGTTGTAACAATAACCTTGTCGTGTCCAGTTATTATTTCTGTCATCGCGGAATTGTGGCGGATGTGACCTGTAATTGTTGTGTTCCTGTTTTCGCGTTCCGCGATTGTCAGTGTCAATTTCTAATTCTTGTAAGAGTCCCTGAAAAGCTTCAGTATCGTCTTTGCAACGTCCTGCCAAAATAATATGTCGTAAATGTTCAGGTAGTTTGATTAAGCAAATGCGGATGAGTTCTGAGGAGCTGTATGGGTTTGACAGGTACTGATTCTTATGCAACATGTCTTCAAAATATTTCACAAGACTGGAAAATTCAGATTTTTCGAAATGTTTCATCATTATGATGCTATGTTTTACTCGGTCTTGTGTAGCTTGAGACCAATATGCTGAGAGGAAGGCATGATAAAATTCTCCTTCACTGTGGCAATCGTGAATGACCGATCGCATTCTTACAGCTGGTTCATTCTCTAAATAGCCACACATAAATTCTAATCTGTGCTCTAAAGACCAGTTGGGAGGAAAACAATGATAGAATTGATGAAGCCACGCTTGTGGATGAATGTCGTTGCCGGAATTCTTAAATGTTTTGAATTTACGTGCAGTAATAAACAGCTAATAGTCAAAATCATCATGTCGGCGAGTCGCATATCGGTCATTGTTACTTCGTGTCGGCGGTCCCATCTCAAAATTCGGTGCACCTTGCCAATTTCTTTCATAATTTCCGAAATGCCCTGTGTTATTAATTTGCGGCTTTTCTGTATTTCTAAGTCCCTCTTCCCGTGTTGGAGCGCGAGTGTCCTCTGAAATATGTAATTTTTGTATTACTTGTGCCAACTGATCTTGTACTTCCCGAATTTCTTTTTTGTGTTGCGTATTAATTTGATTCTGATTTTGTTTGAATTTCTTAATTTGTTCATACTCTTCTGAGTCAGTTATGGCTACAGGTCTTGTGTCGTTCAGATCATCATCTACCTTTGTAGATAAGTTAGTGAACTGATCCGATACTTCGGCTACTTTCTCCGATAGTGTACTTATTTCCTCAGTGTGTTTTTCTGAACCAAGTTTCAAAGTGTCCATTTTTGTTGAAATCGTATCTACTGTGTCCTTTAAGTTTTCCTGAGTTTTTGAAAGTAGCGTAACCGAATCGGTAGATGCAACTGAGTCAATTTTAGCCCGCAAGGTCCTATGATTTTCATGAACAAATGGTTCAAATGGCTCTGAGCACTATGGGACTTAACATCTATGGTCATCAGTCCCCTAGAACTTAGAACTACTTAAACCTAACTAACATAAGGACATCACACACATCCATGCCCGAGGCAGGATTCGAACCTGCGACCGTAGCAGTCGCGCGGTTCCGGACTGAGCGCCTAGAACCGCGAGACCACCGCGGCCGGCTTTTCATGAACAATAGTTTGCAGTTCTTTTATGGCTGCTTCGTGATTCTGTAATGCATTTTCATGCCGCGAAAAAATAGGTTGAAAATGCTCACAAATTTGTGTTTTTACGTCGTTAGACTTTTTGACATTTCGATTCGATTTCATGTAACTCAGTAGTTAAATCTTCACGTGTTTGTTCAAGTGTGGTGTCTAACTTTTGAAGCTTTTGCTGTGTTTTTCTCTGATTTTGTTCCATTGTGTCTAACTTTTGAAGATTTTGCTGTGTTTGTCTCTGATTTTGTTCCATTGTGTCTAACTGTTGCTGTGTTTGTCTCTGATTTTGTTTCATTTGTTGCATTAATTGCAATAATAATGTATTAGTGTCTGGAATCTGTTCCTCTATGCTTTTCGGCAGTGCATTTGCACCGGCAACATTCACATTTTGACAAGCAGAAAATGTGTCTTGACTTATTTGAGAAAACGGTGAGGACGCAAAACCTGAATCTACAGTATTTGCAAGATTGTGTCCTGTCATTTCGGATTCCTGAGGCGAGCTGTTGCCGACCGATCGATCAATAATGCTTCCCTGTTCACTAATTGTTTCACTGCCTAAACCATTATTTGCAGCCCGCTCCATTTCCGTATGCACAATTACCAAATTACTACTTTGAACATTAGTTAATTCATTACTCGGCGGCGCTAATACACTGCTTTCGTCTTCACTGTCATTTCTCAGTTTACTTTGGAGCCTAGTATTACGTTTTTCACACGCCATAATTGTCACAATATTTCACACGACAACACAGAAAAGCAAAATTTGAAGAGCAAAATAAGAAAACACATTAACATAGCATTGAAAATAATATCTCGTTAATTGCAAGCGCAGCTGCGAAATACTTGGTGCAAATCTACATGCATGCCACAACTGTTTTACTGTACAAGAATGAAAAACTACAACTACAAAGGAAATTCTCTCTACAATTACGCGCTAGCAATAAACAAAGGCTGCACTAATTACACAAACTACAAGAAAAAATCAGAAGATTCCAGTGAGGTATCCTCGGCTAAGCGTCGACATATGTAACGTCCCCTTAGAAAAATTATACAAGACTCTGCTTAAACTGACACACAATATTTTTTAGCGCAACGCAATCTGACTTTCAAAAATCCCTACAAAAGAATGGCCCTGACTAACATTAACCTATACCTTTCACAAATAACTTACCTCACAAAAATCTTCGTTACTCGAACTACTGCAATACAGCGAGTGCCACTACTGCCAGCTAAATAAAAGATTCAAACTACTGAAGGCACTAACTACTGATAGCCATAGTTAGCAAATGAAAGATTTTGATAGAGAACAAACAATGTATTTATCTTAATAGTGTTCAAAAGTCATAATATATATATAGCAGTTCATGACATCCATTCTTACAAATGTACTGTTTCTGGTGGACACACGTCCAGATCATCCGCTCTCAAAAATCCGCCGTCTCACTTCCCCACATCTACCACTGCTGGCGGCTCACCTCCAACTGCGCAACGCTACTCGCTGTTAACAGCCAACTGCCCAACACTACAATAGCCAACAACAATGCAAACCAGCCACAGACTGGAAGCAGCACAGCCAGTGATTTTCATATAGAGCGCTATATGGCGTTACCAACATAAAAAACCTACACAGCCTACTTACACTAGGATAGTATTGCATTAAGAAACCTTGTAGGCGAAAAACTGAGCCACTGTCACAGTCGATGCTAAATTTTAGTGCGTGACTGACGCAGACTTGTACTGTGTCTTTACGCTGTTAAAAGTTTCATCAAAATCGATCCCTACAGTGGCACTGGATGAGCCGTTTCATACAGGCATATTCTTACGCTCCGCCGGTACTGTCGCGTTCGGAGTTTGCAGCAAAAGAAACGAGGCTGGTGCAGCAAGTTTGTGTACATGACATATGTATGTGTATTTACATCATACGCCGCAACGGTGTGTGGCGGAGGATGCTTCTGGTACCGCGAACTGATTCCTCCCTTCTCCGTTCACCTCGCGAACGGCGCATTGGCAGAATGATTATCTACACATTTCTGTATTACCTTCAATTTCTCAAATTTTATTGTCGTGGTTACTTTGCGAGGTGTATGTGGAAGGAAGTAATATGTTGTCTGACTCCTCCCAGGACGTTCTCTCTCAATATTTCGTAGTAAACCTCCACGTGATGCACATCGCCTCTCTTGCAACGTCTACCATGGGATTTGTTGAGCATCTCAGCGACGCTCTCGCGTGTCTAAACGATCCCGTTACAAAACGAGCCGCCCTTCCTTGGATCTTCTCTGTCTCTTCTGTCAGTCCCACCTGGTAAGGATTCCAGGATTCCAGACTGATGAACAACACTCAAGAATCGGTCGGACAAGTGCCTTGTAAGCCATTTCCTTCGTAGATGAGCTATTGTTCCTTAAGATTCTTCCCGTGAATCTAAATCTAACAGCTGCTTTTCCTAATATTTGTTTTCTATGGTCATTCCACTTAAGGTCGCTCTGGATAGTTAATCCTAGATATTTTACGATGGACACTGTTTCCAACATTTTGTCACCAACAGTCTAGTTGTAAAGTAGTGGATTTCTTTCCCTATCTATGCGCAGTATGTTACATTTATTTACGTTCAGGGTCAACTGCCAGTCTCTGCAGTATTCACCAGTCCTCTGCAGGTTATTCTGAAAATCAATACAGTCTTCTGGCATCGCTACTTTGTTATAGACAACCGGATCATCTACGAACTGTCGTAAAGAGCTTCCGACGCTTTTTACTACATCATTTATACACTCTGTGAACAGTAACAGTCCCATCACTTTTCCTTGGGTACAAAGGAAATTAGCTTTACATCTGTCGATCCTATTCCGTTAAGAGCGACGTTTTGAGTTGTATCTGCCAATAAGTCTTGAATTCAGTCGCAAATCTGGTCCGATACTCGGTAAGTTCGTATTTTCGTTTTTTTTCTGTAAGCGGCTCTAAACAGTGTCAATTGCCTTCTCAAGTCAAAGAACATATCAACCTAAGCATCGCGCTATGAATCCCATGGAGGAATAGAGCAAGCCGAGTTTCGCAATATCTTTGTTTGCGGAATCCATGTTGATTTTTATAGAGGGCATTTCCGTTCTCCAAAAGCGTCATAATTATTGAGCATAAAATACTTTCCAGAATTCTACAACAGACTTATCTCAACTATATAGGCCTATAATTATGTGCATCTGTCCCACGACCCTTCTTGAAAACGTGAATGATCTGCGCTTTTTTTTCAGTCTATAGATACCCTTCATAGTTCTAGTGATCTACGATAAACTGCCGCTAGAAGTGGAGCAAGTTTTTCCGCATAATCTTCGTAGAATATTTCACGTATCTCAGCTGGTCCTGATGCCTTTCCACTACAAATCGATTGTAGTTGTATTTCTCTTCCGCGATTGGTTATCTCAGTATCTGCCATTTTGACGTTCGCAGGATGACTGAAAGGAGGGACGGTATTACGACCTTACGCGGTTAAACAATTCGGAAGACCAAATTCTATATTTCGTTCTTCTCTCTGCCCTCTTCCGTTTTGAAGCCAGTACGGTCACGGAATAGGGGACTTCAAACGGGTTAGTGATTTTACGTAAGACCAAAACCTCTTAAGGTTTTTAGTCAGACTGATTGACAATATTTTATTTTCAAGGTCATTGAACGCTTCTCTCATTGCTTCCCTTATGCTCATTTTCCCTTCGTTCATCTTTCTTTTGTCAGCTAAGTTCTGACTTCTCTCGAATCTATGATGAAGCTCTCTTTGTCTATGTAGCAGTAGTGGCGCTCGCTGTATTGCAGTAGTTCGAGTAACGAAGAATTTTGTGAGGTAAGTTATTTGTGAAAGGTATAGGTTAATGTTAGTCAGGGCCATTCCTTTGTAGGGATTTTTGAAAGTCAGACGACTGTTAAACCAAGGTGGGTCTTTCCCGTCGTTTCCTTCGCGGCACGCACTTGTCTAAGGCATACTGATCGATGCTTTTGAATTTTTCCATTTGTAGTCCTCTTCTTTGTTATCAGCACTGAATATTTGATACTGATTGCTCAGATACTCCGCAATTTGTACCACGTCACTCTTGCTAAACACAAATATCTACTACCTTTCTTAACATTACTTGCAATACCCGGAGTCATAAATACTGTCACAGCTTTATGATGACTGATACCTTACTCTACGTTAACTGATTCGATAAGTTCAGGTCTGTGTGTTGTTAAGAGGACTCATTCGTTACCTTCACAAATTGGTTCCCTAATTATCTGGTCGAAGTAATTTTCGGATGAGACACTGATAATAACGTCACACGAGTCCGTATCTCTGGCACCAGTTTTGATAGCCTGACTCTCAATCTACACCTGTACACCTGGCGAGCTAAAGTCACCCCCTATTACAACGGCATGATCAGGAAAGTTACAAACGATATTCTGCAAGTTCTCTCTGAAGCACTCTACACCTAAAGCTGCTGACGCAGGTGGTCTATAAAAGCATCCGATAACCTTTTTTTACCGACCTTAGACACTTAACTTCACCCTGATTAATACACATTCGGAATCCGTGATGATCTCGCTAGATACACTATGTGATCAAAAGTATACGGACACCTGGCTGAAAATGACTTACAAGTTCGTGGCGCCCTCCATCGGTAATGCTGGAATTCAACATGGTGTTGACCCACCCTTAGCGTTGATGAGAGCTTTCACTCTTGCGGGCATACTTTCAATCAGGAGCTGGAAGGTTTCTGGGGGAATGGCAACCCATTCTTCACGACGAGGAGAAGTATCGATGTCAGTCAGTAAGGCCTGGCACGGAGTCGGCGTTCCAAAACATCCCAAAGGTGTTCCATAGGATTCAGGTAAGGGCTCTGTGCAGGTCAACCCCATTACAGGGATATTATTGTCGTGTAAACACTCCGCCACAGGTCGTGCATTATGAACAGGTGCTCGATCGTGTTGAAAGATACAATTGCCATATCCGAATTGCTCTTCAACAGTGGGAAACAAGAACGTGCTTAAAACATCAATGTAGGACTGCGCTGTGATAGTGCCACACAAAACAACGAGGGGTGCAAGACCCCTCCATAAAAAACACGACCGCACCATAACACCACCGCCCCCGAATTTTACTGTTGGCGCTACACACGCTGGGAGATGCCATTCACCGGGCATTCGCCATACTCACATCCTGCCATCGGATCGCCACATTGTGTACCGTGATTCGTCACTCCACACAACGTTTATCACTGTTCAATCGTCCAATGTTACGCTTCTTACACCAAGCGAGGCGTCGTTTGGCATTTACCGGCGTTATGTATGGCTTATGATCAGCCGCTCGACCATGAAATCCAAGTTTTCTCACCTCCCGCCTAACTGTCATAGTACTTGCAGTGGATCCTGATGCGGTTTGGAATTCCTGTGTGATGGTCTGCATAGATGTCTGCCTATTACACCTTACGACCCTCTTCAACTGTCGGCGGTCTCTGTCAGTCAACAGACGAGGTCGGCATGTACGCTTTTGTGCTGTGCGTGTCCCTTCACGTTTCTACTTCACTATCACATCGGAAATAGTGGACCTACGGATGTTTAGGACTGATGAAATTTCGCGTACAGACGTATGACACAAGTGACACGTTCGAAGTCCGTGAGTTCCGCGAAGCGCCCCATTCTGCTCTCTCATGTCTAATGACTACTGAGGTCGCTGATATGGAGTACCTGGCAGTAGGTGGCAGCACAATGCCCCTAATATGGAAAACGTTTATTTTTGGGGGTGTCCGGATACTTTTGATCACATAGTGTATAATCGAATTCTTCACTGCAACAAATACGCCGCCACAACTGGCGACTAAGCTATCCTTACAGTAACTATTCCAATATGAACTTAAGATTTCATTGCTGCTCACTTCCGGTTTCATCCAACTTTCTGTTCCTAAAACTATCAGGACTTCATAAGCTCCAACCGATTCTGTAACCCTTCTGTGGAGGTTTCTGCAATTTACTGATATCATATTAACCTTTCCTGTATACGACACCAAGGACGAGCATTCTCTGACAATATAGTAGCTAAATTATCTCCGATTTTGGTACGTAATTCGTGTCTGATCCCGGAGGGAGGGGAGTTCTCTAATCTGAAAAAAACCATGTGCAAGCTACAATTACTCCGCTACCCTAGTAGCGGCTTCCTCCGTTTAGCGCACGTCTGGCCTATTAAGAGGAAACCTACAATTCTCCATCCAATAGTGCAGGTCGGGTAATTCGCATCCGATACCGACGTAGCCTCTGGTTTTGATCTTCCATTCTGCTCCAAACCAGAATGCGATCGACCCTGGGGACGATGCTACAAATACCCCACGTGCGACGTCTGATCAAAACCGCTGTAGGATTATATACAGGGTGGTCCATTGATAGTGACCGGACCAAATATCTCACGAAATAAGCATCAAACGAAAAGCTGCAAAGAACGAAACTCATCTAGCTTGAAGGGGGAAACCAGATGGCGCTATGGTTGGCCCGCTAGATGGCGGTACCATACGTCAAACGGATGTCAACTGTGTTTTTTTAAATAGGAACCAACATCTTTTATTACATATTCGTGTAGTACGTAAAGAAATATGAATGTTTTATTTGGACCACTTTTTTCGCTTTGTGATAGATGGCGCTGTAATAGTCACAAACGTATAACTACGTGGTATCACGTAACATTCCGCCAGTGCGGACGGTATTTGCTTCGTGATACATTACCGTGTAAAAAAGGACCGTTTACAATTTAGGAAAAGGTCGATATCGTGTTGATGTATGTGTTTTGTCATGTGTGCTCGGTATCCTGGACGACATCATTCAAGTGTCCGGACCGTTCGCCCGATAGTTACGTTCTTTAAGGAAACAGGAAGTGTTGAGCCACATGTGAAACGTCAACCACGACCTGCAACAAATGATGATGTCCAAGTAGGTGCTTTAGCTGCTGTCGTGGCTAATCCGCACATCAGTAGCAGACAAATTGCGCGAGAACTGGGAATCTCAAAAACGTCGGCGCTGAGAATGCTACATCAACATCGATTGCACCCGTACCATATTTCTATGCACCAGGAATTGCATGGCGACGACTTTGAACGTCGTGTACAGTTCTGCCACTGGGCACAAGAGAAATTACGGGACGATGACAGATTTTTTGCACGCGTTCTATTTAGCGACGAAGTGTCATTCACCAACAGCGGTAACGTAAACCGACATAATATGCACTATTGGGCAACGGAAAATCCGCGATGGCTGCGACAAGTGGAACATCAGCGACCTTGGCGGGTACATGTATGGTGCCGCATTATGGGAGGAAGGATAACTGGCCCCCGTTTTATCGATGGCAATCTAAATGGTGCAATGTATGCTGATTTCCTATGTAATTTTCTACCGATATTACTACAAGATTTTTCACTGCATGACAGAATAGCGATGTACTTCCAACATGATGGATGTCCGGCACATAGCTCGCGTGTGGTTGAAGCGGTATTGAACGGCATATTTAATGACAGGTGGATTGGTCGTCGAAGCACCATACCATGGCCCGCACGTTCACCGGATCTGACGTCCCCGGATTTCCTTCTGTGGGGAAAGTGGAAGGATATTTGCTATCGTAATCCACCGACAACGCCTGACGACATGCGTCAGCGCATTGCATTGTCAATGCATGTGCGAACATTACGGAAGGCGAACTACTCGCTGTTGAGAGGAATGTCTTTACACGTATTGCCAAATGCATTAAGGTTGACGGACATCATTTTGAGCATTTATTGCATTAATGTGGTATTTACAGATAATCACGCTGTAACAGCATGCGTTCTCAGAAATGATAAGTTCACAAAGGTAAATGTATCACATTGGAACAACCGAAATAAAACGTTCAAACGCACCTACGTTCTGTATTTTAATTTAAAAAACCTACCTGTTACCAACTGTTCGTCTAAAATTGTTAGCCATATGTTTGTGACTATTACAGCGCCATCTATCACAAAGCGAAAAAAGTGGTCCAAGTAAAACATCCATATTTCTTGACGTACTACACGAATACGTGATAAAAATGGGGGTTTCTATTTAAAAAAAAACCGCTGTTGATATCCGTTTGACCTATGGCAGCGCCATCTAGAGGGCAACCATAGCGCCATCTGGTTTCCCTCTTGAAGCTAGACAAGTTTCGTTCGGGGACTGATGACCTCAGAAGTTAAGTCCCATAGTGCTCAGAGCCATTTGAACCATTTGAACCAAGTTTCGTTCTTTGTAGTTTTTTCGTTTGACGCTTATTTCGTGAGATATTTGGCCCGGTCACGATCAATGGACCACTCTGTATATACGTTGCGACTGGTCTTTCAGTCATATCCGAAGGGCAAGTTGAGAAGTCGGGTCTGACGGGAGGCGTGCTCGGGTAATCCGTGTACTGTCTTCTGGGTGACTCAGTGGTCAGAGTATCTGCATAATAAACAGGAACCTTAGGTTCGGATCCCTGTCCGGCACAAATTTTCAAGATTTCCCATTGATTTCAATCACTGCCCACTTGCAGCCAAAGTCTGTAACTGGTTTATGTAACGTACGATTGACTGTTCGGCAGGAGCGCGTGCCGAGCGAGGTGGCGCAGTGGTTAGCGCACTGAACTCGCGTTCGGGAGGACGACGGTTCAATCCCGCGTCCGGCCATCCTGATTTAGGTTTTCCGTGATTTCCCTAAATCGCTCCAGGCAAATGCCGTAATGGTTCCATTGAAAGGGCACGGCCGACTTCCTTCCTCATCCGTCCCTAATCCGATGAGACCGATGACCTCGCTGTCTGGTCTCCACCCTCAAACAACCCAACCCCCCAGGAACGCGTGGAGGCGCGGAGCAGAGGTGCTGCTTCCCGCACGAAACTTACGCGTAATGTTACGTTTCATTCAACTCACTGGCACAGGCAAACTATTCACTGTACAAAGATGAAACTATCATGAGTTTATTCTGGAAGAGTTACACTATGTTTTGATTTTCGTTTTGTCTACGCTAACAAATTAGTGAGGCGAGATATGAGCAGCGGTGTGGCCAAGCGTTTCTAGGCGCTACAGTCTGGAACCGCGCGACCGCTACGGTCGCAGGTTCGAATCTTGCCTCGGGCATGGCTGTGTGTGATGTCCTTAGGTTAGTTAGGTTTAAGTAGTTCTAAGTGCTAGGGGACTGATGACCTCAGAAGTTAAGTCCCATATTGCTCAAAGCCATTTGACCATTTGATATGGAGAGTTTACGGAAATGCATTCTCTCAAATGGTTCAAATGGCTTTGCGCACTATGGGACTCAACATCTGAGGTCATCAGTCCCCTAGAACTTAGAACTACTCAAACCTAACTAACCTAAGAACATCACACACATCCATGCCCGAGGCAGGATTCGAACCTGCGGCCGTAGCGGTCGCGCGGTTCCAGACTGAAGAGCCGAGAAGCGCTCGGCCACACTGGCCGGCTGCATTCTCTCACGTCGTTGCCGAATTTGGGACAGGCAGGGAACTTTTTTGTTACTGAAGTTAAATGAACACATTATGTGAACGAAGTCTTAAGAATATATTATATTTTCGTTTGTTCTACACCGGAACTCTGTCGGGAACCTCCTAGGCGAAATAATTTGAGTTAAATATGAGACACAATTGTGCGCTTGCATGTCAACTGCTAGGTTTGTAATTAAAATGTTAATAAATTTTATGAACCGCCTACTTATTTCTAATGCAATAAAAAAATATTATGCGTGTTTTATCACGGCGTGAAAACGTATCTTAAATGGGCCAACCTCTATTGTGAGAAAAAACAAAAGCGGTACAAAAAGCAGGGCCTCTGTATTGCAGCAATTATATCGTAAAAATTATCTTTAATCTGTATGATACAAACTGAATTTTGTCACGGTTTGCGCTACTCCCCCCGTTGGACGTTCGAGTCCTCCCTCGGGCATGAGTGTGTGTGTTGTCCTTAGCGTAAGTTAGTTTAAGTTAGATTAAGTACTGCATAAGTTTAGGCTAAAAATGGCTCTGAGCACTATGGGACTCAACTTCTGACGTTATTAGTCCCCTAGAACTTAGAACTAGTTAAACCTAACTAACCTAAGGACATCATCACACACATCCATGCCCGAGGCAGGATTCGAACCTGCGACCGTAGCGGTCTCGCGATTCCAGACTGCAGCGCCTAGAGCCGCACGGTCACTTAAGGCCGGCGTAAGTTTAGGGATCGATGACCTCAGCAGTTGGGTCCCATAAGACCTTGCCACCTTACTTAACAAACTGAATTTATGAGATGAACTTCACGACTGAATTAATTACTAGTAAGGCCTTTTTATTAAAATTTCGCGACTTACTACAGTTTAATTTTGTTAAGTAGCGATTTAAAATGCGGCGCTCTCCGATCTTGCAGCTGAATCAGCCTGTGCTCCGTTTCTGTGGCGATAATGGAAAAATTCCAGACATCACTCTCGACGCTAAGGAAGATGGTTGCAGTGTCACTGTCACTGTTGTTACTTAAAGAAATGAAAGTCTCTTTCTCTGAATTTTCCGAAAGAGCTTCATGCTGCCATGCTCTCTTCGTGATGCTCTGCGTATATTTGACGGCTTTATTCCAGTCTTCAGAGGTGACGTTATTAACAGCTTCTTTTGTTAGTGCTTCGACTGCAGAGAGGGTAAATTTATTGTTGTTTCTGTCAACGTAGCCTTTAATCTGGGGCCTTATTAACTCATTTGTGTTCAAATGGCAGTGTTACGTCTAGTGTGCCCATGTGTCTTTATTAGTTCGTCGATTTCGTATGATGAGCCGGTCGGAGCGGCCGAGCGGTTCTAGGCGCTACAGTCTGGAACCGCGCGGCCGCTACGGTCGTAGGTTCGAATCCTGCCTCGGGCATGGATGTGTGTGATGTCCTTAGGTTGGTTAGGTTTAAGTAGTTATAAGTTCTAGGGGACTGATGACCTCAGCAGTTAAGTCCCATAGTGCTCAGAGCCATTTGATTTCGTATGATGGGAGCTGTGGTTTGTGGAGAGATTTTTTTCCATAAGCTCCATCTTTTTGAGGTCATCAGTTACATCTATGTTACGAAATTGAAACCAATGAATCATATTCTCCTTTCGCTCTGCCGTGCCCGAGGCGCCTAGTCAACAACAACTGGATGATAAGGAGCGTTATCTAGAGCAATTGTTGACGGTTTCTCCAGATTTGGTAATAGTGATTCTTCGAACCACTTTGTAAATGTAACGTGGTTCATTTCTTCATGATAATCTCCTGTATTCTTTGATTTAAGAATCAGCATACTACTTGGGAGAAAACCTTGCGATGTGCCTCCATGAAGAAGCATTAATCTGCCCCACTCACCGTAAGGGTATTGACATTGTTCCTTTAGTCGTATCGTTTGCCCAGCCCTGTTTGACAACGTGACCGGAATCGACCCACGTTTCATCAAATCACACCACTTCGTTGACATTCATGCTATTGATCTGCCTTAAAAATCGGCATTGTAATGCTGCTACATCCTCTCTCTCTCTCCATCAACAATTTACGGCCACAAAATTGTCCATAGTGAAAGCCTAGGTTGTATAAAACTGTGAATAACGATGTGCGGCTGCTGTGGAAAAGCTCTGATTCCTCAAGTGTTACCAATAACTTGCAGAGTATCGGATGTTCCTTTCTGAGATAACAATCATAGACACGAGATGAATCGCGTTCTCTGCAAGCGAATGTATCATAATGGTAACCGATTATCCATACGACGTTTCTTCCCAGTGCTTTCAATTTTCTACATTTCGCCAGTTTCCTTTCGTTTCACAGATACTTCCTTCCCAGTCTTCACAACAGTTCTTTGTCTATATTCAGAGCTGCAGCAGTTCTATCGATTACCTTGTTAACGGAGAGCAGCGGGCCACCATTAAGTTTTTCCGTCTCAAAGAAGACACACACCATGCAAACTATTTCCCTGTCCGAGAGAACGACGTCTGACTTCTTCCCTCATACGTTTTGACGAACTTTGTTCAGTACCGCAGAACAAATAGCAATAACAACAAATAACAGTAACAACAAATAACAAGAACAACAAAACAGAACAACAAATAAAATAATAACTCCTAATTAGGTAACACCGAATGCAGACAAAGTCACAAGGTGCAACGATAAACAGGGCAGCAAGCTGACTTCAACTGAAAAACGCACAGCGAGTTGTGATGCTGGGATTTGGCGTAATGCGGACCCTGCCTACCGCGTGAGCTTGCCCCATACTGTTTCCATCGTAGCTGTCAATCCTAATGTAATTTTGAGCAGGCTGTTGCTGCCTTCACCAAATCAGCCATCCGCCGAAAGGAACCTAATATGGCTTCAGAACCCGAGCGGCAGGCGTTATTCATGCCGACGTTACACCCAGCGCGGACGTGACCCCCCGACAAGCATGCCGAATCCACAATGGCATTCTTTCACGCCTTGCCTGTTATTTCCTTGTGGGGTCCATTACCCGCCTAACGTTGGAGCTCCCAATGACCAGCATACCGATCCTCTGCACTTGTCCGGACTGGGCAGGAAAACAGGCAGCAAATATTTGTTATTATTGGATTTCACCTTTAATGCAGAACGCAGTAAATTCGTACAAATGTCTTGCACTGCTTGCACTGCTCTACCCTCTTCTTCTTATCGTTTCGGCCGTTCCTGCCTCCCTATGGAGCACCAAGCACACGTGTGGCAAACTGCTCGTCCATCATTACCGAGATGGAGGATTTTGGTGGAACGTGTCATAGCATAAGTGCATGGCTTAACACATTCAGAGGCAATGATAAACAGTTCCTTGATAATGCAGGCATTCTAATTTTTTAAATTCGCAAGTTGTACTTTTTTCGTCGATAATGTAAGCAGAAACTTACATATGAATGCGTGGTGCCTGTTCTTTCGGACATGTCCGAAAGAACAGACACTTCGCAGAATCTGCATCTACACTACTAGCCATTAAAATTTCTACACCAAGAATAAATGCAGATGATACACGGGTATTCATTGGACAAATGTATTATACTAGAACTGACATGTGATCACATTTTCACGCAATTTGGGTGCATAGATCCTGAGAAATCAGTACCCAGAACAACCACCTCTGGCCGCAATAACGGCCTTGGTACGGCTGGGCACTGAGTCAAACAGAGCTTGGATGGCGTGTACAGGTACAGCTGCCCATGCAGCTTCAACAGGATACCACAGTTCATCATGAGTAGTGACTGGCGTATTGTGACGAGCCACTTGCTCAGCCACCATGGACTAGACGTTTCTAATTGATGAGAGATCTGGAGAATGTTTTGGCCAGGGCAGCAGGCGAACATTTTCTGTATCCAGAAAGGCCCGTACAGGACCTGAAACATACGGTCGTGCATTATCCTGCTGAAATGTAGGGTTTCGCCGTGATAGAATGAAGGGTAGAGCCACGGGTCGTAACACATCTGAAATGTAACGTCCACTGTTCAAAGTGCCGTCGATGCGAAAAAGAGGTGACCGAGACGTGTAACCAATAGCACCCCATACCATCACGCGGGGTGATACGCCAATTTGGCGATGACGAATACACGCTTCCAATGTGCGTTCACCGCGATGACGCCAAACACGGATGCGACCATCATGATGCTGTAAACAGAACCTGGATTCATTCGAAAAAATGACGTTTTGCCATTCGTGTACCCAGTTTCGTCGATGAGTACACCAACGCAGCGCTCCTGTCTGTGATGCAGCGTCAAGGGTAACCGCAGCCACGGTCTCCGAGCTGATAGTTCATGCTGCTGCAAATGTCGTCGAACTGTTCGTGGAGATGGTTGTTGTCTTGCAGACGCCCCAACTGTTGACTCAGGGATTGAGACGTGGCTGCACGTTCCGTTACAGCCATGCAGATAAGATGCCTGTCATCTTGACTGCTAGTGATACGAGGCCGTTCGAATCGAGCACGCCGGCCTTCGTGGCCGAGCGGTTCTAGGCGCTTCAGTCTGCTGCCGCGCGACCGCTACGGTCGCAGGTTCTAATCCTGCCTCGGGCATGGGTGTTTGTGATGTCCTTAGGTTAGTTAGGTTTAAATAGTTCTAAGTTGTAGGGGACTGATGCCCTCATATATTAAGTCCCATAGTGCTCAGAGCCATTTGAACAATTTTTTTTAATCCAGCACGGCGTTCCGTACTACCCTCCTGAACCCACCGATTCCATATTCTGCTAACAGTCATCGGATCTCGACCAAAGTCAGCAGCAATGTCGCGATACGATAAACCGCAGTCGCGATAGGCTACAATCCGACCTTTATCAAAGTCGGAAACGTGATGGTACGAATTTCTCCTACTTACACCTAGCATCACAACAACGTTTCACCAGGCAACGCCGGTCAACTGCTGTTTGTGTATGAGAAATCGGTTGGAAACTTTCCTCATGTCAGCACGTTGTAGGTGTCGCCACCGGCGCCAACCTTGTGTGAATGCTCTGAAAAGCCAATCAATTGCATATTACAGCATCTTCTTCCAGTCGGTTAAATTTCGCGTCTGTAGCACGTCATCTTCATGGTGTAGCAATTTTAACAGCCAGTAGTGTATGATGCGTATTACGTAAAATGAAAGTGGAGGGAGAAGAAAAAAAAGGAAGGGAAAGGGGAGGAACTATTGATGTTAGTGGCATCGGGACTTTATGCGGAAGCCAGGATCTCCTGTTTACTAGACAGTACATAATATGTGTCACAGCTACTGACTCCACGTGGCGTCTGTTCTTTCGAACATTTCCGAAAGCTTTCGAATATTCCCGAAAGGACAGACGCCATGTATTCATATATAATTGATAAGCCTCGATATGCAATGTATCCACCACCTTCAGTGCGGATGCAGCCCGCCCGCGGTAGCTGAGCGGTAAGTGTAGTATCTGTTCTTATCAGCTTAATATCTCATTTTTGGCTCAAAAATGGTTCAAATGGCTCTGAGCACTATGGGACTCAACATCTTAGGTCATAAGTCACCTAGAACTTAGAACTACTTAAACCTAACTAACCTAAGGACATCACACACTCCCATGCCCGAGGCAGGATTCGAACCTGCGACCGTAGCAGTCCCGCGGTTCCGGACTGCAGCGCCAGAACCGCTAGACCACCGCGGCCGGCCTCTCATTTTTGGCTCACGACGGAGTGATAGGGGCTTGCTCCACCTCTGTCGCGGGTTGGCCCGGCATTGCAGTAGCGCCGGGATCGACCCACCTAAAAAAAAATAATAAAAAAATAAAAAAAGTGGTCAGCGCGACGGAATGTCAATCCTAAGGACCCGAGTTCGATTCCCGGCTGGGTTGTAGATTTTCTCCGCTAAGGGACTGGGTGTTGTGTTGTCCTAATCATCATCATTTCATCCCCATCGACGCGCAATTTGCCGAAGTGGCGGCAAATCTAAAGACTTGCACCCGGCGAACTGTCTATCCGACGGGTGGCCCTAGTCACACGACGTTTACATTTTTTAGTGCGGATGCACAAAAAAATGGTTCAAATGGCTCTGAGCACTATGGGACTTAACTTCTGAGGTCATCAGTCCCCTAGAACTTAGAACTACTTAAACCTTACTAACCTAAGGACATCACACACATCCATGCCCGAGGCAGGATTCGAACCTGCGACCGTAGCGGTCGCGCAGTTCCAGACTGTAGCACCTAGAACCGCTCGGCCACCCCTGCCGGCAATAGGGATGCACAATTAAGTTCGGCCACCCGCTGGAATCTCAAAGTAGCGAGCATGGAGGCCATGGATGGGGACCGCGGATAGGTGGCCCTAGGTGGGAGTGTCGGTCGGTCGGGAGACGTGCCGAGATAGGCCGCGCAATTACGATGAACGCTGTCTCCAGGTGGCGCAGTGATTAATGCAACTGTCTAGGAAGCAGGAGACCTTGGGCTCGAATCCCGGTCCGGCACACATTTTCCTTCGTCGCCGCTGATTCTGCATAAAATTCCGATGCAGCTGATATCCTTCCCTGTCCTTTACATTCTCTCCTTCCACCTTCGATTTTCATAATAAACAAAAACGTTCGACAGAAATTTTAAGGGATTTGAAATAAATAAATATAACTGTGCAACAGACGGAAGACCAGTAGCTCATTATTGCTAACTTCAGATACTTGTTCTGTTGACTCGCTTCGTTCGTATATAAAATTTCAGGCCAGCAAAGGAAGCAGTGTGCCCACTAGAGGATGACTCTCCCCCGCCTCCCTCCTTTGAACTTGAAATGCTCGATAATGTCAGCGAACGAAAGAAAAAAATGGTTCAAATGGCTCTAAGCACTATGGAACTTAACATCTGAGGTGATCAGTCCCCTAGACTTAGAACTACTTAAAGCTAACTAACCTAAGAACATCACACACATCAATGCCCGGGGCAGGATTCCAACCTGCGACCGTAGCAGCAGCGCAGTTCCGCACGCCTAGAACCGCTAGCTCGCAGCGGCCGGCTGAACGAAACAGGAAATCTTTTTATCGAGTTCTGTATATGATGTGTAAATTGGCCAATAAGTACACACTCCAAGCATTGTACGCAGTTACGAGACGTTATCCTTCGTTTGCTAGCTTACTCATTCGTTGATTGTCTCTTTCACGTTTAATAGTCATCGTTCTGACAGTTCAGTCTAGGCTCTGTTGCGAGTAAAACTCGCGTGGCTTCCAAATATCTGTCTAAATTTCAATTTTTTTTTTCAGATTAGGTGTGGTATTGATGAAGATATTATTAGAGGCGAATGTAATAAACCGCAAGAAATTTAAACGGGAACAGCTTGAACAAAAGCTAGAATAATTTTGGCCAAGCCTCTCGTACCTTCAGATATTTTAACTTGTTTACGTATTCTGTACTTGAGAAGTAGACAAACCATTTCAGTATCTACTTAAAGGGAAATCAGAACAAATATACGTACCAAACGCATGCTATCCAGTGTGCCACAGCTTTAGTCACTTTGCTGGTAGATCAGCTCGTCTAGCTACAAGTGAATTCTCAGAGTATTTCACTGTCAGAGAAGATCCTCCTATTCCAAAATTTTGTTTTTTTAATGTCCTGGCCACGCCATGTTCTAATAGGTAACAAAGAATGTACTGAAACTTAATTCGCTCGAATTAGCGTGAAAATCATTTCATTGCTTTAAAAGATTTAATTTATTTCTATCCCCACGATCATTTCTCGAACCTGCTGTGGAGTGTAGTTGTGTTCAGTTTTATATCTCAATAAGACGAAAAATTATTAGCTTCTTTGTCATGTCCCTGTGCCCCTGATGTGAGACGCATACGATTGCAACGTAATGGAAACGCTGTTTAGTCTGCAGCAGCTACATGGTGAGTTTTATAAAGTATGCGAGAACCCTGCGTTTCAACGATGACACACGCTCCTAGCGAGCCAACTGTTACGTGTACAAATTATATAAACCAGCGAACTCTGTGAGGTTCCATGGGGCACCAAAACAAATATCTTTCTCTAATGTCATATTTTCCTCTGAAGATTGTCTAAACCGGCAGAAGGAGTTTTCTCTGCGAGGAAATTAGTGAAACCAACAACCTCTGGGAGGATGCATGTGACATTGAAAACACTTTTTCTAACGTGTTTTCCTATGATATACCATTTTATGGGTTCAACAAATCATTCTTACAGTAGAGAAAAAGTACCACAAAAAATTTTTAATTCTTTTTTACAAAGAGACAACAACATTAACACAAGACATTAACTTCAATTACGGTAGTGATTCAAAAATGCGTCCATTGACTTGTAAACGAAGGTTACACCTGCAGGACATGTTCTGTCTAACACGGTCAAAGACTGCAGGAGTGTCCTTAATGTCTCCTGCTGCTGCTACTATCCGGGGAACCATATTCCTCTTATGATTTGACAGCGATTTTGTAAACAAGGTTGCGTATCTCTCCCCATATCAAAAAAGTTCAGACTACAGTATGGTACAGGACCACCTCTGCCAATTCACTTTCCTGGAAACTGTCGGTTCAAGAACAGACGCACTGGGTGACGGAAATGTGCCGGCGCCCCATCATATTGGAACCACATGGGCTGTCTTGCAGCGAGCGTCATGTGATACAGCAATTCTGGTGATGCTATGCAAGGAAATTGTAATAATGCCTGCCATTTAATGCCATAGGTAGGCGAGATGGACCAATTAAACAGTCACCAATAACGCCTGCCCACACATTGACGTAGAACCACACTTGATGAGCGCGAGTAAATGTGACAGGTGGATTAAACTCACTCCAACATGTGGATTGTCGATGTAGAAGACCCCATTGCCATTTAGTAAACAAGCACTGTGCTGGGTCAAGACGTACAACTAAATGTGAATGTGAAACAGCTGCCACAAATGAAGAGTGAAGTATGCCGTCTACTTGTGCAACAGGAACCGTTAGAACAACAAATTATTCATTACAACTGAAGAGTAAACACGCCCTCTCCCGGATTAAATTATGGTTTCAGAAAATTATAACACTAGAAAAAATGTTTTGGTGTCCCAAAAACCTCCCAGAGGGTGCCATCAAAATGGTGGACCTACAGAAATCCTCGGCGATCAGTATTGCTGAAGAGAATTGCTGGAAAGAATCGTAGCTCTAATGCGAAACAGATTAATGCACATCATAGTCTGTATCTCCTGCAATGACAGTCGGTTCAGAAACAGAATATCCACGAATGAACAGTGTAAGAGCAGAGTATCTTTAACACTTTTACTCTTTGGATTAGCATGCACTAGTCGGTCAGCCTTAGTTTCCAGCATTTTTTGTTGTCACGCGTCTTTCCTCGCGGCCGGGACATTGCCGTGTTTACAGTAGCAAGCACGCGGAAATTTTTGGGAAGAGATGTTAACATACGTAATTCGTGTGAATACTTATTGTCAGCTTGGACACTGGTACGCGGAATAATTTACAGGCAACCTTTCTACAGTTGTAATCAGTTTCGTACTGAACCAACATGATCAAAGAGGTCTCCTCTGGAAAAGATCGATTTTGCTTTGTGATTTGTCAGTACGAATGTGAAGAAGCGTATTATATTGTTTGGAGATTAATGAACTAAGTCAGTGGGCAACATTTGTCATCACCGGATAATAATTTTGTGTGGCAGTTAATTACAGACAAGTCGCGGGCAGTTAGCACACGGTTTCATCTTTTGTCTAGTGTGATCTGATTGTAAGTTGTGTCTCTTCGAATGATCCGATTGCCTTCCAATTAAATGAACTGTGGGAAGCATTTCGAAAACGGAGGGGCACCTTATAGCAGCAGTCTCCGAAGTTATAATCACTACCAAGACCAAGGAAAATGTAAGGCCGAAACCAAACAACACGTACCAAAAACAATTAGACACGAGTGATATGATTCGATTTATCAACCTTTCTCCAATAGTGGGTTGGAATTCCTTTAACATACGCTCGCGATACCTTAAATGCTAGACTGTCTACTTCCTGCCGCTAAGCGTGAAGGTTGCGTTATGATGATGATATTGCATTGGTGCTATTGTTACGACGGAGTAGGAATATGTTAACTTTCTAACCTCCAGTTCACACTGCTAGTTCATTTTTGGTGATTGTTTTTACAGACTACAATAATAATGATCATCAGTCATGTGGCATTCACTGCCAGATAAAAGCCTCCTCCAGACTTCCTTCCATTACGGTTTTCAGCGTTATGCATAAACGTAGGTTTTGTAATGTTATCCGCCTACCTTTGATTAAGTCGTCTTCTCGGTCTTTTCCCATCTCTTGGAACACAGAAAAATACTTCTCTGGTCCATGACCTTCCATTCCCTTCGCTATACGTTCAGCTCACCCTCACCTTCTTCTTATGCACTTCACTGTCTGGGCAGAATGCCTCTTCTGACTTCTTGTTCAGAAATGTTCCCGTATTTTCCTAGTTATTTCAGGTCTCTTCTTCCTTATAGCTTATAAAGCTTTATCTATTTTGGCAGTCTATCTTCACTTCTTCTCTTAATATTTTTTCTCCATTTTCTACCGTAATCATTCATCCATTCCCCAATATTATAAACATTATGTTCTATTCACACGTCTGCGTTACGTGTGCTATCTAATCTTTCTTAGAACTCTCTTTCCCGCTATGGATCTTATTCTTGTCCTCTTGTACAGGCACACCAATCTCAATTCAATATATTAAAACTGGTGTTGACATTATTTTGCAAATTTGGATTCTTGTGTCTTTTCTTGTCTTGTTACTCAACGTTCTGTTTGTAGTACCACATATGTGTGCAAAACGTTGAATCTTGGCTTATATTTCGATCTATATTGTAGTTTATATCTGCTCCTACATAGCAGAAATGTAAGATTTGTTCTGTTGGTTTTCTACTGATAATTGTCTTTGAATAGAATACATGATTTCCCTGAAATGCCAGTACTCTATTTGTAGGTACCGAAATTTCTAAGTTATATTCTTTTATAATTTGTTCAAGTCTCTACACAGATCTTTGAAGATCATCTTCTCTTTCTGTGTAACTGTTAGACCATCTGCAACAGTAAAACATTCATTGCTGTACCATGATTTATTTTATCCTGTTTTTATCTCTATTTTCCATTTTTAAACAATATGGCAATTGTATATGTTGAATAATGTGGGTGAAATCCTACACCCTTGTCTTAGTCCTTGAGTAGTTGTTAATTTAACATTCTTAGTCCTCCCGGTATCTGTTATAACATCAGTTGTTTGAATTATTATTTTCAGTATTTGAATTACATTGCGGGGTATTGTCTGTGGCTCATAATTTCACGTAGTTTAGATCTTTTATACTTCATCGAAGGCGTTTTTGAAGTCAATAAATAGAGGTTGAGTCTCCAAGTTGAATTATGTGTATTCTCTGTTATTTGTTTCAGAGGGAAAATTTTATCCATACATAAACGACACATTATCAGTTATTATCTTGGACTATATTCTACAGGGATTTTCTTTGCAGTTTTCTACTGAGGTCTATTCCCGGATCCATTTGTTTGTCTTACCGCCGCTCCCAATAATTCTCAACATGTGTCTCTCTATTTCCCTCTCAGCAGCCCTCAATTTTTGATCCGCTTTGGTGTTAAAAGTCTGTGTATCACAGCAATAAATCAGAACTGCTATTATGCACTTTCTGTGAACATTCTATTTCACACACATCAGAGGCTTGGCTTTGTAAATGCTGTTCAGTATTCCAGAAGCGGTGCGAGCCATATTTTTGCCGTTAAATTACTCTGGTCTTCTTCCACTCATTGTCCTCCGGTAAGCTAAATACAAAAAATCATGTGATGGATCTATGACTTCATTGTTATTTTGTACCATTTTCTTTTCGATGCGTACATTTATCTCATTAAAACTGAATTTGAGGCATGTTGGCAAACGTTCTTTATTAAGATCTTCCAATACTTGCAGATGAGAATCTGCAACGGGGACAAACAGCAGAGCGTCACCAGTAGAATGAAGGTGGCAGGAATATGTTGTATTAGCACATATTACTTCTTCATTTTCACAACATAAAGATAGGAAGCTTTCTGTAGAGGTGCTGAGAATAGTCCTCTTCCAATTCCAAATTTGCTGTTATCCTGACGAATTCTAATGAAAGCTGTAACACAGACATATGTACGCTTCACTGTACTAACGTATGTTGAATCAATTATTTTATCCTCAAGAACTATTAGTGCCTTTACTTAATGGAATAAAATGCTTTTACAAAAAATCTGTGAATCGCAGGCAGTGTAGTAGTTCATACGTGTTGTTACATTCTATAAAGTCGTCTACGATTCGTAACTGATCCATCCGCTTCAAAAGCCAACAGACGAGGGTGCAGTATCACACTGCCCGGTCGTTATAGCTGTCGGAATAGCAAATAATACAAAATTCCGCCAGGCAAAAAAGTATTCATCTATCGCGCAGGTAGTCATAACTGCTCGAGAGGCTAAACAGAGACCAACATCGCATTTTTTCCACTACTTTGACATAGGCAGTGGAACCGTTTAGCCTGTATCAGGTACTAGCATTCGAAATACTCCGCTGTAGACATTCGACGTGTGCCTCCGGCACTTCGATTTCGATATCACCAATCAGATCAACGACATTCACAGATTGGATGAACTGTCTGGTATTTATAAACCTGTGGCACTCCCATGAAGTGTCTATGACAGTTGTTCGGTTTTATGTAAGCAATACCCGTAATGTTCCCAATTAAGACTCAGAATGCTCCCGTTGAACATCAAGACGAACTTTCTCCCACAACAATGTGCAGATCTTTGCGAAGGCACTACGGGCTAGTAACACGTCGAATGACATGCTAATAAACGACATGAGAAGAAAGTATCTCTAAGGATCTAACTGTAGATGGGGAAACAGTCCACAAGAAAAAGAAAACTTGTTAGGAAGATAAATGCCGTTATCGTGCAGAGCTCGGCAGGTGGCTCAGACAGGAGTGTGTACATGAGGCGGCAGAGTCACGCTGACGTGCGTGTTCCAAGCGTGCTCCCGAGGGCATCGACCTGGCGACGCGTGGTCGTTCACCCCAGTGCGAGCTCCCTCTGTCTGCTTCACAAAAGAAAAATAACAACAATGTTTCCCGCCGCCGTACAGTAATAACTTTTTTCCTGTTTCCTTTTCGGGAGAAAGAAAAGAATCTCGCAGATATCAAAAAACTTATTCGTTTACACCATTATACCTCGACCGTGAGAGACATGTACGTTTGCCACTGTCAGATGCCTTGTCATTGCATCACACCACCAAAATTTGGTGTTCACACGCAGCTGTCGCAGTAGCAACTTTGTGAAACCAAATTAACAGCTTTTCTCCCTTACCTGTCACGCGCAGTAACGTCTTACGTTTCCCGTATAGCGTTTCCCAAGTTACTGTATTTTGGGATACAAAACGCGAGAAGCCTTTACCTCTGCGTGTTTATTTTGTACTCTAATTATATTCCGATTAAAATTGCTTTGTGGTCGACGTTTCAGCGAGTTGAATGGAAGAGACCAGCCGCCATTCAATCGTAGTTGTTTCTCGAGCGTCACGTGTTCGCTGAGTTGCCTGTTTTGTAGATAGATGCAGCGCCTTGAGTAGCTTGGCTGATGCACGTCGCCAACACTGCCGCCAACCACTGCAATATGTTAATCATAAAGTAATTTTAACATTTCGTTTGTTGCATTCAAAATATCCGGGCAGTCTGATATCATTAACAACTACCTTGATCTGTAGAATGGGTCTTGTCCGTGAAAGCAATTACATGATGATTCTCTCCTTCTCCCTAGCATGGAAATGTGAGGTTTGCTTAGTTTTCCTGCGTGTTGTTTGGTCATCATACAGTTTTTTGGTATTCGAGTGTACCTGAAAGTCTAAAATAAAACGTAAATATTAGTTCGATGCTACGCAGTACTTCCTTAATTTCCAGTCACCCTCACCCATTTCCACTTACCGTAAGGAACATCGGCGTATCAACCTCATCAATTCTGTTGTCTGGCAGCGCCTAACTGCTGTCATACTCTGTTCTCTGTTGTGGAAAAGGACAGCAGAATGTTAACAACTTTAACTGCTTTGATATTCTTCCCACTAAAGGCTAAAAAGTCCACAGTTTCTGTTTATGTGTGACTCTTCTTTCTATAGCAGCCTGGAGTTTTAATTATTTGATTAATTTTTGTGTTCCTGTTCAAGTTCCAGTGTCAGGACTGTTGAAACTGAGCTAACGTAATGTTATGCACCTTCAAGAAAATAAATTAAGGAAAGGCAAACCTACGTTTCTAGCATTTTTAGACTTAGAGAAAGCTTTTGACAATGTTGACTGGAATACTCTCAAATTCTGAAGGTGGCAGGGGTAAAATACAGGGAGCGAAAGGCTATTTACAATTTGTACAGAAACCAGATGGCAGTTATGAGAGTCGAAGGGCATAAAAGGGAAGCAGTGGTTGGGAAGGGAGTGAGACAGGGTTGTAGCCTCTCCCCGATGTTATTCAATCTGTTTATTGAGCAATCAGTAACGGAAACAAAAGAAAAATTCGGAGTAGGTATTAAAATCCATGGAGAAGAAATAAAAACTTTGAGGTTCGCCGATGACATTGTAATTCTGTCAGAGACAGCAAAGGACCTAAAAGAGCAGCTGAACGGAATGGACAGTGTCTTGAAAGGAGGATATAAGATGAACATCAACAAAAACAAAACACGGATAATGGACTGTAGTCGAATTAAATCGCGTGATGCTGCGGCAATTAGATTAGGAAACGAGACGCTTAAAGTAGTAAATGAGTTTTGCTATTTGGGGAGCAAAATAACTGATGATGGTCGCAGTAGAGAGGATATAAAATGTAGACTGGCAACGGCAATTAAAGTGTTTCTGAAGAAGAGAAATTTGTTAACATCGAGCCTAGATTTAAGTGTCAGGAAGTGGTTTCTGAAAGTATTTGTATGAAGTGTAGCAATGTATGGAAGTGAAACATGGACGATAAATAGTTTGGGCAAGAAGAGAATAGAAGTTTTCGAAATGCGGTGCTACAGAAGAATGCTCAAGATTAGATGGGTAGATCACATAACTAATGAGGAGGTATTGAATACAATTGGAGAGAAGAGAAATTTGTGGCGCAACTTGACTAGAAGAAGGGATAGGTTGGTGGGACATGTTCTGAGGCATCAAGGGATCACTAATTTAGTATTGGAGGGCAACGTGGAGGGTAAAAATCGTAGAGGGAGACCAAGAGATGAATACACTAAACAGATTCAGATGGATGTAGGTTGCAGTAAGTACTGGGCGATGAAGAAGCTTGCACAGGATAGAGTAGCATGGAGAGCTGCATCAAACCAGTCTCTGGACTGAAGACAACAACAACAACATATACATTAATCTGTGGTGATACAAGTATCAGATACTAGAGGTCCCTGTAAAAGTAAAGTGAAGAATGGGGCTCAAGCCCGTTATTCGGCTGTTGACGTGACTGTAGGCAGAGTGCAGCCTATATTCGGCGCGGCACTAGTAGAGTGAGGGTGACGCGCCCATCCCTCCGGTCGCCTTTTATCCCCTGGAAAGATCCCCGCTGATCATTTGATAGCAGTCAGACTGGATCTAAGACCGACCTGAAGAAACTCGAACGAGGGAAAAACCCTGTCTCTCTCCAGTATTGAACTCAGGACCTCCAGGGCTGGAGCCTAGTGCTCTGCCTTCTAGACCGGAACTGCCACAGAGATCCTGCATTACATTAATTTGGGTTTCTCACCATACGTGCATTTATTCAGGATTCCACTACACCATATTATTCCCCACTCTTCTGACTATAAACCCTATTTCTTAACACAATCTCCATTCAATGCCATGGGAGGGCCTGTATACCCGAATGGAGCCATTCTACTGGTCGACGTTGGAGCCAACGTCTTGTTGCATCAACAACCTCCCCATCATCCACGTACGATGAAGGATGCACTCCACAGTGCAGCGAGATGTTTGATTACAGTCCGTCGATCACCTCGAACGAGCATATCCGCTCGTTTCAACATTGCAGGAGTCAGTAAAATGGAAATGTCGTGTGGCTAGGGCCTCCCGTCGGATAGACCGTTCGCCTGGTACAAGTCTTTCGAGTTGAGGCCACTTCGGCAACTTGGGTGTCGATGGGGATGAAATGATGATGATAAGGACAACACAACACCCAGTCCCTGAGCGGAGAAAATCTCCGACGCAGCCGGGAATCGAACCCGGGCCGTTAGGTATGACATTCCGTCGCGCTGACCACTTTTTTTTCCAACTTTTTTTTTAATTTTTTTCTACCAACCCTTTTTTATACAAAATTAGGCAGTTCACAAACACTAAATGAAATGCATCCTCTGCAAAAACAAAAAACAAAACAAAGCAAAAAAATTATAAAACAAATCACAATTGTAAAGGAACAGGGATACAGGGATTTTTTTTATTTATTTATTTTCCATAAGGACCACTCTGTTAAAAGGAACATGTAGATCATTTCATGGTATAGTATGTGCATTACATATGGAGCGGTGAGAGAAGCGTGAGGTTCATTATCAGCTGTCAAATGTGCACACCGACTGCACCCGGCACATCCCAACTACGTGGGGGGTCGAGGAAGACTGCCTGAAGATAGTTGGCAAAGGTTTTCCGATTGTGTGACCATCTATGAACCTCATTGTGGGCTTGCTGCAAGAAATACCAAAAGTCGAGTCGCGACTTGGCAGCATCCCCATAGAGGTACGCGATCGTCCAACCTTTGACCCAGATGATCGACTGTGATTTAGTCGCCGGAAAGTAGTCACTCTCCGGATGTAAGAAGGAAGCAGCTGTAATATGTTGCGGGGTCACACGGAGGTAGCAAGCCACCATCTGTCTTCCTAGGAGCCATACGTCCTCCACCGCGATACAAGTTAAACGGTGATGGTCGTCATCCACTTGGCGACATGTCGGGCATAGTGGAGTGTCCACTAGTCCAATTGCATGGAGTCGTTGGTTGGTGTTCAACTTGCCACACGTGACAGAGAACCATAGTGCCCGAACGAAGGTAGGAAGGAATTTTTGGTGCACATGTCTCCAAATCTTCGGCCAATGCAACTTGGGGTGTTTGAGTTCAATGACATTACGACTTATCCGTCGTAGCAGCCAAACATAAAAATCCTTCGCGCATGGCGGTCTCGTGCGCGGAAGCTCGTCTCTGATATAACTAAGTTCCACGATAAATGTTGATACATGCGCAAAATGTGGCGTAATGTTGCCCGCCGTCACCGGAGGTGTGAGGGACGCTGGAACTAGGAGATCCAGTAGGCGGGATGTAAGGGAATCGTGCCCGCTACGCCATTGCTTGTACATCGTGGCTAGAAGGAGCGCCGTCGCTCGGCAGTGAACATTCGTAAGTCCGAGTCCCCCCTTGTCCGTAGGGAGCGTGAGCGTTGCGTATCGCACCTTGAGGGGCGACCCAATCATCACAAAATAGCCTAGTGCTGATTGAAGTCGACGTCCGAGCGTGAGTGGTAGGGGCAGGATCTGCGAAATATGCACCATTCGAGAAACCACATAAGTGTTCAGATATTCGACTCGCTGCAAAGGATCAAGGCGCCGTAGGAGATGTTGTCGGACCATGGTACGTGTTGTCTGTAAAATACGTCGGTAGTTAACTGCCGCAGTATGTTTTACAGCTGAGGTAAAGTCTATGCCGAGATAGCGGAAGCGTTGCACATAAGGAAACGGACTGATTTCTTCCGGCGTAAGGCCCCTTCCAACCGGCATTGCTGCCGATTTGTTCATGTTCACTGCACTACCCGCCGTCACACCGTGGTCCAACAACAGTTCAAGGACCGTCTTCATCTCTTCCTCAGAACGAACGAGCAGCAGTAGGTCGTCCGCATAGGCACGACATTTGAAGGTGTAGCCCCGCAGTTCCATCCCAGAAAGAGAATTTGTTAGCCTCCCAATCAATGGTTCCAACGCTATCGCGAACAGCAGCATCGAAAGAGGGCAGCCCTGGCGAATGGATCGTCGAATTTGAATGGGCCCTGCTATACGCCCATTAACCTGTACCAAGGATTGTGCGCCCCCATAAATCCTTCTAATGAGACCAGTAGAACGGTCTGGAAATCCCATTTGTTCCAGTACAGCGTATAGATAGTTGTGGCGCACCTTATCAAAAGCACTGTCAAAATCAACCGCCACCATCGCCGCTTTAAGCCGGCACTCCTCCGCCAGCGCTATCACATCACGGCATTCGCCAGTAGCTGTTTGCACATTCACCGATCCACCCGGTGTCGTCTCTTCTGGAGAGAAAACGCTACGAATTAATATACGACATCGGGACGCTAGCAACCGTGCAAAGATCTTATAGTCGGCATTAAGCAGGGTGATGGGGCGATAATGTGTGACCGTAATTCCTGGCTTTGGTTTATGTACTGGCACCAAGAGGCCTTCCATAAAAGCCGGTGGAATAGGCGCATCGGAATTTAACATCTCGTTGTACATTTCCGTCCATCGCGGTGCCATTTCGTTGCGAAATTCTCGATAAAATTCAGCAGGAAGTCCATCAATGCCTGGGGACCTATTCAACGCACCCTTTGCGATCGCATCATGTACTTCCTCACAGCTAATGGCTTCCAGTAAGGTTCCCGCGGCTTCCACCGTCAGTGTACGGGAGTCGTACGTGGCTATACGCTCGAGGTCATCGACAGGGGCTGCTTCTTCCCGATAGATGTGTTGGTAATGGTCGACGAATGCAGAGACAATGTCCGCTTGACGCGTCACTCTTCGGTCTACGCGGGTAATTAATTCCCGTACCAAAACGCGTCGTCGGTGCTTTCGTTCATTCACGACGTGGTGCATGGATGGAATCTCGTGCATTATCGTATCGTGACATCTAGCGCGCACCATTGTTCCCTGAAGATGTTTCCGAGCTAAAGCCACTAGTTTAGCTTTTAACCTTTTGCGTTCGATCCAAACGTCCTGTCCCGGCGGACCATCGTCCAGGTCGCGCAGCGCTGCAAAATAAAGGTCGTACGGCGGCGCCATTCTGCCATCTCCCTGCTATATGAGATCAACGTACGGCGAAGCGCCGGTTTAGTACAAATCAGCCACCAATCAAGCTTCGTCGCACACCTTCCAACCCTTCGCTCGCACATCGTCCATGTCTCAAGGATCCGTTGACGGCATTCAGGATCATGTAGATGTTGAATGTTTAATTTCCACGGGGCCTTACTGTTCCACACCTCTCTACGGTGAAGAAGCACCGTACAGATGTAAGCGCTGTGATCGGAAAATGCCAATGGCCAGCGTTCCGCGTCCTGGACATCAGTTGCATGAGCCCGTGAGATATAAATGCGATCTAACCTGCTCGCCGAATGACTTGTCACATAGGTGTATCCCGGTGCATCTCCATGTCGTAATTCCCATGTGTCACTAAGTACAAGGTCGTTGACAACGATTCGCAACTCTTGGCTGATGTTTGCTTGCGGCCATTGGTCTTTCTGGCTGAGAACACAGTTGAAATCTCCACCAATTATTACACATTCATAACGTCCATGGAAAAGTGGGGCAATGTCTTCTGCATAAAATCGCGCCCTTTCCCGCCGTCGATTGTTTCCCGACGGTGCATAAAGATTGATGATGCGTGTCCCAAACGTCGTGAAAGCCATTCCCCTGGCCGACGGAAGGTAACACACGTTTACCACTGGGAAGCCATCTCGCACGTAAACTGCCACCCCACTCCCATTGTGATCTCCATGTGACGAATAGGATTGGTAGCCTGCGATGTATGGGAGTGCAGCTATGTGGACTTCCTGCAGCAAAGCAATATCCACATCAGATGCCCAAATCGTTTCCTTCAGTAGGTGTATTTTGGCCGGTGAACGCACGTCATTTATATTTAATGTCGCAATACGGTTCGCATGGCGTTGAATCCCACTCTGTCGAGGCGCAACAACATCTCCCTGCATCGGCGCTGGGGGCTGAGTTAGAAGACGTTCTCTCGCCCCTCTCCCTTCACCTTCAGCAATTATTAGGCCGTCTGCGTGAGTGCCGGCTGCCTCTGTATGACATCCGGCGCCTCCTCAATATCGTCATACCACATCTTTGCAGGCAGTGATATATTCGTGTCCATAGCCACAGCATCTGCATCTGGAAAGCCAACTGGTTGTGAGTCCTCTTCAGCATCACCACGTCCCGGTACCGTCAACATGACAGACCGCTGCGGGTCTGATCGAACAGTTTCCATTGCCTCATCCTGTTTCGTAGAGGCTGTCGTGTCGTCTTGGTCCACAGGCACATCGTCGTCGGGGCAAGGGGAGTCATCCCTAGGAGACGCCGTTTCCTCCTTTTCGGGGAACGTTGCTTGCGTGATCTTCCTTCCGTGTCCTCAGATTGTAGGGAATCACGGCTGCCCGACAGAAAAGCTTCCGTAGGAACTGGAAGTGTTTCGAGTCCCATCGTTGTACTTGGCGGGAGTTCGGTCGAAACTGATGTTGTCGTCACAGAGTGCGTTCCAGACGGAGCAGCATCCGTAGTGGCTGGAACTGCTTCGTGTACTATCGGTGTGCTGGGTGGGAGTTCGGTCTCATCTGATGTTGTTGCCGTAGATTGTATGCTCGATGGAGCAGCATCCTCTGTCATTCCGACGTCTGCTACAAGGTTTCGGAGAGTGCCATCTTGATCTTCCACCGGGGCTGTGTCCTTTCGGTCATCAGCGGACGCAGTGAGGGCTTTGGCATAGGTGATCGGTAGTACTGTCATCGCCGGCGACGGCTCCCGGACATCTGAAGGCAGTTGCGTAATCCGCCGTTGCATACAGTTCGACCTGAGGTGTCCCTCCTGGCCACAGCCAGAACATGTACGTGGTTGACCATCGTAAATCACCACCGCCCGACAACCACCAATTGTCAGATAGGACGGTACACGCTTCTGAAGATCAATAGTGATCTGTCGCACTCCGTTAAGAACGGGGTACGTGGCGAATTGTGTCCAGCGTTCTGCTGTGTGACCATGTACCGTGCCGTATGGCTTAAATGTTGTGTCGGCAGACTTGCCAACACTACGCACTCTAATTGAAAGAGGCGGCCAAGATGCACGCGCTAACTCACGAAAGATGGAGTGAGGTCTGAAACAGGAGACTTAATGAATGCTATAAAGAAAAGTACGTAGCTCCTTTGGTACTTATCTTTTAATTCATCCTTTGTATACATCGTTCTTGATGAGACATCTGGAGATTGTGGCGATACAAGTGAGACTCTTTAGATACAAGCTATCTAAGGCTAATGGCGCCTTGCTAGGTCGTAGACTTGGACTTAGCTGAAGGCTATTCTAACTGTCTCTCGGCAATTGAGAGCAAAGGCTTCGTCAGTATAGTCGCTAGCAACGTCGTCGTACAACTGGGGCGAGTTCTCGTACGTCTCTCGAGACCTGCCGTGTGGTGGCGCTCGGTCTGCGATCACACAGTGGCGACACGCGGGTCCGACATGTACTAATGGACCGCGGCCGATTTAAGCTACCACCTAGCAAGTGTGGTGTCTGGCTGTGACACCACATTAAAAGCCTCGATAATTTCGTCAGCCGGGAGCTCAAATGGCAGCTCAAAAACACGTATCGTCCGTACACCCAGACCAGCATGTTCTACAGTTACCGTGCCGACATTCCCGTCACTATGGCAAAATCGGAGAGCAGCTTTTGTCGCCTGTAGAATTCTCTCACACGCCGCGTCATTGACCATCTTAACATACGCCGTGGGACTAACGATGGACAGGTGAATTCCGACAATATCGTTTGGCGGTATCTTGACGTCCTCTCAATTGAATCGTTCCACTGCTAAGGCCTTTGGTCGTTCGTAGTCTTTGCAGAAATTGAATCGTAATTTAGTTTTCCTGTACTTGTTCGCCATGATCGTTGATACTAGCCCGCGCGCAGACTAAGTCCACAAGTAAACAAACACTCGCACACGCCGCACAGGCGGAAGTATCGGACCTCTGCTTCGCACGGCCGCTAGCGCTGAACTGTCACTCATCTACCAGGGGCGGACGGAGGAGTTAGTGCAGTATCACGACAGATATTTGAGTGTTGTGCACGGGCAGTTGAATTTAGTGAAACTAAAATTCTAATTGTTGTTGTTTATAGTTCCCCTAACACCTACTTCAGAGCATTTCCGCTCAAGCTAGAGAAGTTAGCTCTGAACACTATGAGACTTAACTTCTGAGGTCATCAGTCGCCTAGAACTTAGAACTACTTAAACCTAACTAACCTAAGTACATCACACACATCCATGCCCGAGGCAGGATTCGAACCTGCGACCGTAGCGGTCGCTCGGCTCCAGACTGTAGCGCCTAAAACCGCACGGCCACTTCGGGTGACGATCTAGAGAGGTCTCCTGATTCACTTTGTAGGAAGTACCAGAAATTAGTTATATGTGGTGACTTCAATATTAATTTTGTATGTGATGGTGCAAGAAAAAGGATGTTGGTAGACCTAAATTCATATGATCTCATGCAGACTGTTTTTTCCAACAAGAGTGCAGGGGAACAGTAGCACAGCGATATACAATATCTTTATTCATTCTTCATTACTAGATGGCCATTCTGTTAGCAGAAGCGTTAGTGGCCTTTCAGACCATGATGCACAAATTTTAACACTAAAAGGCTTTTGTACTCAAACCAATGTCATATTTAATTACAAACAATGTAGTTAATCCAACAGCAATAGAGAGTTTTTTAAACCTTGTCAAGGAACAAGAGTAACAGGTTGTTTATAGTGCCGATAACATAGATGATAAATACAATGCTTTCCTTAAGCATTTATCATGCTCTTTGAGAGTTGCTTTCCGTTACAACGTTCTAAACGGGGTACTAGCAGTAATAGGCAGCCCGGGTGGCTGACTAGAGGGATAAGGATATCTTGTAGAAAAAAGCGGGAATTACATCAAAATGTTAGAAGTAGTGACAATCAAGCTAGAGTAGCCCATTACAAACAGTATTGTAAGGTGCTTAAAATGTTATTAGGAAGTAAAGAGTATGTGGTATGCAAATAGAATAGCTAATTCACATGATAAAATTAAAACCATATGGTCAGTTGTGAAGGAAGTGTCTGGTCAGCGGCACAAGGTCGATGATATAAAGCCAGTTGGCAGTAAAAATATTTCTGTAACTGAAAAATCAAATATATGTACAGTATTTAACAATCATTTTCTGAGCATTGCTGGTGAATTAAATAAAAATTTAGTTTCTACAGGAAATCACATAATTTCTTGGCAAATGCCTTTACGAGATTGATGTCTGAAATACTCGTCTGAGATACAGACAAGAGGGAGATTGAGTCAATAATTAAATCACTGAAGACTAAGGATTCTGATGGTTATCATGGATTGTCTAGCAGAGTATTAAAGTACTGTGCTGCACATGTTAGCCCTGTATTTACCGATATTTGTAATTTTTCCTTTAGGAATAGTCAGTTTCCTGAGCGACTAAAGTACTCAGTAGTAAAGCCGCTTTATAAAAAGGGAGAAAGGGATAATGTAGATATTTTTAGACCTATTTCTATGCCCTCAGTCCTTGCAAAAGTTATTGAAAAGGCTGTGTATGTAAAGATAATTGATCATTTTATATCACACGATTTGCTATCAAATGCACAGTTCGGCTTTAGAAGTCGTTTAACAACTCAAAATGCTATATTTTCTTTTCTCCGTGAGGTAGTGGATGGGCTAAACAAAAGGTTTCGAACGCTTGGCATATTTTTTTATTTAACTAAGGCATTTGATTGTGTTGATCACAAAATATTGCTCCAAAAGCTGGACCGTTGCAGAAACAGAGAGTTTGCTAACTTAAAGTTTATTGCACCTGCTAACTTTTATAGCCCACGGATGAAAAATATACGATATAAAAGATAATTATCGGAAAAACACGCGAACGAATCTTTCGTCACCACAGCAGAGATATATAAAACTTACGTTTGTGGGGAAATTGTCGTATCAAATAGCTAAGTTACTCCAAACTCTCGACATCCGTGTAGCTTTTTACCACATAATAAAGCTCAGAACTCTTACGTGCATAATGAGCTGCCTAATAAAGATTGGTATGCTTCCTGTAGCCCTTAAGAATTGGAATACCGTGTCTGCCATAAATTCTATATTGGTCCAACTGGTAGGGCCGGCCGCTGTGGCCGAGCGGCTCTAGGCGCCTCAGTCCGGAACAGCGCTGCTGCTACGGTCGCAGGTTCGAATCCCGCCTAGGGCATGGATGTGTGTGATGTCCTTACGTTAGTTAGGTTTAAACAGTTCTAAGTACTAGTCCCATAGTGCTCAGAGCCATTTGAACCATTTTGTGTGCCGCCGGCCAGCGAGCGGCATTTCGGACAGGCTTGCGCGACCTTGTTGCAATGATGACAGTGGCTTCGCCCAACGACTCACCGTGCTTTGGCATCTGCTGTCGCGTTGTCGTCCTGGATGGAGGTCGGTCAGCGTGTGATTGTCTGACTTCTTCCCACAGCCTTCTCTTCTCTGTATTCCCGACTGGCGTCCAGCCCTGACTTTACGCGTTAACAGGAATATTCCAAGATGTCCCACAACAAATTCCAAAAGTTTTCAAGCGAAACGGGCCAAGGAAAAAAGTGTTGCATTACTTATTGAACACTTCTCTTAGTAGTGCAGGGTAATCTAACACACGCTACATCTCTAGCAAAAGGAACACAAGCCAAGTGGCAATTTTGGAAATTTGTGGTAAGTTCTTATAGGACCAAAGTGCTGAGGTCATCGGTCCCTAGGTTTACATACTACGTAATCTAACTTAAACTAACTTACGCTAAGGCCAACACACACATCCATGACCGAGGGAGGACTCGAACCTCCGACAGGGGGAGACGAGCGAACAACCCTGGCAAGGCGCCCCAAGAGCGCACGGCTACCCCGCGCGGCCCAAGTGGCAATCACCTCAGGTATCTTGACCGGTCTTGTGCGAAACTTAGGTATTACAGGTCCGTTCCAATGACTCACTTCGAGTTGCAACATTCCGGGCACACCACCACGTTGCACAAGGGCCAGGCGAGATGCGACAAAGGCGTTTTAACTACCTGCGAAACGAAGACCCAGTTTACTGCGCCATTCATCTGTGCGTATTGCTCCTGAAACATCCAAGTCGGAACAGAAAATATCAAGTCTTCATCTAAGAGTAAAATATACAAGAAATTGAGGCTACTCAGTGTATCCTGTATGCTGAGTCTAAAAAGACATTCGAGTTCTCATACCCACTTAAATCTGTTAACTCATTTACTTCAGAAATGAAGCAGCCAGATCCAAAGACCAATGTTAGCATTCGGTCTTAAAGCACTGCAAGATACATCTGCACATAAAAGTTTAAATCTGCACTGATTGACATACAATCAAGTATACCTAGAATAAATCCAGAAACGACGGTACAATACAATACAATACAAACTCGAGGCAATGCGCTAAAGCGCTCGGTACAAATCAGTCAGGACATGTAACTCTGGTTTTTGTCTGATGGTTCCGATAGCGGTAGCTATTATACGCCGCATTCGGTGTGGGCAATGCACGAGCAAATTATTTGGTGGCTTCACTTTTCTTTGGGTCTAAGGGGTCGGTCGTACACCATCGCTTTAAAGGCCATGTATTAAACAAAGAACTAATCCTTAAACCTTGGTTAGGCAACCAAGCAAATCAGCGAAATGTAAATAGGAAAAAGCATTGACACATCCCATGGGATTAATGATGCTCTCGATAATAGTGTGTCATATTTTAAAAAGAAGTAAATATTTATTTAACTGATGTTCACACATATGAGAATAGGTCCTCACATTCAAAGAATGTTGTTGTTGTGGTCTTCAATCGTGAGACTGATTTGATGCAGCTCTCCATGCTACTCTATCTTGTGCAGCTTCTTCATCTCCCAGTACCTACTGTAACGTACATCCTTTTGAATCTGCTTAGTGTATTCATCTCTTGGTTTCCCTCTACGATTTTTACCCTCCACGCTTCCCTTAATGTCTCAGAACATGTCCTACCAACCGAACCCTTCTTCTAGTCAAGTTGTGCCCAAACTCCTCATCTCCCCAATTCTATTCAGTACCTCCTCATTAGTTACATGATCTACCCATATAATCTTCAGCATTCTTCTGTAGCACCACATTTCGAAAGCTTCTATTCTCTTCTTGTCCAAACTACTTATCGTCCACGTTTCACTTCCATACATTGCTACGCTCCATACAAGTACTTTCAGAAACTACTTCCTGACACTTAAATCTATACTCGATGTTAACAAATTTCTTTTCTTCAGAAACGCTTTCCTTGCCATTGACAGTCTATATTTTATATACTCTCTACTTCGACCATCATAAGTTATTTTGCTCCCCAAATAGCAAAACTCCTTTACTACTTTAAGTGTCTCATTTCCTAATCTAATTCCCTCAGCATCACCCGAGTTAACTCGATTACATTCCATTAACCTCGTTTTGCTTTTGTTGATATTCATCTTATATCCTCCTTTCAAGACAGTGTCCATTTCGTTCAACTGCTCTTCCAAGTCCTTTGCTGTCTCTTACACAATTATAATTTCATCGGCAAAACTTAAAGTTTTTATTTCTTCACCATGGATTTTAATACCTACTCCGAATTTTTATTTTGTTTCCTTTACTGCTTGCTCTATATACAGATTGAATAACATCGGGGAGAGGCTACAACCCTGTCTCACTCCCTTCCCAACCACTGCTTCCCTTTCATGTCCCTCGACTCTTATAACTGCCATCTGGTTTCCGTACAAATTGTGAATAGCCTTTCGCTCCCTGTATTTTATCCGTGCCACCTTCAGAATTTGAACGAGAGTATTCCAGTCAACATTGTCAAAAGCTTTCTCTAAGTCTACAAATGCTAGAAACGTAGGTTTGCCTTTCCTTAATCTTTCTTCTAAGATAAGTTGTGGGGTCAGTATTGCCTCACATATTCCAACATTTCTACGGAATCCAAACTGATCTTCCCCGGGGTCGGCTTCTACCAGTTTTTCCATTCGTCCGTAAAGAATTCGTGTTAGTATTTTGCTGCCGTGGCTTATTACACTGATAGTTCGGTAATTTTCACATCTGTCAACACCTGCTTTCTTTGGGATTGTAATTGTTAAATTCTTCTTGAAGTCTGAGGGTATTTCGCCTGTCTCATACACCTCGCTCACCAGTTGGTGGAGTTTTGTCAGGGCTAGCTCTCCCAAGGCTGTCAGTAGTTCCAATGGAATGTTGTCTACTCCCGGGGCCTTGTTTCGACTCAAGTCTTTCAGTGCTCTGTCAAACTCTTCACGCAATATCATATCTCCCATTTCATCTTCATCTACATCCTCTTCCATTTCCATAATATTGTCCTCAAGAACATCGCCCTTGTATGGACCCTCTACATACTCCTTACACCTTTCTGCTTTCCCTTGTTTAGAACTGGGTTTCCATCTGAGCTCTTGATATTCATACAGGTGGTTCTCTTTTCTCCAAAGGTCTCTTTAATTTTCCTGTAGGCAGTATCTATCTTACCCCTAGTGAGATGACCGAGCGAGGTGGCGCAGTGGTTAGCACACTGGATTCGCATTCGGGAGGACGACGGTTCAATCCCGTCTCCAGCCATCCTGATTTAGGTTTTCCGTGATTTCCCTAAATCGTTTCAGGCAAATACCGGGATGGTTCCTTTGAAAGGGCACGGCCGATTTACTTCCCAATCCTTCCCTAACCCGAGCTTGCGCTCCGTCTCTAATGACCTCGTTGTCGACGGGACGTTAAACACTAACCACCACCACCACCTAGTGAGATGAACCTCTACATCCTTACATTTGTCCTCTAGCCAACCCTGCTTAGCCATTTTGCACTTCCTGTCGATCTCATTTTTGAGACGTTTGTATTCCTTTTTGCCTGCTTCATTTACTGCACTTTTATATTTTCTCCTTTCATCAATTAAATTCAATATTTCTTCTGTTACCCAAGGATTTATACTAGTCCCCTTCTTTTTACCTACTTGATCCTCTGCTGCCTTCACTACTTCATCCCTCAAAGCTACCCATTCTTCTTCTACTGCATTTCTTTCCCCCATTCCTGTCAATTGTTCCCTTATGCTGTCCCTGAAACTCTGTACAACCTCTGGTTTAGTCAGTTATCCAGGTCCCATCTCCTTAAATTCCCACCTTTTTGCAGTTTCTTCAGTTTGAAGAAACATCCTCTTCCATTTGCATAATATTGTCCTGAAGTACATCGCTCTTGTATAGACCCTATATATACTCCTTTCACCTTTCTGCTATCCCTTCTTTGCTGAGAACTGGGTTTCCATATGAGCTCTTGATATTAAAAATTCAAAGAAAAACAAATAAATAATCGTTAATTTATGTAGTGTGAAGCATATACAACGGCCGTTCAATAAGTAATCAACTCATTTTTTCCCGGAAGCATGTTGGTTTTCTTCAGGATTCCAATGCATCACATTAGTACCCACTCATTTGGCTACAAAAAGTTGTTTTTCAGTAATCTGCATTCAATTCGACGGCCTTACGCCACCTTACTCGGAGGGCCCGTACGCCCGCATGGTATCACTCTTCTGGTTGTCATCAGAGCCAATGTCTCGCTGCATCAATAACCTCCTTATCATTCACGTACTGCTTTCCGCAGAGTGAATAGTTCATTGGGCCATACACATGCGAGATCCGGACTGTAGGGTGGATCAGGGAGGACAGTCCAATTTATTTATTTCATTTAATCGTTAAGTCCCATAGTGCTCAGAGCCATTTGAACCAGTCACCAACCCGAGACTGCAAAAGGTGTTCCCGTGGCCCTCCCGCTCCCTATGATCTCTATGACATCATAGACTACCGAATCCAAGTTAGGTACTTAAATAATGAGCATTCCCCAAATTTAAAGATATATGATGCACTACATAACAGAAAATTATTGCAGTCATTTTGTCACCTCTCATTAAAATATCGACACAACATTAAACAAATTATTAATAGAGTCCACGAAGTATGCCTGTATCTAGTTTACAATATGGTAAAAAATTACGAAAAAATACAAATACTTATGAAATAATGAACTTTGATTACTCACCCATTGGGAATTTATAGATTGAGCTTAGTCATCCATTTGAAATGTTAGGTAATGATCTGGGAAACTCATACTGTCTTCGAATCATCTGTAACTCTGGAGAATTTATAGTAATTATACAATCTGCATGTCAATTTGGTAAACTCATTTATCAATTGGAGGCGAGAGGGCTGTAAATGAGTCCGCGATCGTATTATGGCACTTTATTTGTAAAAATCCGTCATGATCACATAAGGTGTACAACTCGTGATTACTGATTTCGGCCATAGCCGTCTTCAGAATTGTTATAAATGGAAAACCAGTAGTGTGACAAACCAAGTTCAGTTTTCTGAAGCTAAATCTACAACAGACCTAATAATACATATCAATAAAAAAAGCACTCCGTCTTCAGGCCACGAGTGGCCTACCGGGACTATCCGACCGCCGTGTCATCCTCAGTGGAGGATGCGGATAGGAGGGACGTGGGGTCAGCACACCCCTCTCCCTGCCGTTATGATGGTATTCTTGGCCGAAGCCGCTACTATTTTGTCGAGTAGCTCCTCAATTGGCATCACGAGGCTGAGTGCATCCCGAAAAATGGCAACAGCGCATGGCGGCCTGGATGGTCACCCATCGACGTGCCGACCACGCTCGAAAGCGCTTAACTTCGGTGATCTCACGGGAACCGGTGTATGCACTGCGGCAAGGCCGTTGCCTAATAATACATATAAATAACAAATACAATTTTTTTACATGATTAATAGCCATGCATATCAGCCATACATACTATAAAAATATTTTGATATAAGTATCAACGTCAGTGTACAAGTATACACAAAACTGGGCACACATAATATTTGAAAGCTCCTAGTTTGACAAAGTAAACAACACATAACTGCTGCAGTCAAACACAGAGGCGTATTATGCTTTTTCAGACGTTATAAAAGAAAAATTTCAAGGTTAATAACAATTTCTTATTCACATTTAGAATCGTGCATGCTACGACCACACCCCAATTTGTTATTACTATAGAAAATCTAAAAATGCCCCACGAAGGCGCTTTGTCAATAAAAGAATAAACTGCAACCAAGAATGTTTTAATTCAAATATTCTACATATGGTGGTCGCACCAGATGGCTAATGGAGTCGACGATATTTTACGGGAAACTGTGTAGTTGGACAAAGGAGTTAGTCTACTGATTCTACAAAACAAAATTTAAAATTATGCTGTCATCGATGAATATCAAGTTCAACAAGCAATGTTTATTCGGTAAGTTAACCCCTCCGTATTTTCTGTTCACTCGGTAAGTTAACACCTCCGTATATTCTGAAATACCTAAAGTTACGTAAGAATCAGGTTTCAAGTAATTAGATGTTGAAATGTGCAAAAATCGTCATTTCAGATGAGACCAGACAACTTCTTAAAAAGAAGGGCAAACTTAATATAGTAGTGCTCGATTTTTATTTTAGTTCATATAAAATTTCAGATTTTTTTAGATGAAATGATGAGGCTATTGAATATCGTCTTGCGGGAAAATAGCCAGCTGATCGAGCGCACACACGTAATCAAACGCTAAAGGCTACGAAAAGTTTACTCTCAACCTCAACGTGATGCAGTGGATGTAATAGTTATCCCATTGCCCTTTGCTACGCGTATTGTAAACCTCACCAATATTCAGTTCCATGCACAGCAGACCCGACTGCTAAATAAGGATCTTAAACGTAGTATTCAGCTCCAGTTCTACAGGGTGTTTAAAAAATGACCGGTATATTTGAAACGGCAATAAAAACTAAACGAGCAGCGATAGAAATACACCGTTTGTTGCAATATGCTTGGGACAACAGTACATTTTCAGGCGGACAAACTTTCGAAATTACAGTAGTTACAATTTTCAACAACAGATGGCGCTGCAAGTGATGTGAAAGATATAGAAGACAACGCAGTCTGTGGGTGCGCCATTCTGTACGTCGTCTTTCTGCTGTAAGCGTGTGCTGTTCACAACGTGCAAGTGTGCTGTAGACAACATGGTTTATTCCTTAGAACAGAGGATTTTTCTGGTGTTGGAATTCCACCGCCTAGAACACAGTGTTGTTGCAACAAGACGAAGTTTTCAACGGAGGTTTAATGTAACCAAAGGACCGAAAAGCGATACAATAAAGGATCTGTTTGAAAAATTTCAACGGACTGGGAACGTGACGGATGAACGTGCTGGAAAGGTAGGGCGACCGCGTACGGCAACCACAGAGGGCAACGCGCAGCTAGTGCAGCAGGTGATCCAACAGCGGCCTCGGGTTTCCGTTCGCCGTGTTGCAGCTGCGGTCCAAATGACGCCAACGTCCACGTATCGTCTCATGCGCCAGAGTTTACACCTCTATCCATACAAAATTCAAACGCGGCAACCCCTCAGTGCCGCTACCATTGCTGCACGAGAGACATTCGCTAACGATATAGTGCACAGGATTGATGACGGCGATATGCATGTGGGCAGCATTTGGTTTACTGACGAAGCTTATTTTTACCTGGACGGCTTCGTCAATAAACAGAACTGGCGCATATGGGGAACCGAAAAGCCCCATGTTGCAGTCCCATCGTCCCTGCATCCTCAAAAAGTACTGGTCTGGGCCGCCATGTCTTCCAAAGGAATCATTGGCCCATTTTTCAGATCCGAAACGATTACTGCATCACGCTATCTGGACATTCTTCGTGAATTTGTGGCGGTACAAACTGCCTTAGACGACACTGCGAACACCTCGTGGTTTATGCAAGATGGTGCCCGGCCACATCGCACGGCCGACGTCTTTAATTTTTTGAATGAATATTTCGAAGATCGTGTGATTCCTTTGGGCTATCCGAAACATACAGGAGGCGGCGTGGATTGGCCTCCCTATTCGCCAGACATGAACCCCTGTGACTTCTTTCTGTGGGGACACTTGAAAGACCAGGTGTACCGCCAGAATCCAGAAACAATTGAACAGCTGAAGCAGTACATCTCATCTGCATGTGAAGCCATCCCGCCAGACACGTTGTCAAAGGTTTCGAGTAATTTCATTCAGAGACTACGCCGTAGTATTGCTACGCATGGTGGAAAATATCGTACTATAGAGTTTCCCAGACCGCAGCGCCATCTGTTGTTGAAAATTGTAACTACTGTAATTTCGAAAGTTTGTCTGCCTGAAAATGTACTGTTGTCCCAAGCATATTGCAACAAACGGTGTATTTCTATCGCTGCTCGTTTAGTTTTTATTGCCGTTTCAAATATACCGGTCATTTTTGAAACACCCTGTATAAGCAGCTTGTGGCTTCTCTAGTGGCAGACGTTAAAATAGCCTTGGTAGAACATCATGTGACAAATCCAAGAAATTAAAAATAGCCAGTAAGAGCAGTGATTTGATTGAAAAAGCTGAGTGTGCGCAAAATTGCAGCAGCTACGCGCCCATTCTTTACTCCATCAATAAAAAGTTGCGGAATAAAGAGGGCCTAGTTACCTGTGCAGACGAAGACAACACGGCTGTTATTTTATACAAGAAGAAAGACATTGCAGAAACTATTCACTTTTCCATGAAAATAACATTCTACAATTAGATATTGATCCTACAGCTGGTTATGCCAAAGAAATTCAAAAAATGGCTCTGAGCACTATGGGACTCAACTGCTGAGGTCATTAGTCCCCTAGAACTTAGAACTAGTTAAACCTAACTAACCTAAGGACATCACAAACATCCATGCCCGAGGCAGGATTCGAACCTGCGACCGTAGCGGTCTTGCGGCTATGCCGGTAAAGGTTGGGAACCAAAATAAAAGGTGGTCCTATCATAGCGCAGAAAAGGTGAATATGTCAACAGCAGAATTAAGAATTTAAAAGAAGGAAACTATCAAAATATCCTGACATATTCGCGCCTTTTTACCAGTTAACGTACTTCTTCAACGTAAAGAGCTCTCTTAGACCCATCCCCTGTCACATGTGTCGAGAGGGGAAGAAATAGACACAAATGTACATGCTTCTAAAGAGTGGGATGCATCTGCAATAGGGAGTATTCGAGAATGGGGGTGCATCTATTATAGAAAGTATCCCAGAGTGGGGATGCATGCATCCTAAGCTTGCATGACACGTGGGATGACATGATGGCATTTGTGATATTATATGACATGACGTCATCTTTGTTACTTTTCTTGACACGATGCTCTATATAACTTGACATGGGTAGCAATGCTAACGAGTAAAAAAGCGCGAGTATGTCAAGATATTTTGATTTGAAAGTCTTTGAAGCTGTCAGATAAGTAGAAAAGCTAGTTCTCTTCTTTGACATCCCTAACTCTGCCCAGGATATATTCGCCTTTTTTATGCTACCATAGAAGTATTTTTAATTCTCGTTCCGTCATATACGAAGAAAACCATTTTATATATATACTCGTAATAGGAATGAGCTAATTCAGCTCCTTAAGGACAGAAATTTCCCCTCCATGTGTTGCATGTGGTCTCTTGATAATTTTTTTTTTATAGCCCACGGATGATTCTATTGCAATTACCGAAGAGAATCTCTTTACACACGGTCGTCTCACAGCTGATGAGACTACCGAGGTTATATCTTTACTTAGACTTCTTCGCACGTATAACTACTTTACATTTAACAATGGAGTCGTAAGCAGGCCTACGGCTTGGCTATGGGGAACCGTTTGGCTGGATGCCCTGCGGCCGGCTTTGTAAATTCCCTGGAGCAAAAATACTTCGAGGGAAAATTCAATTTACGCCATAAAATATTTGTTTATCGGCGGTATTTAGATGACATATTTTATAACATTCAGTGGAACTGTCAAGAATTTTTCTAGGTTAACAACTGCATTTAATACTTTATATTCCAACATGTCCTCTACGCAGGAGGTTATGAAACATGAATTAATTAGATTTACAAATGCAGTTTGAGAACACTACTGTTCATTTTAATATTTTTAGAAAGTCCACAGCCAGTAATGCAATTATCCATACTTCATCATGTCGTTCGTGGGAGCTCAACTACATTTCTTTTAGATCAATAATTGGCCTCCTCTGCAACGTCCCCCTTAGCATTTTATCTATAAACAGAGAGCTTGCTATCTTAAAGTTTATTGCAGCTACTAACTTTTATAGCCCACGGATGAAAAATAGACGATGTAAAAGAAAATTATCGGATAACAGGAAAAACACGCATTCGAGTCTTTCGTCACCACCGCAGAGATATATAAAGCTTTCGTTTGTGGGGAAATTGTCGTATCAAATAGCTAAGTTACTCCAAACTCTAGACGTCCGTGTAGCTGTTTACCGCATAATAAAGCTCAAAACTCTTACGTGCATAATGAGCTGCCTAATAAAGATTGGTATGCTTCCTCTTGGACTTAAGAGTTCTATACCGGTCAAACTGGACGGATGTTTAGAACTAGGTTTAGCGAGAATTTCTTAACCAAGAAAGTTCAAGTAAAGCAGTACTCCGCATCTGCTGAATGCCTGAAGACTATAGGGCACCAGCCACCTACGATCGACGACTCTGCATCTTACAGTGAGCTCGGAAAGGTGAAAACTTGACTTACTGGAAGAGTTGGTAATCCTTAAACGTATGCGTCCAGTCGACGAAGAATCGCTAACCATCAGCTCACTAGTAGAAACCAAGGCTATTATGACTCAGTGATGTCAATTTTTAACATTTTTACTTAATTCTTATTACTCTCCCCCCACTCCCCCACCCCGACCTGATTCATTCCTAGACTTTATATGTACGTCTCAAGTCGAGTCGGGACTTGATGTTTTAAGAATTTGTTTCATCCCCGGTTATCGGGATTACGCCAATCTCTGGTGGTTATCTTACGGTTTTATTTAGTTAAGACTGGTGTTACTATTTTATCTGTTTGGAGTCATTCAAACGTTTCCTTTATGGCGACTACCGGTTGATTAATTGTAATCTTTTTTTGTTTTGTTTTGTAAGCACTAAGTATGCTGTCATATAACTGCTTTGAGCCCCACCTATGTGTGTCCTCTGCAGTGATCGTACGCAAGCCTTATTCCAAATTCCATTGCGTGCCCGCTTGACGCTCTGCCATCAAGTTGCGGCGACATCTCTGTGTATTACCTTCAAATGTGTACACTTCTTTGTGAGTGTGGTCTTACCACTGCGGCCTGCTAGCACGAGTTTATTAAGGTATGTTTCATTCAGTTTGATTATTTATTTAACATTCTATCTCGCGGTTTAACGATGTTACACTGACGTTACAGACGCCATAGGACAGCGGTATGCACTTCCAGAAGGCGGTAGTGTCGCGTACACAAGGTACAAGAGGGGAGTGCATTGGCGGAGCCGACATTTGTACTCAGGTAATTCATATGAAACGGTGCCCAACGTGCTATGATTTCACTACGGGAATTAACAGACTTTGAACGCGGAGTGGCACTTGCAACTAGACGCGCTGTACATTCCATTTCGGAAGTCGTTAGGTAATTCAGTCAATCGACAGTGTGAAGAGTGACCTGAGAATACAAAATTTCAGGCATTACGTCTTAGCACGGACAATGCAGTCGCCTGCGGCCTTCACTTAACGGTCGAGAGCAGCGGCGTTTACGTAGAGTTATCAGTGCTAACAGACAAACAACACTGCGTGAAATAACAGCAGATATCAGTGTGGGACGTACGATTTACATAAACGATCTGGTTGATGGTATTGACAGCGGCCTTAGACTGTTTGCCGATGATGCTGTAGTCTACAGGAAAGTAGTATAACACGAAAATTGCGAACAAATCAAAGAGAATTTGCAGAAAATAAATGCGTGGTGTAATGACTGGCAGTTATCTCTCAATATTAGTAAGTGTAACCTACTGCGTATAACAAGGCGAAAATCTCCATTAATGTACGAGTACAAAATAAATGCCCAGTCTTTGGAAGCGGTAACGTCCGTCAAGTATCTGGGTGTGACTATTCGAAATGATCTCAAATGGAATGATCAGATTACACAAGTAACGGGTAAGGTGAACTCTAGATTGCGGTTTATTGGTAGAATCATGAAGCGATGCAGTCCTTCAACAAAGGAAATATCTTACAGTCTTGGAGTACTGTTCGTCTGTATAGGACCCTTACCTGTTGGGTCTCATTCATGAGATTGAGAAGGCCCAAAGAAGAGCGGCAAGATTCGTGACTGGTACATTTAGCCATCGCGAGAGCGTTACAAATCTCATAGAAAGTTTGAAGTGGGACACACTTGCAGATAGACGGCGCGCTAAACAGAAGGGGCTGCTCACTAAATTCCGAAATCCGATCTTCACCGAGGATGTAGAGCATATATTATTACCACCAACTTTCAAACCGCGCAATGATCACCATTCAAAGATAAAGGAAATAAGAGCTCGTACTGAGGCGTTCAGACAGTCGATTTTCAAAAATGGTTCAAATGGCTCTGAGCACTATGGGACTCAACTGCTGAGGTCATTAGTCCCCTAGAACTTAGAACTAGTTAAACCTAACTAACCTAAGGACATCACAAACATCCATGCCCGAGGCAGGATTCGAACCTGCGACCGTAGCGGTCTTGCGGTTCCAGACTGCAGCGCCTTTAACCGCACGGCCACTTCGGCCGGCAGTCATTTTTCCCTAGCGCGATCCGCGAGTGGAACAGAAGGGGGCAAATATGACTTTGGCGCGAATTGTGCCCTCCGCCACACACCGCTTGGTGGCTAGCGGAGTATATATGTAGATGTAGGTGTAGACAAACGTGGCCCTGAGGACAGTGCGACGAAATTTGGCATTAATGAGGTATGGCAGCAGACGACGGACGTGAGTGCATTTGCTAACAGCATAAAAGTGCAAAAAGTCAGAATAAATTATTCAAGACTAAAATCACATTCAATAATCGAAAGTTTTAAGCATGACAAAGCAATAAAACATAACGGTAAATGTAGGACAATTAACAAGGCAATGACTGTTAATTAAAAGGTTGGTACGGGATGATCCATTCGCAGTGGAATCTAATTGGCGCTGCCTCGTGGCCTCTTTGTGAACTCCGCCACAAAAAAACAAAAACTTCTTACAGAGAAGGTACGAGGAGGCGCCACTTATATTCCACTCTGCGAGGCGGCGCAGTCATTCTCTTGTTAATTATCTTACGGTTACATTTATTTATGTTTTCCAATCTTTGTATTTTATTTTATAGCTTGTATTTCATTAACAAAGACCTAAAAATAAATTGTAATTGTTATCACATTGTCATAGCAGTAATTGTACTAGCAGAAATGTGTTAATAATAATACTGCCTACAACCTGTTATATAGATAGTGGACTAATTGTAGTAAATAAATAACTAAATCTTCTAGGTTAAATTTATTTGTTATTTTTAGAAATACAGGACTCACCCAGGCCGTCACCAGCACTTTCTCTGTAGATAGGTACATACACTGATCAGCCAGAACATTATGACCATCGACCTAATAGCCCGTATGTCCACCTTTGACACGGATGACAGCGGCGACACGTCGTGGCATGGAGGCAATGAGTCCTTGGTGGGTAGCTGGAGGGAGTTGGCACCACATCTACCCACACAAGTCACCTAATTCCCGCAAATTCTGGAGAGGGGGAGATGAGCTCTGCCGCCAAGTTCAATCACATACCAGATGTTTCGATCAGGTTCAGATCTATCGAGCTGGGGGCCCAGCACACCCATTTGGATTCGCCACTGTGTTCCTCGAACCACTCCATGACATTCCTGGCCTTGTGACATGGCGCATTATCTTGCTGAAGAATGCCATCGCCGTCAGAAAGTATGATCGGCATGAAGGGGTGTACGGGGTCTTCAACAAGTGTACGATACTCCTTGACCTATATGGTACCTTGCACCAGCTCCACCTACCCGTGGATGTCAACGTGAATGTTTTCCAGAGCATAATGGAGCCGCCGCCAGCTAGTCTCCATCCCGCAGTACGGGTGTCAAGGAGCTGTTTCCCTGGAAGACGACGGATTCGAGCCGTCCTATCGGCATGATGAAGACGGTACCGGGATTCATCAGACCATGCAACGCTCTGTCACTGCGCAATGGTCCAAGTCCGACGGTCACACGCCCATTTCAGTCGTAGTTTACCGATGTCGTGGTGTTAACATTGGCACATGCATGGGTCTTTGGCTGCAGAGACCCAATGTCAGGAATATTCGGTGCCCTGTGTTCAGATATACTTGTACCCCGCCCAGCATTGAAGTCTGGTGTTAGTTTCGCCACAGTTCGCCACCTGTCCTGTTTTACCCGTCTGCCCAGCCTACGACGCCGACATCTGAACTAAGGAGTGACCGCCTCACGACATCTGGACGAGGTTTCACCTTGGTTTCTCCACGTGTTGAAGACACTCACCACAGCACTCATCGAACACTGGACAAATCGTACAGTTTCCGAAATGCTCGTGTCAAGCCCAATGGCCATCACAATCAAGATCGTGAGCCTTCCCCATTCCACACACGGACAGCACACTCACTTTTACATGCACCGCGCCTGTATCTTGACTACCCATCATTTCTCGCCAGGTGACGCTGCTATCACCTGGACGGTTTACATTGATATCAGATCGGTGGTCATATTGTTCTGGCTGATCGGTGTAGACACTGGCGTTGATACTCATATCAGAATATATTTATGGTCTGTATGGCTGACATGGCTTTTTATTTGTTGTTCCTATGTATTACTGAGACTGTTATGCATTTAGCTTCAGCAAATTGAATTTGGTATAGCACATCACTGTTTTTCTATTTGTAACCTCGAGTCCTTTTTCTTTCCCCTCCACTGCCTTCCCCACTCCTTCTCGCATGGGCCCTGCCGCCCCTTTACTGTGTCCTCTCCCTCCATCGGCTCTCCCTTTTTCTCCCTCATCTGTCCGGGTCCTCCCCCCCCCCCCCCCCCCCTCTGTAGCGCAATATTTCCGCGAGTGTTCAGTGTTGTGCGTCCCTTATTTAAGTGTTGCGAACAGCCCCCATACTGTCGCTAGGTGTGTTTTCAACTGTTGCCCCTTTTCTGTGTCTACTCCTTCCATCGGCTCTCCCTTTTTTCCTCCTCATCTGCCCGGTCCCCCCCCCCCCCCCCCCCCATATGCCTTCGTACTCTGTAGCGCAGTGTTTCTGTGAGTGTTCAGTGTTGTGCGTCCCCTTTTCAACTGTTGCGAACAGAAACCAGACTGTCGCCGTGTTTTTTCGATTGTGCTTGTCTATTTACTATGTGTTTTTATCAGCATCACCGACCTGTGTTTTTATATTTTCTTCGCAACTTTTTTGCCGTGTTTCAGTTTCTAACAGTCACCGTTTTATCGTCTGCTTTTATTGTTATGATTTCTCCTGAATTGTTTTTTAACTTTTCTGTAGGCTGCAGAGCGGCGTATTATGCTGCTGCCAGCCCCACCGCTTCCGGTCGGGAGGGGAGGCGGGGGGAGGGGGGAGTAATCGAAATCAAATAAAGAAAAAAAAATTCTATTTGTAACTCATCTGAAGATGGGAATGGCCGAAACCGGTAATCCTGATTAGTAAACTCGTCTGTAAATCTTTATAGACTACACATACCTGATTTAAAAGAGTAACCACTTGTGCTGTTCATTGACATCGTCAGCTTTCATTTGACACATCATACGAGCATATTGTTTCAGTGGTTCAAGTGTTATAAATTTTACAAGCTATTGTAGCTGAAAAAAATTCAAGCTGTCATAGTATTGGTTCTACAATTACTCTTCAAGTTGCAATGAATTCGCTTCATTGCTGCGAGATTCCGAACGTATTAGCTTTTTCTGTTTGTGGGATATGTAACGTAATTTTCATAGAAATATAATATCCATCTTATCATTTCCATCTTACCCCTGCAGACGAGAGAGCACACTCCTGCCGCTCACGAACAACTCTTAATTAGCAGCTCACGGCCACAGCTGCGTCGATTCGTTGCTCGCCTCGCGGTATCGAGCCAGCTACCTCTCCCCCGGCAGGCCTCAGCGACCAGCCTCGTCTAGTGTCACAAGATGAAGAGAATTAAACCATTCATACGGAAGCCGAGCTCTGCCTGAGGGAAACAACATGTCACTCAAGTAACAGTATCTCCGCCGCAAACTCTTCACCTTGACACGAAGCCCGTGTACAGGAAGAGATTAAACTCACCACTAACGTAGTGTATTACAGCGGCACATCAGTGTGTTGAAGTACATACGGTGTAACTAAAATATCTATAACACGTAATGCCACATATGTACGGCACCAGGAGACACAATTAAAAAATTTTAACTCCCACGTACTACATTACTGGCCATTAAAATTGCTATACCCCGAAGATGACACCTACAACGTGCTGACATGAGGAAAGTTTCCAACCGATTTCTCATACACAAACAGCAGTTGACCGGCGTTGCCTGGTGAAACGTTGTTGTGATGCCTCGTGTAAGGAGGAGAAATGCGCACCATCACGTTACCGACTTTGATAAAGGTCAGATTGTAGCCTATCGCGATTGCGGTTTATCGTATCGCGACATTGCTGCTCGCGTTGGTCGAGATCCACTGACTGTTAGCAGAATATGGAATCGGTGGGTTCAGGAGCCTAATATGGAACGCCGTGCTGGATCCCAACGGCCTCGTATCACTAGCAGTCGAGATGACAGGCATCTTATCAGCACGGCTGTAACGGATCGTGCAGCCATGTCTCGATCCCTGCGTCAACAGATGGGGACGTTTGCAAGACAACATCCATCTGCACGAACAGTTCGACGACGTTTGCAGCAGCATGGACTACCAGTTCGGAACCGTGGCTGCGGCTACCCTTGACGCTGCATCACAGACAGGAGCGCCTGCGATGATGTACTCAACGACGAACCTGGGTGCACGAATGGCACAACGTCATTTTTTCGGATGAATCCAGGTCCTATTTACAGAATCATGATGGTCGCATCCGTGTTTGGCGACATCGCGGCGATCGCACATTGGAAGCGTGTATTCGTCATTGCCATACTGGCGTGTCACCCAGCGTGGTGCTATGGGGTGCCATTGGTTACACGTCTCGGTCACCTCTTGTTCGCATTGACAACACTTTGAACAGTGGACGTCACATTTCAGATGTGTTACGACCCGTGGCTCTACCCTTCAATATGGTTCAAATGACTCTGAGTACTATGGGACTCAACTTCTGAGGTCAGCAGTCCCCTAGAACGTAGAACTAATTAAACCTAACTAACCTAAGGACAACACACACATCCATGCCCGAGGCAGGATTCCAACCTTCGACCGTAGCGGTCGCGCGGCTCCAGACTGTAGCGCCTAGAACCGATAGACCAGCTCTACCCTTCATTCGATCCCTGCGATAATGCAGGATAATGCACGGCCGCATGTTGCAGGTCCTGTACGGGCCTTTCTGGATACAGAAAATGTTCGACTGCTGCCCTTGCCAGCACATTCTCCAGATCTCCCACCAACTGAAAACGTCTGATCAATGGTGGGCGAGCAACTGGCTCGTCACAATACGCCAGTCACTACTCTTGATGAACTGTGGTATCGTGTTGAAGCTGCATGGGCAGCTGTACCTGTACACGCCATCCAAGCTCTGTTTGAGTCAATGCCCAGGGTATCAAGGCCGTTATTACGGTCAGAGGTGGTTGTTCTGGGTACTGATTTCTCAGGATCCAATTGCGTGAAAATGTAATCACATGTCAGTTCTAGTATAATATATTCGTCCAATGAATGCCCGTTCATCATATGCATTTCTTTTTGGTGTAGCAATTTTAATGGCCAGTAGTGTAAGTGGCTACAGCCTTGGCAAACCGAACAACAAAGGTGGGGAGGAGTATAAGAGGAGTGCCATTTTCATAAATAAAGCCTACTCCTAATCGCCTCTTTCATTCACGACCAGCTTACAAATAATATTTGTGCATGTTCAGAATAGGATAATCATGAATATTCTATACCTGCCCCCACTTGACGGCCTAGACCGACAGGTTTTCGTTAAACTCGTCATCAAACTCCCCAATAATTTCTCCTATGTGAGAATTTTAACGTATAAAGTGTGCTATGCGACTCAGTGTTCCAGGGGCCGAGAGTTCAGACCCTCTTACACTTTAGTCACATCGATGTGAGTACATGTCAAAAGCCTGAATAACCACGTGCAGGACGAGAGTCAATGACTTTCTGCAAGGTACCAACAGGGATGTGGTTGTTGCGCCAGGCGCACTCCAGCCAGCATCGTGGCCAGGTCATCTAGGTTTCTCGATTGAGGACCCATGGGGGACAGCCCGATCGAGATCGCCCCACAGACTCTCGATTGGGTTTAAGACCACTTAGTTTTGTGGCCAGGGGAGTAAGGTTAACTATTTTGCTGCTCTCCGAACCATGCACATACACTACGAGTTGTATGAGACGTTGCATTGTCCTGATGGTAGACGTCATCATGCCAAGGAAAAACAAACTGCATGTAGGGGTGGTCGTGGTCCTCAAGGATAGATGCATACTTGTGTTGATCCATTGCGCCAGGGAATTCCACGAAAACATTTCTCAGACCATAACGCTCCTTCCTCCAGCGTGGAGCATTTCGATGATTTTTGCAGCGTGTTTGTTTTCAGAAGTTTCACGCCGCACACGCCAACGGCCATTTGTCCGTTGGAGCACAAAACATGATTCATCTGAAAAGGACACCTGTCGATACGCAGTCACCACAATGGGTTGAGTAAGCTTCCCCCCAACTTTGTGAGCATATTCCTCCAGGAGGACAGGAATCAACCAAATTGAAAGGTTTGCGGGATTTGCTGAGAGAAATCCGACTGCTCGTACCTGCGACCAGTTGAATCTTGCAGTTCGTCATCGCACAGACCCTCCTCACACATTGGATGTACTCGTGCGGGCTGCCGACCAAGGACTGGGCGGTAGACTTGGCCACTGTTTCTATGTTTCGATACAGTGTATCGATACATGGAAGTGTTTCAGTGTTTCGGAACGGCTGCGGTTCACTGTTTCGAAACAGTGGTGTTCCATTCCGCCCTTGTCTTGGATAACCAGACCAGATTCGATCTCGAGTCAGACACAGAAACTGTATCGTTGTTTCAAAATAAGGCTGTTTCAGTCCACCTGTGCTTGGATCAGACTAATTGTATCGAAACACTGATGTTTCATTCCGCTCTGTGTCGGACGAGATTCGGGCTTGTCACAGGTACTGAAACACAACATACTACTTCATGAAACACTTTCAAGAGTGTCGAAATCTTTTTGACAGGCAATAGCATGAAGCTTAAGATATCCGAAAATAAAGCTTCGTTTCTAGCTGACTGTCCTATTCCGAAATGGTGTAACATCTGCTTTATAAACACTAACCAAACAATAAAACAACGTATACTATTCACATTCAAAATAATAAATATGTGAAAATCATTCAGTTAAATTACACTTTTTTTATAACATACGCTTCTCTGTTCATGTACAGTAATCATATTAAGAAAGGCAAGTAAACCTACAACATTTTGATTTAAAAAAGGCGTAGAGTGACAGTTATTAGACATATACATAAATTCGATGTAGGTATAATTGCAAGCAATCTGTTTTACGTATCACATATAGTGTAATGGTGAGCGGGAAGGGCTGGGGGACATGGTGAATATATAGTAACGGTTCGAAACACCTTGAAAGACAAAAACTTTTTCTGTTAAATTTTGTTATTTATTCGAATTATTTGGCGTTATTTGTGAGTCTATAGTCAATGTGCCTATTATCCACAATGATTCCCTTTGTGTGCATGGAAATTAGCAGGATGGGTGTATTACCCATACTAACGCAATGTGGGAATCCCAGTAGCATATCCGTAGTTTCTGCTGTTTCCTCCCAACTCCAGTTCCGTTCGTGGTGGTTCCTCTGTCTTCAGCTATGGCTGTCCTCAGCCAATTGAAAAGTATGAAAGTCACACGACACGAAAGCAGTGCATTTGCTGCAGGAAATACGAAACTGCCAAGACGCCTAAGTGATAGTTTCATACTTTCCGCGATATGATTAGCGCTCTCGCACCTCATTTGTGTTTATATGGACATACTTATACAGTAGACAGTCAAGATAATAAAATGTGTAGGTTTATTAGATTACAAAACACAAACTCATTCACTGTTTCGAAACAGCGTATCGAAACATTACATTGTACTGTTTCATTTGTTTCGAAACAGTTACTGTTGTGTCGATTCCCTAAGGTCTCGACACAATGAGTGGCTAGGTGCACGCGAAACTAACGCAGACGGGCGTAAATTCTGAAACAGGAGACTGGATGAAAACTATAAAGAAAAGAAGAGAGATTTTAATATACTTAACTTTAATGTAGTCTTGTTCTTGTTGAAATACATCTCTTGCATAGTAGTAAGCAATTAGCAATGATACACATGGCGCCTTGCTAGGTAGAAGCGATGGACTAGCTGAAGGCTATTTAATCTGTCTCTCGGCAAATGAGAGGAATACTTGGTAGGTCTAGTCGCAAGCTATGTCGTCCGTACAACTGGGGCGAGGTCAAGTCCGTGTCTTGTCACCTGCCCTGTGGTGGCGCTACGTTTGCGAATACACAGTGGCGACACGCGGGTCCGACATGTACTACAGGACCGCGGCCGATTTAAGTTACCACCTAGCAAGTGTGGTGTCTAGCGGTGACACCACAGTTACGTGTTTCAGTTTGCCCATCTCTACTGGGCAAGCTTTAGCAGCAACGATTCTACCACATTGTTGACAGCATGCCAACAATGATCCGCTGAGTGGAGGAATGCGGTATGGATTTCACAGATGTGCACTTTCCAACAGATTACTTTTATTTTGGATTTTTGTTGTTGTTCTCATTTCAAAGAAAAGCTTATTCTTTAATTTCTTACTCTCCTTGAATTAAACACACATACACGTTCGTAGATATGCTGATCGTGCAAAACTTTTTTGAGCAGCGTATTTCTGTTCCTCTGTTCAAGCTTGTGAATGAAAGTATATGACCAAACAGATGCCATAGTGTTGTCCTTGACAGTTGTGAAGTTACGACCCCTGAGTGGATAATTGACAACCGCATTGTTTGAATCTTAGAATCCAGACAACTCCTTGATCGTTTTCCTGTGTATTTAGATAATTGACTCCACCATTCGCAATGTGGTACCAATGCAAAAGACTTCCTTGGCGGGCCATCAAATATTGGGTATTTTTTAATATGAAGAATGTCTTGGAAATTGCTTAGAGCTCCGCAAACGGGAACTCCGAGGATGTATTTCTACCTTTATACGGCCCTTCCTTTACCTATGTTATTTTAAATATCGAATCGGCAAAATCCTATCTTGGTGCTTTAAACAAGAGAACGGTGTCCGCCTAAGGCAGTTTTTAAGTGCGATTTTCTTTGGTGTAGCTGTTAAGTTTAACGTCCACAATGTGAAGTTATCTGCAGTGTTCTTTATTAGTAGACGATTTCTCTGTCCTTTATTATAGATGCTGCTTCACAAGAATAACTGGTCATTTGCAAGTAACAGTTTTGGAGCTGTAAGCTGGAAGGATGGCCGGATAATATTCGTTTCAGGATCTCAGCTGAGAAATGATTTTAACCTTACCTTGTTGTCACACCTTAATGACCTGAGACTACCGCCTCTAAATTTTCTAAATATTTTAAAACGCGTTAGTCATAGTAAATGGAAAGTAGATACAGTACACTTGCTCCAATTTTACAAAAACAGTTGTGTCATCTCTGCTTGATTGTAAATGATAGGGCTGTGGGTTAGTCGGATCATACTGTTTGAAACGTAATTAATCGGAGCACCAGGATTCTTAGGACCCGTCCTTTTCCCACACTCCGTGCTGAAGCTATTGAGCTGCTGCTTAACAAGCGACAATCCCCAACGGAGCGACAACCACATAAAATATTAATCACACTACAATACCTGCTATCGTACCGTTGACAGCCCGTGAATGGAACGACATTTTAATAATCACCAACGAGCAACGAAGCGTCCAGGCTTCCTAGAGAGGGACAGCCTTTATAAATATGAGAAGCTCATTAAATAAAATGTTCCCGGGCTTCCAGCTGTGGCAGCTGGTGAATGGCTAGTGATAATGTTGTGCGACAAGTGTGGCATCTTCAGAAAGCAAAATTTACTGTATCAGAGCTGAAGTGCTTTGTGAGGGACTTTTTGTGTTGTTATGTTACTATGCATGAAACGTCGATCGGTCATTATATTACGTAGAAATATATGCATCAAATTAGTAGGTGCGTGAAGATGAAAGCACCGATAAAATAGAGAACCGTTTTGTCGATTGGGAATGTAATGTCGGCTCTTTCTAGGGACTCAAATGATATCCTCGTGACTGCATATCTGGAGTACACTGAAATAGTGGCTGGCCGTGATTATTAAACGTCATTGTGCTATATCGATAGTGAGTTGAAGTGGAACCGACAACAATAAGCTCAAAAAGCACCGCTCTTGCACTAGGACTGTGCGCCTGGCCACACATTGACCACTGCGAAGGTAAAAGTGGAACTACGAAATAGTTTCCCAGTGCAACGTGATTGGTATTAAACAATATATGAATGCTTCAAAAATAGTTGTTTTAGCTCTTGCGACTGGCGCGACTGCACGAATTGTTAACTGAAATAGTGAAGTTTCTGTGTGTTAGAATGCTTCGATGGATTTTTATAATTGCTGTCTAGGGGCCAACAAAACGCATTTGTCATATTTACCCTCGAAAACTAATCGCAAAAATTCAGAAATATGCAGGCAGGAATACGCGGTGAAAAATACTGCTCACAACTCGCGGTATGTTGTGATTTAAATAAAACTGAGTTTATTCGCTGCCTTTTAGCACTGTATCAACTTTGTAATTGCTTATCACTGAATTAAAGTAAGACTCTGCGAGCGAACCAGGGCAGCGTCTCGCCTTAAGAATCGCGAACACCTCTGGTAGAATCTCAGAATAAATTCAAGTTCAGTCAGCTGAAGTTTTAAATTAAAGTTCTCCATTCGCGAAAGAGTTAAAAATGACAAGTTCAGATCACTCGCAAATAATCGCGGAAAAGTTCCAGAGTTCATCTGACGTGAATTATACTGAGTTCTCAAGCTGAAATAATTCGAAGTATTCGCTGCCGACACGAGCGATAAATCTCAAGTCTCCGGATTAACACGAAGAAAATTTCCGGACACTATGGAAACGCGACGCTCTCTTCGCTCGTATCTGCTTCACAGCTTTGGCTTTAGTGGTGTAAGTTGCATTAAAAGTTTCTCAGCTTCCCATTGCTACTCTTGGTTTTTTCTTAAGTTAAACACTTTGTGGGATAATTAAGATTTTGTTATCGTAAATGTTCCTTTATACTGCTTTGTTGCTAACAAACGTAAACAAATAAAATTAAATACATTTATACAACAATATCTTAGTTTAATCTACTACGCTGCCGCTTCTTTCAATTTTTCATTAATTATTGTGGCGAAAACGCACGTTTCTATGCACGGAATGTATATTCCTGCGTGTATTCCATGCAATGAGGTTCGCCGATGACATTGTAATTCTGTCAGAGACAGCAAAGGACTTGGAAGAGCAGTTGAACGGAATGGATGATGTCTTGAAGGGAGGATATAAGATGAACATCAACAAAAGCAAAACGAGGATAATGGAATGTAGTCGAATTAAGTCGGGTGATGTTGAGGGTATTGGATTAGGAAATGAGACACTTAAAGTAGTAAAGGAGTTTTGCTATTTGGGGAGCAAAATAACTGATGATGGTCGAAGTAGAGAGGATATAAAATGTAGACTGGCAATGGCAAGGAAAGCGTTTCTGAAGAAGAGAAATTTGTTAACATCGAGTATAGATTTAACTGTCAGGAAGTCATTTCTGAAAGTATTTGTATGGAGTGTAGCCATGTATGGAAGTGAAACATGAACGGTAAATAGTTTGGACAAGAAGAGAATAGAAGCTTTCGAAATGTGGTGCTACAGAAGAATGCTGAAGATTAGATGGGTAGATCACATAACTAATGAGGAGGTACTGAATAGGATTGGGGAGAAGTGGAGTTTGTGGCACAACTTGACCAGAAGAAGGGATCGGTTGGTAGGACATGTTCTGAGGCATCAAGGGATCACCAACTTAGTATTGGAGGGCAGCGTGGAGGGTAAAAATCGTAGGGGGAGACCAAGAGATGAATACACTAAGCAGATTCAGAAGGATGTAGGTTGCAGTAGGTACTGGGAGATGAAGAAGCTTGCACAGGATAGAGTAGCATGGAGAGCTGCATCAAACCAGTCTCAGGACTGAAGACCACAACAACAACATTCCATGCAAATTGTGCGAATTGATTCGTGATTTCCTGTCAGAAAGTTCACAGTCCGTAGTAATAGACGGAAGGTCATCGAGTAAAACAGAAGTAATACCCGGCTTTCCCCAAGGAAGTGTTATAGGCCCTCTATTGTTCCTGATCTATATTAACGACATAGGAGACAATCTGAGTAGCCATCTTAGATTGTTTGCAGATGATGCTGTCATTTACCGTCTTGTAAAGTCATCAGATGATCAAGGTGACTTGCAAAATGATTTAGATAAGATATCTGTATGGTTCTAAAAGTGGCAATTGACCCTGAATAAAGAAAAGTGCGAAGTTATTCACATGATTACTAAAAGAAATCAGCTAAATTTCGATTACGCGATAAGTCACACAAATCTGAGGGCTGTAAATTCAACTAAATACTTAGGGATTACAATTACAAATAACCTAAATTGGAACGATCACATACATAATATTGTGTGTAGAGCAAACCAACAACTGCGATTCATTGGCAGAACACTTAGAAGGTGCAACAGGTCTACCAAACAGAGTGCTTACGCTACGCTTGTCCGCCCTGTTCTGGAGTACTGTTGTGCGGTATGGGATCCGCATCAGGTGAGACAGACGGATGACATCGAAAAAGTACAAAGAAAGGCAGCTCGTTTTGTGTTATCGCGAAGTAGGGGAGATAGTGTCACAGACATGATACGTGAATTGCAGTGGCAAGCATTAAAACAAAGGCGTTTTTCGTTGCGACGGGATCTTCTCATGAAATTTCAATCACCAGTTTTCTCCTCCGATTGCGAAACCATTCTGTTGGCACCCACCTACATAGGGAGAAATGATCATCACGATAAAATAAGAGAAATTAGGGCTCGCACGGAAAAATTTAAGTGCTCGTTTTTCCCGCGTTCGGTTCGAGAGTGGAAAAATGGTTCAAATGGCTCTGAGCACTATGCGACTTAACATCTATGGTCATCAGTCCCCCTAGAACTTAGAACTACTTAAACCTAACTAACCTAAGGACAGCACATAACACCCAGTCATCACGAGGCAGAGAAAATCCCTGACCCCGCCGGGAATGGAACCCGGGAACCCGGGCGTGGGAAGCGAGAACGCTACCGCACGACCACGAGCTGCGGAGTCGAGAGTGGAATGGTAGAGAGACAGCATGAAGGTGGTTCATTGAACCCTCTGCCAGGCACTTTATTCTGAATAGCAGAGAAATCACGTAGATGTAGATGTAGAAATTATAAAAATGGATATATATGTGCATGCATGTGTGCAGGTATGTATGGATGTAACGTGCATTCTCCTAAATCACTGGACTGATTCCAGCCAAACTTGATACCCCTATCATTTTCTATCTGCCAAGAACAACAATCAAACATCTATAACAAGTGTGAGGGAGAAAAAGCAGCGCAGCCCACAATATGAGAATACCCATACATTAGTTATCCAGTATTTGAGAATGAGAGCACTTAGACACTTGCAACAAACTTTACACATAATTTCAAACCTTTAAGCAACTTTTTTTTCGCTGACAACCTCCACAAAATGAGGAAAACTTTGTCGCTTACTAATTTTCGCTGTTCGTGCAGTAAAATGGCCATATGAAACACGAAGTTTTAATTTATTGCTTCTTTACTATAAACGTTATTCGTGATACATTCTGCAGACAGTATTCACATATACCACTGAGCCTACCAGAACAATTACATCACTGTACGATTCTTAATTCAGGAGGTACGACGTCATAAACACATAATGTGTGAAAAATTACCGCATCGTGGAAGACGTTTAAATTGATTACTTCATTGCTACTAACTCTATTCGCAACAATCGACGCACACACTACCTGAATTTACCACTGAATGTATCGACAAAACTATATCACTGTACGACACATAGTTCAGGAGATATCAGGTCTAATACTGAGATGCGAGAAAAAAATGTCGCATCATGCATGACGTTTTAATTTATTATTTCTTGATTACATACTCTATTCGCAACACGCTTCGCAGACAGCACCCACATTTGCCTCTGAATGTTCCTAGAAAAATATACAGGGTGATTCAAAAAGAATACCACAACTTTAGGAATTTAAAACTCTGCAACGACAAAAGGCAGAGCTAAGCACTATCTGTCGGCGAATTAAGGGAGCTATAAAGTTTCATTTAGTTGTACATTTGTTCGCTTGAGGCGCTGTTGACTAGGCGTCAGCGTCAGTTGATGCTAAGATGGCGACCACTCAACAGAAAGCTTTTTGTGTTATTGAGTACGGCAGAAGTGAATCGACGACAGTTGTTCAGCGTGCATTTCGAACGAAGTATGGTGTTAAACCTCCTGATAGGTGGTGTATTAAACGTTGGTATAAACAGTTTACAGAGAATGGGTGTTTGTGCAAAGGGAAAAGTTCTGGACGGCCGAGAACGAGTGATGAAAATGTAGCACGCATCCAGCAAGCATTTGTTCGCAGCCCAGGAAAATCGACTCGCAGAGCTAGCAGAGAGCTGCAAATTCCACAATCAACTGTATGGAGAGTCCTACGAAAAAGGTTAGTTATGAAACCTGAACGTCAACTACCCGAGGCGATGGATCGGCCGCCAGGCAGCCCGTGACAGAGCACTTCATCACTGGCCTCCAAGAAGCACTGATCTTACCCCCTGCGATTTTTTCTTATGGGGGTATGTTAAGGATATGGTGTTTCGGCCACCTCTCTCAGCCACCATTGATGATTTGAAACGAGAAATAACAGCAGCTATCCAAACGGTTACGCCTGATATGCTACAGAGAGTGTGGAACGAGTTGGAGTATCGGGTTGATATTGCTCGTGTGTCTGGAGGGGGCCATATTGAACATCTCTGAACTTGTTTTTTAGTGAAAAAAAAAACCTTTTTAAATACTCTTTGTAATGATGTATAACAGAAGGTTATATTATGTTTCTTTCATTAAATACACATTTTTAAAGTTGTGGTATTCTTTTTGAATCACCCTGTATATGGATTTCATGAGTTCTATTGAGGAGGCTAGTAGACCTCTGTCCGCGGATTCTGCAGACAAAGTTCGAAGGGAATCGTGTCGTACCTTGCTGAAATGTGCACCGCAACGGAGTAACATTTCTCCAGCGGAAAGAGCTGCTTTTCGCAACCTCCGTGAAGATATTGGTACTCCCTGCTGATAAGGGTAATGCTACGGTCCTTTTGACAAGGGAAGCCTACAACGAGAAGATATATAATCAACTAAGTGATTCTATGTACCGCAAAATCGATAAGGACCCTACGAGCCGTATGTCCAGAAAAGCTGCTACACCTTTAAACGATAGTTCTTTACCTAAACAAGTTATCGAGAGGCTGAGACCACACAATGCTGTTCCACCAAGACTGTCTGGGCTGCCTAAGATTCACAAGGATGGCGTTCCATTACGACTGATAGTGAGTAATATTGGTACTTCTACACTCATGCTCATAAATTAAGGATAATTGCAGAATGTGGTGCCACACAACGTGGCACTACATAGAACTGGCGCTAATAGCATAGGCACGTAGGGAACACACACGACACAGAGCGGTAAGTCCACGGTATTGGTGATAAGTTGAGAAAACCGTCCCGAAACACATGTGCTACAAAACGCCACTGTTTCCTGCGCATGTACCCCGACATCTATATGGAATATGATCATACGTACACATGTCGCACAACGGGTGGCATACTCTGGATCAGGTCGAGCAGCTGCTGGGGTATAGCCTCCCATTCTTGCACCAGTGCCTGTCGGAGCTCCTGAAGTGTCCTAGGGGTTTGAAGACGTCCAACGATATGTCGACTGAGAGCATCCCAGACGTGCTCGATGGGGTTTAGGTCTGGAGAACACGCAGGCCACTCCATTCGCCTGATATCTTCTGTTTCAAGGTGGGGCCGTGCTTTATCATCCATCTGGATGGAGGTAGGACCCACTACACCCCTGAAAAGGCGGCCATACTGGTGCAAAATAACGTCCCGACACACCTGACCTGTTATAGTTCGTCTGTCAAAGACATGCAGGGGCGTACGTGCACTAATCATAATCCCACCCCACACCATCAAACCACGACCTCCATACAAGTCCCTTTCAAGGACATAAAAGGGGTTGGTATCTGGTTCCTGGTTCACGCCAGATGAAAACCCGACGAAAATCACTGTTCAGACTATACCTGGAATCGTCCGTGAACATAACGTGGGATCACTGTTCCAATGACCATGTCCCGTGTTCTTGACACCGGGCTTTACGGGCTCTCCTGTGACCATGGGTCAGTGGAATGCACCTTGCAGGTCTCCAGACGAATAAACCATGTCTGTTCAGTCGTCTGTAGACTGTCTGGAGACAACTGTTCCAGTGGCTGCGGTAAGGTCCCGAGCAAGGCTACATGCAATACTCCGTGGCCGTCTGCGGGCACTGATGGTGAGATATCGGTCTTCTTGTGGTGTTGTACACTGTGGACGTCCCGTACTGTGGCGCCTGGACACGTTTCCTGTCTGCTGGAATCGTTTCCATAATCTTGAGATCACACTTTGTGGCACACGGAGGGCCCGTGCAATGACCTGCTGTGTTTGACCAGCCTCCAGTCGCCCTAGTATTCTACCCCCGCATAACGTCCTCAATATGTGTTCTTTGAGCCATTTTCTACACACAGTCACAATTAGCACGTCTGAAAACGTCTGCACACTTACTCGCTACACCGTACTCTGACATGCACCGACACACCTCTGCGTATGTGGACTGCTGCCAGCGCCACCGTGCTACGACCGCAGGTCAGATGCACCGCATGGTCATACCCCGAGGTGATTTAAACCCGTAAACCGCCCACCAGAGCGTTGTTTCACAATGTATCAGCATTATACTTAATTTATGAGCATGAGTGTTCTTATTCGAGTGCAAAACATCTGACCTCCTTACTCAAGCTGTAAGTGCTACCATCATACACGTAATTCCAAGGATTTTATCAAGCGTTTGAAGTCTGCAAGCTGAGCAGCTCGGATTTACTAGTTAACTTCGATGCGGTCTCACTTTTTAGCAAAGTGCCTTTATTTGTCTCGTTACATCTTATTGGTAACTTGTTCAGTGGTAATTTGACGGCTTTGTTTGACATACCCTCTCCTCAACTTATTTTTTATTTAATAACGAATTTTTGAACAAACTAACCGTCTCGCCATGGGGAATCCCTTGTTCCCTGTGGTGGCCAATCTTTTTATGGAGGACTTTCAGGGGAAAGCTCTTGAGTCGGCCGTCTTAAAGCTTACAGTTTTCTGGCGCTACGTAGATAATACTTTCGTTGTATGGCCTCCTGGCAGACAACTAGAAAAATTCCTTTGTCATTTAAACTCTTTACATGAGAACGTCAAGTTTACTATGTAGATTGAGAAGGATGGGACTTTACCCCTTCTAGATGTGTTAGTACGCCCTAGAAATGAGGGATCTTTGGGACATTCGTTGCACAGAAAATCCACACATACAGATCTATATCTTCAGGCGTCCAGCTGCCATCACCCCGCACAAACCGTCGGTGTTCTCAGCACTTTAATTCATCAGGCGCATGTAATATCGGATGCTGACAGCCTTCACGAAGAATTAGTGTATCTGGAGAAGGTTTTTAAAGAGAATGACTATACTTCGCGTCAAATACGGAAGGCCATGCACAATTACAATAACAAGAAGCAACGCTCTGAGGAGACTGATGAAAATTATAAATCAACTGCGTTCCTTCCATACGCCGGGAACATGTCTTCTAAAATAGGCAGATTGCTTAGGAAGTATAATATTAATGTCATCTTCCGTCCACCAGCAAAGACCAGGGCCTTAGTCGGATCCGTTAAAGGTAATCTGCAATTGTGGAAGGCGGGTGTTTATAAAATTCCCTATGAGTGTAACTCTGTATATATAGGTCAGACGACACGAACGGTCCAGCAACGCTGTGTAGAACACCCGTCTGCAGCAACCTTTAAGATCAGCAGGAGGAGAACATTGTATTTCCATGGGACATTCAATGGAATACAATAATACCAAAATTTTAGCACCGGTTTCCAGCTTCTGGACTCTGCAATTAAAGAATCCGTGGAAATACGCCTTGCTGATAACTTAATAAATCGTGATAACAGCTTTCAGCTGGATAAAAATTGGAACCCAATTATTAAAATTATGCAGTCACAACGGAATCGACATGCTCAGTCGATACTCAGCGATTAGATAGTTTTTACTTAACCACTGAGGGCAGCACATACAACTTGGCAGGCTCGCGCATGTCACCTCCTAACGCATGCGCCGTAAACCGCCAGTACGATTCGCATGCACGGAATTCGCTATAAATACCATGACTGCATCAAGTCTCTTCTACGACCTTATCCCGTTCCCCCACCTCCCCCTTTTCCTTGAATGGATACGGATCCTCTACACCTCCTGTAAACTAGATCCCCCTCACCCACTTGTCTCTCACATCCTCTCCCACCTCCGTCTGCTGCCACGCCAATATTTCCACGTCCCACCTGCTCTGCATCTCTCCACCCTCCTTACCCTCTCCCAAGGTGGCTTCCGCCAGCTCCCCCTCCCTGATGATGCCCTTCTCCCCTCCATCTGCCCCTCCTATCAACTTCGGTCCTCCCCTCCCACTTCCTGTGTTTTTTCCTCTCTCCCTTCCCTCCCTCCTCCCTTCCTCCCCCCTCCTCCCCCAGGCTTCCCCTAGCCCCCATACCTTCATTCCTCCCCCCATCTCCTCTGCCATTGGCATCTCTGCTCTCGCCTCTCCCTCCCCCATCACCTTCTTCCCCTCTTGGCAGGTCCCCGGACTTGCACACGTTAAGTGGACATCCGCGCGCCGGAGATCATCGCCATCGGTTTAGTGTGTGTGCCATCGTGTTTGTGCCTCAGTGTTTTCGCCGCCCACGTTCCATCGTTCACGTGTCATCTCCATCATCAGTGTCCATGTTCAGTGCTAACAGTTTCTTTGGTTTTCTTCGCGTGTGAAAGGCTTCGTGTTTTTTCGTTACTGTGTCTACTGTTTTTTGTCCCCCACTATGTTATGTATATTCAGTGTCTCCATTGTTTTTCTTTTGTAATACCTGTGGCTGAAGAGCATATTGTGCTGCTGCCAGCCCACCTTCTGTAAGGTGTGAAATAACAATAAAGGAAAAAAAAACAGGTCACTTCTGAACAGGACTAGCGCTTGGCCTGGCACGCCTACCACGGCTGCCTCTTTTGCCAGGACTCGACCTCCATTCCACGTCCACGGCTTTCCAATCTTACCTACCCATGTCGGACTGCGTTTTTATGCCAAACAGAAGAGTACTGTCACCGTTACAGGGTGGTATGGGACTCCAAGTCCCACCGCAACACCTCCAATGTGTATTGCAGTGACGCACTGTCACTGCCCTATGGTTTATACTTACTGGCTCGCCAACACAGTTAGACCGCTGAAGGCTGATGATGCTGTAGTGTACCGTATCACAAAGAAAAGGTCTCTTCAGTACTCCGTCTACTCACCTAAGGATGGCCGGACGTCTCTTTGCTGAAATATCGTGCCAGAATGTTGACGGGATCCGGTTGCAAACCCGAAAATTACTGGAAGAAGAAATATGCCGGGAAAATTTCAGAAGTCACAGCGTGAAATATTTTAAATATGTATGAAATACATTTGACATGTGCATATGCGAATAAAGCTGCGGGTAAAAATGTCATCCTTAACACTTGGAACGATTTCAATCAAATTTGGTCCACGTATTAATTACTATCTGGAAAGAATTAATGTAAGGGTAACATCTATCAGCTTCCTGTTGCGTTGAGTGCGATTACATGGAAAGAGAATGGACGACGAGGTAATGGACAGAGAGCGACGGAGAAGGAGGAAATAAGCTCAGATAGAAGAGGACGAGATGGACAGAAGGGTTATTGGACAGAGAGAGAGGATAGTAGGAGATGGACAGCTTAAAGAAAGAGACGGGGCGATGAGGAGTCAGGCAGAGAGATGGGGGAGGAGGGGATGGTCAGAGAGAATGGGAGGAGGAGATGGAATTAGAATGGAGAGGAGGAAGTGGACAGAGGGGGAAGGAGTAGATGGACAGAGGGGGAGGGGCAGATTGACGCAGAAAGTGGGTAGGAGGAGATGGACAGAGAGAGGGAGTGATGGAGATGAACAGAGAGAGGGAGGAGTGGAGTTGACGGACAGGGACAGGGAGGATGGGTAGAGATATGGGGGAAGAGGTGGTAGATAGAGGGAGGGGAAGGAGATGGTAGACACAGATGCGGGGAGCGGGAGATGGACAGAGATAGGGTATAACACTAACGTATATCACTCTTTCCTAACAACCGAACCTCTAGTCCTGTCACGGGAAAAGCCACACATAACACTAACGTGCCGTGAAACACGTTAATGTTATCCTCTGAGAGGATTTTGAAGTTCGACCAGGAGTGTGTCTAATGCACATGGGTATCGGAAAGTAATTTTTAATTTGGTGAAATAACAGAAAAACCAAATGGGCTTTAATCTTGGGAGGAAACGAAAGTGGTAAAATCATAAATGAAAGAGAAAAATGAACGGTCGCCAGCCCAATTAGGCATATTAATTTGTAAATATATTTTTGAGAAAATTGAATATTGGTTATTGATGTTACTTTTGTTGAGATTTCCCTTTGAATAACAAACAGGATACAAACTGACACAGTGCATTCTGTACTGTGTGGAGCAGCAGTTACCAATAGCACACACACCAGTAAATTATGGGGAGTAATTTGCAGCAAACTCATACTAATGATAGCCACACTCAAGAGCATTACTTAATCAAATACTGAAATGTCAGTGCATGAAGTGGAGAACTAAATTTGGACATGACCGGCTTCTATCTTGACTGGCATGAAAAACACAAATAAACATGAATAACACCATAAATACACTGTTTAAGCTCCTCTACATATATCAGCTTTCCTTAGCAACAGTAATAGTTCAGTTTTTTTTCTAATAGGTGGAGAATATGATGGCGACCCATAAACTAGTACAGTTCCACTAGTCAACGATCTTTGATTATTACAATAGTAAAGTCTAACTCTAAAAGCTAATCATTCATTTCACTTGAAGTAGTTCATAAATTTCTTTGCAAGACAATAAAATACAACGCTGGGCTTAATTAACTTCCAAAAAGGAACCTTTCGTGATGAGCACCAAAATTACACCTTCTTTAATATTGTGCACAATCTTTCTCCTAACAATACTATCGTAAATCTGTTCATTAATGATTTATATGTGCTTGAACTTTAGTTACCTCTGAAGCAGGTATTCTTTTCAATAATATTTACATAATCTTGCACTGCAATCCTACCAAACTATATTTCATAATATCAAAGCATACTTTAGCAAAAGCCTATCCAACTTCACATTTGTGGTTTTAGCTTTAACCTTTACTACTCCTCTTACTTTAGACAAAAAATCACTTTTAAACACATGAATGCAAGAATTGTTCATATAAATCAAGAGACTCGGTTTTAGTAGCACTTATGTGAGGACCATACGTAGGTTCGTGATCAGGATTCAAAATATGGTCCCGGACACAGATTTGTGTTTCGTATGGTTATTATTGAAACAACACACAAATTAACTGGTCCATGCCCATATACATTACTTCACTGAATGTATGAAGTTTGTAAAGCAGTGGCGAAGATTGGTGGCAGGCGACATGGCGGGTGACTATACTCACGGCTCTTGATATACGAATGCTCTATAAAACCTCTTCTTGGCGTCGGATTTTCAACATCTTGGAGACAGTCCATTATGGCGTGAATACCAAATAACAGACAGATCCACATCCGAAGCAAATCCTTTATAATGCAGCTTCCAAATGCCTCTCTTAGAACCGTCGAAATGTACCGTACTAAGGGTAGCCACATACTGCGTGTTGTTCACACAAAGGAGCCGTTCAGTTCGACCGCCAGACCCAACTTTTACATCGCGCCATGCCACTTCCGTTGCGGAGGGACTGCCCTACAGCGTTTACATGTTGCAAATACAAGTGCCCTAAGCATGAACCTGCTTTTAACAAACCCTTCTTTTTATAAACATACTAATATTGTTATAATTTACCGTTCCAACATTTTCTTTTGCTTTTTTCTTATATACATTACAAAACTCTAATTTCCTTGCCATAGATCAAGAAGTTTAAACAACACAGAATACACCCTTCGTAAATTGCAGATAAAAGTTACATAATGTAAACCTACATTTGAAATGTAACTTCTAATCGATGTAAGTGTTACAAGGGGGGCGGAAAGATGGGCAGCGAGAGGGGAAGGAGGAGATGGACATAGAGTGGAGGGATGAAGAAGTGAACTAGTAGAAGAATGGAATAAATAAATACCTGGACAATTCTGGGTTTCTCCGCCAGTTCAAAATACATAATACACTACTGAACACTAAAATTGCTACACCACGAAGATGACGTGCTACAGACGCGAAATTTAACAGACAGCAAGAAGATGCTGTGATATGCAAATGATTAGCTTTTCAGAGCATTCACACAAGGTTGGCGCCGGTGGCGACACCTACAACGTGCGGACATGAGGAAAGTTTCCAACCGATTTCTCACACACAAACAGCAGTTGACCGGCGTTGCCTGGTGAAACGTTGCTCTGATGCCTCATGTAAGGAGGAGAAATGCGTACTATCACGTTTCCGACTGTGATAAAGGTCGGATTGTAGCCTATCGCGATTGCGGTGCATCGCATCGCAACATTGCTGCTCGCGCTGGTCGAGATCCAATGACTTTTAGCGGAACACTGAATTAGTGTGTTCAGGAGGGTAATACGGAACGCCGTGCTGGATACCAACGGCCTCGTATCACTAGCAGTCGAGATGACAGCCATCTTATCCGCATGGCTGTAACGGATCGTGCAGACACGTCTCGATCCCTGAGTCAACAGATGGGGACGTTTGCATGACAACAACCATATGCACGAACAGTTCGACGACGTTTGCAGCAGCATGGACTATCAGCTCGGAGACCATGACTGCGGTTACCTTTGACGCTGCATCACAGACAGGAGCGCCTGCGATGGTGTACTCAACGACGTACCTGGGTGCACGAATGGCAAAACGCCATTTTTTCGGATGGATCCAGGTTCTGTTTACAGCATCATGATGGTCGCATCCGTGTTTGGAGACATCGCGGTGAACGCACACTGGAAGCGTTAATTCATCATCGCCATACTGGCATATCACCCGGCGTGATGGTATGGAGTGCCATTGGTTACACGTGTAGGTCACCTCTTGTTTGCATTGACGGCACTTTGAGCAGTGGACGTTACATTTCAGATGTGTTATGACCCGTGGCTCTACCCTTCATTCGATCCCTACGAAACCCTACATTTCAGCAGGATAATGCACGACCGCATTTCCTGTACGGGCCTTCCTGCATACAGAAAATGTTCGACTGCTGCCCTGGCCAGCACATTCTCCAGATCTCTCACCAATTGAAAACGTCTGGTCAATGGTAGCCTAGCAACTTGCTCGTCACATTACCCCAGTCACTACTCTTGATGAACTGTGGTATTGTGTTGAAGCTGCATGGGCAGCTGTACCTGTACACGCTCTGTTTGACTCAATGCCCAGGCGTATCAAGGAGGTTATTACGGCCAGAGGTGCTTGTTGTGCGTACTGATTTCTCAGGATCTATGCACTCAAATTGCGTGAAAATGTAATCATATGTTAGTTCTAGTATATTTGTCCAATGAATACCCGTTTATCATCTGCATTTCTTCTTGGTGTAGCAATTTTAATGGCCAGTAGTTTATTTGCAAGAAATCTACAATCATATCCTTATGGTACTCAATTAGGCCTATCCATGGACACTTAGTTGATGAAAATCGCATAAGGCGTAGTTAAGACACTAATTTTCAAAGTTCATTTTACAGTAGTTGCAAAACTTTTGACCTTAATTAACTTACTAAAGCTGCGTTTTCACTTAAAAACTTGTCTTATTTTTCTCTTTATAAAGATGATATTGGCTTTTCTGTAATGAGTCTGGATTAATCTGCATTGAATTTAGCTTTATATATATCCTGTGGTTGCCATTCAGTTCAGCCTCAAGGATTATCGTTTCCAAGCCTTCCGGTAATGGCTGGTGAGCACGGGTATTTCCCAGCTGCGTGTCCAAGTATGCGTTTACCTACTCTCACTTTTGCAGACATAGTATTTCTGATATTCACGGCGTGTGCTTATCGTTGACAAGGGGCTGCACCTGCTCATCATCAGCCATTTCGTCCAAATTTATGGTATACGCAAAGCTTGGCCGTAACTGACTTCGACAGAAGTGGGAGCTACATACAGATGGCCTAGTGTAAAAAAAAAAAAAAAAAAAAAAAAATGCAGTTTTCACGCGGATTTGGGGAGGCATCACCCATTTATGGTAGTGTAATTTTCTGCTAGCGCTTGACGCAGTGGCAAGAAGGCGAAACGATGAACCGACTATTGCAGGTGCCAGTACCTACACTGTGTGACCAAAAGTATCCGAACAAATGGCTAAATATGACTTACAAGTACTGTGTGATGGTCTGGATAGATGTCTGCCGATTACAAATTACGACCTTCTTCAACTGTCAGTAATGCTGGAATTCAATATGGTGTTAGCCCTCCCTTAGCCTTGATGACAGCTTCCACTCTCGCAGGTATACGTCCAATCAGGTGCTGGAAGGTTTCTTGGAGAATGGCAGCCCATTCTTCGCGAAGTGCTGGACTGAAGGAGGTATCAATATCGGTCTGTGAAGCCTGGCGCGAAGTCGGCATTCCAGAACATCGCAAAGGTGTTTATATACGATTCAGGCCAGGACTCTGTGCAGGCCAGTCCATTACAGGGATGTTATTGCCTTGTAACCACTCCGCCACAGGCCGTGCATTATGAGCAGGTGCTCGATCATGTTGGAAGACACAATCGCCATCCCCTCATTGCTCTTCAACAGTGGGAAGCAAGAAGGTGCTTAAAACATCAATGTAGGCCTGTGCTGTGATAGTGCCACGCAAAACAACGAGGGGTGCAAGCCCACTCCATGAAAAACACGACCACACCATAAAACCACCGCCTCCGAATTTTACTGTTGGCGCTACACACGCTGGGAGATGCCATTCACCGGGCATTCCCCATACTCACATCCTGCCATCGGATCGCCACATTTTGTACCGTGATTCGTCACTCCACACAACGTTTATCACTGTTCAATCGTCCAATGTTTACGCTCCTTACACCAAGCGAGGCGTCGTTTGACATTTCCGGCGTGATGTGTGGCTTATGAGCAGCCGCTCGACCATGAGATCCAAGGTTTCTCACTTCCGGCCTAACTGTCATAGTACTTGCAGTGGATCCTGATGCAGTTTGGAATTCCTGTGTGATGGTCTGGATAAACGTCTGCCTATTACACATTACGACGACGGTCGGCGGTCTCTGTCAGTCAACAGGACGAGGTCGGCCTTTACGCTTTTATGCTGTACGTGTCCCTTCACGTTTCCACTTCACTGTCACATCGGAACAGTGGAACTGGGGATGTTTAGGAATGTGGAAATCTCGCATACAAACGTATGACACAAGTGACACTGAATCACCTGACCACGTTCGAAGTCCGTGAGTCCCGCAGAGCGCCCCATTCTGCTCTCTCATGATGTCTAATGACTACTGAGCTCGCTGATATGGAGTACCTGGCACTAGGTGGCAGCACATTGCACCTAATATGAAAAACGTATGTTTTTAGTGTCGTCCGGATACTTTTGATCACATAGTGTATGTGTCAACTTTTTTATTTTCAATTTTTTAGTTACTTGCGAGTATTCTGCAAATAAGCGGAAACAACGCTCAGCATGTTTTATTTATTCAAATTTTCATAAAATGCACGAAAAGAAAGGCAAAAGAAAATTTGGGATTGCAAGTAAATTTCCAGTAAGCGCTTGTAAGGCGTACATGAGAATTTCGTATACAAAACATTATTTTTACTGTCGTGCAGTTGATAATTTACACGTTTGGTATTTTATTCACCGTAAAAACAGCGTAAGCAGTAATTTTCTCGACATCTTGCACCGGGCATCTTTCGTTCGCGTGCAGCTGCTGAGTGCTGCTTGAAGGTCAACATGAAACTAACGGATTACGAAGTACTGTACGCTTTAATTACAATCCCCTCCTGCAAAATTATTTGCATAGTCGTCGTGTATGCTTTAAGTACAATCCTTACTTGAAAATTTGTTTGCAATCCCAAATATACCTTTAATAAAGATATTAAGAAATACAATATATTGAGCGTTATTTCGGTTTATTTGCACTTTAGATAATGTAACTTTGAAAATTAAAAGAAATTTCCTCATAGGCATTTGACCCCACGGCATTCTAATTAGCTTCTTCCACTCTTTCCGCTGCACTAAACGCTGCCTGGAAGGTAAGCTAATATAAATGGGTCGTGTTTAGACCGACCTACGACAAAAATATCATTTTTTGATGAATGTTTGGCCATCTGGAGCTCCCAGTTCTGCCACTTTCGTATCTGTCCAAGCCATGCATACACCATACATCTGGATGAAACTGGTAATGACAAACAGGCGCAGTGTCCGTGTGAGGCTCAATAAAATAGCGCCAACTACTGACAATCGCTAGCCCCCTCTTGAGCACAGCATAGCAAGGCCGGCACGCCTTTTCAGCTGTCAAAACGCTTACTCTCTGCCAGCTGACTGCTTTTGCCCGTCAGACCAAGATGCGCGCATAGCCGCGTCTGGTTTCTACGGTTTGCGGTTGTTCTTGTAGGGAAGGACCCTTACACCAACCATCTTATTTCCCCTGTTTGGCCATGTGTCACGAAAAAAGCGATCTGAAGGATGACATTTAATCTAATGCAGAAGTTATCAGTGTTGTAAATGATTTTTGTACAGAACTACGAGGGCAGTTCAATAAGTAATGCAACACATTTTTTTTCTCGGTCAATTTTGGTTGAAAAAACCGGAAATTTCTTGTGGAATATTTTCAAACATTCCCGCTTCGTCTCGTATAGTTTCATTGACTTCCGACAGGTGGCAGCGCTGTACGGAGCTGTTAAAATGGCGTCTGTAACGGATGTGCGTTGCAAACAATGGGCAGTGATCGAGTTTCTTTTGGCGGAAAACCAGGGCACCTCAGATATTCATAGGCGCTTGCAGAATGTCTACGGTGATCTGGCAGTGGACAAAAGCACGGTGAGTCGTTGGGCAAAGCGTGTGTCATCATCGTCGCAAGGTCAAGCAAGACTGTCTGATCTCCCGCGTGCGGGCCGGCCGTGCACAGCTGTGACTCCTGCAATGGCGGAGCGTGCGAACACACTCGTTCGAGATGATCGACGGATCACCATCAAACAACTCAGTGCTCAACTTGACATCTCTGTTGGTAGTGCTGTCACAATTGTTCACCAGTTCGGATATTCAAAGGTTTGTTCCCGCCACTCCCCTACCAAGAAAAAGTTTAAAGCCATACCCTCAGCCGGTAAAGTCATGGTTACAGTCTTCTGGGACGCTGAAGGGGATATTCTGTTCGATGTCCTTCCCCATGGTCAAACGATCAACTCTGAAGTGTATTGTGCTACTCTTCAGAAATTGAAGAAACGACTTCAGCGTGTTCGTAGGCACAAAAATCAGAACGAACTTCTCCTTCTTCATGACAACGCAAGACCTCACACAAGTCTTCGCACCCGAGAGGAGCTCACAAAACTTCAGTGGACTGTTCTTCCTCATGCACCCTACAGCCCCGATCTCGCACCGTCGGATTTCCGTATGTTTGGCCCAATGAAGGACGCAATCCGTGGGACGCACTACGCGGATGATGAAGTTATTGATGCAGTACGACGTTGGCTCCGACATCGACCAGTGGAATGGTACCGTCCAGGCATACAGGCCCTCATTTCAAGGTGGCGAAGGCCGTAGCATTGAATGGAGATTACGTTGAAAAATAGTGTTGTGTAGCTAAAAGATTGGGGAATAACCTGGTGTATTTCAATGCTGAATAAAACAACCCCTGTTTCAGAAAAAAATGTGTTGCATTACTTATTGAACTGCCCTCGTAGAAACAAATTTGTTTTCTAATGAAATAATAAATTACAAATTCGCTGGCTCACATGCATTTACTTCAAAGGAGGTTATGTTCACAACTCAAATCATGTTCTTAAAAAAATCGCTTTAGAAAAAAGTTTTGCTGCAACTCATATGCGAAGGAACGTAATTTGTAACCCTTCCATTTACAAATGGTAAGTAAACGAAAGTATCTTATTTTTCTGGTTAAAATTTATGTTGGCCACTACGGTACCTGAATAAACCAGTAGCATCAGATGCAGTACACTGCCAGTCTCTTAAAGTATGTGATGTAGCCACCCATGTTTTACATATTCCATTGTTTCCATGAATCATTTTCGCTAAGTGTCGTAGCTACTTTCCTTACTGAAGCGAATTTACAGATTTCCGAAAGGATATAAAATACACTTCCTGATAAAAGTGAAGCACCGAGAAAGGGGGGGGGGGGGGGAGAAACGAGAGTAAACATCATGGTTCGGGTTCAAAAATGGTTCAAATGGCTCTGAGCATTATGGGACTCAACATCTGAGGTCTTCAGTCCCCTAGAGCTTAGAACTACTTAAACCTAACTAACCTAAGGACATCACACACATCCGTGCCCGAGGCAGGATTCGAAACTGCGACCGTAGCGGTCACGCGGTTCCGGACTGAAGCGCCTAGAACCGCTCGGCCACAGCGGCCGGCATGGTTTGGGAGGGTATATGATATAATTTCAGTGATTACAAAACGGAGTCAAAAAAATGGCTCTGAGCACTATGGGACTTAACTGCTGTGGTCATCAGTCCCCTAGAACTTAGAACTACTTAAACCTAATTAACCTAAGGACATCACACACATCCATGCCCGAAGCAGGATTCGAACCTGCGACCGTAGTGGTCGCGCAGTTCCAGACTGTATAGCCTAGAACCGCTCGGCCACTCCGTCCGGCAAATGGCGTCAAATTTGTAAACAACGTGACAATATAAGATTACTTATGAGTATGATGTTGCACCCCGTCTGGTCGAGATGCAAGCACTGATCCGGTTGAGAAGTGTCATAAAGACTTTTTGCTCTCCCCTGAGCCAAAATGTTCGGCAACTGTCGTAACCGGTCCATAATGTCTGGGATACTACCACTGGGACGAATTTAACGTCCGAGCTGGTCTCACTCATGGTCTACCGGACCTGATCTGACGATCTTGCTGGCAACAGAAGTGCCTCAACATCACACAGACATTTCATAGATACATGTGCCAGGTGTGGACGAGCATTCTCCTGTTGAAGAAAGGCAACACCGTACTGTCGCATGAAGGGTAACACTTGATGATGCAGGATGTCCGTGACGTACCGTTGTGCCACCAGAGTTCCCTCAATCAGCACCAGCAAAAATGGTTCAAATGGCTCTGAGCACTATGGGACTTAACATCTGAGGTCATCAGTCCCCTAGAACCTAGAACTACTAGCTAACCTAAGGACATCACACACATCCAGGCCCGAGGCAGGATTCGAACCTGCGACCGTAGCGGTCGAGCGGTTCCAGACTGAAGCGCCTAGAACCGCTCGGCCACAGCGGCCGGCTCAGCACCAGCTGTGACCTGATTTCTTATCCATTGGTTCCCGAGTAATACCGCTACACTTCTCCAAAACATTGGAAGAATGGGACCTCTCTGCAGGTGCCACCATAGTCGTTGACGATAGTCATCTGCGGTAGCGCAGAACCACGATTCAACGCTGAACACAATGCGACGTCATTCATCAGCAGTCCTTACTTCCCACTCACAGCACTGCAAATGCAGTGTTTTGTGTTTTAGTTTAATCGTCAGCCTACGCATGGGATAGTAACGTCCTATTACGGCTACTGCTAGTCTCCAGCCAATGGTGAGAAATGACATAGAAGGCTGTAGGGACTCCATTACTTGTTCTCGCACGGCAGTCGCAGACATGAAGTGGTTACTGTTTGCTTGGTGCATAATATGGTGATCCTTCCTTGTGGTGGGCAGGTATGGTCGGAACCTTGACAACTACTATTCCTGCCCTCACGTTCCCATACAGACCAACACTGGGTCATTGACACATTCTAAAGCCCCACAAATCTGGATATTGCACGATTCGACCAGGCTGCCAAGTGGAGACCAACAATGTGGCATCTTTCAAACTCTGTCAATGCTATCTCTGATAAAGCTCACAATAGTACGCAGCATCTCCATATCCTTCGCAGTGACGCTGCCTCATAACCCTTATATACCCCACCAGGCTTGACAGCAACACTAAACACCACAACACTAATACACTTAGACGCAGGATCCACGCCTCCTGCGGTTAGAAAAATAGGGCCCATCTCTCCTTGACCCCTAAGGGTCCAAGCAGGACACACACCATTCACAGTAGGGATGAGACCCAGTCCTCCCATTGCTACAACGTAGCTATGTACCTCAAGTCGAAGCTTTGAAACATTTTTTGCGGCTGTCGTAAGTAAAAAAAGAAAATGCTTAAACGTGAATTTGTCATTTTTGCACTAATTTATTTTACATTTCTCAGGACGCTCCACAAGGGGCGAATTGTCTTACATCCCAAAAGTATTTGCTAATTTACATTTCTGTCCTATAGCCTACTATGTACGTTCGTATTTAATATCACTATTTTTCCCATTATATGTACGAGGCCTGTTCAGAAAGTAAGCTCCGATTGATTGCCAAATTGAAACCACAGTGAACATCAGAAATGTTTTACTTGTAACAATTAGCTACACCTTTCAGCTACTTCTCTACGTAGTCGCCGTTCTGACTTAGACTTTTGTCATAGCGTTGTACCAACTTTTCAATAGCCTCATCATAGAAGGCAGCCGCCAGTGCTTTCCGCCAATTCTCCACGCTGGCCTACACCTCGTTGTCTGTGTCAAAATGTTGTCTTCAAAGACAGCGGTTCATGTGACCAGAGATGAAACTCAGGGGGAGACAATTGCGGACTGTATTGTGGGTAATCTCACATTTACATTTGAAAACGATGCAGGAGCATCTTCATTGCCCCTGCAGAATGCGGCTGAGAATTGTCTTGAAGAAGAAACAGCACGACAGTTATGTAATGTTAGCTGCATAGCTTCAGGCGAAATTTCTCACCAGGCCCTCGTACTTGGCGGCAGACACTATTTTCTAGACATCTTTACGCACTCACTGCGAGCTCAGAAATGAGAAGAGCGACGTGATGCTAACTGGGGTTATACTAGAGACACTACCCAACACATCTGTGCAAAGCTTTATCGGATTTTCATAGTCGTTTCCATTTCGCGACCGATCGGAGCTTACTTTCTGAACGCCCCTCGTACTTTCAAGTTTTATTTTATAGGAAAGTAATTACACATATTGCATTCTTGCGCGTTCTTCCAGCTCTGTAGTTCGCCTTTGCACCATCATAAATTTTAAAGCCAGGCAGGACCTTTTCTTTTTCTTGTGTTTTGAGGAACCGATAGCAATTTTAGTGTCGAATTTGCACAGTACCTCAATAATTTATATACGTTTGTGCTGCCGTAACTAGCTGCTGTGATTGCTGTGGAAACGTTCGCAAGCATTGGAGGTTCTCTTTTATTGCAGCTTAGTAGCATGCACACGGATGGTGCAAAGAGAGCGTTTATGTTTATGTAAGTGCTCGCAAAAGCTTGTAGCCTTTCAGTGACATTAAGTCCTCAACAAAACTGTCACTGACTATATCAGGATCCAGCATTGGCAATCAAAATATATAAGGTAGAAACTTTCTGATTTCATTTCTGAATTAGTACTCATATGCAAGTCCCAATGTTTGTGTCTTTCGCCACCAGCCATGTGTTAGATGGAATTTGCATGTCTGGATTATTACATCAGTTCAAAGTTCACATCCAGCCTTGATAATGGTTTGTTCAGAGACTGAAAACATTGTTGGTGGAGATAATTTCAGACCTACACATAACAGTTAGACAGCTGTTGAAAAGACTATAAGATGTTTTCTTATCGTTCAGCAAAGAAAAGATCATTGGAATGTAATGTGCATTAACAAGCCCATAGTTAGTAAATAAGAGACAAAAAACTTCGTGTAATATTTGAATGTTTCATCGACATATATTCTGTTACACTGACTAAGTATTTTGAAGTTTTCAGCTTCGCACAATATTACAATGCTTTTACCAACATGATTATTTAACAACAAATCCACCCCATCTGTAGATTCCATACTTATTGTATTCGGAACAACATGAACCTTCTGAACACTAATAGGTAATTTCGGCAGAATTTTCCGCTTAGCTTTGTAAATGGATTAATGTAAACTGTCGACATTTCATGGTAATTTCTCCTTTTTTCTGTAGCTTCCTCTTCAGATCGCAAGCTATTTTCTGCCTCTAAATTTTGTTACCAACTATTTCCGCGTGGATGTGGTAGTCTTGACGCACGAGTACATCTATGTCTTCAGTGGAGACCGTTTTAATAAAACTCTTTGTGATTCTTAGTGTTGCACATCCATCATGCTGCAGGTTTTGGAATCAGAAAATGTATCCTTTGTGAATCAGCATGTTCCTTCACATTCTACGCACTGTAGCTGCAGTCACATCAGAAGACATGCTCGCTATAGCAGACTGAAACGTGAGGCCAGAACTGCTATCACTCACGCAAAAGCCGCATGAATGTTACCATATACGTGGCTGAAAGTGTTATAATTCTGATATTAATACAGAAAAAGGGGGGAGACAGTAAATGAAAGACTATGGGCATAGACACCACATGAATCTTTGCTGAGAACGTGTCTATTTCTCCCTCACAAAGAAACAAATTCAAAACAGGCACAAAATTCACACAAGATCAAAATCAAAATGTTCCAAATTACTATAAATACGTGTTAGGACATTGTGTTCTTAGATGACTGCCTCGTTCAGTACACTGTCTACTACTTGCATAGACATCGGCGACATAATGCATCCACCGAGCGAGTTGGCACAGTGGTTAGCACACTGGGCTCGCATTCGGGACGACGACGGTTCAAACCCGCATCCGACCATCCTGATTTAGTTTTTCCAAGATTTCCCTAAATCGCTGCAGGCAAATGCCGGCATGATTCCTTTGAAAGGGCATGGCCGACTTTCTTCTCCATCCCTTCCTAATCCGATGGGACCAATGACTTCGCTGTTTGATCCCCTCCCCTACATCAACCAACCAACCTTAATGCATCTACCACGAATCACAAAGAGATTCAATGTAACATTCAAGTTAATCTAGTAAAATATCTATCTGCAATTCATGCTACCTCTAATAATTCCTGACCATCGTTAAACACTCACCAACCATGATATTCTGACAGTTACTGCTTACTGCTTTCTTTCGTAAGTCGCACTCACAGGTGGTGCAGACACAAGCTCCAAAGAAAGTGCCGCAAATTCGTCCAAAAATTAACTAAAAGCATTCTAGCCCGCTTTCAATTTCTTTTAGCGGATGTTCGCTACCACTGTACGATTTGAAACCTCTATATGAAGGTTGTCCAGAAAGTAAGTTCCGATCGGTCGCGAAATGGACACCATTGTGAAAACCTGATGAAGCTTTGCACTGATGTGTTGGGTAGTGTCTCTAGTATGACTGTCGATCGCATCAAGACACTCTTTTCAGTTGTGAGCGCACTGTGAGCGAGTAAAGGTGCCGAGAACAACGATGTCTCCCGCCAAGTAGGATGGCCCGCTGAGAGGCATCGCCTTAATGAATGCAGCCCACCTAACACAACTGCCACACACTTCCTTCTTCATAGCAATTCCCTAGCCGCACTCTGCAGGGGCAGTGAGGACGCTCCCGCAGCCTTTCCGATGGGAAGTGTTCGATCACCCACAACACAGCCCTAATTGGCTCGTCCTGAGTATCATCTCTGTTCACATGAAACTCTGGATACGAAGACAACACTTGGGCGCAGGCTACGCGCTATAGACCAGCGTAGAGAATTATCGGGAAGCACAAGCGGCTGCCTTCTATGACGATGGTGTTGGAAATTTGGTATAACGCTCCCACAAATGTCTAAGTCGGAGCGGCGGCTATGTAGAGAAGTATCTGGAAAGTGTAGCTAACTCTTGCAAATAAAATGTTTCTGATTTTCACTGTGGTTTCCATTTAGCGACCGATCGGAACTACTGTGCCATCCCAGGAACGGCGCGAGCCGGAGGCCAAGATCCCATTACAAAGAACACTACATCAAGATCTACCTCCATAGAATAAAATTATGTTTGCAAAGGAATATCTTCACCTGCTTTTGTAAATACCATCATTTAACACTCTGAAGCTCGTCGTGTAAGGTGTAAGACTGATGGTCAGCACAAGTACAAAGGCGATTGCAACTACTACTCTCCCATTATCTCATTTCGCCAAACTAATGACAATTAAACCGAATCTTGACACTTCACTAATCAATCCAACCCTAAATAACACATCAATTCTGCTATCCACGATGCAGCACTTCTCGTCAGCTCGACCCCACTACTAGTAGTATTCGAAACGTGGCTGCTTTCCAGAGACAACAGTCCTTCGTTCAAAATGCTGGTCTCCAATTGGCTGAGGGCCAACCAGCGCCTTCTGCTCTCGTTCGACTCAATCTTTCTACAACGCCCCTGAGACAAACTTTGTGCTTAGCTTTCTCATGGTATGCTTTGGCAAGCCTGCTGCTTTCTAACTACCCTTAGGTTAGTCCTTCACCCACCTACATCCCATTATATTCTCATATCTAGCCTTCATATACACTAGGAAAGGTACAGATTGGACGAGGAAGCGTGACACATAAGAGTACTTGCCAAAACAAAAAACAAAAAACAGAAAAAAACACCCAGTGGTGCACAATTGGCCGAGGTTTATGATTGGCAGAGAAAAACACTCTTGTCATGTCATAGATTATTATAAACATTAGCTAATTTGCCTTTGATATCGATAATAGTCGTGAAGCGTACTCCAATATGCCTTCTGATATGATCTGCATATCGACAATAGTTGCGAAGCGTACTAGGAGTACCGCTTTCAGGTGACAAAACACGTGGGACATCGACTTGCTGATATACATATGGCGCTATCATAGCGTGCACAATCTGTAAAATGGCAGTGCATTGGCGGAGCTGTCATTTGTACTCAGTTGATTCACGTGAAAAGGTTTCCGACGTGATTATGGCCGCAGGACGGGAATTAACAGACTTTGGACGCGGAATGGTGGTTGGAGCTAGACGTAATGGACATTCTATTTCGGAAATGGTTTGGGAATTCAGAATTCCGAGATCCACAGTGTCAAGAATGTGCCGAAAATACCAAATTTCCGCGCTTTACCACTGACCACGGACAACGCAGTGGCCAAGGGCCTTCGGTTAACGACCGAGAGCAGCGGCGTTTGCGTACAGTTGTGAGTGCTAACAGACAAGCAAAAGTGCTTGAAATAGCCGTAGAAATCAATGTGAGACGTACGACGGACGTATCCGTTAGGACAGTGCGGCGAAATGTGGCGTTATTGGGTTATGGCAGCAGACGACCGATGCGAGTACCTTTGCATGTTGTTACATGACATTGCCTGCAGAATCTCTCCTGGGCTCGTGACCGTGTCGATTGGACGCTAGACGATTGTAAAACCGTGGCCTGGTCAGATGAGTTCTGGTTTGATGGTAGACTTCGAGTGTGGTGCAAACCCTACGAAGCCATGGACCCAATTTGTCAACAAGCACTATGCGAGCTGGAGATGGCTCCATAATGATGTGGGTTGTGTTTACATGGATGGACTGGGTCCTCTGGTCCACTTGAACTGATCAGTCAGTGGAAATGGTTATGTTCGGCTACTTGGAGACCATTTTCCTTCATGGACTTCATGTTTCAAAAAAACAACTGCACCGGGCTACAGCTGTTGGCGGTCAGTTTGAAGAACATTCTGGACAGTTCGAGCCACCCAGATCGCCCGACGTGAATCCCATCGAACAGTTATGGCACATAATCAAATGGGCACAAAATCCTGCACTGGCCGCACTTTCGCAATTTTTGGACGGTTGTAGGGGCACCGAGGCTCAATATTTCTGCAGGAGACGTCCAACGACCTTTTGAGACTATGCCACGTCGAGCTACTGCGCTACGTGGGGCCCAAGGAGGTCTGACACGATGTTAGGAGGTATCCCATGACTTTTGTCACCTCATTGTAATATTACAGTGTTCTTGTTCTCATCATCATGTGGCACCAAGTCCCACCCATCTGTAGTTACGACAGTTAATGTATTGAGAGCAACATGAACTTCTTGAATCATCGCAGTTCATTTTGGCAAAATATTCCACAAAGCTTTGTAAATCGATTTACGAACGCTGTCGGCATCTTTAATAGTTTCGTCTTCCGTGTGTTCTCCTTTAAGTTGATTATTCATAAGTCCTAAACGTCTCTCACATATTTCTTCTGTCAACTTTCCTATTCAGATCTGATTATGAATTTTGTCACCAACTACAAATGCGTGATTGTTGCCGTATTGAAGTTCGACCATACCTGTATGTGCTATGGAGGCAGTTTTCATAAAACTTATGATATTCTTAATGTAGCACGTCCGTCACGCTACACCATGTTTCAACAATTTTTGGAATCGGATAGCCGGCCGGGGTGGCCAAGCGGGTTAAGGCGCTACAGTCTGGAACCGCGCGACCGCTACGGTCGCAGGTTCGAATCCTGCCTCGGGCATGGATGTGTGTGATGTCCTTAGGTTGGTTAGGTTTACGTAGTTCTAGGGGACTGATGACCTTAGAAGTTAAGTCCCATAGTGCTCAGAGCCATTTGAACCATTTTTTTTGAATCGGAAAGCGTAATCTTTCTGTAGCAGCACTTTCTTTTCCATTCAACTCACAGTAATTGCAGTAGCATCAGAGGACTTATTAACTATGAAACGATCTAACGTATACTCAAATATGAACCCACAAACTACAACTCCGAAGAGGCAGGGAGGGCTTGGGGCCACTACCTGCTGGCAGACTCGTTCGCGAGGTGTGAGCCCTAAGCCCCTCCCGTGCACTCTGGTTGTCGTTCTGGCTGTCACAGAGAACTGCAATTCTAACAATTTGCGTACCCGTCGATGGTATGTATGTGTATGTGTACGCAGTTACTTTGACATCCGACCATGTCTTTTTGGTACTTCACTTTTTTTGTCAGGCTGTGTATTAGCAAATATCAGAAGAAAGACATTATCATTGACCGTACAACAATATGGGAATCATGTGGACGTAATCTTTCTGTATTCGTCCGTATTGACTGCAGTGGCAGCGTCACGATATCCTAGTTGGACGAGCACATCGGCTCGTCACACTTGTAGAATGGCTAGAAAGGCGCTCAAGTATGTGAGATGAGACTGATGGGCGAATAGGAGATTTTTTCCTCGGTTGGTTGGTGCATCTTAACAATGAACACGTTGTAGAACAATTGCAACTTGTGTATTGACTAAAACGCTAGTAGGTGTCGTCCATCACATTGCTTTAGAAACAATCTTGGCATTTGCTTGATGTAAAAGTCATTTAGAGAAACTTACAGAAGAGATTTCTATTACACCCTCATTAAGAGAGATAATGTAGGGAAACTGGCATGCAAAACTTAATGGTAACTCATGCATCCATAAAATGTATATGCATGAAACGTAAAACAGTTTACACAATGACGTCCTCCTGTAAGGTCTACACAAAATTCTAGGACGTTTTGATCGTATGTAAAGCCAATGAACGCAGTGAAACCCTCAGTCCAGTCTGTTGTGCTTCACTCTGATCGAAACTGAACAAAACAGATAGAAAGACCAAGTACTAAATTCTGCTTTGAAATGTGTATCCAATCATAAGTATCGACACCCTTGTCACAGTTAGACCATCTCGAAAACCAAAAAAATGGGGGGGGGGGGGGCGTTGTTGAAATAACTGTTGGTGTCATTCTAAAATAAATGAGACTGCCGAAAGGGAAGAAGACTCCGAACTATGACGGAATTCCGATGGGATTTGATTACAAATAGATATGGGATTAATCCTTCTCCTAGTTTATATTTCTCGAAGTGGCAGTGCAGTTCACTTGAATCTCTCCTATCAGTGGCATCGTAGATTGCGTCTCAGCCTTTGATCTTCCTTAGTCGAAGCTTCTTGGTGTCGAACCTGTGATCAGAGGTAACTGACACAGTTATGGACTGACATACGGGGGCACGTTGAAAAGTAATACCTCCGAATTTTTTATTCTGCCCTCAATTTCGGTTGAGGTACGTTACTCGATCGACTTTCCCACCTCGCTTACGTAGTTTGCAACCCCGTGCCGCTAGAGGGCTCCGAACTGCAGCCCGTAACGTGGCGGTGTATACGTAACTATGTCGGAGCCTCAGAAAACTGAAAGCACGAATTCGAAGAGTTCGTCCACACACGGAGCACCATCTCTTTCAGCATGACAACCCTAGACCACATACGAGCGCTGTGACGTCTGCAACAATCCGAAGCTTTGGGTTCACTGTCATCGATCATCCTCCATACAGTTCCGATTCGGCCCCATCTGATTTTCATCTGTTTCGGAAACTTACAGAGCACCTTCGAGAACTTCACTTTGATAGTGATGAAGCGGTGCATCTGGCTTCGTCAACAGTGCCAAACCTTCTACCGTGGCGGAATCAACACACTGACCTCCCGTTGAGAGAAATGCGTTCGGCACCAAGGTGGCTATGTTAAGAAATAAACATGTATACATGAAGCATAAAGACGTACAGTGTTATTAAAGTTCGTTTATTTAAAAAGTTTCAAGAGTTTTCAAATAAAAAATTCGGAGGCACTGCTTTTCAGCATGCCATCGTACATTCAAGTACCTGCTACGTACAAGTTACGAAAGTGTACTGCAACAGTACTGCTGTTGTAGCAACATACTCAACTCCTGTGTCAATTTCTTTCGTGATTTACAGAGTTACTGCTGTTTTGCTATTCTCATAAAACAAAAGCAGCATTAGTTTGGGACACTGTACCGAGCAGAGAGACAGGCATGACCTTCTCGCCGTGTCCGGCGACAGCGACTCCATCAGTCGTTTAGTCCGTATTGTGGTGGGCTCAGATGCGACTTGCAAAACCGAGCTTTGCTTTGACGATCCGGTCGCATGAAGTTCAATACAGTTGTCCAGTGGAGTTATACGTATAGATATAATTAGGCTTGGGCTTAGATTTGCGGATCTTTCGTTTGTCGTCCAGGTTCTTTAGGCGGATATGCTCGAATTGCTCCACACTCTTGTGTACAGTTGAGCGCCACTCTGATCGGTGCAATGCAAGCTCCTCCCAACGTTTGCTCGGAATGCCACAGGCTGTGAGGTGGCGTTTGATGGTGACTTTATATCGCAGGTGTTGGCCACCTTGCCGCCGCTTTCCACACAAGAGCTCTGAGTAGAACACTGCTTTGGGAAGTCTACTGTCGTCCATGCGTATCATATGGCCACTCCATCTCAGTTGGTGTTTCATTAAGAGAGCTTCAATGCCGGGCACTTTCAAGCGACGCAAAATCTCCGTGTTTGATTAGATTAGATAAGATTAGATTAGTTTTTCGTTCCATAGATCCGTGCTGAGGAGATCCTCGTGGATGTGGAACATGTCATTTTTTTAAAAAAAGCTGAAATAACAATACTAATAGTATGAATATATACAATACATCATTTGTTTCTGTTAAAAAATTATTCAATGGAGTAGAAGGAGTTGGCCACTAGTAAGCCTTTCAGACTCCTTTTAAACTGATCTTTATTTATAACTAAATTTTTTGTGTTTGCTGGCAAATTATTGAAGATGAGTGTTCCTGAGTAGTGGACCCCTTTTTGAACTAAAGTAAGCGCTTTTAAGTCCTTGTGCAGATCATTTTTGTTCCTGGTATTGTATATATGAACTGCGCTGTTTGTTGGAAAAAGAGATATATTATTTAGGACAAGTTTCATTAAGGAGTAAATATACTGAGAGGCAGTAGTTAGTATACCCAGTTCTTTGAAGAGGTTTCTACAGGACGTTCGTGAATTTACTCCACAAATAATACGTATTACACGCTTTTGGACTCTGAAAACTTTTGTTTGACTTGAAGAGTTACCCTAAAATATTATACCATATGACATTATGGAATGAAAGTAGGCAAAGTATGCAAGCTTTTTCATTTTTATGTCGCCTATGTCTGCTAACACTCGAATTGCAAATACAGATTTGTTAAGGCGTTCCTGCGGTTCTGTGGTGTGCTCCTCCCAACTGAATTTATTATCAAGTTGTAATCCCAGGAATTTAAGACGGTCAACCTCTTCTATCTGCTCTTCTCCATACTTTATGCATATGCTGGGTGGAAACCTCTTACAGGTTCTGAATTGCATAAAGTCAGTCTTTTCGAAGTTTAGTGTCAGTGAGTTGGCTTTAAACCATTTATTAATATCCATGAAAATATCATTAGCAGATCTTTTTAGAACTACACTCGACACACTATTTATTGCAATACTTGTGTCATCTGCAAACAAAACGAACTCTGCTTCTGGCAGTGTAACTGATGAGAGATCATTAATGTACACAAGAAAAAGCAATGGCCCTAAGATGGATCCTTGTGGGACATCACATGTAATTTATTCCCATTCTGATGATGGTTCAAATGGCTCTGAGCACTATGGGACTCAACTGCTGAGGTCATAAGTCCCCTAGAACTTAGAACTACTTAAACCTAACTAACCTAAGGACAACACACACATCCATGCCCGATGCAGGATTCGAACTTGCGACCGTAGCGGTCGCGCGGTTCCAGACTGTAGCGCCTAGAACCGCTCGGCCGCCAGCGGCCGGCCATTTTGATGATGACTGATGACTTAATTCACTAGTCCCTTGCACTGACACCCTTTGTTTTCTGTTAGCGAGGTATGACTTGAACCATTTTGCAGCACTGCCCGTGATACCATAGAATTCTAATTTATTTAAAAGGATGTTGTGGTTCACACAATCGAATGCCTTTGACAAATCACAGAAAATACCTGCTGCTTGTAACTTGTTATTTAATGAATTAAGTACATTTTCACTGTAGGTGTAAATAGCCTTCTCGATATCAGAACCCTTCAGAAATCCAAACTGTGTTCTTGATAATATGTTATTTATGGTCAGATGGTTGAGAAGCTGCCTGTACATTACTTTTTCTAAAATTTTTGAGAATGCTGGCAAAAGTGAAATCGGTCTGTAGTTTGATGGTATCTCTTTATCCCCTTCCTTGAACACCGTCTTCCCATTTCATGCGGAGAATTGATCTCAGACAGCGAAGATGAAAGGTGTCTAGCCTCCTAATGTCAGCTTTATAACAGCACCAGGTTTCCGAGGCGTAGAGTAAAGTTGGTAATACTATTGCTTTGTAGACCGCAATTTTAGTTTGTAGTCTGAGATCATGTGATTTCCATACTCGGTGATTCAGTTTGCCGAAAACTGAGGCTGTGTTGGCTATACGAGCTGCAATTTCTGTTGTCAGGCTGTTGTCGCTTCTGATTTGGTTACCTAGATATTTAAAATGTGACGTGTTTTCCAGATGTTTGTTGTCCAACTTAATACGGCAGTCGTCTGGTTGTTGAAGCACTTGCGTCTTTGTGATGCTTATGACTAAACCAAATCTTCTGCAGGAGTCATTTAGCAGGTTCAATGTATGTTTGGAGAGATTCAGGAGAATTAGCCATCATGCATACGTCGTCTGCGTAAAGAATTTCTAAGATAGATATTTTATTTACGCGACTTTTTGCTCTGAGGCGAGAGATGTTGAAGACACTTTTGTCTGTTCTCGAGTCAAGACCCATTTGACCACTGCAGGCTTTGGTCGCGTCTCTCATAACGAGTGCAGAGCATAGAGAACGTGTCACGCGGCCGTGTAAAAACTCCCAAACGCCTGACAGAGGTGAGCTATATTTTCTAATGAGTTGCTGATAATTATTTTTAACGATTTCGTCACGTTGCGTGTATCTTGTATCCACGCAGTGCATCACACGGTGATAGCGACATAACTACGTGAATGTGCGGATCACGGCTTTACGCAGTCGTCTCAGGCTTACGGCGTTAGCTCAGCAACAGCCTTCCAGACATTGTCCTGTTTATGATAAGAGTTAAGAACTGCTAAGGCTGATGCGAAGGTCTAAACTGGAGATTTAACCGGGAAAAGGCGGTTTCTGTGGCCTCGAGGACAACAAAATAAAGAGAATTCGTTTACACTCAACGTGGGCGGCTGAGTCTGCAGATTCTTGAAGGCAAGTGTCGTCAAAGATAACACACACTCGTGTAATTAAGGCACACATTTCCGAAAGTAATATGCGAAATTTTAGAATACTTTGTGAAATAAAAAGAAAACTGAAATTATTTCACGTGAAATATTTCTGTAGTTTCACTTAGCGTCTCGAAAACGACCAAGATCAAGGTGCTAACATTTTATTCTAGAAAAATTGTTTGGTTTATGATTTGCGATGACAAACTTTGTTAAGCAGTCATAGTACTTGTATTTTCATTTTCGAGTCTAAATTAATTGTTTGCGTTTAGATCTAATCCACGAAAGAGTCAATTGGTTTATTCGAACAAGTCGCTGCCCCAGTAGCATTTTGTGCTCGAGAAGGAAAAAGCCCAGCTGAATGACAGTGGAGTTAGCAGTAAATACGGAACTAGTTGGACTTAATCAAGTACGAATATTCACTCTGTAGTGGAGCGTGAGGAGTTTTGAAACTTCCTGATAGACTTAAATTCTGTACCGAACTGCAATCTCCAGCCGAAACCTTTCCCTACGCGGCCCGTGCTTTTACCGTCTGTGTTATTGAGGCACGACAGTGTTGTCAGAAAAACAACTTAATCAAATTAATTTTCTAAAACGACACATATTTCAGTTACAAACAGAATGAGTTATATATTATTTTGATTTATTCATTGTTTTTAATTTCAAAGCAATTTGGTTTTTTATCGCGAGGATTTTACATAATGGAATAGGAAAATAAAGAGAAATGGTATGTCGGCGAGTTATTTTCTGAATCGGTTTTCATTCTGAAACAGAAAATTGCTGTTCAGTTCCACTAAAGCAACAGTAAGCATGAGCCGTCATCAGTGGAGTTAACTTCCTGGTAGTACTGTCGTGGCTACCGACTTGTAGCGTCTGAATCGCTACACATCTACATATATACACTCCTAGAAATTGAAATAAGAACACCGTGAATTCATTGTCCCAGGAAGGGGAAACTTTATTGACACATTCCTGGGGTCAGATACATCACATGATCACACTGACAGAACCACAGGCACATAGACACAGGCAACAGAGCATGCACAATGTCGGCACTAGTACAGTGTATATCCACCTTTCGCAGCAATGCAGGCTGCTATTCTCCCATGGAGACGATCGTAGAGATGCTGGATGTAGTCCTGTGGAACGGCTTGCCATGCCATTTCCACCTGGCGCCTCAGTTGGACCAGCGTTCGTGCTGGACGTGCAGACCACGTGAGACGACGCTTCATCCAGTCCCAAACATGCTCAATGGGGGACAGATCCGGAGATCTTGCTGGCCAGGGTAGTTGACTTACACCTTCTAGAGCACGTTGGGTGGCACGGGATACATGCGGACGTGCATTGTCCTGTTGGAACAGCAAGTTCCCTTGCCGGTCTAGGAATGGTAGAACGATGGGGTCGATGACGGTTTGGATGTACCGTGCACTATTCAGTGTCCCCTCGACGATCACCATTGGTGTACGGCCAGTGTAGGAGATCGCTCCCCACACCATGATGCCGGGTGTTGGCCCTGTGTGCCTCGGTCGTATGCAGTCCTGATTGTGGCGCTCACCTGCACGGCGCCAAACACGCATACGACCATCATTGGCACCAAGGCAGAAGCGACTCTCATCGCTGAAGACGACACGTCTCCATTCGTCCCTCCATTCACGCCTGTCGCGACACCACTGGAGGCGGGCTGCACGATGTTGGGGCGTGAGCGGAAGACGGCCTAACGGTGTGCGGGACCGTAGCCCAGCTTCATGGAGACGGTTGCGAATGGTCCTCGCCGATACCCCAGGAGCAACAGTGTCCCTAATTTGCTGGGAAGTGGCGGTGCGGTCCCCTACGGCACTGCGTAGGATCCTACGGTCTTGGCGTGCATCCGTGCGTCGCTGCGGTCCGGTCCCAGGTCGACGGGCACGTGCACCTTCCGCCGACCACTGGCGACAACATCGATGTACTGTGGAGACCTCACGCCCCACGTGTTGAGCAATTCGGCGGTACGTCCACCCGGCCTCCCGCATGCCCACTATACGCCCTCGCTCAAAGTCCGTCAACTGCACATACGGTTCACGTCCACGCTGTCGCGGCATGCTACCAGTGTTAAAGACTGCGATGGAGCTCCGTATGCCACGGCAAACTGGCTGACACTGACGGCGGCGGTGCACAAATGCTGCGCAGCTAGCGCCATTCGACGGCCAACACCGCGGTTCCTGGTGTGTCCGCTGTGTCGTGCGTGTGATCATTGCTTGTACAGCCCTCTCGCAGTGTCCGGAGCAAGTATGGTGGGTCTGACACACCGGTGTCAATGTGTTCTTTTTTCCATTTCCAGGAGTGTATATATAGTCCGCTGGCCACCAAGCGGTGTGTGGCGGAGGGCACAATTCGTGCCAACGTCATATTTGCCCCCCTCTGTTCCACTCGCGGATCGCGCGAGGGAAAAACGACTGTCTGAACGCCTCAGTACGAGCTCTTATTTCCCTTATCTTTGAATGATGATCATTACGCGATTTGAAAATAGCGCGTCGTCTATCTGCAAGTGTGTCCCACTTCAAACTTTCTATGAGATTTGTAACGCTCTCGCGATGGCTAAATGTACCAGTCACGAATCTTGCCGCTCTTCTTTGCACCTTTGCAATCTCTTGAATCAGACCCAACTGGTAAGGGTCCCATACAGACGAACAATACTCTAAGATTGGACGAACTAACATATTGTAAGCAATTTCCTTTGTTGAAGGACTGCATCGCTTCACGATTCTACCAATAAACCGCAATCTTGAGTTCGCCTTACCCATTACTTGTGTAATCTGATCATTCCATTTGAGATCATTTCGAATAGTCACACCCAGATACTTGACTGATGTTACGGCTTCCAAAGACTGATCATTTATTTTGTACTCATACATTAATGGGGATTTTCGCCTTGTTATACGCAGTAGGTTACACTTACTAATACTGAGAGATAACTGCCAGTCATTACACCACGCATTTATTTTCTGCAAATCCTCAATGATTTGTTCACAACTTTCGTGTGATACTACTTTCCTGTAGACTACAGCATCATCGGCAAACAGTCTAAGGCCGCTGTCAATACGGTCAACCAGATCGTTTATGTAAATCGTAAAAAGCAGAGGACCTATTACGCTGCCCTGGGGCACACCTGAAGTTACTCTTGTTTCTGTTGAAGTTACCCCGTTCAGGACGACTTACTGCTCCCTGTATGTTAGAAAACTTTCTATCCAACCGCATATGTCATTGGATAGACCGTAAGCGCACACTTTTTGTAGCAAGCGACAGTGCGGAACCGAGTCGAACGCCTTTCGAAAGTCGAGAAATATGGCATCAACCTGGGAGCAGGTATCTAGAGCCTGTTGTATATCATGCACAAAGAGGGCCAGCTGTGTCTCGCATGACCGCTGTTTCCTAAAACCGTGCTGGTTTCTGCAGATGAGCTTCTCAGAGTCTAGAAAAGTCATTATGTCTCAACACAAAATATGTTCCATGATTCTACAACAAATCGATGTTAGTGAAATTGGCCGGTAATTATGTGCATCCGATTTTCTACCCTTTTTATAAATTGCTACGGCCTGGGCCTTCTTCCAGTCCCGTGGAACTTTCCGCCGTTCCAATAATATCTGATAGATGACGGATAAGAATGGTGCTATATTTGTAGCATAGTCAACATAAAATCTTACGGGGATACCGTCTGGGCCAGATGCCTTTCTGGCGTCTAAGGATCTTAACTGTTTTACAATCCCAGCCACACTAAACACTATGTCAGCCATTCTTTCGTTTGTTCGATAATTGAAAGGGGGAATGGTGCTGCAGTCCTCTACCGTAAACGAGTTTTTGAAAGCTAGGTTTAGAATTTCGGCCTTCTATTTATCATCATCAGTTACATTACCCGTATTGTCAGCAAGAGAAGGTACTGAATTATTTGTAGCGTTCATAGATTTTACGTACGGCCAAAATTTTTCGGGGTTATCTTTAGAATCTGCATTTAATGAAATGTGAAATGTCGTGTGGCTAGGGCCTCCCATCGGGTAGACCGTTCACCTGCTGCAGGTCTTTCGAGTTGACGCCACTTAGGCGACCTGCGCATCGATGTGGATGAAATGATGATGATTAGGACAACACAACACCCAGTCCCTGAGCGGAGAAAATCTCCGACCCAGCCGGGAATCGAACCCGGGACCTTAGGATTGACATTTCGTCACGCTGACCACTCAGCTACCGGGGCCGGACATCTGCATTTAAAATATTGCTTTCGAATTAGTTAAAAGAGTCTCTCATTGTCCTTCTGACAGCTGCTTTCATTTCGCATAATTTCTGTTTGTCAGCGGGGCAGTGACTACGTTTAAAACGACTGTGCAAAATTCTCTGCTTTCTCAGCAACTTCCAATTTTTTTTTTTTTTTTTTTTTTTTTTTGCAACTTCCACTGATATAGGAGCTAAAACGACACTACGGTCGCTAATACCTTCTTCTAGATGAAGTTCCTCAAAAACATCAGGTCTGTTTGTAGCCAAGATATCGACAGACCAGCTGTACCGACAACGGAAGGTGGCCAGTACAACGAGGAATGAATTGTTCCTCAGGTAAATGTAGGAGTATAAATGGACCACTCAAGATGCACTATCTGCTCAAAAGTATCCGCACACCTGTGCGAGGAGGTGTGTCCACTATTCACCGTTATGACGCCTTGAACTCTGGTCAGGAGTATCCAATGGCGCCACTCTTTGTACCAGCCTAAGGGTCGCTTTGCACTTACAAAATGGTTCAAATGGCTCTGAGCACTATGGGACTCAACTGCTGTGGTCATAAGTCCCCTAGAACTTAGAACTACTTAAACCTAACTAACCTAAGGACAGCACACAACACCCAGCCATCACGAGGCAGAGAAAATCCCTGACCCCGCCGGGAATCGAACCCGGGAACCCGGGCGTGGGAAGCGAGAACGCTACCGCACGACCACGAGATGCGGGCTTTGCACTTACAGCACAAACGTGTGGCTTATGAGGATCTGCTCGATCATTGTACCCCACTCATCTTAACTTCATCCATTCAGTCATTGTACTAACTGTAACCTACGAGTGATTCCTTGCCCTGATTTCACGCGATATTTACAACCACCCTCCGCAACCCTAGACGGTCATGAGCCCTGCCTGGTCTTGGTTTAGCTGTGATTGCTCCTTAGCGTTTCCATTTTACAATAGTATTACCAGCAGTCGACTTGGGTAGCTTTATAAACGTTCAACTGTCCCTGACGGCTTTGTCACTTAGGTGACATTCCAAGATGCTACTCCAGGCGGGTGTGCGCAACGGAGGGTAATAAACGCTAAAGTGAAGATTTGGCCCTGTCTGGCTACCCCCTGAAGCAGACCTTAGGATCTCTTAATTCTATAAATTAGAATGTAAACATAAATGAATGATGAAGGCAACTAATCCTACTAAAATTGGATGAGAAGTTCCGCCTTATGCAAGACACCTTTTTTCTCTTGTTTCACCCATACATGTTTCAGCACTTTTGTGCTATCATCAGTGGGTTCATTTTTATTTTAACTGTAAATTTGTTGTTATCATATTAACATTTTCGTCGTTTACAACATTATGTAAAAGTTGCATTTATAACTTAATTGGCATTGGCGAAAATAACATACCATTACATTATATTATTGTCCTCTTATTTTGGTAGCTGTTATGCTACACAATATACAACATGTCATCTGCAAACAGCAAAACATAATTTATTTTCTATTTGCTATGTATTTACGAATGGAAATAAGACTATCATGTTTTCTTTCTGTAACTTACAGTTTTGAGGTTGTGGTATGTTTTCCTGTTTTGTTGGCGAAGTAAATGGGCTTACTTCTTTGCCTGTGTTCGTGTGGTAATGCAGTTTTTCGAATACTCAAAACATAAGCAGAATTTTCGCTGCCATTACGTGTTGTTGTGGCTGTGTGGCGTTCATTTGTTTCGCAGCGTGTTCTGCTAGCTGAGGCGCGCGAGTTTGAATTGTATTTGGTGTTAGTTGTGTGTGGTTTATGTGGGTTTGCTTGTGTGTGATGAGTACTGGGGCAGAGAGAGAGAGAGAGAGAGAGAGAGAGAGAGAGAGATTGTGTGTGTGTGTGTGTGAGAGAGAGAGAGAGAGAGAGAGAGACTGAAAGAATGAAATAAAGAAAGAAAGAAAAGAGAGAGGATTTGTGTGTGTGTGTGTGTGTGTGTGTGTGTGTGTGTGTGTGTTTTACTTGTATAGTTCTTCTATTGTGGCGAAGAGTGTTTTGTTGCACAGTGATGTGTATTCATTGAGTACTTTCTTTCCTTGGCCATTTTCTTAGCAAGCACGGAGACAACAAGAAGAACTGCACCACAAGATGATTAATCTTACTAAAGGATAAACGTTGTCCTGCTTATACACTACTGACCGTTAAAATTGCTACACCACGAAGATGACGTGCTACAGACGCGAAATTTTACCGACAGGAAGAAGATGCTGTGATATACAAATGATTAGCTTTTCAGGACATTCACACAAGTTTGGCGTCGGTGGCGACACCTAGAACGTGCTGGCATGAGGAAAGTTTCCAACCGATTTCTCATACACAAATAGCAGTTGACCGGCGTTGCCTGGTCAAACGTTGTTGTGATGCATCGTGTAAGGAGGAGAAATGCGTACTATCACGTTTCCGAATTTGATAAAGGTCGGATTGTAGCCTCTCGCGATTGCGGTTTATCGTATCGCGACATTGCTGCTCGCGTTGGTCGGGATCCAATGACTGTTAGCAGAATATGGAATCGGTGGGTTCAGGAGGGTAATACGGAACGCCGTGCTGAATTCGAACGGCCTCGTATCACTAGCAGTCGAGATGACAGGAATCTTATCCGCATGGCTGTAACGGATCGTGCAGCCACGTCTCGATCCCTGAGTCAACAGATGGGGACGTTTGCATGACAACAACCATCTGCACGAACAGTTCGACGACGTTTGCAGCAGCATGGACTTTCAGCTCGGAGACGATGGCTGCGGTTACCCTTGACGCTGCATCACAGACAAGAGCGCCTGCGATGGTGTACTCAACGACGAATCTGGGTGAATGAATGGCAAAACGTCATTTTTTCGGATGAATCCAGGTTCTGTTTACAGCATCATGATGGTGGCTTCCTTGTTTGGTGACATCGTGTTGAACGCACATTGGAAGCGTGTATTCGTCATCGCCATACTGGCGTATCATCCGGCGTGATGGTATGGGGTGCCATTGGTTACACGTCTCGGTCACCTCTTGTTCACATTGATGACACTTTGAACAGTGGACGTTACATTTCAGATGTTTTACGACCCATGGCTCTAACCTTCATTCGATCCCTGCGAAACCCTACATTTCTGCAGGATAATGCATGACCGCATCTTGCAGGTCGTGTACGGGCCTTTCTGGATACAGAAAATGTTGGCCTGCTGCCCTGGCCAGCACATTCTCCAGATATCTCACCAATTGAAAACGTCTGGTCAATGGCCGAGAAACTGGCTCGTCACAGTACGCCAGTCACTACTCTTGATGAACTGTGCATGGGCAGCTGTACCTGTACACGCCATCCAAGCTCGTTTTGACTCATTGCCCAGGCGTATCAAGGCCGTTATCACGGCCAGAAGTGGTTGTTCTGGGTACTGATTTCTCAGGATCTATGCACCCAAACTGCGTGAAAATGCAATCACATGTCAGTTCCAGTAAAATATATTTGTCCAATGAATACCCGTGTATCATCGGCATTTCTTCTTGGTGTAGCAATTGTAATGGCCAGTAGTGTATATTTATTGTAGATTTAAAAAAAAACTTTATATTACAAAGTTTACAATTCCTAAGTAAAATTACTAATCAATTGCCCAACTCTGCCCCTTATTACGACTTCGCAGTCTAATATCAATAACACTAAATGACTGACATCATCTACGTACCAAATACTAGAAGACACTACTTTCAAAGATGATGTACGGTAATGTGGAACCCTAGTGGAAATAAACTAACGTGATCACAGCTGTTTAGCTTTTATAGCCCTAATAATCCGAAGCAATTTGCGATATCACCGTATGTACTGCGTCCAGTGCGTCGAAGTGATGGTTCTCGTACTCGTCTGCGATGATAGAAGAACTCCAGCCACAAATATACTTTTTCGAACACTAGGACGGCAGAAGGTGGTCCTCTGACTAATATACTCTAATACTGTCGTCTCCTCTCTGTTTTCTACAGACGAGAAACTCCAACTCCCAGCCACAAGGACGGAGTTCAGATAACGTCTCAACGTAAGTATAGGCAGAGAAAGTGCTGTCAGTTACTGAACGCTGCGTACTCAACGACGACTTCCAACCCGGAGGTGAAGTCCAGAGTCGTATAGATTCGCAACAGTACAGTGCCTAACTGTTCTAACTATAAACTCTCCTGAGAGCAAAGACAGCAAGTCCGTCGGTACCAACAAAGCTGATATCGAGCGACCGTCACGCACGGACGCTCACAACGGAAGACTACGTCTCTTCAGCGCTGGCTTCCCAGCAAGGCTTGGCTCCCCACCATCGTATTTCCGAAAACGAATCATTCCCGAAACCACAGAGTATTCTCCATCTCTACAGATTCTTCCAAACGCCGACCAACCGTATTTTAATCTTTTGTCGTCCAGCGTGGAAAGTTTGCAAGGAAAAACCTATACTCGTACAATGGTACGCTTCTGCCAAGGGAACCTCCCCATCGCACCCCCCCTCAGATTTAGTTATAAGTTGGCACGGTGGATAGGCCTTGAAAAACTGAACACAGATCAATCGAGAAAACAGGAAGAAGTTGTGTGGAACTACGAAAAAATAAGCGAAATATACAAACTGAGTAGTCCATGCGCAAGATATGCAACATCAATGAGAATGTGAGATCATGTGCGTCATGGTACCGTGGTTAGCGTGAGCAGTTGCGGAACGAGAGGTCCTTGGTTCAAGTCTTCCCTCGAGCGAAAATTTTACTTTCTTTAGTTTCGCAAAGTTATGATCTGTCCGTTCGTTCATTGACGTCTGTGTTCATTGTAATAAGTTTAGTGTCTGTGTTTTGCAACCGCACTGCAAAACCGTGCACGTCCTTTCGTCTATTATTCGCACGGTTTTGCGGTGCGGTCGCAAAACACAGACACCAAACTTATTACAGTGAACACAGACGTCAATGAACGAACGGACAGATCATAACTTTGCGAAACTAAAGAAAGTAAAATTTTCACTCGAGGGAAGACTTGAACCAAGGACCTCTCGTTCCGCAGCTGCCCACGCTAACCACGGGACCAAGACGCACATGAGCTCACTTTCTCGTTGATGTTGCATATCTTGGGCATGGACTCAGTTTGTATATTTCGCTTATTTTTTTCATAGTTCCACACAACTTCTTCCTGTTTTCTCGATTGATCTGTGTTCAGTTTTTCAAGGCCTATCCACTGTGCCAACTTATAACTAAATCTGAGGGGGGTGCGATGGGGAGGTTCCCTTGTGAGTAGTAAAAATCCTTGGAAACAACACAGCCTGCGTGGTTTCCGAGGTCCCGCTTCTTCGTTCCTCTCACAGGCGTCCACGACTTTCACCGTTCGGAACTATTATCCGGTTATCCTTCCGGCACCTACTACAATAGCGGTCGGCCGTCACCCTATTGTGCTCCAGAGTTCAGGTGCCACGACGTCTGTCTAGCTACTTCCTGTGTTTAAGCAGGACCAACACCTGTGCAGGCCTTCCACCCAGAGCTTCAGTTCTCCCTGCCGTTTCATCTCCACTGGCGTTCCAACCTCTACTAGTATAGGTAATCATTCATTACACCTTTTTTATAATACAGACACTCCGTCACCTTTCATGCAATAAACGTTAACAATTATTTACAAGGCGTACGTGACAATGTCAGTCTCCGTTAAACATTCATATATACAATGTACTACCTATCAAATAATACCTAATGTGGTTGTAGATAACGACCAAGTATGTGGATGAGTGCTCGTAATGTGCGAAATTATAGCCACCTTACAACATCCAACGACTAGTCTGCACAAGATGGTATATGGAAGAAAAATGCTGTCACTGTTTGAAATGATTAAGGTGAGAAGAGGCAAGGACAGAGAGGTGGTCCGTGAGTTCACAAGAACAGTAAGAGAGGTATGAAAACGGATGCAGAAAGCAAACACAAAGGCGCTAGAGAAACAGGAGGAAGGTGTGAAATGCATGGGAAGCTTAACACTTTATGGAGTAAGGCAGTGGATGATGTTATCCAGTTCTTATGTATCGAAGGTTAAGACAAAGGAATTTCTCGCAAGGTACGAAGTACCCTACCAAGTGATAGAGACTGATAGTCCATGAAACGGTACAGTTGCTGACAAGATCGACAGTAGTGCATATCGGACGCCTGGAGCCGTTCAGAGGCGCACCAGAGTTGACTCCGGGAGTAGTCAGAGCGGAGTCAGAGAAAGAGGCAAAAAGAAGAACGCCGAGTTAAAACCACTGCTGCAGCTGTATGGTTCCTTTATTTAAAAATCACGACCAGTTTCGTAACGCCAGTTACGTTATCACATGAAGTTCTAAATAGAAAGAAACTGTGAAATAATAAACGAAAGCGACAACCTTGGACAAAAAGAACCTCAGATGATAGCCAAAAGTGGCTGAAGTACAGTTGATACTAAACTTTCCCCCGATTTTACTCCATTCTAAAAATCCTGTCACAGCCCACGATGGATTAACTTCGAAGGAGAACTAATAGCCAGAACCCAAAAAGTAATGTAGATAAACCATTAAAATATGGTGCAGTGGGGCGAATGGAAGCAAACGGGAAAAAAAGAGAAAAACCGTACATGTAGTAGTGGATCAGACGACTAGAGTACATGTCAGCGCCGGCCGATGTGGCCGAGCGCTTCTAGGCGCTTCAGTCTAGAACCGTGCGACCGCTACGGTCGCAGGTTCGAATCCTGCCTCTGGCATGGTTGTGTGTGATGTCTTTAGGTTAGTTAGGTTTAAGTAGTTCTAAGTTCTAGGGAACTGATGACCTCAGATGTTAAGTCCCATAGTGCTTTGAGCCATTTGAACCATTTTACATGTCAGCGTCGCAACTGACTGAAAACTAACGCTGAAACGTATGAAGGTCCACTAGACAAGTGGCGCATGCGCAGAGGAGATAAGGCGGACTCGGCGTGAGGAAAATACTAGAAATCCGCTGCACGTGAGATTACAAACTCAAATACTTGAAATAGAAAATGTAAACTGAATATTGTGGTGTCACAGCCAGACACCACACGTGCTAGGTGGTAGCTTAAATCGGCCGCGGACCCGTAGTACATGTCGGACCCGCGTGTCGCCACTGTGTGATCGCAAACCTAGCGCCACCACAAGGCAGGTCTCGAGAGACTGACTCGAACTCACCCCAGTTGTACGGACGACAGAGCTAGCGACTAGACGTACGAAGCCTTTCTCTCTCATTAGCCGAGAGACAGAATAGCCTTCAGCTAAGTTAATGGCTACGAACTAGCAAGGCGCCATTAGCCTTACAGTGATTGTAATTAGAGTCTCACTTGTGTTCACCATAGAGATGTACAAGAAGAAATTAAAGATAAGTATATGAGAAGCTCCGTTCTTTTCTTCATAGCATTAATTACGTATCCTGTTCCAGTACTTCACGCCCGTCTGCGTTAGTCTAGCGTGCATTAAGCCACCTCTATCTACAAGGTGTTGGCCCAGCTGCCAACACATCAAATATTACTGGAAGACATAAATTGCGTAATGTGGGAAACTATTAAAAACGTTAAAACTCTTTGAAAAAACTAAAGAAAGAAGCAGAGGAGTATACGTGGGATATGGATGAACCTGTTCGAGAACTACCCCACGCATGAAGATAGAGGAAGTAAAAATGGAGAAAAACTGTACATTGTGTTAGTTTGTGATTATTCAGGCTGTTATGTGCAACGTATCGAACTGTAATATTTTAAGAGAGAAAGGATAAGTTTTGTGTTAGGGATAAGGGCTGCCGGCCGAAGTGGCCGTGCGGTTAAAGGCGCTGCAGTCTGGAACCGCAGGACCACTACGGTCGCAGGTTCGAATCCTGCCTCGGGCATGGATGTTTGTGATGTCCTTAGGTTAGTTCGGTTTAACTAGTTCTAAGTTCTAGGGGACTAATGACCTCAGCAGTTGAGTCCCATAGTGCTCAGAGCCATTTGAACCATTTGGATAAGGGCTCTTTAGTTTCATGTGAAGTGCTGACAGGTAACAGCAGCCTGCTGAGGGAAGAGGAACGATGATAGTAGTCACTGCCGTCAGGTTTCTATAGTATCAGGACGAGTAGATGTGCTGGACGCAGGAGTTACAATGACAAGAGTGTTGCTATCATTAGTGGACACTGTCTGGAACGTGAGAGCGGAAATGGCAAGCTTAGAAGACGCTATTCAATATGTATAGCGCTAGCGGTTCAGTCCAGTCTTCTTGTTGTCAGGACAGTATCTGTCGGGATTGAGGAAACGTGCATGGGGAACTAACGCCAGAACTGAGATTGATAGCGGAGCACAGTCGGCAGCGTTTGCCTTTTTATTACATATGGCAATGGTAGAGGTAGTTACCCAGTAACGGGCAGGCATGCACATTTTAGGCGTTACACCATACACACCTGTCTGGTGAAATGGGGAGCCGTTTATGAAGGTGATAACAGAACAGGAGCTGTACTACAGATTTCTGAAGAGGGGGGACAAACATGTGTTGATGACAGGGGGGATCTGCGACAGTGTCGGAAGAAGATCATTACAGTGTGTCCAGCTCGAATGATTCAAACTGCTGCAAATGTATGCGTGGTGCAACTATTCATGTGCAAAGTAGGGGTACCGAATAGTCCAAGGAATATTGTGACAACTTGACCTTAGTTCCAGTAAGCAGTACTGCACTGGATTTATTCTGTGTATAACAGGGGTAGTGGTAGGGAGTTACTACAAGTGACGGCTCACTATAGCGAGATGATTGGAACTGAGACGTACTGGATTATTGATTAAAAGGAAAGCATGTGACATAGCAGGAACAACCTTCCATCTACCAGCAACGGTACCAGAAGTTACTCACTTGAATATAAAACAGAAACAGCTGTACTGACCATACAAACCACTAGAGATGCTCCCAAAGAAGAATCTAATCTTCCTTAGCCAAACGTTGAAACCAGGCCTGATCGAGTCCCTGAATCGGTTAACAGAGGCACAAATGGTTCAAATGGCTCTGAGCACTATGGGACTCAACTCCTGAGGTCATTAGTCCCCAAGAACTTAGAACTAGTTAAACCTAACTAACCTAAGGACAACACAAACATCCATGCCCGAGGCAGGATTCGAACCTGCGACCGTAGCGGTCTTGCGGTTCCAGACTGCAGCGCCTTTAACCGCACGGCCACTTCGGCCGGCTAGAGGCACAAGAAGACCGAATTCCTGCAGAACGGTTGATGCCTCTTGCAAAGAATCTCTGTAAGCGTAACGACAAGTAACCATTTATTACCTTTAGTGTCGTGATAACTAGCGCCTTAGTGGCTCTAACTCTGCTATGCATAAACTTTATGTATTTGAGGTAGACAGCCGACCAGCAAACCGATCCACCGGTAATACACTACTGGCCATTAAAATTGCTACACCACGAAGATGACGTGCTACAGACGCGAGGTTGGCGCCGGTGGCGACACCTACAACGTGCTGACACGAGGAAAGTTTCCAACCGATTTCTCACACACAAACAGCATTTGACCGGCGTTGCCTGGTGAAACGTTGTTCTGATGCCTCGTGTAAGGAGGAGAAATGCGTACTATCACGTTTCCGACTTTGATAAAGGTCGGATTGTAGCCTCTCGCGATTGCGGTTTATCGTATCGTGACACTGCTGCTCGCGTTGGTCGAGATCCAATGACTGTTAGCAGAATATGGAATCGGTGGGTTCAGGAGGGTAATACGGAACGCCGTGCTGGATCCCAACGGCCTCGTATCACTAGCAGTCGAGATGACAGGCATCTTATCCGCATGGCTGTAACGGATCGCGCAGCCACGTCTCGATCCCTGAGTCAACAGATGGGGACGTTTGCAATACAACAACCATCTGCACGAACAGTTCGACGACGTTTGCAGCAGCATGGACTATCAGCTCGGAAACCGTGGCTGCGGTTGCCCTTGACGCTGCATCACAGACAGGAGCGCCTGCGATGGTGTACTCAACGACGAACCTGGGTGCACGAATGGCAAAACGTCATTTCTTCGGATGAATCCAGGTTCTGTTTACAGCATCATGATGGTGGCATCCGTGTTGGCCACATCGCGATGACCGCACATTGAAAGCGTGTATTCGTCATCGCCATACTGGCGTATCACCCGGCGTGATGGCATGGGGCGCCATTGGTTACATGTCTCGGTCACCTCTTGTTCGCATTGACGGCACTTTTAACAGTGGACGTTACATTTCAGATGTGTTACGATCCGTGGCTCTACCCTTCATCCGATCCCTACGAAACCCAACATTTCAGCAGGATAATGCACGACCGCATGTTGCAGGTCCCGTACGGGCCTTTCTGGATACAGAAAATATTCGACTGCTGCCCTGGCCAGCACATTCTCCAGATCTCTCACCAATTGAAAACGTCTGGTCAATGGTGGCCGAGCAACTGGCTCGTCACAATACGCCAGCCACTACTCTTGATGAACTGTGGTATCGTGTTGAAGCTGTACCTGCACACGGCATCCAAGCTCTGTTTCACTCAATGCCCGGGCGTATCAAGGCCGTTATTACGGCCAGAGGTGGTTGTTCTGGGTACTGATTTCTCAGGATCTATGCACCAAAATTGTTTGAAAATGTAATCACATGTCAGTTCTAGTATAATATATTTGTCCAATGAATACCCATTTATCATCTGCATTTCTTCTTGGTGCAGCAATTTATTGGCCAGTAGTGTACAAATTCCAGTAGACTGGATTCCTACAGCAGGAAAGTGGACGAATGAGCTGCGTAAAGTGAGCCGCTGGCTATTTGTGAAATAGAAATTTATGTGTACATGTGATATACTGTTTAGCCCAGTCTTAAAGGACATGTGAGAGGTCAGGTCTTTTCCATTGAGAGAGAGGGGCTACTATAGCGCCGCTACCATTTTGAGGGTAAAATATGTACTGTAAGAAAGTGTGGTAGAATATTCTTTTTGCTGGGGATTTCTCCATAGTCAGGGTGTCGATGGTGTCGCAAATTACGCGACCAGAAGCAGAGCATCGGCATAACAGGTGTGCTGGTGTCTGGAATAAATGGCCGTCGATTTTGTAACAGTTCATTCGCAGCCCACAGTCTGCCAGGATAACGGAGCTACGTCAGACAAGAAGGCGACATGGAGCCACCAGCAGCAGCCACGGGTTCGAGTCTTCGTCTTGACACCAGCTGCCCTCCAGACTTAGCACGGCAGGCCTTCCCGGCTCACTTCAGCAGCAGCCAGACACCTGCCCAGGGGCAGCGGAACACCACAGACACAGCAGCCCACTTCCAGTAACGTGGTTAGCACGCTGCCTCTCTGCATGTTTCGGACGCCCACGTGCTGTCATTCATTGTTGAGTTGGCTACCTCTGAAAGTTTCCCCTCTGTGTTTATGCGCTGCTGTGACCCGCACAACAGGGTCACATGTCACGCATCTAGTGCAGGCGTCGCTGGCCGGTGGTCGATAGCAGCCGTCTGGCCGCCTGCCGGACATTTTTCCATGGGGGCGTGGGCGTAGTCGCCACCCTATATTGACGTAGTGCTGACCTACAAGTAGAAAATAAATTATTGATTTGCACAGCTGCTTCTCTCTGGACCTCCATGGGCCTACCACGCAGCCTCAACCTTCAGCCGTTCAACATCATGACAATGTAGCCATCCGCAGGGTCGGCTGTACTACGATACAGAAAGCTTGAAGCCAAGATTGAAAAATGGTGGGGATTTTGAGATTGCTTCGCAGCCGTATCGTGATATTCCGTGGTCCTCATGGCTACTCTAAAAGGTACCATTACTGCCAAGGATTATGTGGCTATGTTGGCTGATCTCACGGCACAACATTTGTTCCAAACGGTGACGCTCTGTTCCCCGACAGAGCCACTGTTCACACAGCTCACATCGTCCAGGACTGGTTATGTTAGACGCCGATGAATTGCTGCATCTCACCTCGCCACTGGTCTCCAGATCTCAATATTATTGAGACTTTACGGTCTACTTTGGAGGGAAGGCTGCATGATCGCTATCCACCTCACATTTCCACTGTTTTGCAGGAAGAATGGTGAAATATTCCCTCGAAAACCATACAGGAGCCGTATTTATCCAATCCGAGACGACTGGAAACTGTTGTGAACGCCAATGGGTTCTCGACACCGTATTAGACATGTCAATGTATTGTGTTTTTGGTGTTTCGATATTTTTGTCCACTCCCTGTTATTGTAAATTAGCAGATTTCTAGACCTATTTACGTGCGATAGTTGCATTTATATATGTTCATGTCTACTGCCAGTCCCTGCACCAATCAAATGGCCGGTGTGGCCGTGCGGTTCTAGGCACTTCAGTCTGGAACCGCGTGACCGCTACGGTCGCAGGTTCGAATCCTGCCTCGGGCATGGATGTGTGTGATGTCCTTAGGTTAGTTAGGTTTAAGTAGTTCTAAGTTCTAGGGGACTGATGACCATAGATGTTAAGTCCCATAGTGCTCAGAGCCATTTGAACCTGCACCAATCAAAGATCCTACACAGGTCTTCCTGCAGTTCGCTGTGGTCATCTTATAAACAACTGTGCCATCTGCAAACATCCTACGTACACATCTTTTCAATCACGGATCGAGTAAAATGCAATGAATGTCTGCATACCGCGTACACGCCATAATCTCCGTTATGTTTAACGAGAAATACGTCGTCTTTTCTCCAAGGATTCCCCGAGCTTTTTGTGCTACATATTTGAGTGGAGTACATCTGCCTCATACGACCCTTGTAGCCACATGATGAAGCTGCTTCGTAAGTTAGCCACAACCAATCACGTAACGCAATCTTATAAGTAGTAGTATTTTGGAAACCACATCTTTCGTGGTTAAACTACATTTCTCTAAGTCCAACATCTGTTTCTGCCCTATGTACCAATTACACATTAAGCCGGTTTTTCCTAGGTATTACACGGTAACTACTGTTTCCAGCGACAGTGTAACAGAAACGAAATGACCACATTGTTTTATTGGTCGGTAGACCCCACCTGGTGTTGTTTGGCCTCCTGTTGCAAGTCTTTTTATTTGACGCCACATCGACGACTTGCGCATCGATAATGATGAAATAATTATGAGGACAACACACATACCCAGTCCCGAGTAGAGAAAATTCCCGACCCGGCCGCAAATCGAACCCGGGGCTCGAGAATCTGCAACGCTAACCACAAGCCCATCAGCTACTGACAACTAATAAAACAGAATTGAATTTCTTCCCCTATGTATGCACAATAGGTTACATCCAGTGTTATATCTCGCTGTACCAGTCCTCCGATACTCTGCAGTTCGCTACAGTCTGTCAGCACTGCCATAATCTTCTTATAGACAACTACATCATCTGTAGTCAGCCTTTGAGTAGTACGATAAAAAATATATACTGCAGAATTTCCTTACAAGAACTCAAGTATGCCATGGCCATGTTACTATTTACGTAACATTGCCACACTCCAACTCCCTCCTTTACTTATACACTCATCAAATAAAGTTTTGCATCACCCCGGTTCCCGGAACTCCTGAAGACAGACGTTGACTCTGCATATTGTATCACAGACGCAGTCCCTTTGACTCTTCATAGATGTCACTAAACCCGCCCAAAGATGTAAACAACCACGCATAAGCAGCGCCTATTAGACGGAGGGGGTCCTACAGCCAATCAGTTCCAGTCATTCCACCAGGAAGGAGGTACACGTCTAGTGTTGTCTGTGGTTCAACCATGCCTAGACGGTAAATACCGCGGTTAGATCGCGTCCCCATTGTTACTTTGTGCCAGGAAGGGCACTCAACGAGGAGAGTGTGCAGGAGTCTCGGAGTGAACCAAAGCGATGTTGTTCCGACATGGAGGCGATACAGAGAGACAGAAACTGTCGATGACATGCCTCGCTCAGGTCGCCCAAGGGCTACTACTGTAGTGGATGACCGCTACGTACGGATTATGGCTCAGAGGAACCCTGACAGCAACGCCACCATGTTGAATAATGCTTTCGTGCAGTCACAGGACGTCGTGTTACGACTCAAATTGTGCGCAATAGGCTGCATGATGCGCAACTTCATTCCCGACGTCCATGGTGAGGTCCATCTTTGCAACCACGACACCATGCAGCGCGGTACAGATGGGCCCAACAAATTGCTGCTCAGGATTGGCATCACGTTCTCTTCACCTATGAGTGTCGCATATGCCTTCAACCAAACAATCGTCGGAGACATGTTTGGGGGCAACCCGGTCAGGCTGAACGTCTTAGACACACTGTCCAGCGAATGCAGCCAGGTGGAGATTCCCTGATGTTTGTCATTATGTGGGGCCAACATACGCCGCTGGTGGTTATGGAAGGCGCCGTAAGGGCTGTACGATACGTCAATGCCATCCTCCGACTGATAGCGCAACCATATCGGCAGCATATTGGCGAGGCATTCGTCTTCATGGACGACAATTCGCGCCCCAATCGTGCACATCTTGTGAATGACTTCCTTCAGAATAACGAAATCGCTTGACTAGAATCGCCAGGATGTTCTCCAGACATGAACCCTATCGAACGTGCCTGGGATAGATTGAAAAAGGCTGTTTATGGACGACGTGGCCACTAATCACTCTGAGGGATTTACGCCGAATCGCAGTTGAAGAGTGAGACAATTTGGACTCACAGTGCCTTGATGAAGTTGTGGATAGTATGCCACGACGAATACAGGCATGCATCAATGCAAGAGGACGTGCTACAGGGTATCAGAGGTACCGGTGTGTACAGCAATCTGGACCAACACCTCTGAAGGTCTCGCATGGTGGTACAATAAGCAATGCGTGGTTTTCATGAACAGTAAAAAGGGCGGAAATGATGTTTATGTTGATCTCTATTACAATTTTCTGTACAGGTTCCGGAACTTTCGGAAGCGATGTGATGCAAAAATTTTTTTGATGTGTGTAAGAGCAGTTCATGCCCTATTTTCAGTCTCATTTTTAATCTATGGCACCTTGTTCCTGAGACGCACCATATATCCTGGAAATTCAAAATAGTACCGGTATCCATCACTCCATCCAACCTGCCCAAACTGGAACGACAAGTTTAAACTCGGTAGCCATCCAGAGAAACGTGGACTATCATGATTGGTAGATAGCCTCTGGTAAGGAAGTGTATATAACCCTCCCCCCACCCCCACCCCCACCCCACCTCCCCTCCGGTCCACCCATCTAATTAGTTGTCAAAGCAATGTTGCTGTTCGCAAATACGTATCTTTTTACAACCAACCGGTTGAAGCGTCTTAATGTTATGGTAGCATCTGAAATTAACTTCGAAGTTTTAGCAGCAGTAGAAAATGCACTGCGAGGTACGAAGGTGAGAAGCATTTAAACAGAGTGGAAGAAACTGTGCAGCAGCCTGACACACCAAGGATCAATTGAAAACCAGGTGCAAGCCATTCCATCTCAAAATTCACACCTTCGACAGCAGCGGCAGCAGCAGTGTCAGTGAATCATCAGTCATTGTGTATGGTGGTTCTAAGTTAAAATTAACAGCTCAAGAGTCGTTTTAGAGTGAATTTCAAAAGTATCAAACTTAGATGGTTTACAAGATTCAATTGGTTTTGTGGTGGTCAGACTAAGTGAAGGAATAGTTCCTCTTAAAACGCTTTTCCACAATATTGTTAATTGTGTATTGGAAAGTAATGTTCATGATGTTGATGATGCCTAGTTAGGAAACTGTACGGAATTTCTGATACATGTTCTTGTACAAGACAGCATACCTGTCGCAAGGGTTGAATACATTACATGCGGAATTCAAAGCATATAAAACAATTATTCACGAATTGCTGCCACATGGTGATTGGGTTAATGTGGAATGAAGACGAAACACTGTGTTTTAAAGTTGCAGTTTGTGGACAGTGTTGTCACTATGTCAGAGTATTTTGTATAGCTAAGAGACCAAACTAAAAAAATTATAGTAGATTGATATTTTTACAGTTGTATATTTGTGTTTAATTCATCATTTTTATTATTGTTTCATTGGGAATAAATGTGACTTAACGGAGCTTAACACCATGCTTTTTAGTCATGAAGATGTGTATCAGGGTATTTTTTTTATAAGATGAATACCTAATTTGAAATCTCTTTGCATGCCTCTCATGTCAGAAGTATCGCGTAAACCACTTTATCTTGTGATCTACCACGGTAGTATCGCGTTTTATTAACAAACCCCTTAGAATGAGATGTGGGAAATATGTTGAAAAGACAGCATGCGCTACACTTACAACGGTATACATGCTGACACCCGCTATGCCAATAGTGCTACATGTGTGGTCTACATTCCAAATCTTTAACTGGGAGTGATTTCAGTCGGCTTAACACATTTATTATTTTTCCTAAGATCCGTGGAATAATATTGTTTGTAGGAACGAGTCCTAATATACGGTGTAACAGGCGACGAATGGTCAGGGGTGACAAGAACAGTAGTAAACGTCGGCTCTAAATAGCATTGCATAAGAGCTACCGTAAAGGCACTTCTTCATCTTCCGTACTGAGAAACAAGTCTCTTCTAACAAAAGCTCTTTGCTTTCCAAATTTTGAGAGGTGTCGCTATGGACCAAAACTAGGAAAATACGTTCAGTAAAGATGGATCCTACAGTGCATTCCTTAAGACCTGTGAGCACTTGTTCATTATCGCTACCCTGGAACACATCTTGTCTACTGAACAAGTACTCGTAGCTCTGAAGGTATGTATTTTAGAGCCCTCGTTCACTGGAATTTTTTGCTTCGAATGATCGTTCCTATCATATCCCGGAATATTGACCATTCCTCCTGGGACACCCTGTATTTTCAGAGAGGGTGTCCCACAGCTCATAAATATTTGAAGAACGTTACGATGACTGCGAAGAGCCCCTGATAAAGGTACATTATTTAACAATTAGTTTTATATATGTAGATACCATCGGTGACCATGCAGCTCGTTAGAATGAAATTACAATGAAATAAATACCCCTAGCTGCATACAGGCGTTGGTATACGTAAACGGGGACAGTTGAAAATGTGTGCCCGGTCCGGGACTCGAACCCGTGATCTCTTGCTTACACGGCAGACGCTATATCCATCTGAGCCACCGAGGAAACAGAGAATAGTGCGACTGCAGGGACTTATCTCTGGCACGCCTCCCGTGAGACCCACATTCCCAACTTATTGTCCCGCACTTTATTCATAGTGCCCCTGCCCATTATAATCATTACTCGCGGCTTTTTGCCGATTTCCGTAACAGTTCGGGCCCTATTTGTGCATCCGCACTGAAGAAAATGGTCAAATGGCCGGTGAGCCTTTTATATATATATATATATATATATATATATATATATATATATATATATATATATATATATATATAGATAGATAGATAGATAGGGTGAGTCACCTAACATTACCGCTGGATATATTACGTAAACCACATCAAATACTGACGAATCGATTCCACAGACCGAACGTGAGGAGAGGGGCTAATGTAATTGGTTAATACAAACAATAAAAAAATTAACGAAAGTATGTTTTTTAACACAAGCCTACGTTTTTTTTAAATGGAACCCCGCTAGTTGTTTTGTTAGCACATCTGAACATACAGAAAAATACGTAATCAGTGCCGTTTGTTGCATTGTAAAATGTTAATTACATCCGGAGGTATTGTAACCTAAAGTTGACGCTTGAGTACCACTCCTCCGCTGTTCGATCGTGTGTATCGGAGAGCACCGAATTACGTAGGGATCCAAAGGGAACGGTGATGGACCTTAGGTACAGAAGAGACTGGAACAGCACATTACGTCCACATGCTAACACCTTTTTATTGGTCTTTTTCACTGACGCACATGTACATTACCATGCGGGGTGAGGTACACGTTCACACGTGGTTTCCGTTTTCAATTACGGAGTGGAATAGAGTGTGTCCCGACATGTCAGGCCAATAGATGTTCAATGTGGTGGCCATCATTTGCTGCACACAATTGCAATCTCTGGCGTAATGAATGTCGTACACGCCGCAGTACATCTGGTGTAATGTGGCCGCAGGCTGCCACAATACGTTGTTTCATATCCTCTGGGGTTGTAGGCACATCACGGTACACGTTCTCCTTAACGTACCCCACAGAAAAAAGTCCAGAGGTGTAAGATCAGGAGAACGGGCTGGCCAATTTATGCGTCCTCCACGTCCTATGAAACGCCCGTCGAACATCCTGTCAAGGGTCAGCCTAGTGTTAATTGCGGAACGTGCAGGTGCACCATCATGCTGATACCACATACGTCGACGCGTTTCCAGTGGGACATATTCGAGCAACGTTGGCAGATCATTCTGTAGAAACGCGATGTATGTTGCAGCTGTTTGGGCCCCTGCAATGAAGTGAGGACCAATGAGGTGGTCGCCAACGATTCCGCACCATACATTTACAGTCCAAGGTCGCTGTCGCTCTACCTGTCTGAGCCAGCGAGGATTGTCAACGGACCAGTAATGCATGTTCCGTAGATTCACTACCCCGTGGTTTGTAAAACCCGCTTCATCGGTAAACAGGTAGAACTGCAACGCATTCTCTCTTAATGCCCATTGACAGAATTGCACTCGATGATTAAAGTCATCACCATGTAATTGCTGATGTAGCGAGACATGAAACGGGTGAAAGCGGTGACGATGCAGTATGCGCATGACACTACTTTGACTCAGTCCACCGGCTCTCGCAATGTCCCGTGTACTAATGTGTGGGTTCATGGAAACAGCAGCTAACACACCAACTGCACCCGCTTCTCCTGTGACGGGCCTGTTACGGACCCGTTTGCGTGCTACGACCATACCTGTTGCATACAGTTGGCGGTAGCTGTTTTGCAATGTGCGGCACGTTGGATGCTCTCTGTCCGGGTACCGTTCTGCATACACCCTGCAGGCTTCAGCTGCATTTCGTCGACACTCACCATAGATGAGTATCATCTCCGCCTTGTCAGAGTTCGAATACACCATGGTCACAGTTCCTACGACACTACACTATCTGGTAACACTGTGTACTACAGTTGGCCTGCGTGCGGAGACGAATGCAGAATAACAATAGCAGCAAGCGCTACATGCGGACACTGCGACAGCTAGACCAAACCACAACAGTGCACTACAGCCACACTCGTAAACACGGTCGTCATCGTAAACATGTCCCTGCAGATGCTGCTCGCCGACCGTGGCCCGTGTTTGTTACAACACGCAACTAAACGTCGGAGGTTTCAAGCGTCAACTTTAGGTTACAATATCTCCGGAAGTAATTAACATTTTACAATGCAACAAACGGCACTGATTCCGTATTTGTTTATATGTTCATGTAGTGTTGGCAGAAGAGCCAACACCGTGTTGCTAGAGGAGGCTGAAATGCACGCGTTTAATTACACGCAGACTGGCGTGAGGTCTGGAACAGGACAATGTCTTGAAAATTGCAAATAAAGTACGTAGATGATGTAATACTTAACTTTAATCCATAATTGGAGTACATCGCTCTTGATGATACAAAAGTATAATAAGCTCAATATAACTGGTAATGGCGCCTTGCTAGGTCGTAGCAAATGACGTAGCTGAAGGCTATGCTAACTATCGTCTTGGCAAATGAGAGCGTATTTGTCAGTGAACCCTTGCTATGAACGTCGGCTGTACAACTGGGGCGAGTGCAAGGACGTCTCTCTAGACCTGCCGTGTGGCGGCGCTCGGTATGCGATCACTGACAGTGGCGACACGCGGGTCCGACGTATACTAGCGGACCGCGGCCGATTTAAAGGCTACCACCTAGCAAGTGTGGTGTCTGCCAGTGACACCACAGTTCAGATGTGCTAACAAAACTAACGTGGTTCCATTTAAAAAAACGTAGGTTTGTGTTAAAAAACATACTTCCGTGCATTTTTATATGGTTTGTATTAAACAATTACACTAGCCCTCTCCTCACGTTCGGTCTGTGGAATCGGTTCGTCAGTATTTGATGTGGTTTACGAAATATATCCAGCGGTAACGTTAGGTGACTCACCCTGAATATATATATATATATATAGGGTGATTCAAAAAGAATACCACAACTTTAGGAATTTAAAACTCTGCAACGACAAAAGGCAGAGCTAAGCACTATCTGTCGGCGAATTAAGGGAGCTACAAAGTTTCATTTAGTTGTACATTTGTTCGCTTGAGGCGCTGTTGACTAGGCGTCAGCGTCAGTTGATGCTAAGATGGCGACCGCTCAACAGAAAGCTTTTTGTGTTGTTGAGTACGGCAGAAGTGAATCGACGACAGTTGTTCAGCGTGCATTTCGAACGAAGTATGGTGATAAACTTCCTGATAGGTGGTGTATTAAACGTTGGTATAAACAGTTTACAGAGAATGGGTGTTTGTGCAAAGGGAAAAGTTATGGAAGGCCGAGAACGGGTGATGAAAATGTAGCACGCATCCAGCAAGCAGTAACTGGACTACAGTATCTGGAGATGTTAGAGAATTGGCTGTTCCCTCAGCTCGAACAAGAAGCACAACAATTCATATTTCAGCAGGATGGAGCGCCACCACATTGGCACTTATCTGTCCGTAACTACCTGAACGTCAACTACCCGAGGCGATGGATCGGCCACCAGGCAGCCCGTGACAGAGCACTTCATCACTGGCCTCCAAGAAGCCCTGATCTTACCCCCTGCGATTTTTTCTTATGGGGGTATGTTAAGGATATGGTGTTTCGGCCACCTCTCCCAGCCACCATTGATGATTTGAAACGAGAAATAACAGCAGCTATCCAAACGGTTACGCCTGATATGCTACAGAGAGTGTGGAACGAGTTGGAGTATCGGGTTGATATTGCTCGAGTGTCTGGAGGGGGCCATATTGAACATCTCTGAACTTGTTTTTGAGTGAAAAAAAACCTTTTCAAATACTCTTTGTAATGATGTATAACAGAAGGTTATATTATGTTTCTTTCATTAAATACACATTTTTAAAGTTGTGGTATTCTTTTTGAATCACCCTGTATATATATATATATATATATATATATATATATATATATATATATATATATATATGTATTGACTGGCGAACAATACGAGCCCCTGATTACCAATCCACTTTGTGAAAACCGCACATCAATAGCACTTTCCAATTCCGCAAAGTTTGCGGTGCAAGTTTTTGATGATTCACCCTGCCTACTCCCCCAACAGATGCTACCTACCAATCGTGATAATCCACGTCTGTCTGGAGGGTTACCAACATGAAACCTGTCGGTCCAGGACGCGCAGGCTGGATAAAATTAAATGGTAGGGAGAAGTACTATTTTGAATTTCCAGGATGTAATGCTTGTCACAGGAAGACGTATGCCATAGCTTAAAAATGGAATTGAAAGTAGGTCATGAACTGCTTTTATAAGCAAGAGAGGGTGAGAGACAGAGAGAGAAGGGTGCTAATGCTACGTAAATAATATAACAAGCATGGTTTACTTCGATTCTTGTAAGGAAAGGAAATTCTACAGTATAAATTTTGTTACCATAATGCCCAAACTCTGACCGCAGGTGGTGCTGTCGTCTTTAAGAAGAATACAGCAGTGCTGGTAGACCCTAACAACATGCAGAATAACCCAGGATTGGTACAAAGAGTACTGAATGTAACATGTGCACACATAGAGGAAGAAATCCAGTACTGTTCTAGTACACTTTCGCTGGAAACAGTAATTGCCATAAAATGCCTAGAAATAACCGACATAAAATGGAATGGGTACATAAAATAGAAGCAGATGCTGGACAGAGAGAAACAGAGCTCATCCACAAAAGATGTTGTTTGTAAAATGCTACTATTGGAAAGATTGCGTTACTTGACTGGTTGTGGCGGACCTATGAAGAAGCTACATTACGTAGCATAGGATCACATTAGGCAGGTATATTCCATTCAAATATGTAGCAGAAAAAGCTCGGGAGTCCTTGGGGAAAAGACGAGGCGTTTCTCGTGAGATCGGGCATGTACGGAGATATACAGTCACTCACTGTTTTTACTCGACCAGTGTGTGAGAATGCAATGGAAGAGAAAACTGATAATACTGCTGAGATGTACCCTCCGCCATGCACTATACAGAAGCTTAGGGGGTATTTGTTTAGATATCCATGGTCCACGTAGGTTGTTATAAGATGACGCAGTTGTTCATAAGCAGACAGCAACGAGTTGCAGAAACACCTCTGGAGGATCTGTGATTGGTTCAATGACTGGCAAATGACTGAAACCTAAATAAATGAAACTATTGCGCATAAATACCCCTGGAAATCCACTACTGTACAATTTCACTATCACTCCAACCATTAGCTATTGCAAAATATTTAAAAGGGGCTGTTATTACTTTGGAAACTAATCTATTTAACGTAATATGATGGTTTGAATCTAATACATTGTGTCCACTAGCAGATAATGTCGTAGGCTTCCGCAGCCAGAGTCAGTTGGCATAAAAGTTCTGAGTATAGTACCGAGTCATAATGTAAAAACTGTACTGTAGAAACCCACGTTTGCACCACGGTTACAGGGCGTTATTCTGGGTCTACTGATATGTTTTAGCTATGCTGAGTGGCTTATATTTTGTCATTGCTGCTCACTGAGTGTGGCATTACGTTTTTATAATTGCTCACTTAAGTCGGAAGGAGCGGGAACCTTATTGTAATAGGTTACTAAGGTGGACAGCTTGGTGACCTGCTGTTATCTATTGGTTGTTGCATTGTGTGCCATGGTTGGTGGTCATCGGCAAATGAGGTGTGGGCTCCTGTTTTCCTTCTGCTGGGATCTCATGTTGTTGAGGCGACCTGTTGGACTGTGCGAGCTGGCGGCCAGGATGGTGCAAGGCTGAGTCCATCCTTTCTATTCATGTTATTCGGATGTTTTAGTCTTTCAATGGCTTTTCTGATCTTGCGTTTTACCAAACCCGGATGCTTAGCAAGTACGCAAATTTCGTTACATTTTATTTCCTTGCCACAGTCTTGTTGGTGTTGGGCCACTGTAGATTTGCTGTGTTGCCCTACGGTCTACAGCTCCCTCTAATACCATGTAAGCTATTCCCTGATGTCTTAACATACGTCCTATTAGTCTATCCCTTCTTCTTGTCTATGTTTTCCACATCTTTGTTTCATCGTCGATTCTGTGGAGTACTTCCTAATTTCTTATGGACTATTATCAATCCGCATAATTTTCAACATCTCTCAAGCGCTCCAGTTCTCGTATTTTTCGGTTTCCCCACAGTCAATGATCCCCTTTAATACAATGCTATGTTTCAAACGCATATTCTCATAAATTTCTTGTTCATATTAAGGAAAATACATTGAAGCGCCAAAGAAACTCGTATAGGCTTGCGTATTCAAGTACAGAGGTATGTAAGCAGGCAGAATACGGTGCTGCGGTCGGTTACGCCTATATATGACAAGTGTCTAGCGCAGTTGTTACATCGGTTACTGCTGCCGCAATGGCAGGTTATCAAGATTAAAGTGAGTTCGAACATGGTATTACTGGCGGCGCACGAGCGATAGGACACAGCATCTCCGAGGTACCGCCGAAGTGGGGATTTTCCCGTACGATCATTTCACGAGTGTACCGTGAATATCAGGAATCCGGTAAAACATTAAGTCTACGACATCACTGCGGCCGGAGAAATATCCTGCAAGAACGGGACTAACGACGACTGAAGAGAGTCTTCCAACGTGACAGAAGTGCAGCCCTTCCGCAAACTGCTGCGGATTTCAACGCTGGGCAATCAATAAGTGTCAGCGTGCGAACCATTCAACGAAACATCATCGATATGGACTTTCAGAGCCGAAGACCCACTCGTGTACCCTTGACAACTGCACGACAGAAAGCTTTATACCTCGCCTGGGTCCGTGATCAGCGACACTGGACTGTTCATCATTGGAAACATGTTGCCTGGTCGGACAAGTCTCATTTCAAATTGTATCGAGAGTATGGACGTGTACGTGTATGGAGACTGCCTCATGAATCCATGGACCCTGCATGTCAGCGAGGCACTGTTCAAGCTGGTGGAGGCTCTGTGATGGTGTGGGGCGTGAGCAGTTGGAGTGGCATCGGACCCCTGATAGGTGTAAATACGACTGACAGGTGACACGTACGTAAGCATCTTGTCTGATCACCCGCATCCATTCATGTCCATTGTGCATTGCGACGGACTTGGGCAATTCCAGCAGGGCAATGCGACACCCCACACGTCCAGTCTAGAATTGCTACAAAGTGGCTCCAGGAACACTCTTCTGAGTTTAAACACCTCCTCTGGCCACCAAACCCCACAGACATGAACATTATTGAGCATATCTGGGATGCCTTGCAACGTGCTATTCCGAAGAGAACTCCACCCCCTCGCACTCATATGGAGTTATGGACAGCCCTGCAGGATTCATGGTGCCAGTTCTCTCCAGCACTACTTCAGTCATTAGTGAGTCCATGCCACGTCGTGTTGCGGTTCTTGTGCGTGCTTGTGGAGGCCCTACACGATATTAGGCAGTGTACCCGTTTCTTGGGCTCTTCGGTGTATTTATTACTAGTAAATTTCTTTTGGTCAGGAAAGCGCTCTTTGTCTGTGCTAGTCTGCTTTTTATGTCACCCTTGCTTAATCTGTCGTACGTTATTTTTCTTCCAAGGTAGCAGAATTTATTCACTTCATCTGCTTCATGGTCCCCAAATTTGATGTTAAGTTTGCCTCTAATCACATTCCTGCTACTCCTGATTACTTTCTTCATTCTTCAGTTTACTCTCAGTCAATATTCTGTCCTCAGTAGATTGTTCATTCCATTCAGTAAGTCGCGTAATTCTTCCTCCTTTTCACTGACAATAGCAATGTCATCAGTGAATCTTATCATTGGCATTCTTTCACCCTGAATATTTTATACCACTCCAGAAAGCTTTTTCCTGCATAGCTTCTTTCGATATAAAAATCGAACGGAAGAGGAGTGAGACCGCATGCCAGTCTATCACACATTTTAATCTGAGTATTTTTTTCTTTGTGCATACTAAAAAGGACAAATCTAGGTAACGGTCACAGGGTGTTGGGAAGCGCTGTATCAGGCTTTGCAAGGTAATCAGAACCAGGAAGATACCGACTGCCACATGCACTCCGGTTCTTTCCTAGGCCTGTGGCACGTGGGGTATCGGTTTTGTCGCTCTGAACGAATTATCGGTTTCCTTGGAAAGAAGTTCGAGAAAGTTGTTGCGCCATTTAGTACTGGAGACTGGCGTATAGGTTGCATCTCGCCACAGACCTGTGCGTAGCCTCAACGGTGAAACCTTATGAACAACAGTAGTGCTTCGATTGAGTAATTGAGCTACTGTTGCTCCACGTCAGTACTGCAGTTGGCTATTCCAGTCTGTGCATGATGGAGAGATTGAACCAGAAATGATCTTTCCTGATGAATCATGGCTGCATTTGTCGGGGTACTCGATCACGCAGGACATTCAGTTATGGTCTGCAAAGTGCAATTACTGCAGAATCTATTATTTGACCTTTCTTTTACATCTATTTCCCCTGGTGACCTTAAGGTATGTGGTGGGCGTACTTCGTATGACACTATATTTTTCCGAGTCCTTATTTCATTTGCAAATTGGGCTTGGTAAGAACGATTGTGAATAAAACTCTTCAGGAGATCTAATTTCATTCATCTTCTTGCTGTCGTCATTCACGAGACGTATGTGTGAGGAAACACGAGGGCGTGCTGAAAAGTAATGCCTCTGAATTTTGTAAGTGGAAACCCTTAACACTTTTTAAATAAAGCAAACTTCATTAAAATCCAACATTTTTATTCTTCATGTCTACATATTTATTTCCCAACATAGTCACCCCGTCGACGAACACACTTCTCCCAATGAGAGACCAGTTTGTTGAAACGGTCACTGTAGAACGTTTCATTTTGTTGACGGAGCCACAACCTCACCTCTGCTTGCACCACTTCATCATTATCGAAGTGAAGTCCTCGAAGGTGTTCTGTAAGTGTTGGAAACAGAGGAAAATCAGGTGGGGCCAAGTCGGGACTGTATGCAGGATGATCGATGATAGAACCCATAAGTCGGATTGTTGCAGGCACTGCAGTGCTCCTGTGTGGTCTGGCAATTTCATGCTGAAGGAGAGGGGGCTCCATGTGTAGACAAACTCTCGGAATCGTGAAATTCGATTACAGTATGCTGTTTCTAACGCACAGCAACGTACCTACGTTACACACCATGTTACACGCTACAGTTTGCAATCCTTTAGTGGCATAAGGTTGCAACTTGCGTCAGAGAAGCAGGAAAGGCACGACATGCAATATCTCAACCGATATTGAGAATGGAGTAAAAAATTCAGAGGTATTACTTTTCAGCACATCCTCGTAATATGTTGCCGGATTCTTCCGGAGTATACTCTCTTGGAATTCAATAGTAAACCTCTCCGGGAGGCACAATGCCTCGCTCGTTACATCTCCCAATGTAGTTCGCGCTGCAACTCTCTCGCGATGACTAAACAACATCGGGATGAAATGCGCCGCACTTACTACCGATTAAACTGTGATAGTTACATGAACAATACATTGCAGCCTTTTAAGTAGATAAGTAATAACTAACAGAAATATCTATGTTTATTTTATACAGTAAATTACAAAATCACTACAAAATCACACAGCGTCAACACGTCCATGACAAAATTATGACGCATTTTTGATGGCAGGAACCGTTGCTTTACAAGATATACTTCGGACGCATCAGTCTAGGGCGCTAAACGGCACAACGATTTTCTAGGACTTCTTTTCACGGTCGCTCCTAACTCGCGTATGGGTTGACCAGAGGCTGCCTCCCAGTCATTAGTTTCTGCCCCACACCGAACGCAGTGCTTTTGTCGTAAGTGAAACCAACTGTGGTATTCAACATAAAACTTACAGTGGATTCGGAAACAGAAAATTCAGAGAAACAGAGGTAGTTAGTAGGAGGTAGACGTCATGGGGTGCGTAATACCTATAGAAAGACATACAGCGATGAGCCCAAACATTATATTACCACTGTCCACCGCGGGATTCACTGCAGCCTGGTTTCATTGTGGACACGTGACACTGTTAGGAAAGTACGCAGAGTGTTTGTTGAGACAACTAAATATTCCGAAAGTGACTCATCGTACGAAAAAAAAATGTTCTAGGTGAAAAGTTAATATTAGTAAAGGGAACATCTAACTGTGCTACAACTGGCAACATCCAAACGACTCCTCATGCGTGGTAGAGGACACCTTTGTTTTTTGCAAATGGTAACCCCCCCCCCCCACGCCCCATCTACCATTTTATTGGGTAATCGGATTCTAGACAAAAATACATACAGTTTACTCAAACCATTGTTTTCTATTTGTGCTAGTTGGATCATATTCGACAAATATCAAGTCTGCCTGTTGTTGCAATTAGTAACGGACACATTTGAGTATACATTCCACTTACGACGTAAATGTAAACCCCTGCGTTCTAACGTATTTATGTTCGAAATTTACCTTAGTGTTGCAAATTTCATTGTACACTAGAATATGGTTCGCCGTTTCAATGTCTGATTAGAAACTACGTCTAGCGAGATCCAGGGGCAACGAAATAGTTTTCTGTTCCCATCGGGATACTTGATATCGCTGAGTCCCTTTGCCTCTCACCACTGGGGAGCTTTATTTTGGTGAATATCTATCGTAGGTGCGCCTGTCACTATCACTCCCGGGACATTTTACCTCATCACAGTGGTTGTGCTTTGTCTTCCGTTGATAGTGGCGTAAAGGCCAGTGCGAGAGTTGTGGCGGTTGGAGGGAATCAGTCAACCCGAGTGCGGCCACCGAAATCAACCATTCCGATGGTTTGGGGACTCACACAATCAGCCCCGTGAGAACAGAAAAAATGCGTTACCATGTATGTAGTTTAACTGCCAAAAATTTCGGTGTCTAGCCATATTATTAGTACTGTACAACCACATTTGCAACACTCAAATACCGTTTGAACATCAATATCAACAGTTAGAAAACATTTACATCGTAAATGGAATGTAGAATCAAATACATCGCTCCTTAGTTGCAACAATAGGCACACTTGATATTTTTCGATTCCCATTTAAAAATACGAAGCTGACTTTGCCCACCATAAGGGGTCTACGAGATGGTCAGTTGTAGCACAGAAGACGTCACCCTTTATTAATATTAACTTTTCACCAAGGACGTATTTTTTTGTACTATGCGTTGTTTTCGAGATGTTTAGTTGTCTCAAATTAAGACAAACACAGTGTGTAAGCGGAGCAGAATCGAACGGGGAATCGTTCTAGTGACGATACCGTCCGCAAACAGAAATTCACTCACATAAGCGACAGTCACAATGGGCAGACTGTCCTGGCCTGGCGCCAGTGAACGAGCATCTCTAAAACGGTAAAGCTGGTCAGCTGTCCACGTGCCACAGTCTTGAGCATCTATGGAAAGTGATTGAATGACTGAATACGACAAACAGGTTTACGTCCCTCCTCACCACAGAAGGTGATGGTCGGAAACTTGGCCGTTCTGTACAACAGGACAGGTGGCAGATCTTATGACAGAATGTAATGTTGGTGCAAGCAAAAGTGTTTTGGAGCACAGCGTTCTGCACATATTCTTCAACGTGGGGCTCCCCCGCAGACGATCTTTACATGATCTCATGTTAACCCAACGACATTGTCAGTTACGATTGCAGTGCAGTGGGCACAGGATCACCGACATTGGACTGTGGATCAATAGTAAAATGGATCAAATGGCTCTGAGAACTATGGGACTTAACTTCTAAGGTCATCAGTCCCATAGAACTTTTTTTAATCTTTATTTCGTAACATAATAATTATACAAAATGACCCACCACCACTATTGAACTTAGAACTACTTAAACCTAACTAACCTAAGGACATCACACACATCCATGCAGGATTCGAACCTGCGACCGTAACGGTCTCGCGGTTCCAGACTGTTGCGCCTAGAACCGCTCGGCCACCCCGGCCGGCGATCAATAGTAAAGTGTCGCCTCGTCGGAGAAATCGCGTTTATTGTTACACCAGTTCGATGGTCACGTACGAATACGCCGCCGTCCAGGCGAACAGCCGCTAGGAACATGCATCACTCCTCGGACCCAGCCTGGTGGGGGCAGTATTATATTGTGCACTGTAGCCAAGTTAAGCGAGTGTGCTTCTTGATAGGAGGAGGATTTAGGGGTAATAAGAATTTCTAGTTAACACACAAATGGTTTATTTACATACAAGGGCCTTACATAGCGGGAGGCATAATGGAATACTTCAGTCTCTTTGATGTCAGGATTTGGGATCGAAGCGAGTGTTTCAGCCGGGACGAGAGCCACAGAGGGCGAGCGGCGTCCCAGGCCTGCTATACGTATACCTCGCATAATCTGATTGGGGCAGCTGATTGGTCGCCTGTGTAACACCGCACCGCAGCTAATTGGTCGCATGTGTGACTCTGCATCACAGTGGACACTGCAGCGTCAGCACTGGCTGTTCGGCGTGGGGATCCCCGTTCCCTGCCCCGGCCTAGGAAGAGGCTCCGGAATGTATCTATGCACTTCAAGTTTTGTTATTAATAATTATAAATCGTACACCACGTGAAGTGGTGATTTTTTCTCGTAATGGAAACTTTTAATTAGTGGTGGAAGGATAAAAGAAAAAAAGAAAAGGTTTGATTGTCTTACATTCGATTGCAATATAGTTTGAGAAGGCCTTTAAAAACGACAGTAACAATAGCAATTAAGTAATTGGCCTTCCGATAAATAGTGATTGTGGTTTGGCAACGGGACAGAGGTGGTGCAGTAAACAGCGTAGCTGGCAGACTGGAACTGGTGAATAAGCGAGATGAGCCAAAACTTATATGACTCTTATGTGCATACTAACTGAGGAATAACTACATTATCTGTCTGCACCTACCTGCCGGGTGATGAAAAAGTCAGTATAAATTTGAAAACTGAATAAATCACGGAATAATGTAGATAGAGAGGTACAAATTGACACACATGCTTGGAATGACATGGCGTTTTATTAGAACCAAAAAAATACAGAAGTTCAAAAAATGTCCGACAGATGGCGCTTCATCTGATCAGAATAGCAATAATTAGCATAACAAAGTAAGACAAAGCAAAGATGATGGCCGGCCGGAGTGGCCGTGCGGTTCTAGGCGCTACAGTCTGGAACCGAGCGACCGCAACGGTCGCAGGTTAGAATCCTGCCTCGGGCATGTATGTGTGTGATGTCCTTAGGTTAGTTAGGTTTAATTAGTTCTAAGTTCTAGGCGACTGATGGCCTCAGAAGTTAAGTCGCATAGTGCTCAGAGCCATTTGAACCGTTTTGAACCAAAGATGATGTTCAATATGTCCACCATCATTCCTCAACAATAGCTGTAGTCGAGGAATAACGTTGTGAACAGCATTGTAAAGCATGTGCGTAGTTATGGCGAGGCATTAGCGTCGGATGTTGTCTTTCAGCATCCCTAGAGATGTCGGTCGATCACGATACACTTGCGACTTCAGGTAACCCCAAAGCCAATAATCGCACGGACTGAGGTCTGGGGAACTGGGAGGTCAAGCATGACGAAAGTGGCGGCTGAGCACACGATCGTCACCAACCGACGCGTGCAAGAGATCTTTCACGCGTCTAGCAATACTTTTTTTTTTGTTCTAATAAAACCCCATGTGATTCCAAGCATGTATGTAAATTTTTACCTCTCTATCAACATTATTCCGTGGTTTATTAAGTTTTCAAATTTATATTGACTTTTTGATCACCCGGTACATACTCCGCAAGCCACCGTACGGTGCGTGGAGGGTGGTACCCTTTACCGTTAATATTCATTTTCTCTCCTGCTCCACTCACAAATAGAGCGAAGGAAAACGACTGTCTGTATGCTTCCGTATCAGCTCTAATTTCTTTTATCTTAACTTTATGGTCCTTAAGAGAAATGTACTTTGGCGGCAGTAGAGTCATTCTGCAGTCAGCTTCAATTGCTGGTTCTCCAAATTTTCTCAGAAGTGTTCCTCGAATCTCTTCAGGGATTCCCATTTCAGTTCCATTGTTATTCGAATTCACCAGTAACAAATCTAGCAGCCCGCCACTGAATTCTTTCGTCGTCTTCCTTTAACATGGATCCCAAACTCTTGAGCAGTACTCAAGAACAGGTCGCACTAGTGTCCTATATGCCGTCGCATATAAGATTAACCAAACTTTCCCATAATTCTCCCAATAAACCAAAGTCGACCATTCGCCTTCCCTACTACAATCCTTACACGCTTGTTCCACTTCGTATCGCTTTCCAACGTTACGTTCATATATTTAAATGATGTGAGAGTGTCAAGTGGCACTAACGCTGTACTCGAATATTACGGGTTTGTTTTTCCTACTCAACTGCATTAACACAGATTTTTTCTGCATTTAGACCACGCGCCCATTCATCTCACCAACTAGAAATTTTGTCTAAGTCATTTTGTATACTCTTAGAGTCGCTCAACGACGACACTTTCCCGCACACCACAGCATCATCAGGAAACGACCGCAGACTGTTGCCCACCCTGCCCGCCATATCGTTTATGTATATAGAAAGTAACAGCGGTTCAAATTGGTTCAAATGGCTCTGAGCACTATGGGACTTAACATATGAGGTCATCAGTCCCCTAGACTTAGAACTACTTAAACCTAACTAACCTGAGGACATCACACACATCCCTGCCCGAGGCAGGATTGCAACCCGCGACAGTAGCAGCAGCGCGGTTCCGGACTGGAGCGCCTAGAACCGTTCGGCCACAAACGGCCGGCGTAATAGCGGTCCTACCACACTACCATGGGTCACCCCTGACGATACCCTTATCTCTGATGAACGCCGTCGAGGGCAACATATTGGGTTCTGTTACTTAAGAAGTAACTCACATATCTTGGAACCTATTCCGTATGCTCGTACCTTCGTTAACAGTCTGCAGTGGGGCACCGTGTCAAGTAATTTTCGGAAATACAGAAATACGGAGTCTGCCTGTTGCTCTTCATCCATAGTTCGCAGTGTATTACACGAGAAAAGGACAACCTGAGTGTTGCACAAGCGATGTTTTCTGAAATCTTGCTGACTCGAGGACAGAAGCTTCTACGTCTCAAGGAAAATGGTTCAAATGGCTCTGAGCACTATGGGACTCAACTGCTGAGGTCATAAGTCCCCTAGAACTTAGAACTACTTAAACCTAACTAACCTAAGGACATCACACACATCCATGCCCGAGGCAGGATTCGAACCTGCGACCGTAGCGGTCGCGCGGTTCCAGACTGAAGCGCCAGAACCGCTCGGCCACCAGCGGCCGGCGTCTCAAGGAAACTTATTATATTCGAACTGAGAACATGTTCAAGAATTCTGCTGCAAACCCATGTTAAGCCTACTTGTCTGTAATTTTTGGAGTCTATTCTTCTACTCTTCTTTCATATAGCAGTCACCTAAGCTTTTTTACAGCCGCTTGGGACTTTGCGCTGGGCGAGAGATTCCCGATAAATGCTAAGTAAGGAGCAGATTGATGGCCCTCAATAGAAAAAATTCTTGTGCTTCATCTCTCTAACCTCAAACATTCACGTTAACACTTAACCTCGAGATAGCAACCCTACTTCTGTATGTAGCAGAAGTGTAGCGTCTTGTGATCACATTTATTGGCACAAAATGTTAAAAAGCAGCAATTTGATGAAGTTCACAGCTTTTACTATTTCCTCCACCACAGTTTTTAGAGGTTACGGTAAACAGCCGGCCGCTGTGGCCGAGCGGTTCTAGCCGCTTCAGTCCGGAACCGCGCTGCTGCTACGGTCTAAGGTTCGAATCCTGCCTCCGGCATGGATGTGTGTGATGTCCTTAGGTTAGTTAGGTTTAAGTCGTTCTAAGTGTAGGGGACTGACGACCTCAGATGTTAAGTCCCATAGTCCTTGGAGCCTTTTGAACCATTTTTATGGTAAAGACTTAGCTGCCAAACCTTCGCGATGACTGAGACAATGGTCAGTTCACAAGTTAGGATTTACTTCTCGTACTTTACCCACGAATCTTTTCACTCGGCCTGTCAGACAACGGCTCCGTCTGTACGAAAACTAACGCAATCCCCCCACGTCAATTCATCACAGACCAAAATTTCATTAGTTGTACGAAATATTTCCTCACCAGTTGCCTGTTCGGATAGTTCTTTGCAAAAAAAGAAATTGCTTGCAAGTACAACCCCATAAATATATACCTCCTGTAGGAAAGAAGTTGCGCACGACCGCCAACATCTGTGGACCCATCGACCTGAAATGAGAACTTATGACTGCTTTTTATTTTCTCCTTCAAAATGCCTTAGGTTTCACGGAAATGTCAGTAACTTAGCGGCTAATTGTGTCGGCAAAGAGAAGAATTTTTGGAACTCCGTGGCAGCTTCTGAACCACGGACCATTTTTACCATATCTTTACACGCGGGCATTAACAATGTTTCTGCTAATGTGTGCGGTTTTTTGGCCTTTACGATAAATTCGGCTGTCTTATAGGCAGCTTCTTGTACTTTTTACGAAACACATACTGACGTAGTCATGAGCTTCAGTTGCTTTTTACTTTGCTCCAACAGCCGACGAAAATAATCCACATCTTTATATAATAGAGAGGAATGTTTTGTTGACAAACGTCATTTCAATTTAGTGGGAACCATAGAAACATTGCTCAGTTTTCCACTACACACAACATGCTCGGAGACTGAGCATGTTTTTGTCACCACGCCAAACGAAAACGTAAGATAAATAATTGTCACTATATTGCCTTTGAACTACTTGCTGATTCTTTCTTTTTGGGCTTGATGGTTTTACTGTTTGCACTCGAGGGCAGACCACTCGGTGTAATGAATTTATCCACCTCGAAAAAAAATAGTTTAATTACACTGTAATAGACAACAGTGGTGTAGTAATCACAATATTCGCAGTACTGTAGGGCACAGATGCGATAAATCTGAACTGAAATGCTTAAACAATAGAGAGCCCAGGATGGAGTAAGAACAATATTGGTGAACTGAAATACCGTATGGTTGTCTGACAACGTGTGGCTCCTTTGGTGGCGAACTAAATAAGCAATAAAGCTTAAAAGCGGCTACGAACTGTAACAAATATCAAACTAAACAATAAAAATAATAAGCCATTTGAAATAAAGACTGGTGTTAGACAAGGTGACGGTTTATCACTTTTACTGTTTAATTGTGTTCTAGAAAAAATTGTAAGGATCTGGAATTCGGATCTAAAAAATCACAAAATTGAACCAATAACTCTGGAAGGAAAATAAATGGAATTTAGGTATACTGCTTGGCTTTTGTGGATGATTTTGCAATACTTTCAGAAAACCTGACAGAACCAGTTATTCAGATAAACATTCTGGAAAAAATAGCAAACAGATCTGGTCTCAAAATTTCAGCTGAAAAAACAAAATTCATGACAAATATAAAAAATGCGCCAAAATTGATAGAAACACAAATAGGTAAAATAGAGCGAGTAAATAAATTTAAATATTTTGGTGAAACTATACAACAGAATGACTAGAAAAATCTGGAACAGATGTAAGAATTAACAAAATGGAAAGAGTATATGGTTTGACCAAAAATATTTACAACAAGAAATGTATATCTAGAAAAACAAAACTAAAACACTACACGACAGTGGTACGACCAGAATGTTTATACGGATCTGAATGTCTAACGATGAACTATAAGATGGACAAACTAGAGGTACTGGAAAGAAGGATTATTAGAAAAATAATCGGTGCAATAAAAACTGCAGTTGTTTGAAAAATAAGCAGTAATGAGGAGATCTACAAACATATAGAATGAAGTAATGGCCAAACGAAAATTAACCTTTTCCGCAAATCTCTACCGAATGGATGGAAATGGACTAACAAAACAAATACTCCTATATTTCTGGAAGAAGAAATTAACAATAGCGTGGATTACAGGAGTAAGGAAAGATACGGAGAGAAGCAACATCAAAGAATCAGAAATAGCAGGAAGAAACCGTTTTAAAAATAAAATACTAAATTTGGAAGGCTTTCAAAGCAGAAGAAACTAAAAATCGGGAACGACACGGACAGAAGAAAGGAAGAGACTTCATGGGGAGAAAATGAGGGAATACTGGGAAAATAGGAAACAACAACAAAATAAGAAGGGGAACTGAAGTTGTTAACGAGATCCTAGTTGCTCAATACGATTAAAATAGAGAGAGAGAGAAAGAGACATTTTACTAAGATCCGGAATCCTAGGGAAAAGCACGTACAGCCAGCCGTACACGAAAGATGCCGTGTTTCGAAGTAATCGCACCCTAGCGACATAGCCGGTCCAGCGTTAAAGGCGAAAATACAGTTGATTTAAATAAGCAAATTACAGCAATAATACTGAGTACATGAATTACATTTAATTTCTATGAAACTTTGATAATTATCAGTATGTATTAAAGAACATACAAGTACCTTCTTACTTAAAATAGGAGAAAATAAATTACATTTAATTTCTTTAATAACAGAAAAATTCGCAGTATGTCTAAAATAGAAATTCCTTAATTTTTTATAATAATACAATAATATGTGAACGTTCGTGTCACGCCCTTTACTTTCTGGCGGTACACCAGTGTGCCGCAGCACACCCCTTGCGAACCACTGCTGTAGAGGGTAAAAACTGGAAGGGAAGATAAAGACTGGAATACATCCAACAAAAGCGAATAACTGAGGAGGTTGGCTGAAAGTGCTGATCTCACATGAACGGCTTGGCACATGGGAAGAAGTCGTACCGGGACACAGCAAACTAATCGGAGCACTGATAAAACAAACAAAAAATAAAAAATTAACAAAAAAATTTTTTTGACTGTTCCTTAGGTGCGATGACCAGCACTTCGTTTCCTAGTTTCGTTTTGTCCGGCAGTGGCCTGTGTATTCCCAAACTGTACTGTTCACTGGATGTGCTCCTTACCAAACGCAGCGTAGGCACCCCACTCAGTAGCGAAACGGACTGCTGTGAGCCAGCAAAAATACGTGGTATCTCCGTGGTTATGCTACGTGGGTACGGCAAATAAAGTGGATTGAAGTAATAAACTCCCTAACAGAAACGACTGAGTCGAAAGTTTGTATCTAAATTTAGAATATTTGAGGATGATGCTGTGGTATATCGAGAGGTTGTAACAATGGAAAATTGTACTGAAATGCAGGAGGATCTGCAACGAATTGACGCATGGTTCAGGGAATGGCAACTGAATCTCAATGCAGACACGTGTAATGTGCTGGGAATACACAGAAAGAAAGATCCTTTATCAATTAGCTACAGTATAGCAGGTCAGCAACTGGAAGCAGTTAATTTCATAAATTATCTGGGGGCTGGCATTAGGAGTGATTTAAAATGGAATGACCATATAAAATCAATCGTCGGTAAAGCAGATGCCAGACATGCAGTCCGAAAACAAAGGAAGTAGGTTGCAGTACACTTGTTCGCCCACTGCTTGAATACTGCTCACCGGTGTGAGATCCGTACCAGATAGGGTTGATAGAAGAGATAGAGAAGATCCAACGGAGAGCAGCGCGCTCCGTTACAGGATCATTTAGCAATCGCGAAAGTGTTACGGTGATGATAGATAAACTCCAGTGGAAGACTCTGCAAGAGAGACTCTCAGTAGCTCGGTACGGGCTTTTGTTGAAGTTTCGAGAACATATCTTCACCGAGGAGTCAAGCAGTATATTGCTACCTCCTACGTATATCTCGCGAAGAGACCAAGAGGATAAAACCAGAGAGATTAGAGCCCACACAAAGGCATACCGACAATCTTTCTTTCCACGGACAATACGAGACTGGATAGAAGGGAGAACCGATAGAGGTACTCAAGGTACCCTCCGCCACACACCGTCAGGTAGCTTGCGGAGTATGGATGTAGATGTCGATGTAGAATATTTAAAATTTACAATTGATTTGCTGATAACGAAAAAAAATCCAAGTAGACACTTTCGTTATTTATTTATTCTGTTTTCCGCCGAAGTTACATATAATTCTTAATTTATCATGCGACTGTGACGGAAAACTATATAAATAATAAATAAACTGATCTGCTGGTACTTTATGCCAACGCAGTGTTAGAATAGCACACCTTTGGTGATAATTTATGTATTTGCTCAACTTGCACAAGTAGCTTACTTGAGAATGTTTGTTCAGAGCTTCTATGTAGGTATGGTATCGTCGCCGCATGTTCTGTTGTGCCCATTCGAACAGCCCCGATATTGTCCAAAAAATATCACAGGTAGCGGAAGGATATCCATTTCGTCCTAAGCAAGATTTTGCACACAACCTCACAAGAAAACATCAGGTTAGGTCAGATCAGGTTAACCTATAGGCCACAATACAAGACCACATGTTACCGTTCATCGTTACGGAAATGTCTGAGGTGACCAGAACATACTAATGAGCTGGGAGTCAATTATGTTGGTACCATATAGGTACACAAATATCAAATGGGATATCTTTCAACAAAACGGGAAGTGTATGCATCAAAATGGTTCAAATGGCTCTGAGCACTATGGGCCTCAACTTCTGAGGTCATAAGCCCCCTAGAACTTAGAACTACTTAAATCTAACTAACCTAAGGACACATCCATGCCCGAGGCAGGATTCGAACCTGCGACCGTAGCGGTCTCGCGGTTCCAGATTGTAGCGCCTAGAACCGCGCGGTGTATGCACCAGAAGCACAGAGTAAGTAAACCAGGACAGTATCAGATACGGGTCTGTTAACCACCCATTGGCTAAGCCCGCCAAGATGACACAAGAAAATGTTTCAATGGTTCTTCACAACAAGCGCGTGGCGATTACATAACTATTGAGTACCCTGTGTGTGGCGAGACAGCCTTCATCGAAGAAAACTACATAAGCAGGGAAATAAGACCAACAATAAAGCACTACAGTATGAAATGGGTAAACACTACGTGAGGACCTAAGTTCGTGGGAGCTAGAGATTACTTCGCGGTAGTTAGAGATTACACTTACTGAGGTCATAAGCCCCCTAGAACTTAGAACTACTTAAACCTAACTAACCTAAGGACACATCCATGCCCGAGGCAGGATTCGAACCTGCGACCGTAGCGGTCTCGCGGTTCCAGATTGTAGCGCCTAGAACCGCACGGTGTATGCACCAGAAGCACAGAGTAAGTAAACCAGGACAGTATCGGATACGGGTCTGTTAACCACCCATTGGCTAAACCCGCCAACAAGTTGGTGTTCTAACATTACTTTTCCAAACAGTAACTAGTGCTACATCTATTTCACGTGCAACAGATCGTGAACTGATTGCAGGTTCCTCATCAACGCGAGCAAGCGCTGCTTCAGTAATACGTAATTCGTTGAACTCCGCGATTGTTGTGTTGTGGAACTATTTCACACGTATTCCCTTAATCATAGGAACAGTACTGGGGAACAAGGAGAGCCACGAATGTCAGGTTCTCTAAGATTTTCATTTGCTTTTCTGTACGCGAAAATCTTGCTTGATACGTTGACGGACACGAAATCGCAACACCAAGAAGAAGTTTTGCATGATAAACGAAAGCTGGCAGTTTCTATATCCGAAAGATGATGCCTATTGAAATTTTGCGCCAGTCGGATAAGACCGGCGCTAGTGGCGTCACAACGTGATTACAAATCAGGTTGGCTTTAAATATGCGCTCTAACGGTCATGAGCGTTTGTTACCTTCGAGACTGGATATAGTGAGTTGATGTTGGTGAAGAATGTCTTTAAGACAACGGCGAGGCCATTATCAACAGCTCACTGCGTTAGAACGAGGTTGTGTAATAGGGCTACGAGAAGATTGATGTTCTCCTTCCGCGACACTGCAGAAAAGCTTGGCAGGGATGTTGCCACTGTGCTTGATTGCTGGCAGTGGTGGTCACGGGAAGGCACAACAGCAAGAATACCGGGCTCCGGACGGCCACGTAGCACTACCGAGAGGGAAGACCGTCGTGTTCGGCCTACGGATATGGCGCATCGTACTGCGTCTGCAGCAGCAATTCGAGCAGCAGCTGGCACCACAGTGACACAACGGTTACAAGTCAGTTACTTCAAGGACAGGTCCGAACCACACCCCCTGTAGCGTGCATTCCGCTGACCCCAAACCACCGCCATTTGCGACTTCCGTGGTGTCAAGCTAGAGCTCATTGGAAGGCAGGGTGGAGGTCTGTTGTATTTTCTGCTGAAAGCCGGTTCTGCCTCGTTGCCACTGATGGCCGTGTGTTTGTTAGGATGAGACCAGATGAGCACCTGCAACCAAAGTGTCTGCGGCCTACACAAAATGGAATTACACCTGCGATTATGGTCTGAGGTGCGATTTTGTATGACATCAGAAGCAATCTCGTGGCTATTCCATGTACCCCGACTGCAAATTTGTACGTCAGTCTGTTAATTCGACCTGTTTTCCTGTCATTCAGGAGCAGCATGCCAGGAGGTGTTTTCCAACAGGATAACGGTCGCTCATATATACCGCTGTTGTAACCCAACATGATCTACAGAGTGTCGGCATGTTGCCTTGGCCTGCTCGATCACCATATCTGTCTCCAATCGAGAAACTATGCAACATCATTCGACGACAACTCCAGCATCATCCACAACCAGCATTAACCGTTCCTGTACTGATCTACCAAGTGCAACAGGCATAGAACTCCATCCCACAAATTGACATTCGGCCCTGTACGACACAAGCATAGACATTTGCGTGCTTGCATTCAACATTTTGGCAATTACCTCGGCTATCAATGTACCAGCATTTCACATATGCAATGGCTTGTCCCACGCTTAAGTGAATGCCGTGATCTTGTAACGTAATCCCGAAATTTGAGTACTCTACCTTACTTGTTTCTTGGCATTACGATTTTTTCCTTCAGTGTATTTTCGTAGCATGATGCAATGACATTTCACTGGAATCGATCGACTGCACACTTCAACTTGTTGCAACCAAGTGGCGCAACGATAAGAAACACGACCCTAATTCAAGAGTGCAGAGGCTCAAATCCGCGTCCATCATCCACATTTAGTTTTTTCACAGTTTTCCTCTATCGCTTAAGACAAATGTCTGCGTCTTGGTTGCGCTGAAAGGGACACGGTCGATTTCCATTAACATCCGTCCTCAATCCGAGTCTGTGCCCCGTCACTAATGACCTCGTCGTCGACGGGTTGTTAAAGCCTTCAACTTCTAAACACAGGCCGCAGTCCTGTATATTCTCACATCAGGACTGACGATGTAAGAGTGCATATTTAGCCACATGCAGTGCATCCCCTGGTGGTGTTTTCTTTTCCTTTTATTGCGATGTGAGCAGGCCCTAAATATACAGTGGCGAAGGAAGACCGCTGTCAGTAAGACGGATTTTATTACTGAATTTAGCATTCATCCCAGTGTCTCGTTTTGCTAAGAATAAGCACTGCGGTTGACATGAGACGAATTGTAGTTTCTGTTATTCCACTGGCAGATTTGTCCCACTACACATTTGTCTTCGTAACTTTCGACTCAGTCGTTTCCAGGCCAGACTTGTTATATGAATTGTTTGCTTCTCCATAGTATCCGAAACTTAGTATCAGCATCGTTACGGAGCACCCTGCATAGTCCGCTAGACGAGACACTGGTGTTGAGACTTCAAGCGGCCGAGCGCTGATGTTATCGGGCATGGGGTGCAGGTCTGACGCGACAGTAACTCAAATGGTTCAAATGGCCTTAAGCACTACGGGACTTAACATCTGTCATCAGACCCCTAGACTCAGAACTACTTAAACCTAACTAACCTAAGGACATCACACACATCCATGTCCAAGGCAGGATTCGAACCTGGGACCGTAGCAGCCGCGTGGTTCCAAACTGAAGCGCCTAGAACAGCTCTACTACAGTGGCCGGCCTACCTGACAATAGCCAACATACATTAGTACAAGCCAAGTATTAACGCCTCCGCTTTCTATTAAGCGGCCAGGAAAGAGTTGTGCGACTTTTTAATCACAAGTGAGTAGTGAGCCGAACATATCTCGTGCTCATACCATGTGCGTACATATATTTTCAGTGGTACATTCTCTAGAAAAACGGGAGGTACTTTGATAAGACTCTCTAATTACCTGTCACCCGTTAAAGTTCTTCATTTCAATAAGGACCAATTACATAGTCACTAGCAATCCACATTAAACGGTCGTACTCGAAGACCTTTAATGTTCAACAGGCCTCACGCAGTGCATATTCTGAGCAGCCTAATAATCCATTCTTCTTCAATTGAGTTTTCCATTTACTATAAATACTGCTTCATCGGTAAGGAGAATGGTTTGAAGGAAAAAACCTACTGTCCAGATGTCGCATTAGAACGGAGCGACAGAATTCCACCCACCTCCTGCGGTCCCGAAGATTCATCTGCTGGTGGAATGATATGTGATAGGGATGGTATCTGTTTGAGGGATTCACAATTTCTCTTGAACTAATATGTGATTAATGAGCAACAGCTGCCAGAATATCCATTTCGTTCGCTCCGCTCGTTGGCCATTAAGTCACGAGCTCCCGTATAATAAAGCAATTAGTCTAACTTTCAAAGCAGATGCATCTCAAGCTCTAAATATTGTAATTTCTCCATAACTACTTATCAGATTTCGGAGAGTGAAAGGGTTGAATTTGTTTCTTTTAAATCTACAATACTAGCAACAGAAATTACTATAGCTTTTCATATTTTTCTCAGAGTGTACCACACCCAAATGTTTATTGAATGAATTTTTTATCTACTTAGGCTGTTATTCAATCGTTCTTTCTTTTCGCCACCGGTTTCGGCTTATGAAGTCATTTTCTAGCGAGCTATGTTACCAACACGAAATGAAACACAGTGGTGTGAAGCAGTGTTTTAGAAGGAATAGAATATTTATGAGAACTGGTTTACAGGCGTGGCAACAAAAATGGAGTTTACACTAGTGTCGGTACAGTCCATCTTGGGTAGCTATTGACTGTAGGCGTGGAGAAACAGACGTTTCTTTGCACTCAACGAATTTCATGATTGTTGATTGCAGTTAACAGAATAAGTGTTTCTGGGAACGCTGTTCCCACCCAACTAAGGCACTGGTGTGAAGGTAAATTAGTTACCTTTAAATTTGCCAACTGTCTAAATTGGCAGCGTCGTCAGAATCCGTGTTTCCATTCGTACTGCTTTACAAAATTCATCTTTAATTGACGTTTTGACACTGTGCTTCTGCATACAAGACTTGAAAAGCGCAAAAATATAATTTATCTATATATATTTTGTCTTAACCGAAGAATAAAGGAGTGGCTGTCTAATAATCTCAGCGTATACCTAACCAAGGAACTAATAAAATAATCTAAAACAAAATTATTATAAACTGTTACAAAATAAGTAGTACGAAAATATAAATTTCACTTAGCATTTAAATAATATGAACTATTTCATTTGTCAGTGCGGAAATTACGTATGACTAATCTAATCTCAGTTTCTTTATTGATACGCTTATCTGATCGATTTTTATATTTGCTAAATATTTCGATTTCTTTCAGAATATCCGTTTTCTTTTCTGTCTTTCTGATGAAGGTTTTCTAATTTTTCGAAAATGTATCCAGATGTGTGTTTTTGTGTAGTAGATGCATGGCAGATGGACTTGTATTAAACAGTACAGAAGATGATGCTACTAACATGCATGCACAACTAAATAGTATGCATGATAAGATCACATTCACCAGTGAGGCAGAAGAAGGCAACTGTATTAACTTTTCAACAAAGAGAAAGCATTCAAAGCACAAAACCACAAATACAGACACAGTAATCAAAATAATACAAAAGAGCATACTTCTACACAGTTTTATTGACAGTGATAATTTTCAGCTGGATGAGGACGAAATAACAATTTTTAGCAGAGAAATCAGCTACCAACGACATTACTCTAGAAAGAGTGAAACGTCCCCTTAGAAAAATTTATGAATTACTGTGCTGGTAAACCCCTTACGTTATTTGATACAGCTGAGCAGAACTGAACGTACTCAGACATTTCGCTCTTTACTTATTCTGATCAACACTAAACTGACACACAATATTTTTAGCGCAACGCAATCTGACTTTCAATAATCTCTACAAAAGAATGGCCCTGACTAACAATAACCTATACCTTTCATGAATCACTTACCTCACAAAAATCTTCGTTACTCGAACTACTGCAATACAGCGAGCGCCAATACTGCCAGCTAAATAAAAGATTCTAACTACTGAAGGCACCAACTACTGACAGGCATAGTTAGCAAATGAAAGATTTTGATAGAGAACAAACAATGTATTTACCTTAATAGTATTGAGAAGTCATTATATATACATACATATATATCAGTTCATGACATCCAGTCTTACAAATTTACTGTCTCTGATGGACACACGCCCAGATCATCCGCTCTCAAAACTTCACCACCTCTCTCCCCACATCCACCACTACTGGCAGCTCACCTCCAACTGCGCAATGCTACGCGCTGTTAACAGCCAACTGCCCAACACTACAATAGCATATACTCCAACAATGCAAACTAACCAAAGCCTTCACACAGCACAGTCAGTGAATTTCATATAGAGCACTACGAGACGTTACCAACATAAAAACCTAAACAGCCTACTTACAAGAGAAATGACTAAACAAAAGACTAATTTTGCAGTTCCAGACAAAACTGCCAGAACTTTTCAACAAAGAGGCGGAGCGCAAGAGCATAGAAGGCTGTGAGTAAACACCGGGCAATGGTGCGCGGAGTGGGACCGCGCCGCCTCAGGCGCGCCCCCTGCAACAAGTGCATATAAACGCCGCTCCTGCTAGCCTCGGCCCCCCCAAATTTTATAAGTCCCTCCCCCATCTGCTCCTCTTCCTCGAACATATCCACATACTCTACACCTCCCGCCGCCTTGATCCCCCTCACCCCCTGGTTGCTCCTCTCCTCTCCCATCCCCGCCCCCTGCCACGTCTTTACTGTTGTGTCCCCCCTACCCTCCATCTCTACACCCTTCATCTCCTTTCCCAAGGTGGCTTCCATCAACTCCCCCTTCCGGATGATGTCCTCTCTCCCTCAATTTACCCCTCCTATCAACTCTGACCCTCACCTCCCCTCCTTTCCTCCATCCTTTCCCTGGGCTCCCTCTTCACCCCTTCCATCCTGTGTTTCTCCCCGCCTAACCTCTCCCTACCTCCCTTCTCCCCCCCCCCCAAGTCCCTTTGTATCTCCGTCCTCTGCTTCCCCACTCCCTGTTGTGTCTGCCCAGCACCCCCCCCCCACCCCTCTTATGGGTCCTCATCCTCCATTGGCTCCTTTCCCCCCTCCCCCCTTCGCTTTTCCTCACCTTCCCCCCTTTTTTTTCTTCCCCTCATCTGTCCAGTTTCCCCCCACGTGCTCTCGGCTGTGGTATGTCATATTTTAGCGCAGTGTTCCAGTGAATGTTCAGTGTTGTTTCATCTTTTCCCCTTGTTGCGAACAGAAACCATGCTGTCTCTGGGTGTGAATTTTATGTCCTTTGTGAACAGAAACCAGACTGTCGCCATGTTTTTTGAATTGTCTGTCTATTATTTTACCTGTCTGCTTCGTATGTATTTTTATTAGCATCATCATCCCTTTGTTCTATGTTTTAAGTTCCACGATTTTTTTTCGCCATGTTACCCTTTAAGTCTTCCATTTTATCGCCTGTTTTCTATTATATGTTATCTTCGCCTTTTTAAAACAAAGTCTGTAGGCTGAAGAGCGGCATACTAAGCTGCTGCCAGCCCGCCCACTTCGGAGGGAATCGAAAATCAATAAAGAAAAAAAAAAAAAAGAAAAAGTAGCACCGGCCGCTCACATCGGCCCGAATCTACAACGTGATTAGTGCTACGCTGTCAGATTGTCGTGATCCGTATCAAGTGTTTCCTTGGACTCGCTGTACAGCAAGAACTGTACTGTTTTCATGTCGCCTCTCGCTGGCGACAAATGCTGTAAAGAAAGTTGAGTATTGTCAGTCGGCTTTCTAAAAATAAAACTGCTGATGTTATTTGATTGAATTGTTGTATAGCATTCTGAGAACGCTGCATCCCATAGGTGCCCTATAAGCAACGAGTGGGCAAGACACCACACCCTCCGTCTTTGATCTTGAGCCTTGTTTACTGTTATAGCTAACGAATCCTTGATTTGGAACTCAAGTCGCTTAAAATGAATGGGTAAATCGATTGGACTTCATTGACAGTTTTCTGAATAATTTTAATCTGGAGACAGGTAAGATTACGAAGTTTCGGACGATTCAGATTCCATAAATGGTATTCTAATCAACAACCAATAAGTCACGAATACAACACTCCTGTTTTCTGTTAAAATCTAGCCGGCTGCTGTGGCCGGGCGGTTCTAGGCGCTTCAGTCTGGAACCGCGCTCCTGTTACGGTCGCAGGTACCATTCCTGCCTCGGGCAGGATGTCCTTAGGTTAATTATGGTTGGGTTGGGTTGTTTGTGGGAAGAGACCAAACAGCGAGGTCATCGGTCTCATTGGATTAGTGAAGGACGGGGAAGGAAGTCAGCCGTGCCTTTTCGAAGGAACCATCCCGGCATTTGCCTGGAGCGATTTAGGGAAATCACGGAAAACCTAAATCAGGATGGTCGCACGCGGGATTGAACCGTCGTCCTCTCGAATGCGAGTCCAGTATGCCAACCACTGCGCCACCTCGCTCGGTGGTTAGTTAGTTTTAAGTACTTCTAAGTCTATGGGACTGAAGATTGGTTCAAATGGCTCTGAGCACTATGGGACTTAACTCCTGAGGTCATCAGTCCCCTAGAACCTAGAACTACTTAAACCTAACTAACCTAAGGACATCACACACATCCATGCCCGAGGCAGGATTCGAACCTGCGACCGTAGCGGTCGTGCGGTTCCAGACTGTAGCGCCTTTAACCGCTCGGCCACTCCGGCCGGCCGGGGCTGAAGACCTCAGATGATAAGTCCCATAGGCATTTGAACCATTTTTTTTTGTTAAAATCTACTTTGACGATGAAAACAAGACAGCGCATAGTTGTGCATACATTTTTATATGAAATTATTGGCATATAAGGAGGAAGAAAATATAAATGGGAGAAACAACCTGTGTAATCGTTCAAATACCCTGCTATTTTAGTTCAACTAACAGCAAAATAAAAAAAAAAACAGCACATTTTCACTGTACAGCATTTCCTTTCACGCAGTCAATTTTAACAGAAAACATGTACATTCTTGTTTAAAAAGGGAGAGGGAAGTAATGTACGGATCGGTGGATTGGAAGGAACGGTCCAACACCCTGGCCACCCTGCTCTCCAGACATTACGCCCCTTGACCTTTTTTTCTGGGGCTATATCAAGGACAAGGCAACGGCCTTGCCGCAGTGGCTACACCGGTTCCCGTGAGATCACCGAAGTTAAGCGCTGTCGGGCGTGGCCGGCGCTTGGATGGGTCACCATCCCGCCGCCATGTGCTGTTGCCATTTTTCGGGGTGCACTCAGCCTCGTGATGCCAATTGAGGAGCTACTCGACCGATTAGTAGCGGCTTCGGTCAAAGAATACCGTCCTAACGGTCGGGAGTGCGGTGTGCTGACCACACGCCCCTCCTTATCCGCATCCTCCTCGGAGGATGACACGGCGGCCGGACGGTCCCGGAAGGGCCACTTGTGGCCTAAAGACGGAGCTTTTTTTTTATATATATCAAGGACAGAGTCTTCGTCACGACAGTTGCTCACGTAGACGAACTGAAGGCTAGGATACAAGCTGCTGTGGGTACTGTGACAGAACACATGTTGCCCGCATCTCGTGGTCGTGCGGTAGCGTTCTCGCTTCCCACGCCCGGGTTCCCGGGTTCGATTCCCGGCGGGGTCAGGGATTTTCTCTGCCTCGTGATGGCTGGGTGTTGTGTGCTGTCCTTAGGTTAGTTAGGTTTAAGTAGTTCTACATCTACATCCATACTCCGCAAGCCACCAGACGGTGTGTGGCGGAGGGGACTTATGACCACAGCAGTTGAGTCCCATAGTGCTCAGAGCCATTTGAACCATTTTGAACACATGTTACGAAACACCTGGAGGTAACTGGAATAGCGCCTCGACATTCTCCGAGCTACCAAGGGAGCACACGTTGGGGTTTACTAACGTAAGTGGTCTTAAAAAAAACTAGTAACGGCATCAAATGTAACTTATTATGTCAAACGGATATTCTGTTATAATTTTTTATAATAAGGGCAAGACTTTGTGCTCACCCTGTAGATCAGGTGTTTATGAAACATCTTCTCCTGATGGCGGGACAGTGAAGTGCGGCGCTGTTATCTTGATACTATGTATTTGATCAAGTCCCACACACGTTACGTCGTTGAAGTTCTCATAGCAGTTTCTTTCAAATGCCACAGAAAAAAAAATATATAAACGATAAAAATATTTTGTGAACCTCAGGAAATTCATTCTACTGTCCGCTATAACTTGGGGAAACCATACCTCGATATATTTATTCCTTCTGGATTTCGCGTGGCCTGTCTCAGCTATATATATATATATATATATATATATATATATATATATATATATATATATATATATATATATATATACACCGAAAATTTCTTGACCTATTTATTTCAGATTTTTACACGATGCTCTAATAAATGTTGTGTAAGGACATTTATTAGAGTATCGCGTAAAGATCTGAAATAAATGTTTCAAGAACTTCTCCAGATTTTTGCTTACAATGTTAAACGAATTGTCTTTATTACAATTTTATACATATATTTATAACTCATATGCATTTAAAATGTGTAGCGTACGTCTGCCTGAACTTTTATTATTTCACCGTGTAAAAATTTGAAGTAAAACAGTGAAGAAAGTTTTCGAGAATTTTTCTAACAACGCTTCCCTGTTATATATTATAAGCAAAAACATATAACCTACATACGTCCAAATGTTTATTAGAGCATCATGTAATAACTTGAAGTAAATCGCCCAAGAACTTGTCGAGTTATTCGGTAACAATATTTGCTCTTTATGTTGTGGCGAATCGTTCAGAGCTCTGTGATATTACATATCACGCAAAATTACAATGATAGTACGATGCGTTGGGAGCAAAATGTAGTGAACTGTTAATTCTGTGGTGAGACGTGCAGATTACTAATGAGGCCCGCCCTCCCTGGAACACAATAATTAAGTTTGTTAGGTAGTCAGTGGGTTAGTTTCATGTTCCATGGAACATTTGCGCTATAAATCGTAATGATATGGGACGAGTCATTTTACACCCACATCGCAAATTAATTTGTAAATATAGGTACATAACCAACATTTATAAGGCTTTTTCTTAATACACAGATGTGAGTTAGTAATTCCTACCAGATTTTACACACTACAAAAATAGCCATTCTTCTTACAGACTACAATGAGGTGATAAGGAAACTTTTTCAGTTTGTTGTCAGATTTTACATGCCGTCTATCGGACATTTTATATCCCTGGGCAAGTTAAAATGTTTAGACAGAGCATTGTGCGCACCCCTTTACTTCTTAATGAACTGCGTCCGCTCTTCGTCCTCCTCCTGCAGCTTGTGAGCTCATCCACCTTGATTCTTTTCGGTAGGATACCATCCACCTTATATCTTTTGGCAATACGCCTGAGTCTGTCTCCGAGGACTCCTGGAAAAATACGCATGGAATAAATATAATCTGTCCAGGCAATTATTTCCGTTCTACAAACTTTCTGTTTAGGCTACAAATAAAATCAGACTTATCTGCCATTTTTCTAAATGTTGAGTAACATAGAGGAATCTCTCGGCCTTCTTCTCCTCTTATATCCACTGAAGAACCAAAGAAACCTGTACACCTGCCTAATATCGTGTACGACCCCCGCGAGCACGCAGAAGTGCCGCAACACGACGTGGCATAGACTCCACTAATGCCTGAAGTAGTGCTAGAGGCAACTGACACGATGAACCCTGCCGGGTTGTCCATAAATCCGTAAGAGAACGGGGGTTTAGAGACCTTTTCTGAACAGCACATTGCAAGACATCCCAGATATGCTCAATAATTGTGTGTTTGGAGCCACTCTGTAGCAATTCTGGACGGGTCGGGAGTCGCATTGTCCTGCTGGAATTGCCCAAGTCCGCCGGAATGCACAATGGACATGACTGGATGCAGGTGATCACATAGGATGCTTATGTATATGTCACCTATCAGTGTCCTATCTACACGTATCAGGGGTCCCGTATCACTCCAACTGCACGTGCCCCACACCATTACAGAGCCTCTACTAGCTTGAACAGTCCCCGCTGACATGCAGGTTCCATGAATTGATGAGGTTGTCTCCATACCAGTACACGTCCGTCCGCTCGATACAATTTGAAACGAGACTCTTCTGACCAGGTAACATATTTCCAGTCATCAACAGTCCAGCGTCGGTGTTCACGGGCCGAGGCGAGGCGTAAAGCTTTGTGCCGTGAAGTCATCATGGGTTCACGAGTGAGTCTTCGGTTCCAAAAGCCTATATCTATGATGTTTCGTTGAATGGTTTGCACGCTGACACTTGTTGATGGCCCAGCATGGAAATCTGCAGCAATTTGAGGAACGGTTGAACGATTCTCTTCAGTCATCGTTGATCCCATTCTTGCAGGATCTTTTTCCGGCCTCAGCGATGTCAGAGATTTGATGTTTCACCGGATTCCTGATATTCACAGTACACTTGTGAAATGGTCGTACAGGAAAATCCCCACTTCATCGCTACCTCGGAGATGCTGTGTCCTATCACTCGTGCGCCGACTGTAACACTACGTTCAAACTCACTTAAATCTTGATAACCTGCCATTGTAACAGCAGTAACCGATATAACAAGTGCGCCAAACATTTGTTTCTTATATAGACGTTGCCAACCATAGCACCATATTCTACCTGTTTACATATCTCTGTATTTGAATACGTATGCCTATACCAGTTTCTTTGGCGCTTCAGTGTATTATGAGATTGACACAGATCTCCGTTTACTATTATCGTCTTCCTTCCCTCCTCGTCTTTCAAGCAAGTTCACTTTCATGTATCGCAGTAAGAAATTATCTGTTCAACTTTTGTCGTATTCAGATGCAAATGAATAATATCACTGGAACACAATCATTCTGATTTGCATGTTGTATCCTTTGTTGTTTCAATATGCTTACAGTCTATATTCAGATCTTCATTGAGGGTTTCAATCCCACACTTCTGGCTCTCTTGTCATTGACGACTCCTACTTTTTCTTCCACTTTCCACCTCCTGGACTGTTTCAGAATATACTGAATCTTCTAACATCTTAATAATAAGGTTCCAACACGAACGTTCCACAATAGCTACTGATCTTATAATGAAACAGTGGCTGAACACAAAAGAGTATTACGCAGCACAGTATGCTTTGTTTTCTAACAATCGCTTAGCAAACTGTGGTGTCACTGCCAGACACCACACTTGCTAGGTGGTAGCTTAAATCGGCCGCGGTCCATTAGTACATGTCGGACCCACGTGTCGCCACTGTGTGATCGCAGACCGAGCGCCACCACACGGCAGGTCTCGAGAGACGCACGAGAACTCGCCCCAGTTGTACGACGACGTTGCTAGCGACTATACGGACGAAGCCTTTGCTCTCATTTGCCGAGAGACAGAATAGCCTTCAGCTAAGTTAATGGCTACGACAGTTTGATAGTTATCGTATGAAATGTCTCATCAAGAATGCTGTATTCACAACAAGGATAAATAAAAGTTAAGTATTCGAGGAGCTGCATACTTTTCTTATTAGAATTCACTACTTATCCTGTTCCAGAATTCACGCCCGTCTGCGTTAGATAGCGTGCATTTCGGCCTCCTCTATCTACAAGGTGTTGGCACGTTCGCCAACAGATCACAAACAATTGCTTTGTCTTTTAGGATGTTACGTGATTGCCCGCCAATTAACACGTGTGATTGTAAAGGCTAATTTAACTTATACATTTTTTGATCAAAGTCAACCAGGCAGTATAAA